>NC_136059.1:1945665602-1946865602 GCF_964261635.1 Lissotriton helveticus
TGGTCGCCCCGTGCCCTGACGAAGGAGGGAGCGGGCGCCCGGGGCATGGCGGGCCGGAGGCCCGGGGCCCCAGCCGGGCCACAGCCATGGAGGCTGCCAGGGGCCGGCGGGCCCTCCGACCCGGGGCCCGCTTACACCTTGACAAGCAGGGGAGGCCTGCAAGGGACCGACGAACCCCTGTCCTGGGCCCTGGGTGGAGCGGCAGCCCGGGGGACCGGGCCCAGGGCCGGTGCGCCCGACCCGGGGCCCAGACCGGGCCCCTGGACCCAGCCAGGGCTCCCAGGCCCGGAGGCGCAGGGGAAGCCTCCCCGGGCCTGCCGGACCCCGTCCCGCGCACCCTGCCCCACGGCAGGACCCAGGACGGAGCCCGGGGTGGGGAGGCCACCCTCCCCGGGGCCCTCAGGGGCCCCGGATGGAGCTCCTGAACACAGACAAGCAAGGGGAGGCTCCCCGGGCACAATGGAACCCCTTCCCGGGCCCTTGGCAGTGCGGCAGGCTGGGAGACAGGGCCCAGGGCCAGAGCACCCGACCCGGGGCCCGGACCGGCCCCTGGACCCAGCCGGGGCTCCCAAGCCCGGAGGCGCATGGGACACCTCCCCGGACCCATGGAGCCCAACCTTCGGCATTGAGCCATGCCGTTGGCCTGGAGATGGATGCCCCGAACGCCCGGGGGAGGTCTGTCCGGGACATATGGAGCCCATCCTGGGCATAGAGCCATGCCGTTGGCCTGGAGAAGGGAGCCCTCGGACGCCCGGGGGAGGACTGCCCAGTACCCATGGAGCCCTTCCCGGGTACTTTGCAACGCCGTTGGCCTCCTGGAGATGGGTGCCCCAGATGCCCGGGGGCGGGCTGCCCGGGACCCATGGAGCCCGTCCTGGGCACTTTTACATGCCGTCGGCCTGGAGGTAGGTGCCGTGGACGCCCGGGGGAGGCCTGCCCGGGACCCGTGGAGCCCTTCCCGGGTACTTTGCCAATGCCGTTGGCCTCATGGAGATGGTTGCCCCAGACGCCCGAGGAAGCCTGCGCGGGACCCATGGAGCCCGTCCTGGGCATTGAGCCATGCCGTTGGCCTGGAGATGGGAGCCCCGGACGCCCGGGGGAGGACTGCCCGGTACCCGTGGAGCCTGTCCTGGGCACTTTGACATGCCGTCGTCCTGGAGGTGGGAGCCCCGGACTCCCGGGGGAGGGCTGCCCGGGACCCATGGAGCCCTTCCCGGGTACTCTGCCATCCCGTTGGCCTCCTGGAGATGGGTGCCCCGGACGCCCGGGGGAGGTCTGTCCGGGGCCCATGGAGCCCGTCCTGGGCAGTGTGACATGCCGTCGGCCTGGAGGTGGGAGCCCCGGACGCCCGGGGGAAGGCTGCCCGGTACCCGTGGAGCCCGTCCTGGGCACTTTGACATGCCGTCGTCCTGGAGGTGGGAGCCCCGGACTCCCGGGGGAGGGCTGCCCGGGACCCATGGAGCCCTTCCCGGGTACTCTGCCATCCCGTTGGCCTCCTGGAGATGGGTGCCCCGGACGCCCGGGGGAGGTCTGTCCGGGGCCCATGGAGCCCGTCCTGGGCAGTGTGACATGCCGTCGGCCTGGAGGTGGGAGCCCCGGACGCCCGGGGGGAAGGCTGCCCGGGACCCGTGGAGCCCTTCCCGGGTACTCTGCCATCCCGTTGGCCTCCTGGAGATGGGTGCCCCGGACGCCCGGGGGAGGTCTGTCCGGGGCCCATGGAGCCCGTCCTGGGCAGTGTGACATGCCGTCGGCCTGGAGGTGGGAGCCCCGGACGCCCGGGGGGAAGGCTGCCCGGGACCCGTGGAGCCCTTCCCGGGTACTTTGCCATCCCGTTGGCCTCCTGGAGATGGGTGCCCCGGACGCCCGGGGGAGGTCTGTCCGGGGTCCATGGAGCCCGTCCTGGGCAGTGTGACATGCCGTCGGCCTGGAGGTGGGAGCCCCGGACGCCCGGGGGAGGGCTGCCCAGGACCCATGGAGCCCTTCCCGGGTACTTTGCCATCCCGTTGGCCTCCTGGAGATGGGTGCCCCGGACGCCCGGGGGAGGTCTGTCCGGGACACGTGGAGCCCGTCCTGGGCATTGAGCCATGCCGTTGGCCCGGAGAATGGAGCCCCCGGACGCCCGGGGGAGGTGTTGCCCAGGCATATCTTATCTGGTCCCCCGGGCAGAGAACCACCAGCCCTGTAGGGGTGTCCGGGAGTACCCTGCCCCTAGTAATCCGGAGGGAAATTACCCCCCTTTCTTGTAATCCGTGCACGCGAGGTGACAGAGGGGACCCAAGGCGTGAAAGTACCCGACCTCCTGGAGACCTTGCTGGGATCGGGGAGGCAAATGGCACCTCATCGGGACTTCCAGGGAAGTCCGGCCATCTGGTCGCCCCATTGGAAAGCATCGCGGGCGACCAGATGGCCGAGCGGAAACGTGCGACCAGATGGCTGGGATCGAAAGGACTCCCAGCTCCCCATCCATCCCAAGCCTTCGCGGTAGGGTTCCTGACTGCCTGCCCACGCAAGGCAGGGCTCTTGGACCCCGGCTGGGCCTCAGGCGCAGGTTGGACCACCGGAGCTCTAGGGCCCGGACGACCTGGGGGAGGAATGCCCGGGACCCGTGGAGCCCGTCCTGGGTACTTTGACATGCCGTCGGCCTGGAGGTGGGTGCCCCGGACGCCCGGGGGAAGCTGCCCGGGACCCATGGAGCCCGTCCTGGGTACTTTGACATGCCGTCGGCCTGGAGGTGGGAGCCCCGGACGCCCGGGGGGAAGTCTGCCCGGGACCCATGGAGCCCGTCCTGGGTACTTTGCCAATGCCGTTGGCCTCATGGAGATGGGTGCCCCGGACGCCCGGGGGAGGTCTGCCTGGGACCCATGGAGCCCTTCCCGGGTACTTTGCCGATGCCGTTGGCCTCATGGAGATGGGTGCCCCGGACGCCCGGGGGGAGGTCTGCCCGGGGCCCATGGAGCCTGTCCTGGGCACTTTGCCAATGCCGTTGGCCTCATGGAGATGGGTGCCCCGGACGCCCGGGGGAGATCTGCCCGGGACCCATGGAGCCCGTCCTGGGTACTTTGCCAATGCCGTTGGCCTCATGGAGATGGGTGCCCTGGACGCCCGGGGGAGGTCTGCCCGGGACCCATGGAGCCCGTCCTGGGTACTTTGCCAATGCCGTTGGCCTCCTGGAGATGGGTGTCCCGGACGCCCGGGGGAGGACTGTCCCGGACTCATGGAGCCCGTCATGGGCACTTTGACATGCCGTCGGCCTGGTGGTGGGAGCCCCGGACGCCCGGGGGAGGGCTGCCTGGGACCCATGGAGCCCGACCCGGGAACTCTGCCATGCCGTCAGCCTGGATGGAGCCCCGGGCGCCCGGGGGACGAATGCCCGGGACGCATGGAGCCCGTCCTGGGCACTTTTCCATGCCGTCGGCCAGGATGGAGCCCCGGACGCCCGGGGGAGGACTGCCCAAGAGCCACGGAGCCCAACCCGGGCACTCTGCCATGCCGTCAGCCTGGATGGAGCCCCGGGCGCCCGGGGGACGAATGCCCGGGACGCATGGAGCCCGTCCTGGGCACTTTTCCATGCCGTCGGCCAGGATGGAGCCCCGGACGCCCGGGGGAGGACTGCCCAAGAGCCATAGAGCCCGTCCTGGGCAATTTGACATGCAGTTGGCCTGGAGGAAGGAAGCCCCGGGTGGCCTAGGGAGGTGTTGCCCAGGCATAGCCTATCTGGTCCCCATGGCAGAGAACCACCAGCTCCTGGAGGGGTGTCCGGGCGTACCCTGCCTCTAGTAATCCGGAGGGAAATTACCCCCCTTTCTTGCAATCTGTGCACGCGAGGTGACAGAGGGGACCCAAGGCGTGAAAGAACCCGACCTCATGGAGCCCTAGCTGGGATCCGGGAGGCGAATGGCACCTCATCGGGACTTCCAGGAAGGTTCGGCCATCTGGTCGCCCCCATTGGAAAGCATTGCGGGCAACCAGATGGCCGAGGCGATCCGGGCGACCAGATGGCCGAGGGGATAGGGGCAATCAGATGGCCGGGCATGGAGGTGAAGCCGCCTGGACTCTCCCCACCCCGTCCCCGTCCCGGGACGAATGCCCGGGAAGCATGGAGCCCGTCCTGGGCACTTTTTCCATGCCATCAGCCTGGAGCACCCCGACACCCAAGGGGAGACCACCCTGAAAACCATGGAGCCCGACCTGGGTACTTTGCCAATGCCGTTGACCTCATGGAGATGAGTGCCCCGGACGCCCGGGGGAGGTCTGCCCGGGACCCATGGAGCCCGTCCTGGGTACTTTGCCAATGCCGTTGGCCTCATGGAGATGGGTGCCCTGGACGCCCGGGGGAGGTCTGCCCGGGACCCATGGAGCCCGTCCTGGGTACTTTGCCAATGCCGTTGGCCTCATGGAGATGGGTGCCCTGGACGCCCGGGGGAGGTCTGCCCGGGACCCATGGAGCCCGTCCTGGGTACTTTGCCAATGCCGTTGGCCTCATGGAGATGGGTGCCCTGGACGCCCGGGGGAGGTCTGCCCGGGACCCATGGCGCCCGTCCTGGGTACTTTGCCAATGCCGTTGGCCTCCTGGAGATGGGTGTCCCGGACGCCCGGGGGAGGACTGTCCCGGACTCATGGAGCCCGTCCTGGGCACTTTGACATGCCGTCGGCCTGGAGGTGGGAGCCCCGGATGGCCTAGGGAGGTGTTGCCCAGGCATAGCTTATCTGGTCCCCATGGCAGAGAACCACCAGCCTCGGAGGGGTGTCCGGGCGTACCCTGCCCCTAGTAATCCGGAGGAAAATTACCCCCCTTTCTTGTAAACTGTGCACGCGAGGTGACAGAGGGGACCCAAGGCGTGAAAGTACCCGACCTCCTGGAGCCCTCGCTGGGATCCGGGAGGCGAATGGCACCTCATCGGGACTTCCAGGGAAGTTCGGCCATCTGGTCGCCCCATAGGAAAGCGTTGCGGGCGACCAGATGCCCGAGGGGATCCGGGCGACCAGATGGGCGAGGGAATCTGGGCGATCAGATGGCCGGGCATGGAAGTGAAGCCGCCTGGACTCTCCCGACCCCGTCCCCGTCCCCGGGACGAATGCCCGGGACACATGGAGCCCGTCCTGGGCACTTTTACATGCCTTCGGCCTGGATGGAGCCCCGGACGCCCGGGGGACGACTGCCCAAGAGCCATGGAGCCCAACCCGGGCACTCTGCCATGCCGTCAGCCTGGATGGAGCCCCGGACGCCCGGGGGACGACTGCCCAAGAGCCATGGAGCCCGGCCCGGGCACTCTGCCATGCCGTCAGCCTGGATGGAGCCCCGGACGCCCTGGGGACGACTGCCCAAGAGCCCGAGGGACGAATGCCCGGGACGCATGGAGCCCGTCCCGGGCACTCTCCCATGCCGTCGGCCTGGATGGAGCCCCGGACGCCCGGGGAATGACTGCCCAAGAGCCATGGAGCCCGACCCGGGCACTCTGCCATGCCGTCGGCCTGGATGGAGCCCCGGACGCCCGGGGGACGACTGCCCAAGAGCCATGGAGCCCATCCCGGGCACTCTGCCATGCCGTCCCGACAAATTCGTACGGACTCCTAACCTTCCGACACGGATCGGAATCGAGCCCTTTCTGACCCAGCAGATTTCAGGTTGACTTGCTATATACTTTACGTACGATTTTAGGGGGGGCGATTCCGATCCGGTACGTAAAAGCACATCCGACCGACATGTCGGACAACCACGTACACCCAGGGGATAGGACGGCCCGGGTCACATGGACCCCGTCCTGGGCACTCTGATCTGCCGCCGGCGCCGGGGATCGAACCGTGATCACCAGATGGGGATATCCCAAAAATCTGGCATGGATACGGCTCGCCAGGACAGGTTTGGACACCCCTGGTGTAAATTATAAGACCTCTTCTTTCTGGAAGCATTACCTTCACACCTTGTTAGATCCAACGTGGGAGTCAGAGGAGTATCTCTGACAGGATTTCTGACATATATGATACAAATAATAATGTCAATTTTCTAATTTAATGTAAGTCTCCCATATTTCGAAGATGTACATGACAGCCACCTCTCAATCCAGCCCATAGGGTACCTCAAGGAGATTGATGAGCATTACCTATTGGAGTTAATACTTGCAAACTTGATTTAATCAACCTTCACTTAATTTGGGGATCATAGGGGTAGCTTTATAAATATGTGTGCCACTCAATTCTGGCCAAATATCAAACTGCATTGTACAAACCAACAAAAATAGTGGCTAGTCATATTTATGGTATATTGCACACCAATGGGTTTTTTGTTGGCCACTCAAGGACAAATTATGACATACCCATGTGATGATAACCACTATTTAGCATTGCATCACTGTGCAAAAGATACCAAGAGGTATATTGCATGTGTTTTATATTACAGATAAATCTTCTAGAACAATTATTTTCACCCAGATGACTTCTCAAGGGAAAATCGAATAATATGTGCATTATTTGCTACTGTTGCACATATTATGCGTCGAAAAATAACTTGATGTCACTCACCTCAACTTTTGCCCATTGGCTGGGATTGGTTTCAAATTGGCACTATTAGTCCAAGAGACATTAGACAGCGCCATTTTGCATGGTTTCAGTAGGAATGGGTCTGCATCGAATCCCATGGATCTTTCCCACTTACCCTCTGAAACGCCTGCTTTGCATCCCTGAGCAGGGGTGTTGTGCTACGCGACATAATGCCATTTAGTTTTGTGCTTAAAGAGAATTTTGGCTTTAAAACTTTTTGTGCTTAAAGGTGCATTTGTATTGCTTCGGCTTCCTTTTGCATTGCGCGAGAACCCACCAAAACCTTAGTAAATCTTGGCCATGTTTTCCAAATAATAGAAAAAGCAATCTTCGGTGCGCTAGAGTTCTCCTTTATTATTAGGATGTCTGTTTTACATCAAAGTTGCTTTTCAATGCACTGCTGTTCAGCTGAGCAGCACTTGCAAAGCAAGTTATGCCATTTTAGCCCTGAATACCCTAGTGTATTAAGATATATAGCAGTAAAAACAAGTACATGTTGGCAAGTTAACTTAAAACTTCATTAGTGGCTTACCTTCATGCATATAATCTTAAGTAAATTCTTTAGCCACTACTCCTTACACATCTCATATATTTCACATATTCTGTTATGACAACAAATGTTAACTGACGAAGACGATCTGAAAATATCAGTGGCTTTCATCTGTCTGACCTTCATTTAAAACGAGCATCAATCAATTAAATGTTTCCACTCATCTGTGGCTAATCCACAGAGCAGTGCGTATTTCATCTGCTCGCAGATGGTTTTTTAACTGGTGCCACAATGCCACCCACAAAGCCTGTACTGTAGTGCCTTGCAGTGAAGCGCACGCCCAGAATGCTCTTTAGAGCCCGTCATCCGTAGGTGGTGGCATTTCACTGCAGACATGGCTGCGCTTGAAGGGCAACTTGTACAAGAGCCAGTCGGGGCGCCAGCAAACCTGCAAGAGAAACACAAAAACACGCTCTCACTTACGGTAAAGCCAAGTTCACCTATTCATCGTTTAACAGAGAAGGAAGGAAACCGACATTACGCAAGTAATCACGCTAAGCAGTGAATGGAAACTGTATGATAGCTATTAAGGGATTAGGCTATTAAGATTTCTTAATAGGGCATCTTTCAAGCAATTTGTGAAAACTCAAGGAAAGTGTGTGTGCGCGTCGGTGGTTGGGTGCATGTGTGTGTGTGATTGTCCGTGTGGGTGGCTGTGTGTGTGTGTGTGCGTGCGTGTGTGCTCCTGTTTTTTAAAAGACTGAAAATAGAGAAAGAAAAAGAGAACAAATGTATAAAGGATATTTCATATTCATAACATGACAGTTAAAATAAGAACAGAAATTGAATAGATGTTTACTAAATGCGCAAAAAGTACTTTTAGGGGTGTTAAGAGGAAGATTTTTTGTGTCTGTGGGTTGTGGATTTTGAGAGGTTGGACAAGGAACAGAACAGCTAAGAGAACATTAAAAAAATATATAGATAGTTAAAACAATATAGATATTTAAGTGTTTTGGAAAATAGGGCACAGCAAGGTGACAAGCAATGCAACATCTTTTTACTCCAGGTGGCCTTTCTTCTGGAATCAGATCATCCCCAGCAATCATTAATATGATAATAAAGTTGAACGATGCAATAATTAGCAAACAATATTATATTGTATGCAGATATTATGAACAGGATATACTAAAATCTTGTGAAGTACACGTGTTTTGAAACATATGGACCGTTCTATTAGACTTGGAAACACAATTGTTTGATGGAATTTACAATTTTCAGTGACCATAATTATGCAGTAAATTCCGCAAATTAAGAATTGCATAATTCCAATGACCCCAACAATTGTCCTTTTTCTATCAGTAACCTATTCATGAAAAGTGAACCAAACCTAAACATCCTAATTTCAATCAGTGCTCTTTCTTAGCCTCCTCGACCATCTCACACTTCTGCAGACAGAAAGTGTTTTTGACTAGTATTGTACATTTCTAAATTTATGGTTGAAACTTGTACTCGTATTTTTATTGCATGCAACCAAATATCGTAGTCCAGTATTTAACTTACTGTTCTCATAAAACAATTCTCTCTTTGAAAAGTCTGCAAGCTATCCACCATAGACTAAAAAAGCTGTCATATAAAAAATACACATAGCAGGCAAATGAAGATTCACACTGACAAAAGGTAACATTGTTTTATATGTAGTTTACAAAAGTGTGTCTTCTGCCTAAATCAGGAGTGTTTTCCATGTACATTCCTAATGCACTCAAATGTACTCATGATAGACCTGCTAAACATATATTAGGTCTTATGATCCAATGTCCCTTCCTGTAGGGTCATGGTTTATAATTAGGCCTCCCGGTCTTATGGTTTTTATTATTTTGGAATTTCCGTCTGTATTTATCCATATTTATTTTTTGCTAATTATACCTGTATTTATCCATATTTATTTTAGGTTTTGTGAAAAAAATGAAGCTGAAATCTGTATATTTCTGCATTTATTTAACCAGTTAATGTGCACTCGTGCCTGAACGCCTGACAGGTTTCAAATATATATATACACACGCAGATGGTAAAATACGCACTTGTAAGAAAATATGTAAATTTTAATATTAAGGTTGAGCAAATGTACTGCTGTTTAACCCCTCCCATGCTCGTGATGGAACCGTTCCGTCACGAGCCTCGGGTGGGCTGTGCTTGTGACGGAACGGTTCCGTCACGGCCCGCTCGCCGCGCCTGCACAGCGCGAATTCCGCGCCTGCGCTGACGTTCTAATGGGCGGGCGGGTCCGTGACGGAACCGTTCCGTCACAAGCACAGCTCACCTTAGGGCCGTGACGGAGCGGTTCCGTCACGAGCACGGGACTGCCGCGCGGCCCCGCCTCCCCCTTAGCGCTGCGGCGGTATAGCTGCCGCAGCGAAGGGGTTAAGGCTCTTTACTAAAATCCCTATATTTTTTTAATCCCCTTGCCTGTCAATCTGCACAGCTTTTGGCCTGGCAGTCATGATAGACAGCATTTAGAATCACTCAAAAACAATCCAATTTCCGTTTTTATCCACATTTAAAAATAAATACAGACAGGAAAATAAATGGTTTTCAGTCTGTATTTATCTGTAAAAATCAGTAAAAGCGGAAAACAGGAAGCCTTAGTTATAAGGCCACTTCCTGTGATGTCACTTCCTGTGACGTCACATGCAGTCACACATTGTGATATCACTTGCATACTGCCTAACTTGGTTAGTACAAACACTTTTAGGACTTATGCCCTGTGCATAAGGACCCCTTTGATAGCCAGTAACTAATGCAGCCTGTGACAGAAGAGCATTTTATGGCATAAGTGTGTGGCTTTTATCACAAACGTGGCCAAAGCATTTATATCCTTGGGGCGCACGCCATTAGTTTTTGCTAACTCAATCCTGAAAAGTTCAACGTCCCTGCAGGTCCAGGTATCTGTGACTTTAAGCCAATTCTGGCAATTACAAATCTCTAGGTTTTGTCAATGATGGAGAACTACAGTTGTCATATGCTGCCTGCATTAAGGTAAGTCTGCAGGCATGGAATGCGAGATTCTGAAAATTGTCACAGTTACTTTTCTTCTTCACAAGAAAAAAATGACCATGTCAAGTCCTGCTTTCCACCAGGCCCCTACCAAAATGAGGGACATTGCTACTCTTTTTCACATTTACCGCTAGGCTTAGTTGAATCTATCTATGATTGCAGCACAGCGCATGAGTAGAAAGATGTTTAAGGTAATCAATACAGGGCCGATAAAATATACAATATTTTTGAATTCATACACTCGAGTAATTGTGAAGTCTTTGCAAGTACATAATATTCTAGCCAAATATGAACAGCGCATTATTGGAGAAAAACTCCAGCCGCGGGCCGTGGAGGGAGTTACGGTGGGGCAGGGAGGCGTGGAGGGGGAGGGCCAGGGTGGAGAGGACTAAAAACCGGCATATGGATAATTACAGGTAAGTAAACAATTTAAATAATAAAACGAATTTCGTAGCGTGCACTGCATCGCAAAATGATGTTCTCCATTTGGATCAAAATGTTGGCTGCTAATGATGCCATGCCGGACCTGCATGCATTTGAAGGTGAAGTATAGACATGCACACAGTGTCATGGAGCAGAGGTTAGGGGAACATTACCATTTATCTCTAATGCTCTCCTACTCTCCCCGTAGCCCAACATCTGACTTGATCTAGTATCCCTAGTATGCTAGGGATACTAGAAGTAGCCCAACATCTGACCTGGATCTCTCCCTGCCTGCCTTTTCGTTTTTTTGGCCAAAACGGTGCATTAGCCTTCATGAGGAGCTTCTACCCCCTACTTGTCCTGGAAGGAGTGCCTACCCTCCTTTTGCCCCCCCTTTTCACCTGTATTACAGCTGGAGGAACAGATGCTGGGGCCTCAGTTACTGCCGATATAGCCCAATCCCTACTAGGGATGCTAGAAGTATCCCAATATCTGACTTGGATCTCTCCCTGCCTGACTTTGCTGTCTTTTTGGCCAAAACGGTGCATTAGCCTTCCTGGGGTAACCAGGAGGAGCTTCTACCCCACCACTTGCTCCTGGCATTATAACCATGGGAAAAAGCACTTGGGCCTCTGTTGCCACTGAGGTAGCCCAAATTCTACGAAATCTACGAGAGGAGCCCAGCACTCAATGCTAATGCTCCTTTCTGCTTCTGCCTACTACGTATTACGTTTTGGCTCCTGCTTGCCTCTGATGTATATAAATGCAGGAGCATAGTTGCATTTGTGGCATTGCAGGAACCTTCCTTGAGAGACCGGGAGGAATGCCTACCATCCCCTTGCCCTACTGATTTACTGTCTGAACACTTCGTAATGTATATACTGCATTTAACTCTTAATCAAAAGGGGGAAAGGATCACTGGTCCTGCTTAAACCATGGTTTTGCAGGTTGAAGGTAGGTATCTCCCAAAATATGACCCTCATACACGTGTATGTTGGAAACTGCTCTCAGCGGTATATACTCTGTCCCCGCTTTTCTTTACACGTGCGTGCGTAATCATTGGGTCATCTTTTGTGTGTGCACCCTCCACCAGGAGGTTTTTACCTTAGGTTTAAGGCAGTAGTGATCGTGGAACAGTGGGGGTAGTGAGCAGTGATTCTTAAAAAATCCAGACAGCCAGAAAAAAGAATTTTTAATAGATCTGGATTCGGATTATTTATAAAATTGTATGTGCAACCTGCAAGTTTGATAAGGAATTCAAGTGCACTTCTTGTAAAATTTAAAAAAAGGTCAGCATGTTTCAGCCTTAGACAGTCAAAAGATCAATAGGCTTTCGTCAGGACCATTAGGGGTGAAATAGTGAAAAGTGTGAAGAATAAAAGTTTTTTTTTGGACCTGATTCTTCATGTGGTTAAGGCTCCATTGTACCTTAATACAGTTAAGAAAATTGCTTCTTCGGGGAATTTAGGCTGGCTCTGCCTGTCATCACCCGGAATCACTGATTCCGGGTGATGACAGGCAGTGTCAGCACAAGCTGCCAGGACAGAGTAGAAGGGACTAAGTGAGACCTCTCTCGTCCAGCCTAAATTACACTACGGAGACTGAAAGGATTCTCACTCTGCCTCCCTCTTTTTGATTATACATATACTGCATTTAACTCATCTGCCCATAGCCAGATCGCACACTCCTACTCACCGTGATCTCCCTGCTAGCTGGAGTTCCTGAACTGACCGGACTGCCTGCTGCCCGGCCATAAACTTTTGGGCCAATGTGATCATGGGCTTCTTCCCGCCCTCCTCTAGTGATGACCCATGGGCTGCCTTACCCAGGGTCATCCTCACAAGGTCAACCTTGTTGTTTACCTACTGGATTACAAAGGGGCATTCACTGACTGAACCCTGCCCCTCCTCATGATCAGTCAGCACCATGAATGGGTATTGCCCGTGCTGCCTGGGCTCAGAATCTAGTATAGGTTCTTCTTCCTGATGCCCTGCAACTCCTCAGCCATCCCTGACTGTGCCCCAAAGTAGGAATCTCTCCAAATAAACTCTAGAACCACTCCTGCAGCCTATCAAAGTTCACCCTCCTGGCCTCACCCATTCTCTTCTCTCACCAGTATGGCAGGCTCTTGCCTAAGTGTAACAGGGGGAAACTCCTACACCATCATATACCCTCCTAACCTTTCGAGGCCCACTACTAAAACCTTCAAGCATACCCTCCTGAGAAGACACCCTGAGACTCTGATCTCCGACCTGTACTTTAACACAGACAGGAGCACAATTATCAATGACCTTATTTTCTACTCAAGAAAAACCACACTATGGCGCGCAGCTCTATCTAACCTACTTAACGTACATGAATCCAGGAATGCTCCATACGGCGCCAAACTCATGATCACACCCTCCCTTAATCTAAGAGCTGATCTTACCACTACCCTATACAAAAACAGCACCGTTCTTATCCAAGCACCAAACACAGATCTCATCAAATTTCCCTCTATACTCACCCAGCGCATGCTATCCCCATCTTACTCTTCTCATAGCTCCGGTCAATGCAGCTCTAAGGACAAGGCTAAGGGCTTCCCATTAATGTCCACCAAAGCTACAGCCACTCCCTCTTGTATCCCCCTCTCCTAAGGTACAGACTGACCGACTCTACCCATGGTGTTCCCCACGTAAGACGACACTCTGGGCAGCATCCCCCTATATCTAATAGTGAACCTCCCTCCACTTCCCCCCAACCCCCATCATATCTCAATAAGACAACGCCACCGCCGCCCTCTTCCAACACTCACTCCTCTCCGTCACTCATCGCGACCAACACACTAGTTACTCACAGCGCAGTGGACACCCGACCCAATAGCTCTATGTCCACCCTGCTGGACGTGCCTAGCCCTTCGCACGCCTATCCCCTCATTAACCTAGACACAGGGTGGTCGAGCTGCCCTACCAGGCTACCCAACCACGCCAGCAGAACAAGTCCTGACTCACTGGTCACCTTCCCGCAAGTTAAACCTTCACTTATGGACTTTGAAACTCTGAACCTCAGAGCAACCAACATAGCTCAGAGCATCCATAACTCCATTCTTGAACTGAAAAGCATCCTTAACCTCACAGAACAATCTATCTCGAATATCAAGCTCTCCCAGAACTCAATTCTTCCCCCACTCACCAAGCCCTTCCTTCAACCCTTGCTGCTAGCCTTGAGACACCTTCACCCTCACAAGAATCCCCACTACCTCTCGGAGGATGAAATTCAAGCCCTCCTCTTGTCCCTTAAGTCCTCTCCTGACGTCCCCAGTCCTCCAGACAAGAAAGATGAATACTTAATTCACACAGTTTCAATCAACTGTAATAGACCATCAACTCTCTGTAACAGAGAAGTAAACAGCAACAACTTAGCGCAAGTACCTTTATCCTCTTTACCTCACAAGACATGCAGCGACCCTCCTCTCTCTAGCCTCCTAATTAACTGCCGATCAGCAGCAAAGCATACCTCCGACATCGCCGCTCATACCCTGTCTGACATAGCAATCCTTACCGAATCATGGCTCAATGAATCATTGTCACCTTACCTAGATTTATTGGTCCCTTCAAATTATAGTATCGTAAGGCTTGACAGACATTTAATAAAAGGTGGAGGCATTGCTTGCATTTACCACTCAGACCTCCTCTTCACTGAACTTCACGCTGACCCCACTGACTCCTGCGAATATCTTGCATTCTCCATATGAAACAACGCTACCCAGTTGTGCAAACTGCACATCTTCTACCACCCCCAGGCAAGAACGACACCTTCATCGAGCACCTCATGGAAATCATTACAGCTAAGGTTTCCCCCCACTCCAATGACATTTTTCTCAGAGACTTTAATCTGCACTGAAATGACCTCAATGACCCTCAGGTTAATGTACTCCAAGACTTTCTTGCTGACCAATTACTTACTCAAGCCTGCACATTACTAACTCACACGAAAGACGCTACACTGGATTGAATCATTGCTAAGGCAACAGCAGTCAGGCTTAACTCAATAGATCCATGCGACTGGTCTGACCACCATGCTATTACCTTCCTATTGCCCGGCACCCACAAGACAAGGCCAGCGCTACCTGTGAAACCGAAACTCTGGCACAGGGACACAAAGAGCCTAGATCTTGAGAAGCTGGCTGCATGTTGTGAGAATGACCTCCTCCCCCCTCCAAATCTCTCAAAGGTAAACAACCTTACAGAACACTATGTCTGACATAATTGATGACTTTGCCCCACTAAAGCTAAAAAGATCCAGAGTTAAAGACAAAACCCCCTGGTTCAACGGATCCCTTAACAATGAAAGGAGAGCCCTCAAGCTAACAGAAAGAACCTGGAGACAGCACCCCTCAGCCTCCCAACTAAAACTTCTCTGACAGACCAGAAATACTTACAACAGGAACATTCTAAGAACAGACCTCGTAAGCTCTTTGATATGGTAAAACACCAATCTAAAAAACACGCTAAAACTTCCAAAGAAACCTCAAAATCCCTAATAACTTGTGAGGTGTTCTCCTCCTTTTTTACAGCCAAAATTACCTCCCTAGGAAAATAATGTTGTTCCGCCAGCAACATTCAACCTCTTCCTACCGGGTCCCATCTCTCCTCTCTTCCCCCCCAGACAACACCCAAGAACCAAGCGCACTGGTCCAACTTCAAGTTATATGATGACCATTCCATCTCAAAAGTTCTATCCTCTTTAAATCCGAATAACCACTTTAATGACCCACTCCCCTTCAGCTGCATGGCCGCGGCCTCTCAATTTATCATTCCCATTTGGACTACAATAATCAATGCTTCCCTACTACAAGGGTCCATACCTAACTCTCTAAAAGCCGGTCAAGTCGTCCCCATCATAAAAACCCACCTTGAATCCTGCTACTCCAGACAATTTCAGACCAATATCCAGTATCCCATTTCTAGCGAAAGCTCTGGAGAAATGTGTGCAACTTCAACTGAGCCAATATATCACCAACTTTAACTGCTAGAGGAATTCCAATCCAGGTTCAGGCCTAGACACAGCACGGAAACTACTATTCTCCATATTGTGGATGATGCTTTTCAAGCCCTTAACCTAGGCAAAACATGTCTCCTAATTCTATTCAACACAGTCAACCATGAGGAACTACTTGAAAGCCTCAAATTCAGGATGGGAGTAGGGGAACCGTTCTTGAATGGTTTAGATCCTTCCTATGGAACTGCACGCAGAGATTTGTAGTCAACGGTAATCTATCTGTTCCTTCCCTGATAACGATCAGAGTCCCCCAAGGATCAACTCTTTCCCCAACCCTCTTCAATCTCTACCTTGAACCATTAGCTGAATTACTACGTACCGCCAACATCTACTTGCACATGTATGCCAATGATTCCCAGATCTACATCAAAGTCTTATCTCTAGAGGAGATCTACTCATTGAATGTAGCCCTAAAGCTGACTGTTCAATGACTCACTTGCAACCAGCAAAAATGAAATGCAAGAAAAAACGGAGCTCCTTCTAATTTCCCCCCCTAAAAGTAACACTGGCATCCGGGTATCGACCAAGTTGATCACAGCACTAAACTACACACTGACCATAGTGGAATCTATCAAATCTCTCGGAATAATCCTAGACAGCAACCTGAATATGCGAGACCACATCAACTCGATGGCTAAAACTGCCAGGTTTCACCTGAGTTACCTGAGGAAACTAAATCCTTTCCTTGATGCCTCGGACCTAAAAATATCAGTCCAGGCATTAGTTATCTCCATAATGGAATACTGATGCTCAAACCTTTCAAGCCTGCCCAAGATCTCGACGCCCCCCCTAAAAGCTTGCCTCAACGCTGCCGCCAGACACTTAACAGCTCAAAACAATTCGACCACAACTCACCGCTTATGAAGGTGCTGAACTGGCTTCCTCTTGAAACCAGAATCCAACTCAAACTGGCATGTATCACCCACAAAGCACTACACACAAAATCCCCAGCATATTTCACCCAAATTCATGGTTTCTGGAGGGGCCAGAAACTTCAGGTCACCCAGAGAATTTGTGCTCTAGCCACCCCGCTTCCGAAAGGAAAAAACGTACAATTGTGCTTTCTCTGTGGACGCACCAAGAATCTAGAACTCGCTGCCGTCTTTCATCAGAAAAATTCACTCTCTGTCAATACTTAAAAAGGAAGCAAAACCTTCCCAATGAACAAGTTTCTTCCATAAATCATGTATTGCACACACCGCTCAGTGGCTTTGCTTATTTTTGTTGCCGGTAGAGTTTGGACTGACAGGCTGCTATCTATCTTGTTCTGACCTTATACTCCCACAAATGTATTTGCTGGATTTCTCTGCATTATGATGTGAACATTGTATACACCCAGTTATTCCCCAAATGTTTCACCTCTTTCTACTCCTACTTACGGTATTTTTTTTCTTTGACTATTTCATACTTATATACAAAGTGTTATCCCTGTAAAGCGCTCTGATACCCTAATGGGTCACGTTTGCGCTCTATAAAACACTAAGTCAATAAATAAATAAACCATCATCCCACACACTGCCACAAATAATAGTAATGTAGTTCTAGGCACTCAACTTCACACTACCATAAATCACAATTTCATTATCAAAAGGAACATCCTGAGCAAAATCTGCTCTGCATTACTGAAACACAGAAACTAAATACACCAAATCTCTACTCTTCCACCTGATATTCCCTCTAGCTTATGATGATAGAATACGTATCTACAATTGTCCGACTATTTCTACACTTATTTTTCACTGAAGGCTTGATGAATGTCATGCCATTATGTACAAATCAAAGTGTCTTGTTTTAGATGCCATGTGGTAGGACAAATTGGAATTGGCCCTTCCACAAAATTTGACACACCTCATCCATTATCTGAAATGTAAGAGAATTAAGGCTACGTACCACCACCAGCTTTAATCTCTACTATAATCTATATTGTTTCATGTCTATGTTGACAAACAAATATCTACTACTTTCTCAGTTGTTAATTTTTGTATCTCTGATGGTATTTTCGTGTCCTGCTGCACGCTACTAAGTCATGTGTTCTTTACCTGCTTTTCTATATTTATTTGCCTTATTATTAATGGTCTGCCTTTTGTTGGTGTGTTAACTACCAAATAGAGAAAAATAGATAAAAAAAAGCATTATTAGCTCTAGGAAGCCATATTTAAGGTATCATCTGTGCTTTACATATTAAATAAATAACTGGAAAAAAATTATAAGCTCACTAAAATGGTGCGCAACACAAAAGGGCATCCTACCCTTAGAGATCATCTATGCATTGACTCCTGTTGCAATTAAACTTGTTCTCAGCATTGTAAACTCCACATTCCAGACAGGCAACTTCCACAGCCCTCTAAAAATAACCAACAGGGGAAACAGTTGGAACAACGCAGGCAGAGCCACGCGTGTTCCGACTACGCATGCCTTACCACACTTGCCTTAATCACACCTATATCTTAACCATGCACATGCATGGTTAAGACAGTTCGCACTCTAGCTGCTGCCTACAGCTTGGCGAAAGCAGAAAGACGCAAGGAAGAGATGATGCACTTAGGTAAGTGTGGCTGGGACTGGGATTGGTGGAAGTAGTTTGTCCGGGTTGTGGGGTTGTTTTTAGGGCTGAGGAGGTTAGGGTCATTTTCAGGGTGAGAGCTCATTTTCAGGGAGGAGGGGGTTGTTTTAAGGGAGGAGGGGGTCATTTTCAGAGTTGTGGGAGGGTCGGGGAGTTTTCAGGGTTGAGGAGTGTTTTCAGGGCTTGGGGTCGGGTCGTTTTCAAGGAGGAGGGGTGTCAGTATTAGTTTTCAGGGCTAGAGGGGTTGGGGTAGTTTTCAGGGCTGTGGGAGGGTCAGGGTCGTTTGCACGGTTGTGAGAGGGCCAGGGTAGTTTTCAGGGCTGGGAAGGCGGGTCAGGGTGAGTTTCAGGGCTGGGGAGTGGGGTCAGGGGTAGGTTACAGGGCTGTGGGAGGGTCGGAGTAGTTTTCAGGGCTGGGGGTAGGGGTCGTTTTCAGGGGTCAGGGGGGTCAAGTAGTTTTCAGGGATTGGGTCGGGTCATTTTCAGGGTTGTGGTAGTTTTCAGGGCCGTGGGAGGGTTGGGGTAGTTTTTAGGACTGGAAGAGGTTTGGGGTAGTTTTCAGGGCAGGTATGGGGGGTCAGGCCGGTTCAGGGCTGGGGGGTAGGGGGGTCAGGGTAGTTTCCAGGGCTGAGGTAGTTTTCAGGGTTGTGGGAGGGTCGGGTCGTTTCTAGGGCAGGGGATGGTTGTGTAGTTTTTTTAATTAGGGGCTAGGGTATTGAGCTTAAGGGCAGATGAAGGAATTGGGGTAGTTTAAGGGACAGCACGGGGGCAGGAGGGGGGGCAGGGCTTTAGGCCTCAGGGCAGATGAAGGGAATGGGCAGTTGAGGTAGTTTTTACGAGCTATGGGGAAGGAGGGCTAGTTTTTTAAGGGCTCAGAGGTGGGGGACAAGTAATTTTTAAAAATAGGGGTTAGGGTAATAGGCTTAGGGAAGTGGAAGGAGATGGGGTAGTTTTAGGGAGAGTGGCGGGGGAGGGGATCTGGGTTTTAGGCCTCAGTGCAGGGGATAGGTTGTTGGGGTTCTCTTTAGGGTTTAGGGGAGGGCAGGGTAGTGTTTTATGGGCTAGGGGGGTGGGAGTCAGGGTAGTTTTTAAAAATAGGGATTAAGGTTTTAGGCCTAAGGGCAGTGGAAGGGGTTGGGGTAGTTTTAGGGACAGTACGAGGTGTATGGGGGTCAGTGTAGTGTATGTTAAGGGTTAGGGAAGTGTGGGAGGTGGGAAGGGGTCGGGGTATTTGGACCACAGGGCAGTGGGGCAGGTAGGGGGTTTGTAGCTTGGGGAGGGGCGTGCGACCTTAGCCACATATTCCCCCTTACCATTCATGCCTTTACCACGAAATTGCATGGTAAAGGCATGCATAGTGAAGGAATGCGCAGTTAAGATGCTTTTGTGGTTCGGGCTGTGTGGAAGAGACACTTGGGGCAGATTTACAAGCCCCTTGTGACACTTTTTCACCACTGTTGTGTCACTTTTGTGATGCAGCGGCAGTGTAAAAAATGTGGCCAATTTACAATGTGACACATCTAGGGAGATGCCTCACGTTGTAAAGCCATTCATCAAATTATACCTGCGTCAGGTACAATGTATGCAGGGTGGGCTTTCCCACGCAGGAAAGCCATGTAAAAGTGACACAGTGAAATCTACAAGATTTCACTTCGTCACTTCTAGGATGCCACTTTGTCAAAGCCTTGCGCCTGATTGAAGCAGGTATAAGGGGTGACGCAGTGTAGTGGGAATAGGCCTCAAAATGCATTGCTGGTGTTCGTCTTGCTTATGACACGACTCCAGCAATGCGTGACTTTTGCCCCAAATGATGCGTCAGAATTATGCCATGGTGCGCCGTATTTTAAATACAGCGCATCCATGGTAGTGCAAAGGTTTTCCAGGGTGGCGTGGGGAAAGTGATGCATCTCTACAGATGTGTCACTTTCTTGTAAATCTGCCCCTTGTGGTTTAGCCATGCGTGCCTCAATCATACAACCAGCTACCACAGCATTGCCATTTTTAAGGAACTTTCTAACTATCTCCTCATCACCCACTCTCATTGTTTATGAAATGTTTTTAAAAATTAGCTGTCCAACGGTACATCAACCTTTACTAGCCTCTATAGCTACTCCATCATTACTACTACTCCATCAGTGCTAAAGAGAAGAAGTAACAACACTGGTGGCCAGTGATGCTTTCACAGTTATTGATAACTAAGGTTCCCTCTTCCTGGTACTCCACGAAATGTCACAGGCATTTGACATGTGCTACATGAGGCATAATCTGCTGTATGAGTATTTTCAGGCAAGTTCCCTTTATCCTCTGTTTTCTTCTGTGTGTGGTACATTTTGGCTACATTGATTTGTTTTTTTGTCATTAGTTGGTAGGAAAGAGAAGTGTGGTAGTCTCTTAAGGGAATTACCTGGGGGAATATCTTTGGTGCGAAGAGCCACATAACACAGACAGGTTGGGCTGATTGTTCATTTCGCCTAAATCCCTCCCCAAAGGTCAGGGGTTTATCTTTCATATGAATAATAAAGTATGGAGCTCATGGGTAAATGGTGTTGAATCTTTGCTAAAAGAGTGTGGGCGAAGGTGTGTGTGTGTCCTGACTGTGGTGGGACACTAAACACACTTTTCAGTCCTCGTTTATCAACAAAAAGGAGTGCACAACTCTTTATTTACGTAGGTGTGCGTCCCCTTCAGATTCTTGACATATTGGTTGATTTCTAAAATTACTTTTCATCTCAAGCAGTGGCGTAAAGCAATGAGCCCTTGGTGGTGGAGTCGAGGAAGTTTGGTCTCAGGCGTTCTGGTGCCCCGAGTGCCGAGTACCCAAAAATCGGGTGTCTCGCCACAGGGGCGGCCTTAGGCATGTGCAAGCTGTGCACCTGCACAGGGCCGCCAAACCCCAGGGGCCGCCACACCAATATATATCCTTAATATAATAATCCTCTGAGGATGGATACATATTTGCGTGGCGGCCCCTGGCAGGGATTTGGCGGCCTCCGGCTCTGTTCCACTTCCAAACACCCTGACCCACCCCCCCCTCTTCACTGGCCTCCGTACCTGCGTTCCTCCGGGGGCCCCCTACCTACGCTCCCTGCCCGGGGCCACCATGAGCCTAGAGCCGCCCCTGCTCGCCAAAATACCGACCCTCGGCTACCACTGTCGCTGCTCACTCTACTTAGGCCATAATCCATTTTTCTTTTTCTTCATTGGCAATCATGAATAGGGAGAGAGTTTGGATCCATTGCATATGTCAATTTAGCCACAAACATACCTAAATCTGCAATGGCGATGTGGAAGTAGGAATCTTTTTGGGAAATAGTCTTCAGGTGTGCAATTGCAAAGAATTAGGATAAGAGTATAATTCTTCATCATTTAACTTTTAAGTGAGCATTGACTTATGTACAATAATTATCAGAGGACAAAATATGTTATGCCATATTTGGAATCATAAAACATGCACGTTGACAGAGACCTAGTTAAGATGAAAAAATAATTAAATTCAGTAATATGATATTCAAGACTCTGATTCCCTTTATCTTTGGTGTAATCGGGAATTTCAGAAAAAATACTTTAAAAGCTGAAAAATGTACCTTTGAAAGTACAGGATTCTGGAATATTTGCTAAAAAAACTGAGCACTTGAGAAGTCAAACAACAGTATTTATAACATTGGATCAGCCGAATTCAAGTCAAAAGACCAAATCCATGATTACGAGGCCAAGTATGATTATTACTATTCTCTTTTTGTGTAAGAAACCATTGTCTCTGTGTGTTTGTTTGTCTTTGCTGCACATAAATCCAGATACTTGGTATACAGATAAATCAGGTTAATAGCTTGTAAATTTATAAATATTAATTATAGCATGCAGGGACTGCAGGATGTCAACTGACCTTTAAAATTAAATTAAAGAATACTTTATTTGCAGATATGGTATTTTTGCAAGAAATACACCCGAGCAATAATGTTTTAGAGAAACTGTTTAATGGGAGTCCTATACCTTCATCTTCTCCTTTCATATGTGGCACAGCAGTTTCCATAAGTAATAACTAACAGTATAATTTATTAGCCCAGAGGGTCACTATGCAACCATGACCTGGTCACTCAGGAGTCAAAGGATTGTCATGACCAAATTGTTTGGGCTGAAAAATAACCATGTTAATGTTTTCTTAAAATAGTCGGCTTACTTATGATTGATAAGAGATAGTATCAACTCTAACATCTCTTATTATTAATGGTATAAACTATAATACTAAATGTAGATGACTCAAAGATTTTAAATACAATTCAGCATTTTAATGAAAGTGACACAGTTGCACCTCCCAATTGAAATGAACAACTCATGCTTTACCTGTGTATTGTTGTAGAAAATATGAGAATGAAAGTAAAAGGGCAGAACACACATGAAACGATTGTACTAGCCCAGTTAGCTCCTCCTCTTCAAAAAAAGAAATCTGACTTTAATACATGGTAGCATATGTCACTATCAATAAGTGGCAGAATAAATCATATAAAATGGCTAAAACCCTCTGCCCACACACACAATGTCCTTTTTAGGTCGAGCCTATAGTGGTTACGAGGCATGCTGTATTCAGAGTGGAGTGAAAGTGCTATAAAAGCTCCACCCACTCTCAGCCCATCTTTTTCATTGGCATGTGTCTTTGTCATTCCTAAATGCTGCCTTCCGATTTGTTTTAGGCTAGATAGTCCCTCCTTATGATGGCCATGCCGTCATTTGTATCCTTCAATGGCTACTGGCCCCTTTACTTTGAGAGTCTGTGCCTTCTTGTTCCCCCACCCCTCCCCCCCGCACTCCGTTGTTCGTGTCTTCTCGACTGCCCGCAGTCCCGTTTGCAAGACAGTAGGTCTCCCGTAAAAGCGAGTCCTTTTGCATTGCAAATGTTTGTTTTCTTTCCCCTCCGTGCACCTCACTACTCTCGGTATTCCTCTCACTTACCTCCCCTCCCTCATTTTTATTCACCTCACAACCCCCTCCTCAATCGCGCCTCTCACCTTCCCCTGGCAACGCCTCACTCTCTGGGGTGCAGTGTGTGCTCCCCAGACAGACAACTCTAGTCCATCAGTAAGATCTCTGCTCCGCCTTACAAATTACAATATCTGTCCCTCTCCCCGCCTTTGGCACTGTATGCGCTCCCCTCCGGCACGTGCAGAACGCTCAAGAATCCTGGCACAGTGCACGAGTAGCTTATCCAGCCCAGAGGGTTGCTTTGTATCCTGGGACTTGCAGTCCCATTTATTCCAGCTTGCACAAGGAAAAAACACTAACGGATCACGTACTTACCGGCACCCATAGAACAGGTAAATCTGGGCACAGGCTAAGGATGTGCTTGCAAGTGCCCTTAGGTAGCGTCTGTGCACCTCTTTTACTCTGAGGTGCAGGGCGTGCCCTCCTCTTACACCCCCACCCCACCCCACCCCACCCCTAGAATGACTTAATCTTCTCTCTCGTCCCTCGGGTAAGGCTATCTCCCTGCCCCCATACTCCCTATGTAGAAACTGTACTCCCCTCGTGGTCTTTGTTGCACCTCTAACTCTGAGGTGCAGGCTGACCTTCCACTTTGCCCTTAGGTACAGGTTAAACCCCCACCCCCTTTTTCCCTCATGTACTGTCATTGCTGCCCTCTTACCCTCGGGTTGAGACTGTGCTCTCTTCGGGCTCTCAGGTACATATTGTGCTTCCCTCATGCTCTCAGGTACAGACTTTGCTTCTCTCCTCCTGGTTCTGCTGTTTCTCTCTCTGCTCTGCCCAATCTGCCTGCACACTTTTGGAAGCTGCACCTACCCCTCTCCTCACCCCTTCCACTGGGACAGGTTCTTTGTTTTGGGCTAATTAGACCGTGAGCCCTGCTGGCAGGTTGTTTGTACTGAGGGTTGAGGATGTCGAGCCCTGGGTCAGCACATCTCCACTGCCCCTCATTAACAAACTATTGCATCTGTGTATCACAAGCTTGCCCTGTCCCTCTGTAGCAGGGTCCATATTTCTAGCAGCCACTGCCCTCATTCTCAGACTGCATTCATCTTTATCGGGCTGTGTCCCTCTTTAAGTTTGTCTTTAGTTTGACCTCGTCCACATTGGCTGGTGCTTCACCTCTAACAAGCGCCCTCCCTCAGCTGAGGCCACCCTCTTCAACAGTGTCTATCTCTCTTTTGGAGGCACTGTCCATCTCTACAGAACCCTCACATTGCTGCTATCTGTGGATGAGTAGCCAGGGCCTCTGGAAACATGCAGCAGGGGAGGACCAAATTATGCTGCATGAGTGACTAAATTATGTGGTAAGAAAATGCAAATTATGAGCCTCAAGGCCGCACATTTCGTGCTATTATTACTTCCTCGTGTTGTTTATTTTGCACGATTACTCTGTCTGGGTAATGGTTTCACCTCATTAGTACCACTTTAACACCCAAATACAGCAATGAGCAACAGAAAATCAACCAGTCGACATTTGCAAAAGGACTTTCACCGTACACATGTTCCCCCATTTTTTATTGTCAGAACTGGTAAAATTCAGTTGGGTTCTTCAGGAGCAGTACCTTCAAGAAGCCCACCTTCCAGCAGCCTTGACTCAAGCTTAACTGCACCGAGTATCAAAGTGGCTGGACAGGGGGGAATTAGGGAGGGATACAGCGGGGAGGGAGACCTGGAACGAGACGTTGTACTTTATAAGCTTTCCTTTCGTGCTTAGTAAACTCTTTGACTATATTTACCATGGGTTTAACAATGACAACATACCTATGAAAGAAAGCAGGTTATGCATAGAACAGTCTTTGTGTATGTCTTCTCAGGCTTCACTGGCAATATCTGTTCCTATAATTCTCAAGGATACAATGTTATGGCTAAACAACCATGTTTCAAAACGAAGCACACATTCACATAAAGAGCCATTTGGCTTTAGACACAATGTTTCCGTAATGATGTGCTTTAACCGATGTTAAATATGAGAGTGGTACTTCCAACAACCTTTTTGCAAAACACAACACATTACATATGCTAATGAGGCAGATTAAAATTCAAATATCCAAGGGAGTGCTTGAGCACTATGTATCAGAGTTCAAATATGCAACTGTCCAGGAAGCGCATTAGAGCGAAGCACTGAGTTCAAATATGCAAATATTCAAAGAGCACTTCAGCGCGATGTGACAAGATGCCAAAGTCATCAGTTATGGAAATCAATATGTAAATGCCCAAAGAGCGCTTCAGCGCAATGTGCCAAGTTGCCAAAATCACTAAACATGAAAATGACAAAAGAGCGCTTCAGCTTGATGTACAAAGTGCCAAAATTACAAAACATGTAAATGCTCAAAGAGGGCTTCAGCCTGATATGCAACTTTTTTTCAAAATGCAAAATAACAAAAACAGCACGTAGTTCCTTTCACAATGCTATTGTTTAAGAAAGGAACTATTCTACCTGATTGTGGCTGAGAGTGGATCTGCAACCTAAGGAAAGAAACCAGCAGTCTCCTTGCTGCAACTAGAATCATCTTTCAGCAACCTGCTGCTCAAGCTCAGGGTTCTCAATAACCAGCAATAGGAACGGTGTCGCCTCTATTTAAAGTGCTCAGGAAGAAGCTTCCAGATTCCAGCTCACAGGTAAATTACTGGAGCTGAGAAGGGACAATAGGTTTTGATAACATCATAGTCTGCAACAAGCATTAGCAAAGACAAATGGCAAAGTCACGACAATCAATTGTAAAAACAGTAGAAAATAGAAAACAGGTGCCAGATAAGGTGCACCAGGAAACTGACGTGGCAGAATCAAAAAGCCCACCCCATCAAAAGTGCTCACACTGCCAGTCATGTGGGAGCCTCTGGATGCTGTCTGTGAAATTTACGTATCAAACGTCGTGCATGAACAGCATCACTTGGTTCCCATGAGACTTTGTCTGGACCATAGCCTTTCCATAAAACCAAATACCACAATTTTCCTTTTATGCGTTTACTACCCTTTATACTGTGTACTTCATAATCTTCATGATCTCCAACGAGGAGAGGTGGTGGACCAGCTTGTCGTTTGGTCTTTTCTGGTTTTAACAAAGAAGTGTGAAACACAGGATCGATTTTCATGGAGCACGGTAATTTTAATTTAAATGCTATTGGATTTACACATTTTTCAATGTCAAATGGTCCAATAAATAGTGGATGGAATTTATATTTCTTTTTGAACTGGGCATTTCTTGTAGAGAGCCAGACGAAGTCACCAGTCTTGTACTTTGGTCCTATTTTTCTTTTTTTTTCAGCAAATACTTTAAAGTTTGTTTTTGCTTTCTGTACGTTTCTTTGGAAATGTTTAAAAATAGTAGTCATTCCTTGAAATCTAGAGTTCAACAATGACATATTAGTTTGAGGTTGTGCTGACAACAATGGAGTGTAATGTGGATGACAGCCATGATTTGTGAAGAATGGTAACATGTTTGTAGAAGCATGCTTTAAATTATTGTAGGCAAATTCAGCTTCCCTGAAGAGATTCACACATGAGCCTTGTTGTTTAAATAGCATGCAGATATTGCTTTAATACCTGGTTCACTCGCTCTGTTTGGCCATCTGATTCCAGATGGAAACTTCTGGACGAGTTTCTTTTTATTTGTAAATTGTTGCACCAAGCTTTCCATACTTTTGATGTAAATTGTGCTTCTCAATCGAAAGTATTAGTGCGAGACAAGCCATGTAATCTTATTATGTTTTGAACCAGTAAGGTTACTAACTGAGTTGCTGTTGGCATTTTCGCACAAGCAATAAAGTGAGCCATCTTTGATAGTCTGTCAACCACCACTAAAATGGTGGTTTTCCCTTGATCCTTGGGTAAGTACGTAATAAAGTCCATGGCTATATCTTCCCAGAGCAGCGTCGGAGTAGGAAGGGGCTGCAATAATCCTTTTTTGGTGCTATAATCTCCTTTAGCTTGAGCACAAACGTCACATTGAGTTATATATTGGATAAGATCTTGTCTCCAGGTAGGCCACCAGAAATGGCTTTGGACAAGCTCTTTGCTTTTTTTGCTATTCCTTGATGTCCAGCTACTAGTTTCGGGTGACACCATTGTAAGACTTGTTTTTGTAATGATTTTGATGGAATGTATAGGAGTGTTTTTTGAAATGGTAATCCTTGAATATTAGGTCTATCTTTGTCTTTTTGTTGCCAAATTAAGATCTGTTTTAACAGCATACTTTTTCTTATGTCTTGAAAAAACTGTTCAGACATGGTAACTCTGATAATTTGTTCTTTTGGAATTATAGATGGAGGTGAAATTGCCTTTTTTATTTTTTCTTCTGCTGTTTTGCATTGATATAAAGCATCTGCTTTGTTATTTATTTTCCCAGGTCTGAACGTTATTACAAAATTAAATTCTGCAAAGAATAAGGTCCAATATAACTGTCGAGGTATCAAAGCTCAAGCACATCATAAAAATGTGAGGTTACGATGGTCCGTATAGACATTCACCATATGTTTTGCACCTAGAAGATAATGGCGCCATTCTTTAAAGGTGAGACGAATAGCCAACAGTTCTTTTTCTGCTACTGTATAGTTCATCTCAGCCGGTAAACATTTTTGGGATAGTAATGCAATGGGATGTCATTGGTTAGTTTGTTCATCCTTTTGAGATAGAATTGCCCCAATTGCAGTATCTGAAGCATCTGCTTCAAGTAAGAAAGGCTGATCGATGTCTCTATGATTTAAAACAGAGGCTGTTTTAAGGGTTTGAAAGGCAAATTTGATTCCTGGCGTCCATTGGAACGGAACATGTTTCCTTAGCAATTTCATTAAAGGTCTTGCTTCGCTGGAAAACTGCTTGATGTAGCAACAATAAAAATGTGTGAATCCTAGAAATCGCTGGATATCTTTCACTGAGGTTGGTTCTGGCCAGTCTAATATTGCCTGAACTTTTCTGGGTGCCATTGTGATTCCTTGAGGTGACAATATGAAGACTAAGAATTCCACCTTGTAGGTGTGAAATTCACACTTAGATAGTTTACAGAACAGGTCATGTTGGCGCAGGGTGTTTAATACCAGTTTTACAAGTTTTTCATGTTCCGAGACAGACTGTGAATAGATCAATAAATCATTAATGTAAGCGATGACGAACCTGTCAAGGAAATCTCGTAAGACATCATTTATGAAAAATTGAAATGCCGCAGGGGCGTTGCATAAGCCAAAGAGCAATATGCAGTATTCGAACAAGCCAAAACGAGTTCGAAAAGTGGTCTTACACTCGTCTCCGGCTGGGACAAGTACGAGATGGTATGCCCCTCTCAAATCCAACTTAGTTTAAATAGTTGCTGCTCTTACATAGTCCAAGAGAACGGGGATAAGTGGCAAAGGATATCGTTTTTTAATCGTGATGTTGTTTAAAGCGCGATAGTCTATGCAGGTGCGTAATTCCCCATTACTTTTGGGCACAAATAACAGAGGGGATGCAACCGGAGACTTGGAAGGACAAATGAAACCATTCTTCAAAAATTTGTCTGGGTAGTCTCTAAGATGTTGGTTCTCTTGTTCAGTAAGTGATAGATCCTGCTACAAGGAATCTTGGCACCAGGTACAAGGTCTATTTCACAGTCGTATGTTCTGTGAGGGGGAAGGATCTCAGCACTTTTCCCACAGAACACATCCAGGAACTCTTCATACACTGCAGGTAATTCTATGTCCTGCTCCGCATCTGTAGTGATATAATCAGCACTAGACTTGGTATGATTTTGAACTAAGAGTTTGGACATATTTTCTTGTGGGTGTAAACATTCCAATTGACACCACTCTGACTGAAAAGTAACACTTCTCTTAGACCAATCTATTGTGGGATTGTGGTCAGTCAACCAAGGCATTCCGAGGATGACACCAAATTGGGGAGCATCAATTATATCAAAGGATATTTCATCCACGTGCATTTCATGGTTACTTTAATAGTAAAATGAGTAATCAATACAGATGTTCACTGTTTGCCATCTACCGCATGAACCATTTCTGGTTTTGTTTTTACCAAGGTAGGTATTTCAAATTTTGTTATGAAAGCAGCAGCAATAAAGTTGCCGGCGGCTCCAGAATTCACCATGACCACCGCAGTTTTAGGCTCTTGCTAAGAAATTGTGAATTGTACGTTTAATACTAGATGGGAAATGGAGGCTTGCAATGTGTTGGAAACAGATTGATCAGGAGGCAAATATTTAGTACTTGAGGAAGTCTCCTGGCTGTTCCCTGAGTATTCTAGTTTGCCTCTTTGGTCGCAGTTGCCAAGCAGTCTTTGACGAAAATGTCCTTTTTTGCCGCAATATAAACAATAGACCTTTTTTCCTATGAGACTCCTTTTCTTCAGAGGTTAAGGGTTTTTGTACACATCCGATCTCCATTAGTTCACTAGTATCCTGCGATACAAAGTGTGCTTTTTATTTATTTCGAATGGAAGGTCTGAACTCCAACCGTTTCTTGTCTCCTTTACGATCTAAAACTCTTTGGTCTAACCGAAGACTTAAAGCTATTAGGTTTTCACATGTTCTCGGTTGAGGGTCTATCAAAGCTATCAAATCTTTTAATTCATCTCTTAGGCCTTGATAATATAAGGTCGCCCTTTTGTCGAATTTGTTTCTGCTATTATGCGTTTGAATTGGGTTAGATAATGGACCAGGTCTTTATTTCCCTGTTTTGAGTTCTAATAACTCTTGATCAGCTGATCCTGCTATTGTCCTTTGTTCGAAGACCCTTTCAAATTCAATTTTGAAGCAAGAGCAACTATAAAGCAATGGGTCATCCGATTGCACCAGAGGGACTGCCACATGGCAGAGTCACCACTCAAATAAGAGATGAAGAAGGCGATTCACGATTGAGCATCGGGGAAGGATGTGGGTTTAACCTTAAAGTGTAACTGCACCTGAGTTAAAACGGTTTGAAATTCGAGGGGTTCACCTGCAAACCTTTCCGGATGTGCCAAAGGAAAAGTCATTGGAACCACTACCGAGACTGTAGATGGATTTGAGCTACTGTCATCAGTTACCGCAGGAGGACAAGACAACGCTAGTTATATCTGTAATTGAGTGACCCTATTAGCTAACACCGCAGTTACCTGCCTAGCAGCTGACAGTTCTTTCTACATGTTTCCCAACATAGAACTCAAATCTTCCAAGGTGGCCATTCTGAAGATACTGCTCAGGAGGAACTCATTTCGTGGGCTGGTTATTCTGTCAGAACTGGTAAAATTCTATTGGGTTCCTCAGGAGCAGTACACTTAAGAAGCCCACCTTCCAGCATCCTTAGCTCAAGCTTAACTGCACTGAGTAGCAAAGTGGCTAGGCGGGTGGAAAGGAATTAGGGAGGGGACTGCAGGGAGGGAGACCTGGAACGAGACATTGTCCTTGATTAGCTTTCCTTTTGTGCTTAGTAAACTCTATGACTATATTTAACACGGGTTAAACAATGACAGCATACCTGTAAAAGAAAAGCAGGTTATGCATAGAACAGTCAACATGTACGTCTTCTGAGGCTTCACTGGCAATTTCTGTTCCTATAATTCTCAAGGATACAATGTTATGGCTAAACAACCATGTTTCAAAACGAAGCACACATTCATATAAATAACCACTTGGCTTTAGACACAATGTTTCCGTAATTATGTGCTTTAACCACTGTTAAATATCACAGTGGTACTTCCAACAACGTTTTTTGCAAAACACAACACATTACATATGCTAATGAGGCAGATTAAAATTTAAATCCCCAAGGGAGCACATTACCGCTATGTATCAGAGTCCAAAAATGCAAATGTTCAAAGAGCACTTCTGCGCGATGTGACACAATGCCAAAGTCATCAGGTATGCAAATCCCCCCAAGAGCGCTTCAGCGTGATGCCCCCAAAATGCCAGAGTCATCAATATGTAAATGCACAAAGAGCGCTTCAGCGCGATGTGCCAAGTTGCCAAAATCACCAAACATGTAAATGACCAAAGAGTGCTGCAGCGTGATGTACAAAGTGCCAAAATTACAATACATGTAAATGCTCAAAGAGCCCTTCGGCGCGATATGCAACTCTCTTTGAAAATTCAAAATAACAAAAACAGCAAATAACAAAAACAGCACATAGTTTCTTTCATGATGCTGTTAGTTAAGAAAGGAACGATCCTTCCTGATTGTAGCTGAGAGAGGATCTACAACCTGGGAAAAGAAAACAGAAGTTTCTTTGCTGTAACCGGAATCTTCTTTCAGCAACCGGAGAACAACAAAAGCTGCTGCTCAGGGTTCTCAAGAACCAGCAATGAGAACAGGGTGTGGCCCCTATTTAAAAGTCTCAGGAAGAAGCTTCCAGATTCCAGCTCACAGGTAAACTACTGGAGCTGAGAAGGGACAATAGGTCTTGATAACATCGTAGTCTGCAACAAGCATTGGCACAGACAAATGGCAAAGTCACAATAAGCATTGGTAAAAATAATAGAAAACAGTAAACAGGCGCCAGACAAGGTGCAGCAGGAAAATGACGTGGCAGAATCATGACATGTATAGACCAAATCTGCAGCTTATTCACCAGATAATGGATTATTTGGTAAATATGGCCAATCAATAATAATACTATAAAAGAGCAGCCCAAAAAATCACGTAATTCCAATTGAAGTATCTCGAGTCTACAGTTATTAATTTGCATTATTGGACTGATTTTCTTTTTTTAATGAGATGGGGGGTTACAAATCCCAGAGGGCAAATTACATCCTGCACTGGATAAGCCACTTGTGTGGACCTGTGAAACTTGGGAGCTCTGTCTCTGACAGGCTTTGTCCCACAGGGTAGGCACTTTCTCACGACTGAAAGCAGTGTAGTTTTGGCTATGCGCTGAAATTTAATGCTGTGATGAACCAGCCTCTAAGGAAGGATTCTGAGACTGACTGCCCACAAATATCCCTCTGCCAAGTTTCTGTGCTTTATGGTGCCAGGGAGGGGTGCGGGGTGCACTGAAATGTTGACTAACGAGTAAATTATCAACCTCTGAAGACCGATAGGGGCAGTAGCTGCTCCTGTGTCTGAAATAGGATCCCGCGAGAGCACGGGGTGGGGGTTGGGCGTAATGAGGTATGGTCTCCCTTTCTGCAGGACCTGTCTGTTTATTGTGAAGAAGTACAGGGAGTCAGGATGACAGCAAGACCAAGGTTCTTTTATTTCAGCTTCAAGTACAGCAACGTCCTAGCCACACGGCAGCCAGCAGCACCTGACTCTAAGCACTTGGCAACCAGGACCAAGGACTCTTTACATTCTAGAGTCATATGGATAGGATGTTCTACATGGAAGCAGCTGGCTAGCACAGAGCAACACATAGGTAATTACCACATTTATTAAGTGGAAATTACCGTTAATGAGACATTTCTTTGGAGGGAAAGACAAAAAAAACTTTTCAAAATCTCACTGAAATGTACTAATGAATAGTTATAGGCGTGACTGGATCAAAGAGACGACAGCGGCAAGGAGGAGAGGCAGTGGGGAAGGCAGGAGCGAATGGTGAGGTGGGAGAAGAGTGCCAGACTCCACCCAGTCTCCCCCTCAAGGCCCGCACAAAAGCCACAGAGTGTCCCTCATCCATTCCTGCAGCCAGTGACCCTGTCGGAATGTAGTAAGGATGCCGTGGGCCCTGCTCCGAAGGAAAACTACACATTTGACTGCTGTTGGGGTAGTGAAACAGCAATTTTCAAGGTTCAGCGGGCCCCTCTGGGCTGGGGCGCCAATGCACCTGCTGCACCAATGGTAGCTACGACCTAGAAGCCTCAGCTCCTGCGCTCAGGGCTGCCCACAGTTTGGGTGCAGATTCATCTAATGCCTATGAATTTCTGAAAGACATTGGAGTCTCGGCGGCTCTTCATCTCATTCTGAAGTGGGTGGGAGGCTAATATTGTGTCACAGTGCCGGACCTCAGGGCGTGCAATGTCAGCTGCAAACATCTCACCCAGGCATCTCACCCACGGCAGTTCTTTCTTTTGTGTTCTAGTGCGGCCACTTCTGCACTTACAGCTGCAACAACACAAGTAACAGAAGGTGGTGAATTGAAAGGCAAAGCTGGGTGAGCTCCTCACTCATAATCTGGGTCAGCTTGAGGACTCTGGACTGGCAGGTACTCATCCAGGGGCGAAGCTACCATTGGTGCAGCAGGTGCAGTGGCACCAGGCAGGCTTCCCTGGAGTGGATAAGCTATGTACAACCGACATGGGACAATTTACGAGTTATTCTCGGTCACTTCTGCTCCTTTCACATTCAGTCTCTCCTAATTGAGCCTGTCCGTAATCCCCTTGGCCCCCAAACACATACAGAGTCACCCCACCTTTTAATTATCCTTGTTTATGGTACAGTCTCTCCTGCCAGCCTTCATCACCAGATCAGAGATAGATCAGAGCTTCTCGGCTAGAAGGGAGCCAAGCGCCAACCCTCCACCCCAGAAGACCCCAGACCGTGCGTGCCCATATTACTTGCTTCAGTGGAGATGCCCAAAGACCATGGCACTAGAAAGTACAAATTGGTTTGTTTTTTTTGGAGTATTATATAGTGCAAACTTGACCCAAAGGTATCAGGTATCATGAGCATCAGTTGTGTTACATAAGGATACAATCATTTTTGTTAGGCACGGGGAGATTACGTTATTTGCCCAGAATCACAGGATGTTGAGCGTGTTTGCAGAGACTCATACCTGGTTCCCCAAATTTGAGGTCGCCCACCTTAGCCATCAGGCTACACCCTCACCCCGAGAGTTGTTGGTTCAACTAAGAACCGGTTCTCCAGCTTTCATATACTTAGGTAAACAAACTCAGGACTGAGAATCTGGGTCTTCAGACAGATAAAATGAGAAACAATGTGGTACTGGAACTGGAACCCTAGCCATGCACTGCGTGTACCCTCACATATTGCATCATTCCTGACATGCTCAATGACTGCATTGATACCATGCCTACTGGCATCCGAAATCACATCTTTGATAACACTGCACATGGCAAGGGTGCGAGTTATACTTACCTTAGGGCAGGAGTTGCAAGTAAAATAGTGCTGGATGTGATACATTGGTGTGCATACCAAATATATAATCATAACAAATGTTTGTTTGCATTACCGTTTAAGAAACAATCTCATTGTATACTATATCCATAAAGGTTCTACTCAAGAAACAAAGGATAGTTGCATTTTCCTGAGATGGGAGTGGGATTTAATGAAAACACAAGTATAGTCAATTCATAGGTTTTGTTTGTAGCCATTGAAGGGACATCAGATATCCACAAGTATACCAGATATTCTCATATTGTAAAGAATATTTTGGAAATATTTTGTTTATCACAGGTGTCTGATGAACAGGCATTTGGGCAAGCGAATAAGGATTTAAGTCTTGCTTTTAAACTATACACTATGACCCAAGTAGTTCACAGCTCAGCCGAGTGACTAGTCAGAGTGATGATGTTCAGTGTGCAGAGAAACGAGGAACCGTTCATCACTGGTGGTGACTAAAAGGTATGTCTGAGAACACTGCAAATTACATATCAAGACAGCATTACCAACATCGGTAAGATGGAAAACATGCCTTTGAAACAGATCTGGATTGTCATACCTCACACTCCAATGCTAAATACTGTAAAATTCGTAATCTCAAAAATCTGGAGTCATGACACAATTCACGTTGTTTTGTATGTTCCATCGTTGGGAGAAAGCCAGTAGCAAAGGTCCACCTTTGACGTTTGTCAATGCATAAGAAAATTAAACAGATATTGAGATATATGGGTTGGAAATAGGCAAGATCTTTCTTCTTTACAACACAAAGGTCAGAACCTGGAATAGGTACAAGCTCATTTCCCCCTGCTTCTAAAGCATTTTATAGGCTCTACTCACACAGATAATCTCAGTAACCTATACTTATTAACCTTACTAATAACTCAACCCCCCGCCTGGTCACCTTCACAGTATCCTCTACTCAACACTATCTCCACTACCTGACGGCACTGATTCATACCTAACTGGGTGAGGAAAAAAGTTAACTTACAAGTGAACAAATTAAAGTTCTGCTCTTTGAAAACTGCTGGTTTTGATCATCATTTAAACATTAGTGGAAATAACTTAAGTTTCTTCAATAAATATCATGTGGTCTGTTGCCAAGAAACTTGAAAGCTGAACACTCTTAATAAAGCTAATTTTCACACGTACAAAATTTGGGCCAAAAAAGCACCATGGATTATCCGAGTGGTTGTTGGTCTCGCAACTTTTTTTATTTTTTTTTTTATATATTTTTTTTATTTTAACAGTAAGACAAGAGTAGGCAATACAGACATCAGGTGTTTCGCAGTGAAATACAGAACAGGGCCAGGCGGGGGAAATATACAAACAAGAATCGCTGTAAAAAGTAATAGACCCATCACGGGTACACATAACGGAAAAAGGAAATAAGCAATCTATTAATCAATCAAAATGCAATCCCACCCGTGCGACCTCGTCCACAATGTTACAGGATAATTAAGCCAGCGAACACACCCAGACAATAAAGGATCCGTGAAAAATAAACAGCCCATCTCTCGTAGAAGGAAAGGGAAAAGACAAAAGGGGCCATAGAACAAAAGAAAGGCAAAATAAAAAACCCCACCCCTAACCCCCCACCCTGCACCCCTGCAATGGCTACAGCCTAACCCCACTAGCAGCGTGCCTGTCGCCCAAGAACTACCCTAAAGGAAGGGAAAAGAGAGAGCGGAGGAGGAGAAAGCAAACACACTCCCGGTCTCCCATACCCCCCGCCAACAGCGACCACCCCGAGACATGGTAAAATCAATATTTAGCAATTATACAAACCAGTCAGGGGAGGATAAACAACAACCACCCAATTCCCGTCACAATATAGGCACAACCCCGGCATTGCCAAAAGCTATTATATCAGACCCCATCGATAAAGTTCAGCCCTGGCCAGTACGGTCCGTCAGAAAAGTCTGTACCACTCGAGCCGCCATTTTGATGGTAAAGGCAAAGCGTCCATAAAAGTTCTTGACAGCACAGGAGGATAGAATACAGGATAAAAGTTCACGGCTCGAACGAGGAAAGGTATCCAAGAACAGCGAGTATCCGGAACCATCACCAAGGAACTCGTAGCCACATGGAAGACCGTCTATAGATGCGTTGGGCGGCCGCTGGGTCAGGCAAGAGACGCTAGCGAGAAGCACGGGCTGGCTCGTCGGTAACAGGGGACCGTCAAGGTTCATGAATTCCGGGTTATGCGCGGGGACCTCGACCTCTGATGGGCAATGCACCGCTGGTACCACCTCTAGCTGGAAACGAAACGAGGTGTCATCCTCCGGTTCCAGGATACCGTCCACTTTCACCATCAGTGTCCGGAACACAGCGACTGTGTGCGAATGGAGCGCCCCAATGGCGGCCACAACGGCCTGCAGCGATGGCGTGCCTTCGGTCCGCTCCATCCCTCTCAGTAGGCGACAGAGCCGGACTTGAACCCCGGAGGCCGGCTACTCCGGAGTCGCAGGCCACGCAAATCTGGTACCAAATAATGGGCGCTCCTCGTCTTACAGAACACACCTTCGCCGTCAGAGAGGGCCCCAGCCCGTCGACCCCGGGAAGGCAGCAAGGTCTCCGGGCACCGGGCCCCCACCACAGCAGCCGGCGTGACACGCTGGCGTGTCCCCGGTGTAGATCGTTCAAAGGATCATCACAAAAAGACAACAATTCAGGCACTCTTCGGGAGACCGGGCTCAGTCCAGGTCTCACGGCCGATGTTGTTCAACTCTGACCCGGGTAGTCCAGAAATCGAGGCCCCGGCTTCCACATGGTGGTAGGCCGAGAATGGAAACACGGCGTATCTTCGTCAGCCGACGAGGTAGAAATCTCGGGATTGCACCTTTAGAAGCAGTAGACCTTCATAAACAAGGAGAGCAGGCGTAAGGTCAGGATTGAAGACAGGATAATCGAGCTGCTGGCGGAGGTCGACGGAGCCGGGAGCTTACGCTGCCATCTTGGTTCGTAGCGTAGCTCCTCCCCCTGGTCTCGCAACTTTGATACATAATATCCTAGGTTTAAAAAGTACAATTATTAATATAGACTCACACTATATGTTAATAATCCTATTAGGCCAAACAACTCAAAACTAATTATTGCCAGTAAGCAGCTATTTTCAACCAATGTTAACACAAATTCGGCAAAACTTCACCATGTGCTCATGTGCTTGGTGAACTAGTATTTATATTGGAGCAAAACCACATGCACCCAACTATCCTAACAGAAGACTTCAAAGACATCTACTGTACCCTCTCTTGAAAGATTTATCATCAGACGATTCACCAGACCTGACCAGAAATACATAAGAATTAACCAAAAAGTCCCATCGTAAGTAATTTTTAGGTTAAGCCTAGTGGCAGCATGCATGCGTTGCTCGCTCTGCGAGGCATGCTGTATTAAGGAATGCACTGGAAGCCCGACCACTATCCGCCGATATCTGTCATTGGCTTGCGACATTGTCTTTCAAAAATGCCGGCTTCTGGTTTGTACATAGGCTTGTTAGTCCCGCCTTGGTACCGCCTTGTCTGCTTTTGTTACCGCCCATAAAGATTGGACCTTTTACTTGGCTCGCTACCCAGTCTCCGTTATTTAGTGGGTGAGCACTATTTTCTTTAATGGTCTTTCCTTATTCCAGCGCAGTCCGCTTTCAATTTAGAGGCCGTGCTGCTTTATTTAATTGATTTGCAGCACGGTCCGCATCAGTTCTGTGTAGCACTGGCAAACAAGCATTTGCAACAGGTCTCGCATTTACACAAGCTTGAGCTATTGGCATTGTAATACCTTTTATTTATGTTTTGGTATTCGAAACATAAATAAAACGCATTGTCATTTACAATGCCAATAGTTTAAACTCGCGTAAATGCGAGACCTATTACATTGCAAATGCTTGTTATTTTAGGCCATGACTCATTAATTATATAGTGTCTTTTACAGGAACCTTGATCGATTACTTACATCATTTGTGATGAGTGAAATATCCACTAGCATGGGTAAATGAAAGATGTATCGAAAATTGATTGAAGGAGTCTGGGTACTGGCTGATTGAATATATTTTAGCCCTGGGTAAATTAGACACACCAGCAATTATTGGTTCTTCAGATTAGCTTATTATTTTTTCCAAATTTGCTATAAAGTATTGGGGGCGCATTCCGTTCATGCAGGTTTGCCTGCAAATTCCAGAGTCAGAGGTATGTCAAGAAAATCCACTTCTAAACGTTATGTGTCATTGTAAAGTCTGTGAGAGGTTTCTGGGTAGTGAGCCTGAGTGGAACTTTACTGTTTTACACAATTACGGTGAACATAGGCTCTTGAATCAAAAATGTTTTTTTTAAATATGTGCTGATGCAAATATTTTAAGGTAAATCACTTAAGTATTGTTCGTATTTCGCCCCTGCGAGATAGCATGATTTAATTGTTCTAACAAATATAATCTCTGAACTTTGAGTGTATGTTATTGGTATCTTGTTTTAATGCATTGTTCAGAGCTGCATGGGATCTGGTTATTATTTTGTTTCTATTTTTTAGTATGGTATTAGGTTTTGAGATTAGCCAGTAGCCCTCCATAGCACAACTAGGCTGCAACCAAGGAATGCCTATGAAGGAGTGTGCTTACTAGAAAAAAATGTATGCTTTTTGTTAGATTTGGGGGTCTCTAGTTGGCACAGGTAGGTACTTGTGACAAATAGGGACCCTTGCCTCTAGTCAGGGTAAGGGGGTACACTCCTAAAATAACCCTTGCTCACCCCCTTGGTAGCTTGGCACGAGCAGACAGGCTTATCTCAGAGGCAGTGTGTAAAGCATTTGTGTCCACATACAGTAATCCAGTGACAACATTACAGATGGACACCACACAGTTGTATATTAAAAATAAGTATTCTTTATATAGATTTAACACAAGACCATAAACGACAAAAATACACAATACAATACTTAAGATGGTAGTTTTAGCTTAGTTCAGTTCAGTTCTTAAGATGCAACACTTTGCATCAATACCCATCTAGATCTCTCTATTCACCACTGGGCTGACTCATTCTGTCTCCTGGAATCCCCCAGCCCTGTCACTCAAACTCCAGACAAGGAATACACAACCTAGCAGAGGCAGGTTTTGGATAGTTAGACAAGAAAATGACTACTTTCTAAAAGTGGTATTTTCAAACACAGAATGTTAAAATCAACTTCACTAAAAGATGTATTTTATCATTCTGAGTTCAGGCATACTAAACTCGAATTTCCACCATGTTCTCTGAGTCAGTTAGGATTATAAGAATCTAATAATCTAACTGCCCATTCTGGCCTATGGAGAACAGGTAGCCTTGCAATAGTGAAAAACAAAAATGGCTGTAATTCACTATTAGGATATGCCACACACACCAGGGCAGGTCCTACCTTATACTTATAATGCATCCTGCCCCTGGGCCTACCATAGGGGTGTCTGAAATGAAGAAAAGGGAAGGTTTAGGGACTGGCAAGTGGGTGCACTTGCCCAGTCAGCATGACAGTACCAGACTGCACGCAGGCTCTGCAATGGCAGACCTTAGACACATTTTACAAGGCTGCTTCTGTGGGTGGCACAACCAGTGCTGCAAGCCCACCAGCAGCATTTGGATTTACAAGCCCTGGGCACACTCAGTGCACTATTCTAAGGTCTGACAAAGTAAATCAAATCAGTCAATCATGGAATCAATACATTAATTTACAGTAGGGAGCACTTGCACTGTGGCACTGGACAGCAGTGGCACAGTGCCCAATGCATCTAACACCAGCAAAAACACATGAGGCAACAGCAAAAATGGAAGGGAGACCCACGCCAATGGTGCCATGTCTAACACTTTTCTTCTCTGACTCCTCAAATATTATTTGCACAGAACTGGTGATGATAAACTCCCTTCACCACACGTGGAGCAATGGGTTAGAAGTTTGAAGTATTTGACAGTGATAGAACAAAAGTGTTACCAGTGAAAGGACCTATTCTCTAATTTTGTAGATGTATGGCACAGTTTTGTGTATATTCTTACAAAACTCTGAGAAGGGGTGAACTTTTTACTAGATTATTATTTTTGAACGCATTTTAGGTAGGTTTTCTTCTGTCCTTACTGAAGTTAGCGAAGTGTAACCCTCCCGTGGGTTTTGATTTCCAAATCTGGGCAATTAATATAATTTTTTCAAAAATAGGCCTGGAAACCTTGCAATTACATGATTCAACACATTCTCCTGGAAAACCTTTGCAAATTAGCATTTGGAACTATATAGGGGCCATTCCTCATGCACTATAGTACACGGTGCACCATTCTTCATTAGGAAATGTCACCATCTTTAAGCAACAACGCTTTAAAAAAATCTCCGTAGAGAAAATATTAAATATGTTCCTTTGTGTGGAGAGCCTCCCTCCCGCCATTTTGGGGCACTATTTACATCCTAGAAAAGGTCTTTAACCTCCAACCGACAAGATTCAATTTTCGACCACTTCCCGAAAAGGATTGGGCTGGTTCTAAGGTATCCCCACCTTGGAACTCTCTAGCATACCACTGGAGTAGGATTTATTAAAATGAATATTCTATCATCCCCAGATAATATTTTGCACAAATTCATTGATTTAAAAATGCAAAATAAACATTTGCGAACACCTTTCAAGAATAAATCGACCCATTTGAATTTCTAAATTAAATGTACCTGAACCTGTGTGTTTTGGGAATCAGATTGTTTTGTATATCGCCATCAATAACACGTGTTTGTATTTAAGTGTAGATTATAATAGTTCGTTCCTTTAAAAACACATTACAAAATCGTGTTCAGTGTATTATGAAGATTTTACCATGAATTGTGCACAGTTTGTGAAATTTGTTTTACTTTTAGAATAAATTTACTTTGGGGATTGTGGAGGGACGATAGGTCTAACCCCATACTTTCAAACCTTTCGTTTATATGCTTCTAATTTCAATTGTCCTACGTCAGAGCCACTGGATTCATTGTGTGTAAGTATATGCCTAGAGTTTATCGATTTGTATCTCCTCCTTGTGTGACTTTATCTCTTGTACATTTGCAATTTTTTTTTTTTTCTGTTTGTACCTTTTTATAACACATGTAATCCTAAATCCGTATGTTTTCAACTGGTTCTTATGTAAGTCAAAAATTTGCAAATTCTTTTTGTACCGTCAGTCCTTATGTTTGAAACTGGGTCCTATGTAAAGCGCTCTGACACCTTCGGGTAAAGTTCGCGCTATATAAAATTGCATAAATAAATAAATAATAAATTGTAACTGCTGATTGGACAAATAAACCGCTGAGACAGGAAAGAAGGGGAGAATACAGCCATATTGCTCGACCTGTACGTTGCCCCTTCCTCTGTCTTTTCTCCAGTTATTAAACATTTGCGCGAATTCTTTGGAAGACAGAAACATGAGTGAATTGCATTCATACAAAAATATAAAATCTCTGCGTGTCCTTCTGTCTGACACAGGCATCTATGTTAAATATGAGGTGCCCCTTGCATTGGCGGCGCGTTGACAAGTAGACTGCGCAGGGAATGTTTTTTTTGTTTAGGAAACATATTAAAGAATGTGGATGAAACTCTGACGAAGTTCACCTCCCAGCTGGTCTGAAATCCTCGGGTTTTGTTCTCTGTCCTGCAGAGGCCTCTTCTGCACCACCCAGAAGTCATCCGGGCAGTGCCTTCAAGAAGATTAAGATGATCTGCAGGGGTGGCAGCGTTTTCATCAAAATCTATTACTCTTTAAAGCCACCGTAAAAGCAGCCATCTAAGTCTGCCTTTTGAGTTGAACTCCGTGAAAATTGTTAACCCCATGACAAATCGAAAGCGTCGTAGGTGTTCCACAAGGAATATTCTGAAAGCTGTGTGCTCTTTTTGTGCCTATGTGTTTCCCTTTGCTAGTTACAGGTTTCTTACAATGGAAACGTTCGGAAGTTTTTGTTGGAAAATCACATAAAAAGTCACTTAATTTTCTTTCGAAAGATTATGAAGTTAATTTCAGAGATACAGTGGGCCACATTTACTAATTCTTCAATCAACGCCGTGCAGCACCCAAATTTGCTCCGCTGCATTGCAGGAAAGGGAAAACGCAGCACACAGCCCTGCGTACTAAGGGGCATATTTACAAGGACATTGCGCCACCTGAGCATCACTTTTTCCGACGCTCCGGTGGCGCAATGCCCTGCTCCACGTAAATGCCTTGAAAATGTGGTCAGGCAGAAAACCACACGACAGGTCATCGGAGGCTTTCCGCCCAACATCATGGGTTTCCGCCCGACCACCATATAACACTGGCGGTCAGAGGGAAACCCACATAGGAATCCCACTTCGCTTCCGATGGGCTCATAGAGCCAGTGCTTAATTTGTAAAATATTAAGTGCAGGTGCTCAAATGTTTGTCGGAGGCCACACCTACTTTTTTCCAGCTCCACCCACTTCCTCCACTGGCTCCACCCACTTAATCTATTAGCTCCACCCACATCCTCGACTGGCACTGCTCAAAGTCAGATGTAATAATACACCATACCCGATCTGAATTTCAGCAAGGGAGCCTTCCTTTTAGTAAGGTTTTGATAGGAGGTTCCCCTGCAGTGTGAACATTTTGAAAAAGATTAAACCAAAAGTGCATTCAAATCACAATTTTGGAATAAATTAGCTGGAATAACTAATGCATTGAAAAGGTACTATTCCAGGGCTTTATGTGCTGATTTGGGTAAATGACAAAACTGGGGTATGCCATTTTTAACAGAGTTCCTGAGTTCAAAGATACAACATTTACATAACTTATGTGACAAAATAAACCAAAATGCTGGAAAACACGCTAAACAGATAAACTGAATAAAATCATGCAATACAGTTTAATGAGTAACTTATCACTTCCATTGGCCTAAGGGGTTCGGAGTTCATAAAGGTATTACTTCAAAAGCAGGGTGACGTTGGTGGCAGTGTGCAGAGTTAGTTTCACACTGTCAGTCACAAAAATTATTAATTAATCGACTGGTAACCCAAAGCAGCCCTCGCAAGTTTTGTTAGACCAGCCCCCATACAGTGCGTGATGACCTAACATAAGCACCCAGGCCAGAAAGCATGGAAATGTCACACATAAGCACCCAGGCCAAAACGCATGGAAATCTCACACTGTACTCAGACCAGGAAGCATGGAAAAGTCAAACAAAGGCACCCAGGCCAGAAAGCATGGTCCCATCACACAAAGGCACCCAGGCAGGCCAGAAAGCATGAAAAGGTCAAACAAAAGCACCCAACCCAAGTGAGTAGCGCTGGAACAATTTTCACAGTGTTGGTGCTGCACCTGCCCTAAATGTTAGATCACTGAAGAAGGAAGAAGTAATACGATTGTGGAAAATCCAAACATCACAATAAGGACAAACAAAGCATAGGAGCCTTGCTCATTCTGGCGGAGGTGGTGAGGGTGTGGTGGTTAGGTATGTTGCAGTGGAGCATTTTGAATGTTTTCAAAGAAATCTGCATTTCCTAAGCTTTTTATGTACAAAACACATCAATACCCTGTTATGCTAGGAATGATGCACATCCCTAAAGCTTAGCCTAACCAAAGGTCTTTTGGCAGCACAGAATGACGGTGTAGCAAGGATGCAATGGCTGGCTCCACTAAAACAATTTCAAGTTCCTAAAAGTTCATTGCGCTGGCAGTCACATTTTAAATCATAATTTTGAGTAGGCCTGCGATTTCCTCGTCAGGGGACTATCACAACTTTGACAGGTTGAGAGCAATGGCCCCGAAAATTCTGATGGTACTATAGTGTGTTTATGATTCAAGAGAATGACGCATCTAGTGCACAAGTAAAAACTGCACTGAAACAACACCATTACTGCCTAGACCACTGCTTCACATTTACTGTACTTTGGTTATAACCGATCACACACCACCCCACACTTTCTATGTGTCAGTGTATTAAAGTAATCTTTCGATAGGGCTAGGCCCCCTTTAAAGGGTGCTGGGTCATAAATACAAACTGTGGCGAGTGGGGCCCACCTTAGCTCTGGCAGAATGGTTTAGGCTCAGCTGATCAGTAGACAGATGCACATTTTATTAGAATGTACTTTATTGTACATTACTAGCGCACAGTACTTTTCAGGAGCCCTCAGCTGCGCAACATAGTTGAAGTCGCACTTAACTCGCAGGTGACGGTGGGGTGACTTGGGTCAGTGGTGACGGAGATAGTGTCACTCATAGTTGTTCAAATGTCACTCATAATTACACTGAAATTCTGCAAATGTCACACTTAGCAATCTGAAACCTTGGCAGCTATGGAAGGAACTCTAGCCCAATAAGAACCAGTATTTCTCCGTCCAGCAAGTAGGGCTGGGAAAGAATCAACCATAGGCTAGTAGATACCCACCCTACGGGTATTTCAGAGGCAAACGTCCAACGTATGACTATCTGCTCCATACCCAGCAGTCTTTCAGAGCCACGAGCCTTAAATCTCAGTAACACAACAGAAGCCCAACTTCTGGGGACACTTCCTGGCAGCCATTCTGGTTACCTCTGTCCCATGCTGCAGCACTGGCCTGGACATGTCATATTGCACGCCTGCCCACCCTTCTGTAGGGCAGCCTCTGATTGTACAATGCACCTGATATTAGTTTCCCCAACTTTACTGATTACAGATTACTTGAATGAGATAGGGAGGGGCTCTTGGGAGACTGACAAAATGAAAGGCGTGCAGTGAAATGTTCTCAGCTCGAGCCTAACACAAGTGCGCGATGCAGACCTCACACCCAATTGCCATTTAATCTACCTCACCCCGCAGCAGTCCTGTGCCCACCCTAATAGACTTAAGCCTGCAGGTCATTGATAAACGAATCTCCCCCGCCCTGCCTCGAGCTCGCCTTTCCTCTAGATAAGGGGCTGGTCTCAACAGCCCATTTGTCGGCTACAAGGACCGCCAGTGGGGCGCTAATGGGACAGCTAATGGCTCAAGTACCCTGCCCAGACTGAGCCCATGCCCAGGGTGACCCCCGCAGGCAGCCTGCTCCTCAGTTGTGGCGCAGTGCAGAGGAGGCCGGGCCGGAAGAACAGGTCCCTGGTGCAGGCGAGGACGTGGTTCTTCACACCGTCCTGGGAACCCCAGCTCGGCCAGGTAAGTCCTTGTGTGAAAGTAGGGGCGGGAGGGACTTTCTAGGGATTTCCTGCGAATAATTAAAGAAGATAATAAATGCAAGTTAAATGTTGGGGGAAGCAAGCGCAGTAGTAGGACAGGCCGGGGGGTGAACATAGTGCTCAGGATCCGGGGCGGTATTGACGACTGACTTTTGATTCCTCGGTCCCTGGGGAGGAAGGGGGGGAGGGGGGGTCATGTGAGCAGTGTCATGACCTACCTCAGAGACCTGAACAATTACGGACACACATTTTAGCGATAGATTTGGAGGAGGCTGAGGTGGAGCATTAATTTTTCTGGCGCTCTTTTGTGCACTAATTATCTGAAACTCAATGTGGGCAGGAAGGACTGGGACCAGTGACTCGGGCAGAACACCGGGCAGGGTCCAGTTACAGGCTAGATGCACAGGGGATGCCTGTTCACCCACCCCCCACCTGCTGCATCCCAACGTCGTTTCCACGCACCTGTTAGTGCACCCCTGCTGCCTAGACCCTCCATTATGGGGCCTGTCTCGTTGCTTCCAGTCTCAGAGACTGGTATCCCCTCGGAGATGCGGCCGTGCGAGTATGCTGGGGCGTGGTGGCAAAGCAGCAAATGCGTGCGCATTAAAATCTCAAAAAATATCTGAGCACAGCGCCGCATGCTGCCTGCTGCCGCGCACATCCCCAACCCCCGCAGAAGACCGTCATCACCAAAGCCCTGCCCAACTCAGTGTCCCGCCCACTGGGCCGGTAACACTGAGGCGCAGCTGCTGCATTCATTCTAGAAGACATTCATGACTGAAAAATACAAAGAGTAAGTGAGAACTTGAAGATGTTTAACTGGTGACATTCGTGGTGTGAAGCAGTGCGTAAAGAGCAGTGTGTAAAGAACGTAACACTACAGTAACAGCAGCGCAGCACTTATGGCGTGCAGCAGCAGTCTGTGTCACGTAATTTACTATAAAAATCAATTACGTGCATTAAACACGTGTAGACCCGGCCCTGATAATTAAGTGCCGGTGCTAACCACCAAAACTGATGTGTGAATTCAACACTAAAATTTTTAACTCGTAAGGTAAAGACATTAATCCAAACCTGAGATGTTTGCCAGCAAATAGCGATTTATTCATTTAGTTTGAGAAAATTTCGTTTCAAAAATTTACAATTTTTCAAAACTACACCATTATATCATACAACACTCAATCAACTCGTCATCCATATCACAATCACACAAAATCAAACATCCATAAATGCACCAAATTAAGAAATTGTCACAAGGAAAAAAGAAAACCGTGATAATAGGAAGAAAGAGACAAAAGGCTGCTCAAACAATATACATCTGTAATATACCATCTATCTATACAATATGTACACTGGAAAATTAATCATAATCAACTTAGATGACGTAACACACTATATATATACAAATTAGAGCATTCAAGTTAGCACTTGTTTGAATTTTTAAATTTAGAGAGAGCAGCACTTTGTGAAGGGGCCTACGCGTTTCGAGTCCTATACAATGAGGGGACTCTCATCAGGGCCATGGGGAATTATCTGGAAAGAAAAATATATCTCCATGTCAGAAATTTTGCTCAAGACCTTTTAAAGTGATTTTTTGGCATAAACACCAATCCTCTCACACTGCTTACCCTACTGGTCTGCAAGGCCACTTTAAAGGTGTAGAATGCAGGGACTATTTGGAAATGACGTAGTCATGCTGAAAAGTAAAGGACAAACCTTAGCCTTCAGTATTAACACTAAACGAATACACGTTAAAGCGTTATGTGTAGCATAAAAGTTTTTACCTCGCTAAGTTTAAACGTAAGTTTAAACGGACCCACGGGATCAAGGGTACAGTGTTTTCAACTATGTAGTCCAACAGGGTACAGAGAGGGATTTATCGCCTACAGGGGAATCAACAAGCAGAGTGTAAGAGTCTCTGAAACACACCTGGGTGTGATGGCACACTCATGTCTAAAAAACATGAAAACGAAAGGCTAGAGGAAATCTCACCTCTTCAAATTAGAGCTCAGGGCTCAGGTTGTAGACTTCCCTTTCGTATTGCAACAAATGCTGGATTGTATTCAAGGCTCCTCTGCAAAGTCGGGTTTAGGGCTTAAATGGCAAAACGTCCCTTTCATATGTTTACGAATGCTGAATCCTGAAATCGAACCCAAGGCATTAGTAACCGGAATCCTTTCGCATCATTGGCTTGAAAGTAGATAGTCACCGCGTTCATGGAAGAGACCCTGTACCTGGTAGTAGCTGAGTCCGAGTCTCGGGCGGCGTCTCCTGAGCGCTGATCCTTCGCGCATGCGTCGTGGATGGCGGGTCAGAGGACGGGAATCTTCTAATATAGCGCGTCCACATTGAACGCTAATCTCTAGCGCATGCGCGCTTACGTGTGTCCTAAGTTAGTGGCGCCTACTCTCCAGGCAACTGCATTCTACATTCTATGGACAGCATTAGGCGGTCTATACTAGTAAAAGGCCTATAGAACAGGGGGAGACAGACAAATCGGATTTAACAAAGACAGGATGGTTTACAATTTATAAATCTCTGATAGTTCGTTCAGGCCGGTGACGGCCGTGTTGAACTTTACAATGAGGAGCGCCTCCCTTTTGGAGAGTCTGGCATCCCAGTCTCCTCCTCTGGGGTCGCACTCGACTTTGGAAATTATAGTCCATTTGAGGTCCTTAATCTGATGGGACAATCTGTTCCAGTGATTAACCAGTGGAGCTGTTTCAACCCGATTTCTTAGTCTGGATTTATGTTGGGAAATCCTTTGTCTGGCCTCCTGGTTCGTTTTCCCGATATACAGGAGTCCACATGGGCACAAGATACCGTACACCACATATTTTGATTTGCAATTACTATGGGTGTCGTGTTTCCATGAGATCCCTCTGTGTTGAAACAGAGATCCCTCTATCGTAGATTCACAGCAAACACAGGTGCCGCATTTGTGGTGCCCTGTGATCGGGTTTAACCCCATCATTTGTCTGATAGTGGGAGGTGTTTGTCTCGGAGTGGCTGCTCTTACTACAAAATTGGCAATGCTTTTATCTTTTTTAAAAGCAAAAAGAGGTGGTTCCTTTAAGCATTCCTCAAGGTTCTTCACAAGGTGCCAATTTTGTTTTATCACTTTTTTTAGTTGGTTGGCATTTGGACAGAACGTTGTGACGCACACCTGTCGTTTTAGCTGTGGTTTGTTACGTCGTTCCAGAAGGGTTTCCCTTGGAGTCCAACGTGCCCGTTTCATACAGTTAGAAACCAGTTTCTTAGGGTATCCACGATCACACAGCTTTTTTACTAGATTACCAGCATGATGCTTGTAATCGTTATTCATTGCACAATTCCTTCGGATACGAAGGAATTGCCCCAGTGGCAGGTTCTCTCGCAGACTCCTTGGGTGATTGCTTGAAAAAAGAAGGGCTTTATTCCTATCTGTAGGTTTTACAAAAAGCGATGTTAATAATTTTCCTTCATTAGGAAAGACTTCCACATCCAAAAAGGATATTTTTTCTTTTGACGATGATATACTAAATTTGATATCCACTGTTCGTGCGTTCAGCCAGTTATAAAAACATTCCAATTCGTCCTCATTGCCCTTCCACACCATAAAAACATCATCAATGAAGCGTAGCCACGCTCCAATGTGGTTTTTAAAGGGGTTATTATTGTAAATGAAGGTGTCCTCATAGAGAGCCATAAAAAGGACCGCTAATTCTGGGGCGAAGGGACACCCCAAAAAATAAGTAAGGACTGCTATGGCTTCATCCTGTGGTATCTGGGTAGGATTCATCACAGGATGAAGCCATAGCAGTCCTTACTTATTTTTTGGAGTTAAGAACTAGACCGGTACAGGTACCGACCAAATTTTTGGTCGATTTGGCATCCTTTGCCTTGAAAAAGAATTATTTTTGCTTCGGGAAGGACTTCTATTTTCAGGTAAAAGGAGTAGCGATGGGGTGTCCCTTCGCCCCAGAATTAGCGGTCCTTTTTATGGCTCTCTATGAGGACACCTTCATTTACAATAATAACCCCTTTTGGATGTGGAAGTCTTTCCTAATGAAGGAAAATTATTAACATCGCTTTTTGTAAAACCTACAGATAGGAATAAAGCCCTTCTTTTTTCAAGCAATCACCCAAGGAGTCTGCGAGAGAACCTGCCACTGGGGCAATTCCTTCGTATCCGAAGGAATTGTGCAATGAATAACGATTACAAGCATCATGCTGGTAATCTAGTAAAAAAGCTGTGTGATCGTGGATACCCTAAGAAACTGGTTTCTAACTGTATGAAACGGGCACGTTGGACTCCAAGGGAAACCCTTCTGGAACGACGTAACAAACCACAGCTAAAACGACAGGTGTGCGTCACAACGTTCTGTGCAAATGCCAACCAACTAAAAAAAGTGATAAAACAAAATTGGCACCTTGTGAAGAACCTTGAGGAATGCTTAAAGGAACCACCTCTTTTTGCTTTTAAAAAAGATAAAAGCATTGCCAATTTTGTAGTAAGAGCAGCCACTCCGAGACAAACACCTCCCACTATCAGACAAATGATGGGGTTAAACCCGATCACAGGGCACCACAAATGCGGCACCTGTGTTTGCTGTGAATCTACGATAGAGGGATCTCTGTTTCAACACAGAGGGATCTCATGGAAACACGACACCCATAGTAATTGCAAATCAAAATATGTGGTGTACGGTATCTTGTGCCCATGTGGACTCCTGTATATCGGGAAAACGAACCAGGAGGCCAGACAAAGGATTTCCCAACATAAATCCAGACTAAGAAATCGGGTTGAAACAGCTCCACTGGTTAATCACTGGAACAGATTGTCCCATCAGATTAAGGACCTCAAATGGACTATAATTTCCAAAGTCGAGTGCGACCCCAGAGGAGGAGACTGGGATGCCAGACTCTCCAAAAGGGAGGCGCTCCTCATTGTAAAGTTCAACACGGCCGTCACCGGCCTGAACGAACTATCAGAGATTTATAAATTGTAAACCATCCTGTCTTTGTTAAATCCGATTTGTCTGTCTCCCCCTGTTCTATAGCACACTTATCAGGCCTTTTACTAGTATAGACCGCCTAATGCTGTCCATAGAATGTAGAATGCAGTTGCCTGGAGAGTAGGCGCCACTAACTTAGGACACACGTAAGCGCGCATGCGCTAGAGATTAGCGTTCAATGTGGACGCGCTATATTAGAAGATTCCCGTCCTCTGACCCGCCATCCACGACGCATGCGCGAAGGATCAGCGCTCAGGAGACGCCGCCCGAGACTCGGACTCAGCTACTACCAGGTACAGGGTCTCTTCCATGAACGCGGTGACTATCTACTTTCAAGCCAATGATGCGAAAGGATTCCGGTTACTAATGCCTTGGGTTCGATTTCAGGATTCAGCATTCGTAAACATATGAAAGGGACGTTTTGCCATTTAAGCCCTAAACCCGACTTTGCAGAGGAGCCTTGAATACAATCCAGCATTTGTTGAAATACGAAAGGGAAGTCTACAACCCGAGCCCTGAGCTCTAATTTGAAGAGGTGAGATTTCCTCTAGCCTTTCGTTTTCATGTTTTTTAGACATGAGTGTGCCATCACACCCAGGTGTGTTTCAGAGACTCTTACACTCTGCTTGTTGATTCCCCTGTAGGCGATAAATCCCTCTCTGTACCCTGTTGGACTACATAGTTGAAAACACTGTACCCTTGATCCCGTGGGTCCGTTTAAACTTACGTTTAAACTTAGCGAGGTAAAAACTTTTATGCTACACATAACGCTTTAACGTGTATTCGTTTAGTGTTAATACTGAAGGCTAAGGTTTGTCCTTTACTTTTCAGCATGACTACGTCATTTCCAAATAGTCCCTGCATTCTACACCTTTAAAGTGGCCTTGCAGACCAGTAGGGTAAGCAGTGTGAGAGGATTGGTGTTTATGCCAAAAAATCACTTTAAAAGGTCTTGAGCAAAATTTCTGACATGGAGATATATTTTTCTTTCCAGATAATTCCCCATGGCCCTGATGAGAGTCCCCTCATTGTATAGGACTCGAAACGCGTAGGCCCCTTCACAAAGTGCTGCTCTCTCTAAATTTAAAAATTCAAACAAGTGCTAACTTGAATGCTCTAATTTGTATATATATAGTGTGTTACGTCATCTAAGTTGATTATGATTAATTTTCCAGTGTACATATTGTATAGATAGATGGTATATTACAGATGTATATTGTTTGAGCAGCCTTTTGTCTCTTTCTTCCTATTATCACGGTTTTCTTTTTTCCTTGTGACAATTTCTTAATTTGGTGCATTTATGGATGTTTGATTTTGTGTGATTGTGATATGGATGACGAGTTGATTGAGTGTTGTATGATATAATGGTGTAGTTTTGTAAAAATTGTAAATATTTGAAACGAAATTTTCTCAAACTAAATGAATAAATCGCTATTTGCTGGCAAACATCTCAGGTTTGGATTAATGTCTTTACCTTACGAGTTAAAAATTTTAGTGTTGAATTCACACATCAGTTTTGGCGTAATTTTTGGTTTATTTTGTACAAGTGCTCAGCCTAACTGATTAGGAGCCAACTCTTTGTTGTTCATATAGGTGCTAACCACCGGCAAGCCCCGGCACAAATTAAGCACTGCATAGAGCCCGTCAGGGCAGCGGGCATAATTGTAATCCCAAAATGACAGCGGAGCAAGCTTCAGCTTCACAGTCAAGATTACAATGTCGCTTTCCGTTTGCCCTTTCATGGTGGTCCGCCGACCATGAAAAGGCAGGCGGAATGTGACTTTGAGGGGCCCCTAACTGGGCCCCCTGGCCCTCCGCTACGGGGGTGTCCTCCTAAACATCCAAGCACCGTGTGGCAGTCACCGCATGGTCCCTGCCACACGGCGCAGGGATGTTTGAATACATCAATTTTCCTATTGCATCTTGTGCTGTGACCCTTTTCCAGCTGCTGAACAAGGTGCAATAGAAATAAAAATGTTACTGACCTCCCATAGGGTGGTTGCATCCTAATACTGCAGATGGAACTGCTGACTAATAATCAGGCGGATTTCATTCCTTTGTTGGTGTTGGTCGGACGCTCGTCTGAAGGACACCATAATCAGGTCCTAAATATTTGCCCCTCGTCTAAAAATAGAGTTTAATTGATTTCACACAATTTATTCTGTGTTTGCATATATAGAAATAGAGAAAATAAATGTTCTCCACTTTTAAAATATGAAAGTCAGTAGTAAGTTTCAGAATTAATTTGTTATGGTATTGATCGCATTGTGCAAAACGACTCAGCTCTATGCTTTTTCAAGAATGCTATTCAGGACCAGGATTTATTTGTTAAAATATATAGGGCTAGATGTAGGTAATTCTATTTTACCACTTCTTAAATACCGAATTTTACCGATTCGGTATTTAAGAAGTGGTAAAATAGAGGGGGGGGGTATGTAGGTGTTTCAGAATCGGTAAATACCGAATTCGGTATTTACCTATTCTGTAAATACCGATTCGGTAATGCCCATTGATTCCTATGGGCCTTGAAGCCCATAGGAATCAATGGGCAATACCGAATCGGTATTTACCGATTCGGTAAATACCGATTTCAGCATGGTTGCAGGGGGTGTCACTTTGACACCCTCTAGCACCCCAAAGACGGGCATGTGTGCCATGTTGCACACAGACATGCCCTAAGGGCATGTCTGTCTGTCACATGGCTAGGTGTGCATGCACACATGTGCATGCACACCTGGATTCGGTATTTTACCACCCAATTGGATTGGGTGGTAAAATACCGAATCTGTAAGGCTTTAGGGACTCTGAAGAGTCCCACCTACATCTGGCCGTTACCGAATCGGTAAAAATACCAATTCGGTATTTTACAGAATCGGTAAATTTACCGATTCGGTAAATTTGCCGAATCTGTAAAATGATGCCCCTACATCCCTGGGTGTGAGTGTTTGATTGATTCAGATGCTCCGTCCATCACCACCCCCTTTTGTACCGCTTTTGGCCACCATAAGTGTGGCAGGGTATGCTCAGACGTGAGTCCCTTGCTCACTTTGCCACTGGATTCAAGCAAGCCGGGCTGAAGACGGCTGGAATGCCAGAAACTGGTCCTCGGAAGCTTGTTTCCGGTCCAGGGAAGACATGACTTGGCAGTTCGGGCTGTACTGTTCCCATGAGGCACAGGGTCAGACTGATTTGCATATAGCCATGTCTGAACTGGGGTGGCAGAGTGGGCTAAAGAACGGTGATGGATTAATCCCAGATCTTTTGACTGGGTGTGAGTGTTTGATTGATTCAGATGCTCCGTCCATCACCATCCCCTTTTGTACCGCTTTTGGCCACCATAAGTGTGGCAGGGTATGCTCAGACGTGAGTCCCTTGCTCACTTTGCCACTGGATTCAAGCAAGCCGGGCTGAAGACGGCTGGAATGCCAGAAACTGGTCCTCGGAAGCTTGTTTCCGGTCCAGGGAAGACATGACTTGGCAGTTCGGGCTGTACTGTTCCCATGAGGCACAGGGTCAGACTGATTTGCATATAGCCATGTCTGAACTGGGGTGGCAGAGTGGGCTAAAGAACGGTGATGGATTAATCCCAGATCTTTTGACTGGGTGTGAGTGTTTGATTGATTCAGATGCTCCGTCCATCACCACCCCCTTTTGTACCGCTTTTGGCCACCATAAGTGTGGCAGGGTATGCTCAGACGTGAGTCCCTTGCTCACTTTGCCACTGGATTCAAGCAAGCCGGGCTGAAGACGGCTGGAATGCCAGTAACTTGTCCTCGGAAGCTTGTTTCCGGTCCAGGGAAGACATGACTTGGCAGTTCGGGCTGTACTGTTCCCATGAGGCACAGGGTCAGACTGATTTGCATATAGCCATATCTGAACTGGGGTGGCAGAGTGGGCTAAAGAACGGTGATGGATTAATCCCAGATCTTTTGACTGGGTGTGAGTGTTTGATTGATTCAGATGCTCCGTCCATCACCACCCCCTTTTGTACCGCTATTTGCCACCATAAGTGTTGCAGGGTGTGCTCAGACGTGAGTCCCTTGCTCACTTTGCCATTGGATTCAAGCAAGCCGGGCTGAAGACGGCTGGAATGCCAGAAACTGGTCCTTGGAAGCTTGTTTCCGGTCCAGGAAAGACATGACTTGGCAGTTCGGGCTGTACTGTTCCCATGAGGCACAGGGGCAGACTGATTTGCATATAGCCATGTCTGAACTGGGGTGGCAGAGTGGGCTAAAGAACGGTGATGGATTAATCCCAGATCTTTTGACTGGGTGTGAGTGTTTGATTGATTCAGATGCTCCGTCCATCACCACCCCCTTTTGTACCGCTTTTGGCCACCATAAGTGTGGCAGGGTATGCTCAGACGTGAGTCCCTTGCTCACTTTGCCACTGGATTCAAGCAAGCCGGGCTGAAGATGGCTGGAATGCCAGAAACTGGTCCTTGGAAGCTTGTTTCCGGTCCAGGGAAGACATGACTTGGCAGTTCGGGCTGTACTGTTCCCATGAGGCACAGGGTCAGACTGATTTGCATATAGCCATGTCTGAACTGGGGTGGCAGAGTGGGCTAAAGAACGGTGATGGATTAATCCCAGATCTTTTGACTGGGTGTGAGTGTTTGATTGATTCAGATGCTCCGTCCATCACCACCCCCTTTTGTACCGCCTACATCCCAAATACCCATTTACCGGTCGGTAACGGACGAAATCGGCCGTTACCGGTCGGTAAATGGCCTCCTACATCTGGCCCTTAATATCCTATTTAAATGATTAAGAAGCAATACTTAACAACATTTAAAAATCATTTCAAAATCAGTCTTCTCTTTATTTGTCCTCTTACACAATTTTTTCTTTGATGGACATCAGAGTAACATCTATGTAATGGTATTCTTTATCAAACAAGCATAAAAAATGGCCACCCCCAACTTTATGTTGGCAACATACAAGGTTTGTGATGTGTCCTCTGAGCCACCCCACCTTTAGGTTGACAACAAGCGAATTTATAATTTCTTAATTTCCTGGTATGTCTCTGTAATTCCTTAACTTATATCTACCTGTATCTACCAAGGCTCCAACAACGGGAATACATTTTCTTATAACACGTATAACTGTTTCACAGAGCCGTATGAATATTAATTTGGAGAAGTGCACATTTGATCTTCTCATGTAAATTCCCTTATACACTTGTGTCTTCATGTAGGCTACTTATACAGAGCAATAATATAACTTTTAGCTAAAGCAAAATAACTACATATGAGACACAATACACATAATGGGATGCTTGCAAAGAGTTTACTCTCTGGCAGACACTCCAGGTAGCATTCCAATTCTTCTTTTTTCGCAGCTCTGCCACTCTACACAAAGGCCTGCTTTAAACAAATCAGTACTGAATTATCTCCTCATGGGAACAGTTCACCATGAACTGCCAGGCAAGGCCCTCTTTAGAAGGAACTACAAGCAACCCCAGACTGGTTTCGATCTTATTAGACATGGTAAATTAGCTGTAGATTGGATTCTGTGGCCCCAACCTGCCAATTAAAGTGTGAATTGTCAATCAGTAACAAGGCGTTGTGCGAAATCAGCTCTCCCAGATGGAAAAATCATGTATGTGTAAATTCCTTATGCTGCAGTCTCTATAACTGAATAGAGTATAGCAGTGTTGGTTTCTAAGGTGCTTACGAGTTGTTTGTATTAGGTGTGGGCAGTAAACTCCGCTCCGTCGGTGGAGCTTGCAAAGTTTTGCCAACTCCGGACTTCACTTGGAGGGCGGAGTTCGGCAAAAAAACTCTACCTCCCACTGCCGCATAGTGGAGTTTACCTGTGTCGGTCCACCCTAAGGGGCCCATTATGATGTCGGGCGGATTGCCCCCGCCAGGCTGGCGGTAGCCACCGCCAGCCTGGCGGGGGCAATCCGCCCGACATCTTCACTCGTTTCCCCCCGCCATATTAGTATGGCGGGGGGACCTCGGCGGACGGAAAGACTGTCCGCCGCTTTTCCGCCCGGTCGCCTTGCGGCCGGGGCGGAAAAGGAATAATATGGTGGCGGTGTCTATCAGACACCGCCAGCCATATTACAATGGGCATTTAACAATGCGGAAAGGCATGCGGTCTTCACTCTGGGGGGCCCCTGCGGGCCCCCAGAGTGAAGGAGAGGTGGGGGGTGCACACAGGGGGTTACCTGTGGTACCCCCTTCATTTGCATTTACAAAGCGGCAGGCACCGCGCGGTGCCTGCCGCTTTGCCACTATGCTTCAACCCGTCAACTTGGGTAATCAAGTACTGTTTAGAAGAAAAAAGTTAATCCATTTTTTCTGTTTTGTGTGGGCAAGAGAAGTAGGTGTATTCCTAACCAATGGGCTGAAGTAAACACCAGAGGTCTGTTAATCCATGGGTAAAAATCAAATCCTAGAGCATGTGCCTACTGTTGTTATTACTAAAGGCGGGTCTTCTCGATCTATCCAGGATTAGGACAATGAATATGTTCAAGTCTCTGCCAATAAGTAGTTGTGTTTAGCCCAGGTCTGTATAAAACCTATTGGTTCTTGAAAGGCAATTGCTCATATGAACGTTAGCGGCATATACTGTGCCCACCATGAAATGATTCAGAATGGAAATCTGGCAAAAATTAAACTGCCCTTTGTATTGGTCCATCTTTTTAGTGTTCTTGCTTTCAACTGTTTATCAAGAACTATAGTTACTCCTATTTTCTGATTCTGTGTTGTGTTCACCAGAACGGTGAGCTGTTGGACAATTGTTAACAGAGAATATTATTTTCTTTACCCAGTCTCTCTTTAGGTATTCAGACTCAATCTAAGAGGTGGGTTTCCTGCAAGATAATTATATCTGCCATAATGGGATGCAAAAAAGGTCAGAACTTTATTTAATTTTATGAATGTTGAGAGGCCATACGGTGTCCTAGGTCATGGCATTCTGAAATCCAGAATGCGATGGCGGAGGTGGTTGTGGCGACCGCCCTCACTGGATATTTTGTAGGCTACCAAATAAACTAAGCTTGCACTAAGAGGTAGTCTTGGCATTACATGATTTTGACTTCACAGCCCATTGATATTGAAGACAGACAGTGGTTTAGGAGAAAACACCATCTATTTTGTATGTGTGCTGGGTACCACTGAGAGTAATGAGGAGATATGGTAGTCCGCTTCTGGGATATAGATGCTTGAGTTTAAACACCGAATACCTCCATTCAGAGATGAGGCTGAGGTGAGTCAGAACCTCCACTAATTCAAAAATCTCTGGGGAGATGAGCAGCAGTAGATATCTGCAGTGGGCTAGAAACTACTAGCACTTATCTGTGAACTTTAGCCTGGCAAGCTATACTTCTCAGCCATGCCCTGCCACATGTGGGGGAGTATGTCGAAAATGTAAAGTGTTTTATACAAGGTGAACCTGGTCTGCAGTTTATTATCATAATTAGACTGCAGTGGCAATCACAATTTATCTCTAAAAGGCTGTATGTCATTAACTAATGGCCGGTCTAGGAATGCCTCTCTGTGCCAGGGGTGGAGAAGAATGTGTTGCGTCCCTTTACGTAGGCTGGAAAGATCAGAATTTTGTCTAAAGGGTTGAAAGGTGTGTCCAACTGTGTAGTACCAGGATCCATTGTACTTTTCTAAATGTCTGCGATGAACTCTTCTAGTTCGCCTGGATCTGAGAACTCTATGGTTTTGCCATCCAGTGTAATTATCATAGTTACCCTTAACTGAGGTTGGAGTGTTGGGAATTTACTCCTAGTTAAGTTAGTTTTGTAGGAGAAGTCCTGTACCATTGAGATATTATGACCCTTATGAGTAAACGGGTCAGTTCTTTTCGAGGCAATCAATAACTGTCGAACTTGTTGGTGTCTCAATACACTTGGGATGACAGGCTATGGAGCCATTTCAGCCACATCAGACCGGGGTTTGAGCCTGTGCACCTCATGAAATTCAAGTGCTTGATGTAGCTTCTTTGAGGCCAAAAATACAAATGTTATTCATTCCACCCATGTCCTCTAAATTGGTGACCTTCCTCCCTGACCCATATTTCATCTCTTTGTTTTCAAAGTCTTAATACATCTTTCTGAGCTTTCCATTTGCGATTTATACTGTGCGATTTCTTTTTGTATGACTTTGAGTTCTTTTTTTAGCAGACATAGTGGATGTGTCTATCCTTTTATAGATGTATTTATCCTTTAGATCCATCATTAGCACTTCCTGAATGATTTTAACTATGTTTGTTTTTCTGGTGTTGGAAGCAGTGGTTCCTAAGCAACTCTGGAGACCGCTTTGGGTTTGGTCTTAGAAACGGGTAAAACACTTAGGCCCTGATTACGAGTCTGGTGGTCCGAGGACCGCCAGACTCGTGGGGTCGCAAAGGTGGTGGTCCAGCCACTGTCGCACTGGAAGTCAGACTGCCCCATTAGGACTTTAGCGGTCGGACTGGCATTGCACCGTCGCAATGGCGCCTGAGGGCTGCAATATGATTGGGGGTGCCCTGAGGTACCACCAAGCATATTATTACTTTCCTCACCGCCAGCGGTGTCATGGAGATTTTTCCTCCATGGAACTTCTGCTTGTGAGGAAAAAAAGGGGGCCCTGCGCCTGTGCACGGGCGTGTATGCAAGTGGGGTCATGTGTTGTGCCCACCTGTAGTTTTAAACTCCCAGTTCCTGCACGGGAAGGAATACACAACATATTGCATTCCTGCCCATGCAGGAACATGCACTGGTGGTCTCGCAGTTATGCTGCTTAAGACTCACAATGAGCCTTTAAAAAGCACCACTGTGGGACAGTCATACTGACCACCCACCAGTCCACAAAATTCCTTATAATTTGGTAAGTGGGTGGTGGAGACTCTTGGTGGTGCGGGAGTGCGGCTGTGGCATGCCACCTGCTCCTGCACCCCCAAAATCCTTCACTGTATTGGTGTACCAACGGCCAGCAGTTGATGCATTGTCATCTGAAAGAGCTGTTGCATTAGATTAGACCAATGTGCCAAGAACTCAATATTGCAGGATAATTGCAGAGCTCAGTTGTAAGGTACAGAGATATGTGTCAGGTTATCTCCAGAGGAAACAAAAATATTTGCCAAAGGAACTTGAGGACATAAATATCAATGTTGCAACAAGATGGACCAGGTCTAGTTTAAATGGAAACAATGTAAATCAGTATAAGACCTGGCTCTTTCAGCAGGTTCATTTTCAATCATTTTCACTTCACCCTCCTTTTCTTCTGAACCCGTATTGTTGGCTTTTAGGACTCTGCGCACTTTACCACTGTAAAGTGCATGTGCTCTCTCCTTTAAAGATGGTAGAATTGGCTAACACCCAATTGGCACATTTAATTATTTGTAAGTCCCTTGTAAAGTGGCTACATGTACCCAGGGCATGTAAAGTAAATGCTACTATTGGGCCTGCAGCACTACTTGTGCAGCCCACTTATGTAGCCCTTTAAAAATGTCTCAGGCCTGTCATTGTAGCCTGTGTGTGCAGTTTTAAACTGAAATTTCGATCTAGTCATGTAAACTTTTTGTCAGAATCTAAATCTCCCTTTTTAATATTTGTAAGTCACCCCTAAAATAAGCCCTAAACAGTTGGACATGAACTTTTAAAGTATTACATGTCCTGGTAGTGAAAACCCCCTAAGTTATTTTTTCATTAATGTGAGGCCTACCTCTCCCACGGGATAACATTGGGCTACCTTATTACATTTAATTAGTGATACTTTCTATTGGGAGGAAGTAGGAATATCGAGGAATGTTCAGTTTGGTGTCTATAGAATTATCATTTTAAACTCTCGATAAAGTTGGATTTTAAGTCACAATTCTGAAAATATCTCTTTTAAAATGTTGGCATTTTACTGTCCAAACATTTGGTGCCTGCAGCCTGTATCCTGGGTCTCATGACTAGGTGTAGCTGGAAAGTTGGTCTTTATGTATTTCTCCCAAACAGTGAAAGAAAGGGGGAATAGGTGTTGGCAGGATGGGCCATCTATGACTTGATAGGGGGCAGAGTTGTCCCCTACCACACTTGCACATCCTAAAGCCTCTACCTCAGCAAACTCACAAAGGGTTTGACACTAATTTATTGTGCCCCCATACTAGCCAGTGCAGGGAGGCAGACAATTTCAAGCACCTCTGGGGTGGAAACCTCTAGAAGCTTCTCCTACGTCAAAGCCGGCACCACACATAAATATTGAACCCTCAGAACTATCTCTTCATAACACATCTGGACCTGCAAAGGACTCAGAAGAAGAACTAATGTGCTGTTCTGCTGCAAGAAGCACCCTGCTGCCCTGCTACTTTGCTGCTTGAGTGAGAAGGACTGGACCTACATCTTGAACCTAGGACCACTAGAGTAACTCCAAGGGCTAGTAAGCTGGCCTCCTGATCAGAGCCTCTGGGACAGAAAAGGCTCCAACCCTCTTGCACCCTGCACCTGGACTCTGTCTGCTGTGAGTCATAAACTGCCAAGTGATGCCCCTCCGAAGTGGAGACAGATGTGCCTTGCCAGCCCAGCAGTGATCCTCACCATTTCTGGTGCGAAGTGACGCAAATCCTTGCCACTCATCTACAAGCTTCATCAGAACCAACGGTAAGCGATGCGGAGCCCAGCTAATCCTCACCGCACAACTACCAGCCTCAATGGAACCATTGTAGAGCAACGTAAAGTCTCACCAAGCCTAACCACCCAGCTGCCAGCCTGTGGGAACAAACGTGACTCGACACAAAGCCTCACTCTCGCCGCACAGCTTCACCAGAACTGAAGCAGCACAATGCAACCCAACACAGAACCTCGCATTGCGGACCCCGCAGTTTCTTGAAACTGACGCCAGATGATGCTAAACCTCTTAAGTAACATCACGCAGACGGTGCGTCAGGATTCAAGGTACTTTGTTCAGCAGGGCTAACTTGGTCCCTGTATGTTGTCTGCACCCCATCGCCGTCGGCCTGAACTTGGGACTTTGTCCCAGTCTGGCGCGACCAGATACCCACAGGTGGTGCTTTGTACTTCTTAGCATTGTTTTTACTTAAATCTTCAAAGTTGTGTATCTCTGGTTCTACTAATTGGATTTTTGTAATGTTGGCCTCAAATAATCTATTACAGTTTACTCTATTTCTCTAACTTGTTGTGGGAATTTTGTTTGTGTAGTGTTTTCACTTTATTGCTGTTTGAAGTGCTGCATTAATACTTTATGCTTTGACGTTATGACAAGCTGAGCTCGTCATAATGGCCGTAACGCTTGCACGCGGGGCTAATTCCCCCGCTGTGCTGAACGGTCTACAGAAACGGGTGTGGCCGTGATGAGCTCAGCTCGTCATGAGCACACGGCCACCGTGGCTCATGACGAGCTGGGCTCATCATGAGCACCGGGGCGCTGTGCGTGCCCCCCGCCCCCCAGCACAGCGGGGGAATTTGCTCCGCAGGCAAGGGGTTAAGCACCCACAGGGTTGAGCACAGGTTAATTTGGGATTTGCTTGTGTTTCACCCTGACAAGACTTGTAGTTGCTGCTTGAGTAGGCTTTAACCCCCCTCAACCAGTAACCTTTTTCCTACAATCACCATGATGGCCTTCATGAGGTTTAAGGACGTCATCAAAAAATGTCCATTCCAGGCAAAAATGGCATCGTTTCCAGTGACTTTAACGTGTGCCTGTTGCTGCACTGCTACAATAAGTGCCCAGGCTCTAAGCAATGCTTATCAGCTTGCCTCTCTCCTACCAGACAAATTGCTGCTAGTCCCAGTTGCTGCTCTGGTCATATTGTTGGGTTATGAGGCGGCTTACCCGTCCAAGAAGTGGATCAGCATCCGGCAGCACCAGCACCTCATTGAATTACGGAGGGCTCTCTCTCAACCACACCAGCGGACATTGTGAATGATTGGATTATGTAGAGTCATATTTTCTTCGTTACTTGATTACAACTCAGGATCTAGTTATCATTGGTAGAGTCAGAGCTCTTGTATTGTTGTTGGCTCAAAGGATCGTCTTTTTGCTGGCGGCTATTTTCTCCGTTATTTGATTACTACTTGGCATCTAGTTGTCATTGGTACCCACCCTGTATATTAAAGATAGCGCATATGGGAGATCAGCATCAATAATTTTTACAATAACTGCATTAATTTAGGAATGTAGGGGAGCAGAGTCTGTCCACCAATGAAGACCCTGAGCCATACCCCTCACTCTGGGCCTGTGACGTTGCAATCAGGGTTCCTGCACGTCGACTGGTAGCGGCCTCTTTGTTGCTACCTGTCACCCCTGCACTAGAGCACCAACAGCGGGACGGCTGCTGACACAAAACTCACCAGAGGCACTCTGGGACCCTTCAACTACTGTCCCACTTCGGCGCCTGCACCCAGACTTGGTGCTCTAGGGCACCATTGGACTGGCTATGATAAGATCATGCAGGAGGAGGTTGAGCTTCTCCGAGGCAGGGAGAAGCTCAACCTCCTCCTGCATGATCTTATCATGCAGGAGCTTCACATCCTGCATGATAAGATCATGGCCTTTGAAAACCGTAATCGCAGAGACAACATCCACTTCTTTGGGATCCCAGGGAAGGCGGAAGGTGCCAATGTCCGAGGCTTCCTTTGTGAATTCCTACCCACCCATCTTGTAGTCACCTACTCTCCCCGACTGGAAATGCAGAGGGCATCAGGCCTGTCATTGCTTGCTTCCTCCGGCATGAGCAGATGTGGCAGATCCTGACAGAGGCGAAAGCATATGGACCTATGATTCGAAGGCCACAGAATTCAAATAGCAGCAGACTTCTCCAGGGAAACCAAGACCTGCGGAGAGCTTTCCTTTCTCTTCAGCTGTACCTCCGCAAGTGGGACATTAAGTTTGGTCTCCTTGAACTGGCCCATATGTGAATCACCATGGACTGCAAGTCCAAGGACTTTTACGATTTGGAGGCAGTCCAGGCCTTCTTGGGTAAACTATGGGATGGGGCCACGGATACAACCCTGGGCCCATGGCCCACCAGGCATCTTGGCTGCAACAGTGGATCAACTTGCACAAGGGACCTTTAACACGCAGCCCGAGGGGTCCAGAATCAGGACAAGGTGCACCACATGCAGATTGGTAGGGAGAAAGTGCTGAAAGCAGAGGTGGAGCACACTCAGGACAGGGGCACAATAAATCACACTCACCACTGAAGCCGTCACCGCTGGCTGACTGATGGATGATGTCCCAGCTGCTGTGCATTGGATTCGCACTATCCCCTGTCCTGAAGGCTGAATATGGCCTGCATGCTTGTCATGTCTGTTATAGTTGTAGCTGCAATGCTTTTGCATTTGACTCATGAGGGACACCTAGTAACGACTAGTGGAACTGCAGCTTCATGAAAGATTTCAATGCTTTTGAATTTGACTCATGAGGGACACCTAGTAACGACTAGTTGAACTGCAGCTTGATGTAATAATTTTAATGCTTTTGCATTTGACTCGTGAGGGACACCTAGTAACGACTAGTTGAACTGCAGCTCTTTGTAGAATTATTTTGATATTGGATACTATAACATTCACTGCTCACTGCTAATCTCGCCCCATAATGCTTTGCAGGGCCTTTGGTTGGGATTGTGTTTTTTCCCATTACTGTGCTTTGGGTGGTCCTAAGAGGATGGGACCACCACTGAATCGTTCAGCAAGATGTGCTCTTTATTTTCAAGGCATCAGCTTAGTTCTCTCCCTAGGTTAGGGAGGAACCCGAAATCATCACCTCTCACACTGCTTGCTAAATTTTCATTTTCACTTTTGTGAAATGACTATATGTATTTTAGCATGTTAAGACAGAGATACTTGTTATTTTACCAAAAGTATATGAGGGTTCTGTTTTATTAATTGCGAGTCCCATGAAGCGAAGTTGTGGAATTCACTGAGTTTTTGTTCAACTTCCGTACTCTGCCAACTACGCCCACCCTTAGCGATGGGGGTGGGTGTACTCCTCCCAGCTTTCTTTTACCCCACTCCCCGTCCCCCCAATGCAGCCCTCACATCCTTTCACTGGTGGAGATTCACCTGCTTACTCACCCTTCCACGATTCCTCTTTGTTGCGCTCCTGGGTTGCTCCCCTTCCTTGTTCTCTCACCCACCTCTATGTCCTTGGGCCTCCCAGATACAGATGAGGTGCCTCCCCCAGGCTAGTCCTGCTTATCATAGTTTTAGGGCGTGTTGCCTCTAGATATTGCAAGTGTTATTGGTTTTGATCTTGATTGCTGTGACTATGAGTGACTAGTTATTTTTCTTTTTCCTTCTCCCACTATTGCCCCTGTCTCTCCTCTTCTTTCTCTTGCTCCATATCACTTCCTCAGTTCTGTTGGTATCTCTCCCACATTGCCTGCCTCCGACACTGCCCGTTTCTCTCACCCCCCTTCTGAAACCCTTCTCACCCACTGTCTCCCTTCTTTTGCTCCTATCGGGTCAGCCCACAAGGATCCGCAGGCCGCTTTGACCCCTCTGTGTTCACCACAGGTTCTTGACACCCCCCTCTGGGCTCCGTGGCTGGTGATGCCCTCCAACTCTGGCCTCCACATCATGTTGTGGAATGTTAACAGCCTCAGGCACTATATGAAGCACAAAAAAGAACTAACATATCTCAAGTCCAAGCACGTGGACCAAGCCCTCATCCAGGAGACGCACCTCATGGAGGTGGAGACAGAGACACTCCAGCAGGACTGGGTGGGTAAGGAGATCTACAGTTGCTGGCCCCCACAAGGGGCAGATGACTTATCCTCCTGGAAACGTGGAGTGTCTGCCCTGATTCATAGGTTCCTGCCTCATATGATGTTCAACACATGGATCGACCCTGAGGGACGCTACAAGTTTGCAAAACTGAAGATTGGTGGGAAGGTGATATGCATCGGTTCTGTGTACACTCCAATGGGCCTGGTTCAAACTTTATTTCTGTAGCTACCCTGGATTCTCACAGTCATAAACACAGCACATCTTTTGGTTAGGGGTGACTGGAACCTGGATCAGGATGCGATCTTGGATGGCATGGGCCTCACTTGACACCAACCATAATGTGGATCGGGTTCTCCTGTGTGACATCAGAACTGGCCATGGAATCCAGGATGTCTGGAGACTCCTACATCCGACCAACTGGGAGTACACCTACCTGTCTCCAATCTATGTCACACAGTTGTGACTGGACTCCTTCCTGGTGGCACATCGACTGATCCTCCTTGTATGTGAGGCTTCCATCCTGGAGGGTGCCCTCTCAGACCACTCCCCAGTCTGTTTGCAGGCCAACTCGGTACTGGCATAGCCAATATGGATTCCCTGGTGCCTTAACCTGTTCCAATACCAGTACCAGTACCGCCACCTAAAGGGCAAGATATCCCTCACAACCCATACCCACTCCTACTGCAAACTTTATGAGAGCTTGGTGGACTCAGCCCTCACCTTGTGGGCTGCAGCAAAGGCAACTATCAGAGGCCAGCAGATGAGATATGATGCCCTCTCCAATAGGCAGAGGGAGGAACGGCAAAAGACATTGGAAGGGGACATAGCCCATGTCACACGTGCCTACACAGTCAACTCCACTTACGAAGCTAGGTGCAGCTTGGTGAAGGTGTGCATGGATCTCAACTCCCTCTTTACTTCCAAAGCTGAATACGCACTTCAGAAAGTGAGGTATAGGCACTACGTACAAGTGGAGAAAGCAGGCAGGCTCTTGGTGGTGCAGTTGAGACAGCGAGAAGCGGGGATGGCGATACCCACCATCACTACAGATCCGGTTCAACAAACCGCAGGAAATCACAGATGCATTGGCCTCCTACTATAAGGTCCTTACTCACCTGAAATAGCCTCTGAGGCGGCATAGTCTGCCACCTTCCTGGACAACATTTTCTTACCCTACCTCACGGACGAGGAACAGGCTCTGTTAGAGGGACCGATTACCAAAGAGGTGATCGCCCAGGCCATCTCAAACTTACCCTACCACAAGGCCCCAGGGAAGGATGGATTCCCAGTGGTATCCTATTGGTGGACTAAACCTGAGGTGGTGGATCTCCTTAATGAAGTCTTTACTGTGGTGGACCATTCGGACTCCCTGGGCCTACTCTCCAACAGAGCCCTGATACCGGTCCTCCCCAAGCCGGGGAAAAATGACCTCCTCTGCAGTAGCTTCCACCCCATCTCCCTGCTTATCGGGATGTTAAAGTATTGGCCAGCTTTCTGGTGACCTGTCTCAAATGGGCCCCTCCCTCCATTATCTACCACACACATGTGGGGTTCTTTCCACGCTGCTCGTCATGCAATCATCTCCGGACACAGGCTCATGCAGTTTCAATTGTGACAGACCTGCCAGAGGAGGCTTTGGCACTGCCATTTGATTGCGAGAAGGCCTTCAAAAGGATGGAAAGGGACTATTTGTTTGCCGCACTCCCTAAATTGGGCCTCAATGACAAATTCATTTCCAGAGTGCGCTGACTCTATGGCTCTCCTTTGGTGCACATTAGCTGCGGTAGCATCCTCTCTGACCCTTTCCGGGTCCACTGGGGTGCACGCCTGGGATGTCCACCCTCTCCGCTCTTTCTCCTCACCATGGAGCCCCTGGCAACAGTCTTGCACAAGTCAGATCATATCATTGGCATACCCACACCCGGGGACCCCTCAACATAGTACCTGCACATGGAAGATATCCTGCTCACTCTCTCAGCCCTGTCATCCTCTATCCCCACAGTACAGTGGGTTATTGGCACTTTTGCAGCCATATCTGGCTGCAAAGTAAACTGGGGAAGAGCAAGGCACTCCCACTATCGAGGGTCACCACGTGTGTGCACATTGCTGGGTACCAATATCAGTGGAAAACTACCTTTCTTAAATACCTGGGCATTTTAATTATCTGAGGCCTTGCAAGCATGGTGGCAGACAACTGGAACCCACTCATTGAGCGCATGTGGTTGGACTTTGGAAATGCTCCCAACTGAGAATATCATTCTGGACTCAAACTCAGAATGTGAAGATTGTGACCCTCCCTCGGTTCACCTATGTATTGGGCATGCATCCCTTGTTAACAGCTCTCTCTGTGTCCCGTCAAGTGGATAGGGCTATCAAAGAGTTCATATGGGGGTCAATGAGGCCTTGTTTGGCCGTCAGAAAGCATCTTGCTCATAGGTCCATGGGGAACCTAAGCCTCAAATCTGTGGATTAGTGCATGGCCCTCCACCTAGCGCAACTGGCAGACATACACACCTGGGTCCGAGACCGCCCCATTGTGGGTCACGATTGAGAAACGGCTTGTAAATGGCCCGCCAGTACTGCTCTCCCCCTATCTTTCTGACTCCTCTAGCGCCGGGACTCCAAACCCCATCCTGCAACCCATGTAGAAAACCTGGTTATGAGCCCACAGGCTTCTCTCGATGGACGCACACCTGCATGACAAAGTGCACATTTGGAACAATCATGCCATACACATCGGGTGAATATGCTCAATTGGGGCTTCTGGTGTGTGGCGAGGATCCACACCCTTGCTGACATGCTGTCCCACACAACCTTTTTAAACTTTTGTGGTGTTACAAGACAAATTTTGCCTGCTGCTTGCACAGCAGTGGTGCTACTTGCAACTTCACCATTGCCTGACAAGCAAACATGGCCCACAGCCCAGGTCTGTCCTCCACTCCCCAGTGCTCGCTTACCTCAACATCTGGGGTTAGTTCAAGGGCTTGATATCTGGACTCTTCAGCCTCCTGCGGCGGCATCTATACTCCCAGCCATAAACGGCGAGCCTCAGGACTTCCTGGCAGGCCTGTCTGCAAGTGGAGTATGAAGAGGAAGACTGGGCAGAGCTCTTGGAGAACCTGGGCCAGGGGGACCAGTAAGCCCAGATGCTGTTTAGCCTCTTTAAGACTCTTGCGTAGCTCCATTCTGCTGGACTATCACCCCACTCTACGTGTTGGCGGTGTGACATAGGGCCTGATTAGGATGGCTGTCGGACTTTCGTCCAACCACCATCCTGGTGGGAAACAGGACCACCCGACTAACCGTCGGCGGTTCCACCATAGGCATTACGATGGGACCCCCTTCAAAGAGGTCGCACCGTGTATTCTTTGTATTGTGGCGAGTGCTGCGGTCTGCAGCAAACACTGCAGTAAAATAATTTACCCTGTACATATCCATACACCATGGGGCATGCACCATGCAGTGACTGCTACATGGTGCAGGGATATGTAGCCACCCAGGGTCCATGTTGGAGGACCAGGGTGAAAGGGAACCTGCTACAGACCTCCGGTGTCCCTTTCCGCCTGCCTTTTCATGGCGGGTAAACGGCCATGAAACGGCAAGTGGGAAGGGACATCATAATCACTATGGCATTGCCTGGCACGCACCGCCACCATTGTAGGGATTGCGGGCCTGATGACTATACAACGGGCTCCTTGAGCCCGTTGGATCTGTTGCAATCGGTCTCTCTGACCGCCAACCATCCGCCCACCATCCTAATTTGGCGGGCAGTAATGTTGGATACTTTGGTGTTGGGACCGACACTGACGTGCTGACAGTGACAGTCCCACCGCCCTCGTAATGAGGCCCATAGTTCATATCTTATTATAATGCCTCGGTACTGCCCGTTTTGTACCAAGGTGGGATCGACGCTGGATGGACTTGCCCTTGTACCACCGAGGCTCACTGATCCTCCTTTATGGCCTGGTGGGCCTCCACTAGTTAGCACACCATGCTCATCGTTTAATGACCACTGCCCTTGCGATGGAAAAGATATGCATCTTGCGACATTGGCATTCCTCACAGCTTCGAACACATGAGGAATGGCTTGCGGCCATGTATAAAACCACCTCCTGTGAGAAAGTAATCTAAAACTTGATGGATAAAGTTGACCTGTTTCTCCTTATGTGGTCCCCATTCCTGCAGGAGGATTAACGGAAGAGGTGTGGCGCCGCGGCCAGGGCGACTGACGCTGGAATCTGGGGACCACGGTTCAATCCCCGGCTCCTGCGGCAGGTTAGCCCAGCACCATGTGACTCTGGGCAATAGCTCGCTTAATCTTCCCGACGGCCCCCCAGCGCCTAGAGACCCTTACGGGTGATTGTGCGCTTTACAAATGTGGACTTTACTTTACTTTACTTTAACCATGCCCTGACTCTTCCCTCGGCTGCAATGAGAATCCCCTCCTCCCTCCCCACCCCGTTCTTCTCTCCCTTTCTGGTCCTCTCCTCGCCACCTGGCCAACTGTGGACACTCTCTGCTCAAACTGCTCACCCGCCCCCTGTCCCCTGACTTCCTCTTTCCACAGGGCTCACACCTCTTTCTTTTTCTTTTTTTCTTTACTTACTCCCTACTCGCTCTCTCTCACCCTCTTGGGTTCTGCTCTCTTCCCCTCTCATTCCTTCACCATGTCGTTCCATACAGTGGGAATTATTGCTCCATCATCGCTGGGTATGCATGTATTAACATTGATGGTCATCTTCCTCTTCTCTACCCATGATGTACATGACATTTTCACCATTGTAACTTTTGGAATTATTGATGCCAATTAAAAGAATTTAAAAAAAAAGAATTTAGGAGGTTGGGCTCTGGAGCGCTTACAAGTTGTCCATCCTCTTAATTGTGGAGCCCCGCCTCTGTAAAGAATGCTTACAATGTTGTAGTTATTAATTGTTTGACAGTTCATTGCGGCATCTGTATATTCTAACACTGTGTCATTGCAGATCCAGAGTCACAATGGCTATATTGGGAGTACAATGGCACATTACATTTAAAGAGAATATGTGGCTGGAGCCTATTCATTGGACCTCAAGTCACTGCACACCTTTGCATGGAATAGACTGGCAAAAATAATGTACACACAATGTAATTGTGTTTCCTACAATGGGCCCGATTCTGATGTCGTTCAGAAGGCCCCGGATCTAATTACTAGCCCTAGTTTCCGGCCGAATCGTACACAGGTCCGAACAACCAAGTATGATGCGAAGATCGCATATGCGTCGAACGAATCGTTTCCGGGACCCAAACCTGTCCGTACGAAACATTCGTAGCTGAATCGTGCCACGCAATGGAGTGGAATTCTGACTGAATGAGTACGATATACGGTTTGGACAGCTGCTTCACCTCGGTCTCAGCGAGACGAAACAAGTGTCAGAATCGTACTTGGGGGGGTAGAAGGCCCCCTTCACCTGGGGCCCTCTGAATTTGTCACAGGGTGTGCCCATGGGTCCCCCTGATCCAGGCATGCACAGGGTGTACGATTTTCTCCACCCACACCTTTTTGCTATGGGAGCCTGTGTACGCGTCTGCACACAGGCTCCCAGAGAGTTCAATGGGAGTCCGCGTGAACCGAGTCCGTAAGCATACAGCTGCATTGTACTCGCTCGTTCGGACTCCCAGAGCACGTTTCGCTCAGAAAGCCCTCCGGATCCGGGTCGTACGGTGGGCTTTCCTAGCGAGATCGATATCGGGCACTATGTGTTTATAGATGACAGTCCCTAGAAAATGACCAAATAGTTAATGAAGAAACCCTACATGTGATAATAAAAATTTGATCTTTCCATTGGTTTTTCGTTCGTTCCTTTATTTTACCATGTACAACTAAGGCCTTATGAAGCCTTTCTGAACTACAGTTAATACGCTTTCTAATCACTCCGACCACTGAAAGATGACTCCATGGAATAGATTTTATATAATCTGGTCTGATGCCCAGTTCTGAATTAACACTAAAATAAATAAAGGCAAGTATTGCTAAATTAGAAAGATTCATCTCTTGCCCGTCCTTTAAAAAGAGACACCTCATAATGATTATTATCTATTTGATAGTAGTATGCACAGGCTCACTTAATGATTGTTTCCTATGTGGCACTGTTTCGCACAGTCTCACTCATATTAATAACTAAGTAGTTGCTCATTTACATTAAGAGAAAGATGAGAGGAGAGGGAGATTGGAAGATTGGGAATGAAAGGTAGGTATAGGAAGAATGAAATGTAGAGATGAAAAGTAGCAAGATATAGAAAAGACCATATGTTGGAGAGGGAGAAAAAGAGAATGTGAGAGATGCTAGAGAGGGTGACAGAAGAGGATGCATCCATTTATCCATCTATCTAGCTCTTAGGATGGCTCAGTTAGTTAAACATTTCCAGCTGAAATAGTTGATGAGCTCAAATGTTCGAATCCAGCAATGCAAAGGCAGCCTTCCTTCTTTCTGAGGTTGAAAAACGTGAATTGGTTAATAGCAAAAACACTAAAAAAGGCAGAAATTCTTTGCACGGACAAGCTATTGGGCCCTATTCACAAATTGCATTTTAGGATGGTTAGTAGTACTACAATAGTATAACTAAAGTATTACAAAAGGTTATTACCCAAGGTATGTGCAGAGTTCTTCTCCACCTCTTCTATATTTTATGTTTGGAGAGCTCCACCCCAACTTTCGAAATCTCTGCACAAGTGCAAATACATTTTAGTAGTACATGTGGGAGGGAAAGGGAAGTGGCTGCAAAATGGGAACTACCTATGCCAAAAAGGTAGGGGTTAAGGGATAACTAATGAGCGGCCAGGGAAGGATAGGGAGGGATATTTGGAGGGACATGCACCTATCCATATGATTAAGCCTTTTCAATTCACACACTACACTTCTATAGTTAATACCGCCTATCCCAAAACAGTTGTGAATGTACTCCAACTCAGAGCTGAAGTAAGTCTAGGACTACCCATGGCCATTCGCAGGCGCTTCCATAGAAAATAATGGGGGTAGGCAATTAAAATGAAAACCCATAATAATGTTAAAATATATTAACTAATTTAAATGTTTTACAAATATACACTAAATTATTGTAATGTTGAAAAAATTAAATATAAATGTTATATATATACATATATATATATATATATATATATATATATATATATATATATATATATATATATATATATATATATATATATATATATATATATATTCACTGAAAAAACCATAGGTTAGAGACCATATATAGTTAGCTGGACATTTTATTGACATAAAACCAATGAAATTCCATATATAGTTAGTTGCACTAACTATATATCGCGCACCCGCAATCCACTGCTGATGATGTCACATATTACATCATTCATGACATGGTCAGTGACATCACTGATGACATCACTGATGACATCTCAAATGACATCACTGATGACATCACTGATGACATCTCAAATGACATCACTGATGACATCACTGATGACATCATCTAGTGTCTGTGTGTTTTTGTAAAGTTTAAATATGTTTTACATATTGAAGAATGAGTGGATGTATGGAAGACTGAGTGTGTGTGTGGCTGGCTGGGAGGTGTGTGACTCTGTGCATATCAATGTGTACTTGTATCAGTGATTGTATAAGAGAGTAAGTATGTGTTAGTATATGTGTGAAAAAGTATGGTGTTCTGTGTTTAACTGTATAGATGAGGAAATCGAAGTGTGATTGATTCTTCACAGGACTGACTAGGTGTATGAGTGCATATGATAGTGTTGTAATAATGAGTGACTGTATGTATGAGTGATTGTATGGGTGAATGAGTGAATGTGTGTGTAGACGTAGGAATCAGTGAGTGCGTATGTAGTAACTGGTATTGGTGTGTCATGATGTCATCAGTGATGTCATTTGAGATGTCATCAGTGATGTCATTTGAGATGTCATCAGTGATGTCATCAGTGATGTCACTGAAGTATGGTGTTCTGTGTTTAACTGTATAGATGAGGAAATGGAAGTGTGATTGATTCTTTACAGGACTGACTAGGTGTGTGAGTAACTCCATGGATGAGTGGCAGTGTGTGAGTGTCTGCATAGGTGTATGAGTGCATATGATAGTGTTGTAGTAATGAGTGACTGTATGTATGAGTGATTGTATGGGTGAATGAGTGAATGTGTGTGTAGACGTAGGAATCAGTGAGTGCGTATGTAGTAACTGTTATTGGTGTGTCATGATGTCATCAGTGATGTCATTTGAGATGTCATCAGTGATGTCATCAGTGATGTCATTTGAGATGTCATCAGTGATGTCATCAGTGATGTCACTGACCATGTCATGAATGATGTAATATGTGACATCATCAGCAGTGGATTGCGGGTGCGCGATATATAGTTAGTGCAACTAACTATATATGGAATTTAATTGGTTTTATGTCAATAAAATGTCCAGCTAACTATATATGGTCTCTAACCTATGGTTTTTTCAGTGAATTTTCAAGGTTTTGTAAATGCAAATTCCTAACTATATATGGTCTATAACCTATGGTTTTTTCAGTGAATTTCATTGGTTTTTTAAAAGCTAATATCTATAGCTGTAAAATATATTCTTTATTACGTGACGTATCACGTAGCCACGTGAGACGCCTCATGACGCGTTGCATAACCGTGACGTATCGGCTCTGCAGCGCAAACAAAACCCGTAACGTAAGCGTGCCGGAGCACGCTTACAGATATATATTTTTTTTAACCTTAATTAGACAAAATCCACACGTGCACATATCTTGAGGCCTTGCAAAGGCACATCAAACCAACAGTCCCTACAATTTTGCCAAGTTTGCTGGAAATCTATTCCCTTAATTTTTTTGTTTACTGTTTCTCTTGGTTTTCCCCTTGTTACGCTTACCGGGACGCTACCCGGTACGCGAACCGGACGCTCCAAAAACACAAGATGGCGGACTCTCGTTACGCTGCCGGTTAGCTGCCTGGTTCGCGTACCAGGAAGCGCCTCTATCGCGAAAAATCGCAACAATTTTTTTATTTTTTTTGCCCCGCGGGGGACTTTAATATCCCCTTCATCAATCCTAGGGGGTCAGGAGGGGTTTACCTTGCCCCCTTTCCTTCATTTCCCCCTTCTTTTTTCACCACATCTTGTCTCTCGAACCTACCGAGAGACAAGATGGCGGCCGCTCCGGACTGGTTACAATGTTGACAGCTACGCTGCCGGTTAGCTGCCCGGTTAGCTGCCCGGTGAGCAGCCCGGTTCGCGTACCGGGACGCGCCTCTATGGCGTAAAATCGCAAAAAAAAATATTTTCTTTTTTTTTTGCCCCGCGGGGCACTTTAATATCCCCCTCATCAATCCTAGGGGGTCAGGAGGGGTCTACCTTGCCCCCTTTCCTTCATTTCCCCCTTCGTTTTTCACCACATCTTGTCTCTCGATCCTACCGAGAGACAAGATGGCGGCCGCTCCGGACTGTTTAGAATGTTGACACACACCGGAGAGCCAATCAGCTTCGCTTCGCGAAGTTCCGTTACGCGTCAGGTACGCGAACCGGGGCGCTAACCGGAGCGCTGTCACAGATATATATATTTTTTTAAACGATAATTTCTCAAAATCCACTGGAGCACATATATTGAGACATAGCAAAGGCACGTCGGGCAAACCATATCTACAATTTTGCCAAGTTTCATGTAAATCCATTCAGCCATTCGAGCTAAAAGTGAGTCCAACCGCCCTATGGAAAAATGAATGGGAAAAACGCGTTTTGGGACCCCCCTTTTTTCTCGGCCCCCCCTTGACGAAACCCCCCCAAATTGTCAGGGGCTGCTCAGAAACAAATTGTGCCATTTTCCTGAAAATTTCAGCCAATTCCGTCCACAAACGCCAAAGTTATTAGACATAGAATTTTCAGAAATCCCATAGAGAAAAAATCCTAACTATATATACCCACTGGCTATCGCCAGTAGGTAATATACATATATAAACATATATAATCTGCATATCTATATAAATATAAATGCATGCATACATATACATATATGCATACATATGCATGTTATTTACATGAAAGTTTTAAAAACACTAATAAAAGCAAAGCTAAAAAGCCACCTCATTACAAACAGAATGGCTTTAACTTAAACGAGGGCGAGATCTATTGCATTTTCAATGCTTGTTTACTTTGGTTCTATCAAGAAGGCCTTCAGATGTGTCACACATTTGCCATAAATTCTGAATGTTAGCACTCTAGTTGCTCATTAGATCACTGTAGTAAAGCTAGTGCTCACCAGAGAAGTCTGCTGCTAATCATGGTTTGCAGCCATTTTCCCACATTTTTTATCCCGCGGACTTTAAGTCCGCATACCATTATCCCGCAAGGTCATTGACCTCGCATACCATTATCCCGCATTTTTTCAAAACGCATGTGCATTTATCACGCATGCCTTTACAAAGAATTACGTTCTAAAGGCATGTATGGTAAATGCATTTGCGTTGTGAAAACCACGATGACGAGAGAGGTAAGTGGGTTTGTGTTAATTTTTTCGTGGGTTAGTTATTGTGTAGTGTAGTGTTGTGTAGTGTAGTGTTGTGTTAGTGTAGTGTAGAGTTGTGGTGGTTGTTTAGTGTAGGGTCATGCTGGGGGTAGTGTTTAGGGTTTAGGGTTGTGTTGTAGTGTTTGCGTAGTGTAGGGTCATGCTGGGGGTAGTGTTTTAGGGTTTAGGGTTGTGTTGTAGTGTGTGCGTAGTGTAGGGTCATGCTGGGGCTAGTGTTTTAGGGTTTTGGGTAGTGGTGTAGTGTTTGCGTAGTGTAGGGTCATGCTGGGGCTAGTGTTTTAGGGTTTAAGGTAGTGTTGTAGTGTTTGCGTAGTGTAGGGTCATGCTGGGGGTAGTGTTTTAGGGTTTAGGGTTGTGTTGTAGTGTTTGCGTAGTGTAGGGTCATGCTGGGGGTAGTGTTTTAGGGTTAAGGGTAGTGTTGTAGTGTTTGCGTAGTGTAGGGTCATGCTGGGGTGTAGTGTTTTAGGGTTTAGGGTTGTGTTGTAGTGTTTGCGTAGTGTAGGGTCATGCTGGGGGTAGTGTTTTAGGGTTTGGGTAGTGTTGTAGTGTTTGGGTAGTGTAGGGTCATGCTGGGGGGTAGTGTTTTAGGGTTTTGGGTAGTGTTGTAGTCTTTGCGTAGTGTAGGGTCATGCTGGGGGTAGTGTTTTAGGGTTTTGTGTAGTGTTGTAGTGTTTGCGTAGTGTAGGGTCATGCTGGGGGTAGTGTTTTAGGGTTTAGGGTAGTGTTGTAGTGTTTGCGCAGTGTAGGGTCATGCTGGGGTGTAGTGTTTTAGGGTTTTGGGTAGTGTTGTAGTGTTTGCGCAGTGTAGGGTCATGCTGGGGGTAGTGTTTTAGGGTTTAGGGTAGTGTTGTAGTGTTTGCGTAGTGTAGGGTCATGCTGGGGGTAGTGTTTTAGGGTTTAGGGTAGTGTTGTAGTGTTTGCGCAGTGTAGGGTCATGCTGGGGTGTAGTGTTTTAGGGTTTAGGGTAGTGTTGTAGTGTTTGCGCAGTGTAGGGTCATGCTGGGGGTAGTGTTTTAGGGTTTAGGGTAGTGTTGTAGTGTTTGCGTAGTGTAGGATCATGCTGGGGTGTAGTGTTTTAGGGTTTTGGGTAGTGTTGTAGTGTTTGCGTAGTGTTGGGTCATGCTGGGGTGTAGTGTTTTAGGGTTTAGGGTAGTGTTGTAGTGTTTGCGTAGTGTAGGGTCATGCTGGGGGTAGTGTTTTAGGGTTTAGGGTAGTGTTGTAGTGTTTGCGTAGTGTAGGGTCATGCTGGGGTGTAGTGTTTTAGGGTTTAGGGTAGTGTTGTAGTGTTTGCGTAGTGTAGGGTCATGCTGGGGGTAGTGTTTTAGGGTTTAGGGTAGTGTTGTAGTGTTTGCGTAGTGTAGGGTCATGCTGGGGGTAGTGTTTTAGGGTTTAGGGTTGTGTTGTAGTGTTTGCGTAGTGTAGGGTCATGCTGGGGGTAGTGTGTTAGGGTTTAGGGTAGTGTTGTAGTGTTTGCGTAGTGTAGGGTCATGCTGGGGTGTAGTGTTTTAGAGGTTTGGGTAGTGTTGTAGTGTTTGCACAGTGTAGGGTCATGCTGGGGTGTAGTGTTTTAGGGTTTTGGGTAGTGTTGTAGTGTTTGCGCAGTGTAGGGTCATGCTGGGGGTAGTGTTTTAGGGTTTAGGGTAGTGTTGTAGTGTTTGCGTAGTGTAGGGTCATGCTGGGGGTAGTGTTTTAGGGTTTAGGGTAGTTTAGTTGTTTAGTGTATGCTAAAGGCATATTCGTTCTAAAAGTTTTCGTTATTTTAATTTGCGGCCTAATAGTACATGCAGGATTTTTTTTGCGGGCTGATGGTATGCGGACTGATGGTATGCGGGATTTCGTCATATATTCGCTAATCATACTTTCTATGGCAAAATGAACCCCCTCATTTTGTTCCTTTTTAAATTAAATGTTTTAAGAGTTACCACTTTATTCCAATCAAGATGGCTTCAGGTGTGCCATACCTTTGTAATAAGTAGGACTGTTAGCACTCTAGTTGTTCTTTAGAACACTCTGGGACATTCTGTCATTGGGCTATAGTTGGGCTACATCTGGCTGATATTTGGGCTACATTTGTTTTTTTTTGTCTCTGGTGGCCATCTTTGGGCTACATTGGGCTACATTGGGCTACATTGGGCTACATTGGGCTACATTTGGGCTCCAACATATATATAGCCCAATGTAGCCCAATATATATTTTTCAAAGTTAATTTTCGTAAAAACCACTGGAGCATATATCTTGAGACATAGCAAAGGCACATCGGGCTACCAGTCCCTACAATTTTGCCAAGTTTGGTGTAAATCCATTCAGCCGTTCGGGCCCTATGAAAATTGCATGGGAAAAGCACGTTTTGGGACCCCCCTTTTTTCTCGGCCCCCCCTTGACGAAACCCCCCCAAATTTTCAGGGGCTGCTCAGAAACAAAATGTTCCATTTTCCTGAAAATTTCAGCCAATTCTGTCCTCAAACGCCAAAGTTATTCGACATAGAATTTTCAAAAATCCCATAGGAAAAAAATCCTAACTATATATACCTACTGGCTATCGCCAGTAGGTAATATATATATATTTATATATATGTGCTTGTATTATAAAATAGCAAATGAAAAGATTAACCCTAAAAAATCTTTAATACAAAAAACTGTGGACAAAATTGTTAAAGAAGATGGAGTGCTAGTAAAACCTTCGGACAAAGGAGGAAACGTTGTGCTGTGGGGTCGTGAGCTATATAAGAAGGAAGCCCTAAATTAACTAGATGATACAGAATGTTATCGTAGAATCAATAGAAAAGAATATGAAGTGGTGACTTGAGTCATAGAAAGACCAGGAATTACTAAGCTGGGATGAATAAAAATTTGTAAGACAAGATAATCCGGTACTACCTGTCTTCTACATGCTCCCGAAGGTGCATAAGAGCACCACTACTCCACCAGGGAGACCAATAATATCTTCATGTGGCAGCTTATTTGAAAACTTATCTAAATACATTGATAACTTTTTAAATCCGATTGTACGACCATTGACATCATATATTAAGGATTCAACTGATTTTTTCAAATGTATTTATGATATACGTTGGAATGAGAATACTATGGTTTTATTAATCCTTGATGTTGCTACTTTGTACACTAGCATAAGGCATACTTACGGTTTGAAGGCTGCTGAATATTTCTTAAATCGTAGACCCATGAGATTTTTAAAGCACAATCAAATGGTTTTAGAAATGATGAGACGGTGTCTGACTAGGAATATTTTTTCATTTGGTGAAGAACTGTTCCAGCAAGAACATGGTACATACATGGGCACCTGCTTCGCCCCCAGTTATGCTAATTTACATCTGGCCTGGTGCTCGGAGCTGGTGCTCGGAGGGCCACCACTGGAACATTGGTCTGAACATGTCCTTTTAGAGATAAGGTTCACAGATGACATTTTTGTGCTGTGGCAGGGCACAGAAACGGACATAGAATTGTTTATCAGGAACCTGAACATAAACATTATTATTTTTTTTTTTTGTAGTCACCAGTAAACATCTTTAATTTTAAATTGTCTATCACCATTCATGAAGAATAAGTAAAAATCAAGGAATTAGTTTGAGGTCCCATCGACTCTACTTGCGCCTACCTGCATGCCTTATTGTGAGACATTTCAGTTCTAGTTTAAAAAAAAAAAGTTTTTATTGAGTATAAAACAGTTATCAGAAAGACAATTGGCATGTGTTAATTGGAAGGTTACAATAATTAAGACATCATAAAGACATTGAATCCCATCATCTCCCGTCCCACCCCCGTCAATCGCAGTGCAATTTAAACCCCACACCACCCTTCCCACCCTCTCACTCATCCCCGGAATCATCATCCGAACTCTCATCGTTAGCCTCAGGAATGGGGTCGCATATGTCCCCTCTGTAAGTATTCCAGGCAGTCCATATTTTGGTCCATTTTCGGGGGGACTTCCGATTCAGATAGACAGATCTTTCAGTAATCATGGCAACATCCATGTCCCTACACCATGCCTCCATCGAGGGCAGATCAGCGGCACCCCACTTCTGCGCCACATTTCGTTTAGCAACCATAAGGCCTAGAGTCGCTCACATTTGCTCATGTCGTGACAAGTCGTTTGGTTCCCAAATATTTAAGAGGCACCGTCGTGGTTCAGGCAGTAATGAAAAAGTTAGGGTCTGTGACATTGTTCGTAGGACTTTTTGCCAATAGTCCGTGAGTAGTGGGCAATCCCAGAGTGTATGGAAAAAGGAGCCCTCGTTCCCACATCCCCTAAGGCAGTATGGATATTGCGCCCTACCTATTGTGAGGAGTGTAGTTCTAGTGAAGTAAGCGCAATGTAAAATTTTCAGCTGAACAAGCCTGAGCCTGGCCGGGATTCCCACCTCTTTGGGCGAGGCGAGCGCCGCCTGCCATTCTGCCTCATCCATGGCACCAATGTCTGCAGTCCATTTCTCATGTAAGGCTGTCATGGGGTCTAATTGATTGTTAATCAATTCTCGGTATGTGAAGGAGTTGGCGCGCTTGGGCATAAAATCTGTAAGTAGCCTATCCTCTAGGGGTGAAGCCTCGGGCACGTCCGTATTCTGTGGTAGTGCTACCAGGAGTGCATGTCTTATTTGTATGTACCGGAATGTTTCAGTAGTCGCGAGCTTGTATTGTCGTCTAAGCTGGTCAAACGGGATGACTGTCCCTTTGTCCCACAAGTCACCCACTATGGAAATGCCAATACTGTCCAAATGTTCAAATCCCCTGCTGTTCCTAAGCGACCCTAGCTGCTTTGCATCCCAAAGAGGAGTGAGCTTGGTGATGGTCTCTTTCCATCCTAAACGTGCCAGAGCTGTGTACCAGAGCATGACCGTGTGTTTCGTTGGGCCCCCCAGCTTCAGCGCTCTTCTCCTGTTGTACAGGGCCGCCAACATGTTATCCGTCCCCAGCTGCTCCCTATCTACCTTATACGCCGGATCAGTTTGGGGGGAGTGTATCCATTGATTTATGACTTTGAGGTGTGCTGCCCAATAATAAAGGTGTATGTTAGGTAGTGCAATGCCCCCATCATACCAACTGCGGTGTAATTTAGCCTGAGCAATGCGTGCTGGCCTATTGCCCCAGAGTAATGTGGAACCAGTGCTGCTATCTGTTTAAAATATCTCAAGGGTACCTGAAACGGCGTGTTCTCTAGTGCATACAAAAATCTGGGCAGGGCCATCATTTTAAATAAGGCTGCCTTCCCTAGGAGTGTTAGGGGTAGCGACTCCCAGTGTGTCACATCTCTGTGCAAGCGCTCCAGTGGAGGTGTCAGATTCTTGGTGAAGAAGGCTGCGGGATCTTTAGTTACATGTATCCCCAGATATTTAAATGAATCTTGGGATACCGCCAGAGGGCAATGAGGGGGGAGTCGCGGTACTGGTCCCTTAAGTAAATATAGGACTGATTTAGTCCAGTTTATAGTGTAACCCGAAATTGCCCCAAAAGCGTCGTAGATCTCAAATAAGACCGACAGAGCGTCTTCCGGGACTGTAAGATACACCAGAATATCATCCGCGTAGAGTGATATACGATCTTCCCATCCCTCCGCCCATTTAATACCTCGCAAAAGAGGGGTCTCACGGATTCGCGCCGCCACGGGCTCCAACACCAGTGCAAAGAGGAGCGGCGATAGCGGCAACCCTGTTGAGTGCCTCTTGTTAAAGGTATAGTGTCAGAGAGTCGTCCATTCACCACCACACACGCCACTGGGTCTGTATAGAGGAGCCGGACCCATGCACAAAATTTAGGGACGAAACCTAATCTCGGAAGAACTGCAAAAAGATAGACCCACTCCACCATGTCAAAGGCCATTGTCGCGTCTAGGGAAAGGACCGCTGACGGCTCAGTTAGGACATGGCTCCGTGCCAGTGCACTATGTAGACGCCTTAAATTAAGCACAGTATTTCTGTTTGGCATAAAGCCGGACTGGTCCGGGTGAATTAACTTGGGCAGATGTACCTGTAATCTATTTGCGATCACTTTAGCTAATATTTTGGACTCCGCGTTAAGCAGCGATATCGGGCGGTATGAGAGACATTCCGACGGGGGCTTCCCTGGTTTTAGGATAGGCACTATCGTGGCCGTTCTCTGGTCCAGAGGCAGTAGGCCCTGCTCAAAACTATCATTGTACATATCAAGTAGGTGGGGGCATAGTGTGTGTGCCATGTACTTATAAAGCTCCATCGGGATTCCATTGGGACCCAGGGCTTTGCCGGATTGTAACGATTTAATCGCTGTACCCACTTCCTCAACAGTAAGATCTGCCTCAAGCTCCATGGATGCCTCTGGCTCGAGTCCAGGCAGTTCTATGTCTCGCAAAAAATTTGCTGCCTCTACCTCTGTACTAACTGAAGATGAAGCGTATACCGATCGGAAGTGTTCAGCTAGGGTATTCGCTATGTCCCCCGGGTTGGAAGTAAGATGTCCCTTAGCGGTACTTAGTTGCGCTATAGTCCTGTTCCCCCGTTCCCTTCTGTCTAGCCAGGCCAGTAATTTCCCCCCCTTATCACCCACATCATAGATTTTATGTTTGGTTGCAGTAAGGGTGGTCAAAGTTTCCTGTCTGAGATGTTCCCTGTGTTGTTGTTGTTTTAGATGAAGGATGTGCGCTGAGTCGGGGGTAGGGTTGGATGTGTGATTGGCGTAGGCTATCTGTAATTCCTGTTCCAGCGTCACAAGATCTTGGTGTTTCGTGCGTTTGTACCCTGTGATGGATGCAATAGCGTGTCCCCTGAGGACCGTCTTAAAGGCCTCCCATAAAATGGTTGGGGAGCTCACCGAGGCTACGTTCTCGACAAAAACATGTTTGGTGGCTTTGCGGAGTTCCCTCCGTATCTGCGGAACCTGTAAATAGCCTGGATAAATTGGATAGAGTCGTTTGTGGGACGTGTGGTGGGAAGAATAAGTTAGAACTACTGGTGAGTGGTCAGAAATACCCCAAGGCCCGATAGTGATGTTTTCTACGCAAGAGAGACTGGACTCCAAGGCCAGGAAATAATCAATTCTTGATAGGCTGTTATGCACAGCCGAGTGGAAGGTAAATTGCTTTGCTACCGGGTGCTTATGTCTCCATACATCCACCAGACCGACTGCTTCTGTAAAGCTCTGCAGGCGGGAGACTCCGTGTGTCAAGGCTCTCACTGGGTGTCTATCAATGCCGGCGTCCATTGTGGCGTTAAAGTCTCCACCAACAAAAAGATCCCCAGGAGGAAGAGATAACAGAAAGTCACTGAGGGCCGTGAGTGCCACCGTCTGCAACACTGGGGGGACATATACCGATACCACATTTACAAGTCTACCCTCCCACTGACCATGCACTGCTGCAAACCTGCCCTGATCGTCCTGCCTGGTCTGTAGAACTATTAAGGGTGAGTTCTTTCGAAGTAGAATGCCCGTCCCTCTGGACCCCGTGGAGAACTCGGAGTGAACCACCATTCTAAACCCCCATCTATCCATTGCTCTGCATGACGCACCCGTTATGTGAGTTTCCTGTAGAAGTGCTAGTACAGGGTTCTGGTGTTTCAGGGCGCAAAGCACTAACCCAGTTTTAATTTTATCTCCCAGCCCGTGGACGTTCCATGTGAGCAGTGTGAGTGGGGCTACTGGGACCGCTGGGGTCTCTGTCTGTATGTTAGTGTGCGTCGTGACTGTCACCATGAGTTTGCGGAGTGAGAAATGGGAATTGCAACCCTATCATGTCGTGTGAGGATCCATTCTGCAGTAAATACCATGCTTTCATGTCTTTACCGATTGTAACACAAACCAACAAATTAGAAATTTGAACTTCCCCTCCCCACAGTGTCACCCTTCTCCCTGCCTCCCTGCCTGACGGACTTTGAACTGCCCGCCTCCCCAACACAGCAGAGTGCTCTATCCCTTCCCGCAACAGTGTACTTGAGTGTGGGGGGTACGAAGTCCGGTGAGAGCATGACCCCTCCTATCCGGCAAGGCCCGCTTCTGCCCAGCGTCCAGAGCCGGCTTATGCAGAGTGTCATGTACCATTGTTAGTGTCTCCAATTCCTGTCGTGTATCATAGTCTCAGTTTATCCAGCGCCAGGGTCATCCATTTCTGGCCGTTGTAAGTTGACTTCTGAAGGTGAAAAGAGTTCTTGACTGCCTATTTCCATGGTGTCAGTCCGACGATGTTGCTCTTTACGTCCACGACGGGGTCCGTCTATCTTCCTCCAGCCATCAAGTCAGTCATAAGCCTCCTCCAGAATCTCGAAGAACCATGTTTTTCCTTCATCCACTATTCTCAGCCGTGCAGGAAATAGCATTGAGTATGGCACCTCGCGGGCTCGCAGAGCTTTTTTCACTTCTAGGAAACTTCGACGTCGTCTTGAGACCTCCGCCGTGTAGTCAGGAAAGAAGGATATTGCGGAGTTCTGCAGGCAAATTTGTGGGGAGATTCGCGCCGTTTGGAGAATGGCATCCCTGTCTCGGAAATTGAATAGACGCACTAGCACCGGCCTGGGGGGCGCGCCCGGTTTGGCTCTTCCACCCGGCACCCTATGTGCCCGCTCCACAGAAAAGAAAGTGGAAAGTCCCTTTGGTTGTAGTCTGGGTTTTATCAGTTCTTCCACATAGATGTCCATGGCCTGAGTGCCTTCACTTTCCGGAATGCCCAAAATGCGTACATTTTTTCTGCCCAATCTCCCTTCCTGGCCGTCCAGCTTTTCCGCCAGCATTTTGTTCTCCAGTTCGAGTCTTGAAACTGCTTTCTGCAATACTACTGTGTCGCTAGCTAGAAACTTCGTGGTTTGTTCTACCTCCGTAAATCTGGCGGTGATTTTCTGGAAGTCCGCACGTAGCAGTGTCACATCCGTGGAGATGGAGCCCACCGTGGTCTGCACACTGGCCAGCGCTGCCATTATGTCCTCTAAAGTTACTTTTTTGGGGGCGTCCTCTCCCTGTGTCCCACTCGTCGACTTTTTTCCTTCAGGCAGTGGGGGAAAGTCTTTCGTGTATGCGTATTTATCTAACCTGGCTTGTACATTCTGATTTCTCGGGCCCCTTCCGGACATGGTGGATCCCCGGTCGGCAGTAACGATCGTCTCAAAGCAGCGTCCGCAGCTGTAATGATAATATTCAGCAGCAGTCCCCAAATACACCGCAGTCTTCCCCGCGCCGTTCCCGGCCCCACTCAGTGTCTTCAGAGTGTTCGCCAACTCGGGAGGGGGGGGGGGATAAGGGCACGCTCTTGCCCATCGCAGCCTAGGTGGGTCACCGGCTCCCCTATTGATTGGGCCTTCTAATGAGCCCCCAGTCAGCGCACCAATTCCTCGTCGGAAGCACTGCAGTCCAAGAGTGACCGTGAAGTCCAGGGTGTGTCTTCGGGGGGGGGGGGCGTCATGTACAGTCCGCCACAACCCAGACCCTCCAGCTGCGGCCCAACCTCTCCCCGTGCCACCGTGTGAATGCAGTTCGTTGAGCGCTGTTATACCAGGCCCCAGCTACACCTACTTCCAGGCTGCCTCGCCCCCGAATCAGGCCTTTGGATTGTGTTTTATCGCCCGTGGCCCCAGTGCGTCATATGCAGATTGAGGAGTCCGTTATGCCCCTTTCTGTAGCTGAGCTCACGAGGGCCCTGTTGCTTCCGACGTCGCAGCACCTCCTACATAGACTGCCCGGGCTGATAAAGTACTCGAGGCACCGGCGTCCGCCAAAGGACCAGGCCGCCGGTCCGCGGTCGCTGCAAACCCCGGTTCTGGATGTCTGATTTGGACCGGAGCTTCAGCAATCAGTGCCGCTCGGTCACGGGTGTCCGCGGGAGCCCCTGCCTTCCGTCAGTGCACAGGATAGGTATGCGGATTGTTGAGGAAGGGCACCTCGTCTCCAGAGCCTTCTTAGCAAGCAGCCATCTTGCCGGCTGCTAGCCATGCCCCCTCTAGTTTTTTTAACATAAACATTCTTAATTTAAAATATGTAGGGCATTGGAGCAGAACCTCCATAGATATTCTAGATATCAGAATAAAACCAGTGGAGGGGAAACTTGAAACGACCATCTTTGGGAAGCCAACTGCTGGCAACACCATTCTCCATGCAGAAAGTGCCCATCCCGTGCCTCTCATAAGAAGTATACCGTTTGGAGAATTTTATAGGGCACGGAGGGCATGCAGTAGTGATGAAGAATACTACAGAGTGGAGCAGGAAATGACCGGTAGGTTCCTACAGAGAGATTATTCACCACAAATTGTACATGGGGCTGCTTTAAAAGCCAAGAACCTAGCAAGACAAAAAATATTATTTGAACCATCTAGAACCCAACAGAGAAAGAATAATCATAAAAATTTAGAACCACATTCAGCCAACCACTTATTTATAACTACTTTTAATGTGAAACCTAAGAAAGTGCGGTTCATTTTAAATAAACATTGGTATCCAGTGAGAAATGATCCAGTAGTTGGCCCGAAAGTGAGTAAACATCCGAATGTGGTTTTTAGAAAATCAAAATCATTGAAAGAACGGATTGTGAAGAGTGAATATTAAGAACAAAAGAGGGGGGGAGCCCCCTCTTGGCTTCAGCAAAAAATTGGTTTTAAGAAGTGTTTTAAATGTAAGGCGTGCAATCATGGAATGAATAACACACATTTTAAAATATCTTTTAAATAAAACCATCATGAGCAGAGGATTTTTAAGTTGTAGATCAAGTTTTGTGGTCTACATGCTACAATGTCCCTGCAAAAAGATCTATATAGGTAGTACAACGGTATTTAAATTTAATATTGCAACATCGGAGAGCAATTGTCAATCAGGACAAAACATATCCAATTGCCAGACATTTTTAAACTCATCATCAAAGTAATCCAGCAGGCTTACGAAATAGTTGTATAGCCGAAGTACCCAGAAAGAAGAGAGGGGGAAATAGGGAGAAGGAACTCCGTAAGTTAGAAACGTATTTTATACTGGAGTGTGGCAGCAAGGAACCCCATGGGTTAACTATAGATGAGGACCTGTACACTTGCTTGTAGTAAGATGATGATGAAACTAAACAAATAATAATTAAATGAGAACGAGCAAGCACATTCAAGTACCATTTATTTTCGAGTCTCTAATTGAATATTTATTTTTTGATTAAAAGCGAAGGGAATAGTAAAAAGAAGATTGACAAAGATTTTTTAAACATAATACTTTATATCTAATGTAATACAATGAAAAACTCTTTTAGGAATTATTTGGGTAATGTTAGGAAAATAAGGAAAAGAATATGAATTTTTATGCAAAACATATAATTTTATATTTTGAAGTGTATTTTGTAAAGTATATGATATTTGTTATGGTTTTATACATAAATAATACACGAGAGTGCACTTGCACTTTATAATTATCTAGTACTGTAGAAAAGAATACTGGAGAAATGAAATTGAAACCAGTATACTTAAGCACTAGCACGTTTTCCAAGAGAGTACTGTATTTACAAGAGCATTAGCACTTTTTGATGATTGGTTATTTATAAAGTAATGGTCTAATTTATGCACTAGCACTTTGAAATGTTAAATGTTTCGCCGTATTAATAATTCTATATTGGCATTAAGGAAAATAAGTGAAAACAGCCACATGGCTTGTTTAAATTGAAAGAAAGAACGTTATTCTGAAGTTGAATGCAAGTAAATAATTGTACTGCTAAATAAAACAATTCAGAATGATTACCCAAATGTAACAGTTCTAGACCAAAGAATATAAAAAAGAAATTGTTTACAAATTGGTTTTAAATTAAATGTACAACTGTTAAGAGGTAGATTGGCTTTTACAATATGTATTTTAACATGTTCAAAGATGGCCCCCGCTGGGGAAGTGCAATAATCTGATCACAAAACAAACTCTTGTCCTTCGCTTATGTCAATGTTTATAATGACTATTTTAATGTGAGAAAAATGGTGCTCCTACATCTTGAACAAGATAGCGTCAAACCGCAGAAAAGCGTAGATGTGATCGTTGTAAATTAAATAAATCAGAGTGATTATTACCTTATGGAGTGCTGGCTGATCTTTGCTGCAAGTGGTGATCTCATGTGATATATATATATATATATATATATATATATATATATATATATATATATATATATATATATATGTACATTTATATGTATTTAATATATATATATTCACAATAAATAATGTAATTACCTATTTCAATTTAAAAATAATTTTAACCAATTTTGTTTTAAAACGTAAATTAAATGTAATTATTTTTATATACACTGTTTAGTAACTTTTAATACATAATAAATACATAAACATGTTTTATTTTATTCATTTTCTTATATGAATCTCCAAAAATTATTTTAAGTTAATTTAAAATAATCTAACTTAACTTAAATCTAAAATATTGTTAAAAGTACTGCAGTATTTTATTAAAATATTCTACATTTAAAAAATATATATGCCATTATCTATATTAACATTTATCTCACAAATATTTTGCATTGTTTTTCAACTTCTATTACCATTTCTAAATATACCTATACTTTACTCGAGGGTGATCCAGCGCTCTCACCAAAATATTGCACAAATGATACTATTTACTACCACAAAACTTACACTACAACACTAGGCCCATAACAACAATAGAGCGCTTGAATCATGAGGCGATAAGATCTAAATATAGTTGTTTAAACCATCTGCAATAATCAAGACCAGCTTGTCATTTTAGAAAGTTTATTTTAACACATCTAGAAAAACTTAGGTTTTGGTATTTTATTAAACAAGCATTAGAAAATGTCATAAAGAAAGTTTTATTCAGAATTAATAAAAAGAGCATAAATCAAGAATTATTATTTATTAGCAGAAATAAGTAAAATTAAGCATTTCCAAAATCCTAACTATATCTCTGTCTCTACCCTCATCACCTAATAATAAAGTAATTAATAAAAACTCCTGTCCTCACGTGTAAAGTCCATCAGCATAACATCGTCCTCCAGAATTCTCGAGCGTAAGCCAACTATGTGTTCTCTGAACCTATTCTTATACCCTAATTTTAGCTGAGCTAACTATTTTTCACATTCCAGCAGACGAATTCTAGTTCTCCATTGGCTGAGCCACCTCGTACCACAGTAAACTGTGACACCTCCTTCTTACATGTCCGGGCAAATTCACTAGTCCATTGTTCATTTAGAAGTCTTGGCAGTTCTTCCTTAGGCTGCTACATTTTGTAGCGACAGTTTCCTTTTAACCTTGAGCTTAGTCAGCTCTGAACTCCCGTGGCACGTTAGCAAACGTTAGCAAATTTCTCCAAAAAGTCATCTTTTTAGCAGTTCAATCCAAAACCTTTCAAAATAAAAGCTTAGAGGCCTTTTCCATCCTTCTTGGAATTATTTTCACTTGAGCCATTTTCATCATTAGGCCTCTTTCAGAAAGCGTCAATTTTCTGCGCCACTGTCCCTGCGTCACTTTTAAAAGGGTACTAATTTTCCTGCAGCCATCTCTAAGCTTCATTTGTAAAACTATTATATAAACAAACACAAAGAATAATTAATGAAAGAAATACAGTTTGTTCTGTTGCCTCCCATCATTGCTAATAATTAACCCATTAGTCTAAATTACCTAGCAGTAAAGCACAAATAAAGCAGCATTTTATATCTACCAGTCTTCAAAAATCCATAAAACCTTATGTGCACCTAGAATAGTAGAAATGACATCACATAGACAAGGGAAGCAAAATAAGCACATGCCATTATTTTAAAAACAGCTGCTATTAGTTATGACATGACAATAGACAAGATTAATTTATTATTTTCTACATACATGAGAATGCAACATAATGCACATTTATGAGCACACATGTTAGTTTCCTGCGTGTTCTGTGAAAATGCAACTTTAAACTAGGTTGAATTATTATACACACAGCACAAATTGTTAGCATTATTAATTTATTTATGGAAGTGTGACTTCACGGGTTTAAACAGATTTCTGTTTTCTATCCCGCTCCATCAACTCCCTCATCTGGTGATTAACAAATCACCACACCACCACCCAATATTTTAGCAAAAATTTTATCTAAGATGAACATGATTCAATTTCACCTGTGTTAGTATTTCTAAAGACTTATCTCATCAGTTTATCTACAATTCTCATATTGAGTTTTAAGAAACCCCTCTAGTTCTATTTCTTTCTCTTGTGTATCATACAACTAAGCTTCAATAAAAGTGATGCAAAAACTATAACTAATAAAATGTCAGTATCTTGCTTGTCATATTAACCTAAAACTTCTCTTTGTTAATTTCTAAAGAAAAAGTAACCTAAATTAACCAAAGCAGAATTATATTTTCATTAAGCTTGCAAAGAAAAATAAAACAAAAATTTTTAAAATTTTACCTAAATTTTCTAAACATTTCTAACACCCCCCTTTTTCAATTTTTTTTTTTTTTTTTCAAACCTTCTAACAGTTTTTCTTCGACCTAATGTCACAAATTAATTTTTCAGCTAACAGAATTTCTTCGACCTTGTGTCACCTAACAAGATTTCTTCAGCCTTATGCCAAAAACAGAATACCTAAAATTTAACAGGTATGTACTTCAATCATTGTCACCTTTGTTTTCAATCTCTTTTTGACTCTCATTATTTACCTCCACTACAGGTATCACTTCTATTTTCTTTCCTGCCTCACTTTTCTTTACAGAATCTTTTTGACTTGATATCTCATCAATTTGTTCCTTTGATCTGTGTCTCAATTTGAATTTTAGGCCTTCATTTTCTTCTGGCCAGTTATCACTTTTTCTTAGTAATTTCTTCTTTTGCTTGGTCACATTACATTCTGTTCTCCAAGCTCCTTTTCTGAATTTTCTTATTTCAGAATCTTCATCACTCTCATCAGTTTCAGTGTCAGAAATTTCAACTTCAGACTCAGGTACTTCTTTACTCGGCGGTTTCACTCCGTTAGGAACGTCATCTTTGTAGCTGGTACTTGGCAATTCATTTTCTTCTTCAATTACCTTCAACTTCCCAGTTTCAGAATTCTTGTTCCTGCTTTCAGAGCTACTCTTCTGCTTTTCAATACTCTCCTGGTCTTGAATCACAATCTGATCACATTCTTCTTCTGCTTCTTTTTCTGGCAGATTTCCATCATTTTCTGAGTCTTCAATCACAATTTTCAAGTCTTCTTCAATCAAGGCTTGTTTTCTTTTCGTGTTCTCCAGATGTCGACCAACTTGTCGATCTTCAAGATCTGGATCCTCTTCAGGCTCTTCTTCAGAATCTGAATCAACAGTTGTGACACTATCCTCATCAGTATTTTCAGGTGTAGATACACGAAAAGTATGGCCAGTGTCAATCCACCTCTTCAGTCTTTTGCACTTCTCTGCATTTGTCGTGACAAGACTGACTAGCCTCCTTTTCTGCCACCTTGGCACTAGAGAATTTCTTTTTAGACGAACCTTTTTCCTGATCCTTTTACCTGATAATAGATCAAGTACTTGTTCTTTTTCTCTTGTTTGTACTTCAGTTTCATCTTCATCAAACACAGAGATCATTTCATCTGATAAATTCCTGAAATTCTCCAAATTGATGCTATCATTGATAGTCATCATTCTTTTCTCTAGTATGAATGTTTGTCTCATGACCTTGTCCATCTTAATCTCACGTGGACTTAAATCTGTCTTTTTATCAGTAGTATTTCTCAAAAACATCAAAACAAGTGGAAGAATATCTGTCCACTTTGTACCTGCAGCTAGGCACATTTCTGCATCTCTGTCTTTTATAGTACGGTTCTCATGCTCCTCAACATCTGAAATTTTTGTTCTATCTGTACAATGAAACAGTCTGTTTTCAATATGTTTTCTGTTATCTGATAACTTTGCAACAGTAATTTCATCATCATGTCGTATCTGAAATTTTTCAATCCATTTTGTAATCAAACAGTACATCACAAAAATGTAGCACAGTTTGTCATGTAGTGACATCTCACAAAAATCCATTTGTAATCTAGTCAATGAACCACTCTCCTGTAATTCTGTTCCCATTCCCACAATTGTTTTCTTGATTGTGTTCACTTGTTGACATGTCAGACACCTCTGGTAAAGAAATTCTGCAATTTTATGGTATATTTTGTCCATGCCAGTAATCATGCTATTTGGTAAAACTATTCTACCATCTTTGTGTGACAAAATCTCATCCTCATCTCGCTGTCTAAAATCTGTTCTCAACCATGTGTTTTTCTCCTCATGAGTTGCATCATCTTGTAAGTCTTTGACTACCTGCCATGTTTCAACTACAGATGTTAATATTAGTGAACTCAAAGCATGTTCATCATTCATTTTGTATGCTGCACATATCACGACAACAAACCTTTCTGCCAATTGAATATCATCAATCAATCTTTTAATTAAATTTGTATTTCTGATAAGTGAACCTGCAGAAGTCAATGTTTCAATCTGTTGATTAATTGCATCCTTTACTTTTATGTCTTCACTCAAAAGAACATCATTTTTATTCCAACATTCTGGAAGTGCATTTATTCTTTTGTGACTGTTTTCCTGTTCTTTATTTAATCCTGTATCTGTTTTCTCTGTTTGTTCATTTACAAAAATTTGTAATGGCAGTGAAGCCATCTCAATCTCTTGAGTCATTACCTGTCGTTGTATTTGTAACTCTTTATTTAGCTCATTTATCTCAGTTTCCTTTTCATTTAAGCATAATTTTGACTCATCAGGCTGTATCAATTTAATCAGATCAGTATCAGACTTCTCACTTACCAGAACTGAAGTCATCTCTGTTTCTTGCTGAGTTTTAATCCCTACTAATTCAATTTCAAGTACAATAGAATAAACCTTTTCAGTTAATGGGACCTTTAAAACTGCGGAATTAATTTCATCTTTTCTAAGTACAGGAACTATCTCTGTTTCCATAATTTTCATGGACTCCTTTAAATCATTTGATAAATTTATATAATCAGGAATATTAATTCCAGATATACCAATTATTTCATCATGTTTTTCTGTCGTATCAATTTTAGTAGAAGTCTGAGCTGGCACTTTATCAATCTGATCTGACACTTTTGACGTTACATTAATCTGTTCTGGGGGTCTTCTTGATCTTCTTTTCCTGTTTTGATCAATATTTACAACATCAATTTTACACTGCTCTATATTTTCTACTCTGACACCTTTATTATTTATTTTCGCTAATTTTGGAATCTTTAATTTACTCTCGCATTTGGCAACAACCTTTTTCATTTTCTTATATAAGGAAGACATTTTATTTCTCTTTATATAATTCGGTAAATTTACTTTTAAATTTTGCCTTGCAGCGCTTGCTGATCTATTAATTAATTAATTTAACACTATCAGGTGTAGAAAACTTTATAATTTGGTCAATTTAATATTTCTCCTAATTTACCTATATCACTAAATTTAATTAACCTGTAAAGAAATATCAATTTGCAAAAACAATAGCAACGCAAAATTTTTATTTATAACAATAATACTAACATATAATCACATGTGTTTTAAATGTACTTATTTTTTCACTTACACACCTTCTGCAACATATACCTGTGGAAAAAGAAAACCTGACTTGTTTTGCCTTAAATTTACATATAATGTCTTGCTTGTAAATAACCTTTTACCCCTTAAACATTAATTATATGTCATTATCACTTTTCGTTTTGTCACACAATGTTTTACTATTTCTGCTATAACCTGTATTTAATTTTAATAAACCAAAAAATATGTATTTGCAAAACAACAATATAAAATATTTATTCAACACTTAAATGTGACTAGGTATATCTTAACAATTATTTATTTGCACTTGCACACCTTCATATATCAACATTTGTGGGGAAAAGAAAGCTTGATGTTGTTTTTCTTATTATTTATTTTAATCACACTGCTGTAAAGTCTTCAGACCTCCCCCTGCAATAACCAGCTCTAAATCTGCATCCTTCTTTGCAAACACACTCTCAAAAGAGTCTCCCAATCCTTTTATTCATTCACCGCCTCGTTTCTGCTGTACTTGGCTGCTTGCTAACGCTCGTTTTATTTATACTGCAGCCTTTCAGTACCTCCTCAGTGTGACATGTATTATTAATTACTAGCGCGATCACAGCGCATTTACTTTGAAAGCCGAGATGTTTACAAACTCGGCAGCGGTATTAAAACGTCAGGGAATCTCAGCGCAACACTCCGGGCAATCAATTACAGCGTGGCTCTTTCAAGTAACAGAGCCTCACCCAATAACAAACACAGCCTCACTTTGACGATGACGCGATGCCTCAACCAACCAGAGCGCGGCTCTTCTTATTACACGATGGGGTTTCACCCAATCATGTCGCGGCTCTGATTATGACGCAGCGGCGTCTTTAGTCAATCAGAGCGCGGCTGGTAAAATGCTGCAACCAATCACAGTGCCGCCCCTTCGTAAATGCAATGTGATCTCAATCGTAGCATTAAAAATGTTTATAAGGACATTCTTTTATTTATTAAATCATACACAATTGTAAAATTACATGGAGACCTCGCCTAAGCCTTGCCCAATGACAGCAGAGCTCAAGCAATGACGCTACGGCTTTTTAGTCAATGTCAGCGCAGCGGCTGACGTAGAGAACCGCTTGCAGAATCCTTCTAGCCAATTAAAGAGCTACTCTACGATGACGCGCCGGGTGCTTTAACTAATCAGAGCACTGCTTCTTTCTCACACACGGCCGCTGCCGTTTTAACTCGCTCTCACCCCGCGCCTCAAACAGTCTCTCTCCAAAACACCTTGAGACTGAAATATAATGCGCATATGGAGTGAGCTAGTTCATTTTTAGGTCTTTAATATTTACAAAACTTTGGGCACTTGTATTAATACAACAGTGCTATAGCCAATCACGGCACAGAGACACCTCAACCAATCAGGAGCGCAGCCTTGTCATGACGCTACGGCACTCTATCCAATGGGAGCGCGGCGGCTGTGACGTAGGCAGCCGCTGCGGTCTACAGCTCTCCCCTTCGCTGCTCACTCGACAAACGGCCCCTCCCTCTCTAAATGTATTTTAACAAATCGCGCTACTCTTATGACACGCTTTTCTTTAAAACAACAGCGTCGTTGTAACAAAGAAAATCAAAACGGTCATTCTTTTCTATTTTTACTATATTTTGGGCATTAGTTCATGTAGATAGTTTATCCACTAGGACATGCTCCTTACTTATGTTATTAACTTGGGGACATTTACTAAATATAAATTTCTCAACAACCAATGGTAACTCGCATTAGCCAAATTAGAACACAACACAGAAACACTCTACAGCCAATCATAAAGCTGCTTTTCACGACGTTTTAGCCAATCAGGGGGCAGCTTTTTAATGACAAACCAGACGCTCTATCCAATCCGAGCGCGGCTGTTTCTGACGTAAGCAGCTGCTGCAGCTGCAGGCTCTCTCCCCACACGTTCTCACTCCTAAAACCAGCCCCTCCCTTACAATTTTCGATCGGGGCACATTTTAATGGATTTAAACTACGGAGAACGATTTATTATTACAATTAAAGTATGGAATGTTTATAAAATGAATACTAATCGCTTTTTACTTATTTTAACGAGTTTAATAACGTGGAATACCTTAATTATTGCCTAATTAACACAAAACATTCTAAAATGCTCCTGAATGTTTTAAAATAGCACAGTTCACCTTTTAATACTTTTCAACTATGTTGAACACTTTTGAATTGAATTTTATTAGCGTGCAGAGCTTTTAATGTATTTAAACACTGCACATCATCATAAAAAGTCTTAGAATGGTACAGACTTTATCCTAAACTTTCCTAAGTACCTTAAAATTACTTTTGGTACATTTTAGTCAATATATAAAACGAAACACATCTGTCTGCTTCTCTAATTAGGATAGTTTACATACATTCAAGTATCCACACTTCGGAATAGACGGCGCTATTCACACTAAGGATAATTTTCATTTGCCAGTAGAGCAACTCTTACCCTACCCTTCTAACACGTAAGAATATGAACTCATTTTGCTCTGAACCCACCGCGAAGTGAAAGTTCTAAGAGTTCCACTTGAACATACCTTACAAAACAATCACGCACTTTCACACTGAAAATTCCCTAACTTCAGTCACACATGAAATCCGTACAGGACTCTCAACTGTTTATAGAAATCATGCACCGTTAGCAAAATAACACCGTTATCCGTACAGGGCTCTCACCTGTTTATAGATATAAAACATGTACCCGTACAGGACTCTAACCTGTTTATAGATAATCATGCACCGACATTACCCTGCCCTTCACTCAAGCTCGAATATAACTAATACTCTTATCACAGTGAGTTTTATGGAAGGCGCTTTGTCCCTATTCTCATGCTGCTCTAATTTCTTAGAAAACCCTCACTATTACAAGATTCACACCTAGCCCTAAAACTGTGCTGCACGGCGACAACACTGTATTGCACGGCGACAATACTTCTGGTACACGGCGATACCAACAGTGATACTCGGCGATATCACAGAAACAGATCAGATATTCTGCATGACTACCTTCTCATCACACAGTTTTTGTACCGGTACACACATAGCACAAAATAAACAAACTCAACATGTGTTAAAACTTAATCCTATGAATTTACCTACATATATGTATCATGCATGTAACATGTATGTCAAAAACAACATATATAAACCATCCTCTGCTACCAGAAATTGATCCAGCGCTCTCACCAAAATATTGCACAAATGATACTATTTACTACCACAAAACTTACACTACAACACTAGGCCCATAACAACAATAGAGCGCTTGAATCATGAGGCGATAAGATCTAAATATAGTTGTTTAAACCATCTGCAATAATCAAGACCAGCTTGTCATTTTAGAAAGTTTATTTTAACACATCTAGAAAAACTTAGGTTTTGGTATTTTATTAAACAAGCATTAGAAAATGTCATAAAGAAAGTTTTATTCAGAATTAATAAAAAGAGCATAAATCAAGAATTATTATTTATTAGCAGAAATAAGTAAAATTAAGCATTTCCAAAATCCTAACTATATCTCTGTCTCTACCCTCATCACCTAATAATAAAGTAATTAATAAAAACTCCTGTCCTCACGTGTAAAGTCCATCAGCATAACATCGTCCTCCAGAATTCTCGAGCGTAAGCCAACTATGTGTTCTCTGAACCTATTCTTATACCCTAATTTTAGCTGAGCTAACTATTTTTCACATTCCAGCAGACGAATTCTAGTTCTCCATTGGCTGAGCCACCTCGTACCACAGTAAACTGTGACACCTCCTTCTTACATGTCCGGGCAAATTCACTAGTCCATTGTTCATTTAGAAGTCTTGGCAGTTCTTCCTTAGGCTGCTACATTTTGTAGCGACAGTTTCCTTTTAACCTTGAGCTTAGTCAGCTCTGAACTCCCGTGGCACGTTAGCAAACGTTAGCAAATTTCTCCAAAAAGTCATCTTTTTAGCAGTTCAATCCAAAACCTTTCAAAATAAAAGCTTAGAGGCCTTTTCCATCCTTCTTGGAATTATTTTCACTTGAGCCATTTTCATCATTAGGCCTCTTTCAGAAAGCGTCAATTTTCTGCGCCACTGTCCCTGCATCACTTTTAAAAGGGTACTAATTTTCCTGCAGCCATCTCTAAGCTTCATTTGTAAAACTATTATATAAACAAACACAAAGAATAATTAATGAAAGAAATACAGTTTGTTCTGTTGCCTCCCATCATTGCTAATAATTAACCCATTAGTCTAAATTACCTAGCAGTAAAGCACAAATAAAGCAGCATTTTATATCTACCAGTCTTCAAAAATCCATAAAACCTTATGTGCACCTAGAATAGTAGAAATGACATCACATAGACAAGGGAAGCAAAATAAGCACATGCCATTATTTTAAAAACAGCTGCTATTAGTTATGACATGACAATAGACAAGATTAATTTATTATTTTCTACATACATGAGAATGCAACATAATGCACATTTATGAGCACACATGTTAGTTTCCCGCGTGTTCTGTGAAAATGCAACTTTAAACTAGGTTGAATTATTATACACACAGCACAAATTGTTAGCATTATTAATTTATTTATGGAAGTGTGACTTCACGGGTTTAAACAGATTTCTGTTTTCTATCCCGCTCCATCAAGGGGTGGCCTGATTGCAAAAGGTCTCCGCTAAGAGCGGAATGATGAATAAGGTTTCTCCAAGTAGACTAGTGGTTGAGGGAGTTCAGCTTCAGTAACTGTGCCTACTAATCCAAACCCTAAGTAACAGGACACTCGTTCTTCTTGGTCTCCACCTAAAAAAACACTTTAAACACATTGACCAGTGAGTACCTCCGTTTTTTTGTTAGTAGGTCCTTTGTAAATCCTGATGAAATTTGTCAGGAAATTAAAAACGTTTTTAAAATACTCATTACACAGATTGCCATCTTCGCATTGTGTGCTATTTATTAGTGTGAAATGCATCCCCATGTCCATTTCCGGTGTTAGGATGCAGATTGAGCGATAGAATAATGCAAAATCACACATGAGGTGAGAAAGAGTGTTTGGTTGAGTTGCATTGTTCCTGTGGTCCTTCGATAGGACTTTTACCCAAATGAAGTCTCACTTAGGTAGTGTGGCGTATAGACATAATCTCAGGCATTTAGTTGCCCAAGCAGTACCCTGAGGTTCCTTGGCAGGATGCAAAGGTCCCCATAGAATAAGAGTGGCCATGGCGATCAGTTTTTAACACAACTGTAGTGCCTGGTGCTTAGGAGCTAAAAATGCTGTTTGGGCCTTAGCTCCGGTTAAAAAGAGACTAGATATCTAGACAGAACTGACCACATGTGCTTGGAGTACAGAATATTTTCCAAAGTAGAATGAGTTTGCTTTCTTCTTAAAGGTGGAGAACTGTCTATATATTGAAATTATTGCCTATTATTTGATGTGAAAATTGTTTCAGAGTGTCTTACATCAGGCCACCTCTTTATTTATATAAGGCTTGGCTGTTCTTGCTTCCTTGTGAAAGTCAAGCACTAAAGGAGAATACTTAGTTATCCTGTAGGGTACAACATAAAGGGACCCAATTACACACATGGTGGATGACATCAATTATCACAGTTGATACCAAGTGAACTTTGACGGTCCAGGGACTCAAGGAAAGGCCTCACAATCACTCTTCCAGTATTGGGACATTCATAGAGCTGTCACAATTGCTCTCTGTTTTGGATTCCACTACGCATGCAAGTACTGAGCTATTGACAGGTCTGTACTAATGTGAATATACTATGGCATGTAATGTGAATAGTTATTCCACCACTGGTACATGAACAGGGCTGAAAGAATGTGCATCACATACCTAACATATCAGAACTGAGACATCTTGCGACCTGCTACAGTACACGTCTCAAAAATATATCATTTTATCATGCTGAGATGACATAAGGTAGACTCGCTGCTTTAAGGCTTGTTTAACATGGCAGCATAGGACACACTTCTAATGTGTATACTGAGATTCCAAAGACAACAGGCTGAGCACTCTGGCACTGACATCACATGTCCACATCCATGGTCGATTTCCATTAATTTGCCATGGCCTCATCCTAAATCTGCTATTGGGTTTTATCATAGATACAGAGGTATGGCAGGAATCTCTGATTCTTTATCAACATTATTCTTCACAGGCTGCCGCTGGTCGACAAGATTCCTCTCATCCAAAGATAAAATGTTTTATCCCTAACAAACCCTTTTTTCAATTGTGAAACTTACCTCCGGCTACCTAGACCCATCCAACGACAACTCAGCTCAAAATCTAAGCCCATGTTCTTTTAAGGAACGATCCACAAAGCTGTATCAAGCCATCAAGAATACGAAATTACATTCAGAACTTATACTAAACACTTGTGACAGCCTCTATCAGCCCAGAGTCATGGAAATACAGCTTAAAAGGCAACATTCCCTACACACAAAGCTGGACGTACCCATGATGGGGTTGTCTAACGGTTCCAGCGTTCTCCGAGGCCGGGCTTTGCTTCGCCGCAGCACCAGCAGCAAAGGGCCGGGCCTTGCTCTGCCTGCTCCCCGGCCGGGCTTGGCTCCGCCGGGTCCCACCCACCACCAGTGACGCTCTGAGCACCGCCAGGAGGCGCATAAAGGCAGCGCCAGTGCAGAGTCCCGTGGGGTTGTCTAACGGTTCCATCGTTCTCCGAGGCCGGGCTTTGCTTCGCCGCAGCACCAGCAGCAAAGGGCCGGGCCTTGCTCCGCCTGCTCCCCGGCCGGGCTTGGCTCCGCCGGGTCCGTTCCACCACCAGTGAAGCTCTGAGCAGCGCCAGGAGGCGCATAAAGGCAGCTCCAGTCCCTCGTCCCGTGGGACGCGCGCAGGCGCGCGCCGGGAGAAGCCCGGGACAAGGGCGGGGCTGTCTGCGGCCGTCAGAGGCCAGAAGAGGCCGGGCTGGGCCGTGGACTTTGGCACCCTTCTTTCTGGACCTTGTCAAGTTAAGAGATATATATTTTAACATCTTAATTTTTGCGCTTTGTGGTATTTTTTGGATGCACTTGATTTAGAAGTAGTTTTCCTGGGTGACTTTTTATCTGTTATATTAGTTTTCGTGTATACATCTTCTGGTGTCTCAGGTTTCTGAAAATGTCGAAACTTAGGTCGGCAAAACCACCGACCGACATCAGGACTATGGATAACTATCTAGTCAAGGTGGTTAGTAAAATTAATAAAGAAAGGTGACTCTCATTAAATAGGGTAAGCCCCACGGCTTCTCCTATAAGTCCGATACCCCCTCTAGTTCCCACACTTCCAGTAGATAGTGGCAATGAAGATCCGATTGTAATCGCTATTAATGATATATCCCCAGTAGAGTTACAGGATGAGCGGGAAGAATTAGACGATCTTTCTCAGTGTTCGACCCCATTACCCTCTCCTAGGCCTTCGCCGGCCCCATCGCCTATACGTAGAGCTGTGAGGGAATGTAGGAAGGCACCTGTAAAGCGGACAGGGGTCAGGAAACCAAAAAAGACAGGGACCATATCCTCCAGTTCAGGGTGTACTACTGAACCTGCTAATAAGGCTGAGTTGTCTAATCTTCTCCCTGCCCATATTGAGTTATTGGCAAGTATAATTGAATCCAAACTCGAACTTTTGATTAAACCTCTTGTAGTAAAATTAGATCAGGTTACACAAGAGGTTTCTAGATTAGGGGATCTTTTAAACTCACATATAACTCAGACTAAAACACACAAGAGTGATAATGCTGGCAACAATGTAATGGGAGGTGCAGGTAGCTCCAGTAGAGGGGGGATTGGGAGTAGGGGCGCGACACAGACTATACCAGCCACTCAACCACCAGTGGCATCAGCCCCCCCATCACTTCCAAGCTTAGCACCAGTTAATCAACCATCTCCCCCGAATTTCGGCAGCCAGAACACAATAGCTGGGGGAAACAACGGAGGGAGAAACGCGCCCAAGAAAAAAACTACAGTAAATCTCCCTCCAGAGTGTGTTCCATACACAGTTGTATTAACAAATGTCCCTGAGGTTGATTCTTATCTCACTGATCCTAGGCTAGAAACACATGCGGCCCTAAAAAATAAATCATTAGCGTGGCTGAATAGGAACTGTGGTTTTCCATTCGCTTTTTCAAATGACATCATTTCCACACGTAGAGTTAGCTGGATAGGTAATTCTAGGAAGAACTCTGGGGGGGACTGCATTATTATAAATTTCAAGCACCCGCAACATGTTGCCACAGTCCTGCTTAGAGCAGCTTCCTTACCCATAGCAGTTAACATGGTATGCGCACGTCCTCTTGGGTTTTTCTATAACCATCTAACCCACACCCAGCTTTCACAATCTAACCGGCCCAAGTTCCCTGGCTTCGTAAAGAGACGGCGAGACGTATGCCCTGTGTCAAATGCTTCTCGGCCCTCAAATACTTTGGATCCTTATTGTTATCAGCTGGCTAGCCCGCATAATCAATTTGATCAAGCCCTATCATTATCCAATCGTTACACCCCTTTAGCCTCACTGGAGGAAAATGATTGACGTTTAATTGAACCTAGAATTACATCTTTGCCCTTATCATCTACCTCCAGAATTGTAACCAGGAATATTGCTGGGATTAAGGCTAAGGCTGGAAACGATGTCTGGACTCATTTTCTAAAAAGCTTTGACATTATTGTTTTACAAGAAACTTGGGACCAGTTTAATAGCTTTTCTTTAGATGGATACAGTCATTTTTGCATCCCAGCTACCAGTAGTGCCGCGGGTAGAGCGAAGGGCGGCCTACTAAGTTTATTTAAGCTTGACATTAAAGGCACTTTTTTGCAGTGTAACTCAGGATGTGAGAATTGACTAATTGTTGAACTTTCTACCCAGGATAAAGCTAAGATTTTATTTATAAATTTCTATAATTCTAATGCAAATGAGTGCACCGTTTATAATTTGGATGTTTTGGATAAATTCTTGTCAGTCTACAGTGTAAATGTAAATACTTTTGAAATAATATTCCTTGGGGATTTTAATATCCACCCATGCTCCCTACCATGTATTAGTTTTGAGGAAGAAGGCCCTCTTTACTCTTCCTCTATCCATCTGGAACATACTAGACGAGGGGAGTGTCTAGAAAATTTCCTGGCCAGATGGAACTTATATGAGTCGGGTTGCGGGGATGGTAAAAATAGGCCCCCTACATTTAAGGGAATAGATGATGGTACTATCATTGACTACATTTTTATGTCTTCTTTTTGGCTGTGTAAGGTTTTAACTTATAACACTGAGGTCTCGGTTTTTAGTGACCATAACCCTGTGTTTATGGAAATAATGCCCACGGACTTACTTTCAATGAAAACGGTGACACATAGAGGTGGCCTAAATGTGACCATTAAAGATCAGGGACGGAGGCTAAAATGGACAAATATAGTCCCTGCAACTTTTTTTAAAGAGAAACTGCATAAAGTCGAGGATGAAGTAGCGATATGTTTAGCAAATCAGGTGCAAAATAAAGAAGTGGTTCTTGCTTTTGATAACATATGCATTGCAATTAATTACAATCTACTTGCTGCCCCAAGACAGAAGCCGTCCCAGGGCAAGAAGTGGTTTAACAAAATATGCTCAAAGGCACATGGTGAACTACTTAGAGCCCTGAAGGTCACTCCAAAAGATAGAGCCACAATAGCTAGTTTAAGGAAGGCGTATAAAAAAGCCATCCTTGAAAGAAAAAAGGAGCTGAAAGATGATGTCTGGGCCCAATTACTTGACCCAGATACCCTAAAAAATAGTGGATTATTCTGGAAAATTGTAAACCAACCATTATTCTCGGGCGAGGAGAATTCCCCACTCGAGACTAATATTCCAGACAAGGGCTGGATAAAACACTTTGGAAAAAATATACTCTGACCCTAGTAATAATTCGCAAATAGGAGTCATCACTTTCACCGTCGAGGGCCCTGCTGTAACCTTTGAGGCTGCAGAAGTGGAAAGGGCGATAGACCTGACCTTGAAAAACAAGGCCCCAGGACCTGATGGGGTCCCTGCAGATGTTTTTAACTGTGCTCCAAAATTCTGGTCAAAGATATTGTGTAATGTTTTTAACACTTTAACCCATGACAATATACCGGCCTCATGGAAACAATCAATCATTATTCCGGTTTACAAAAAGGGTAATAGGCAGGACCCCTCCTGTTATAGACCCATCTCTCTAATTGACTCTTCTGTAAAAATACTGGGACGGGTCATTTTGTCAAAATTGAATGAATGGGTGAATGAGAGAGGGATCCTATCAAATGTCCAATATGGGTTTAGACTGAAGAGGAGCACATTAGATCAAGGTCTTAATTTACATCTGCTAGTGGAAAAATATACTAAGGCCAAGGAGGGGTCCATGTACCTGGGGTTCATGGACCTCTCGTCAGCTTTTGACCTTGTAAATCGGTCAAAGTTGTGGCAAATTCTACTAGATATGGGTCTTGACAGGGCCCTAGTTTACCTTCTGGCGGACCTACATTCTGGGCTATTAGCGTCGGTCAGGGTCACTTCGGAGGGCCATTGTACTAGTCATTTTAACTCAGATAGAGGGGTCAGGCAAGGGTGCATCCTGGTCCCCCTTTTATTTACGATTTATATAAATGCCCTGGAACCCGCACTAAAGGAGGCCTCCCTTGACATTCCGCGTGTAGGAGAACTTGGTATTCCAGTCCTCCTATACGCGGATGATGCTGTCCTACTTTCACGGACTGGAGTCGGTCTACAACGACTTTTGGATGTCTTCGAGAACTTTATGGGTTCCTTGGACCTCAAGATAAATGCTAAGAAGTCTCAAATTATGATAATGAGTAGGTGTTCTAGGAAGAGGAACTCTAAAACTTTTATCTGTGGAAAAGAAGAACTATGTAGAGTACCTACTTTCCCATATCTGGGTATCACTTTTGATGAGAGAGGAAACTGGGGTCCACAGCTAAAAAACAGAAATATTTCCCTGGCAAGATCCTCTTCAGCGCTACAGGATTTCTCGAGAAAACTGGGGGCTAGACCAATTGCAACAATATTGAAAATCTATAAAGCAAAGTGTCTTGCAGTGGCTACGTATGGTAGTACAATCTGGGGATATTGTTCCACGGATTGTTTACAGATTACCGAGAACAGATTTTTGAGATCTGTTCTTTCTGTGCCACAGTCTACCCCGTCATATACAACCCACACTGAACTGGGAGTGGGTTTTATATCAGATTTGATAAAAATAGCCCCCTTAGTAGCATGGTTGAAGATATGGTTGAATCAGGAAGTTCCCCTAAACCACCTCATTTTGAAAGACTGTTTACAGCTCGATCGATGCAATAAAATTCTGTGGTTGGCATATATTAAAAATAGCTTTGCCAAATTAGGGAGATCTGAGCTTTTTTCCTCACCAGAGTTGATAACATCAAAGGACATTGCACTAATTAAGGGCGCAATGGGTGAAATGCTAACTCTGGAGCGAGAACAAATGGAATAAAAAAAAAACACTGTGAGGGCTAATATCATTATATCTACCCAAGTAGGTCCAGAATTGTATTTAAAAGTTGTAAATCGACCGTATAATAGGTTCCTCCTAACTAGATTGCGATTTGATTTGATTCATTTTAACCTCGGTTACTTCCCAAACTGGAGTACCCCTGAAAATGCAATGCCGTGTTCTTGTGATAACTTCTCCACCCAGAACACAATGCATTTTCTGATGTTCTGTGGTCATTACTCGGAATTAAGGGTGAAATTTTTGATCCCCATTTTAAAGGAGGCTGGGTTTATTCAAGTCAGGCCAGCCCTTCTGTTTTTACAATTATTGCAGACCCCTAGGATCATGTTTCACGTTGCCAGCTTTTTAGTGGGTGCTGTTAGGATTAAGAACAGGAATATGATTAATAATTCCTAAATGTTATATTGTACAGGGATGTAATTGAGTGTTAGGCTTATACAATGATAATGTTTACAGAATGAAAGTGAGCTGTGGGTATCTAGCACGTATGATGTTTTGTATTTTCTCAAAAGATGACCTTATTTTATGAATTTTTATGATCTTTTAAAGGAAATTTTTAAACTATTGATACATTTTTTACTGTGTATAATTAATTCTGATTTTATCTTGTATATCTTAGGTATTGTAGTATATGTAAACTTTGTATAGTATTATTGTCTTTTTATGATATTGATTTATCGAAATAAAGTATTTTGACTGACTGACTGGCATTTTTGCACTGCAAAACCTCATCTCCCATTACTGGCAAATATCATGTGACATGGATTAATTATACTTTAATTCATATCAATATCTTCATATACTCTCCACAAGACCAATCAGCAATTGCTAGAAAATCCAGCAAACCATTGAAAAACCTTGATCTCACTAAGGGGTTTATTTAGAGGTCCCTTGCGCCGCAGGTACATCACTTTTTCCCATATTGAAAGTGACGTACCGAGGGGGGCACGGGACTTGTAAATAAGCCCCTAAATTCCATAGTCTACTTAACTCATCATTCCGAATGTCCCAGCAATCGTCTTTCAACTGTTTTACTTCTGATTTATATTGGTTCTTGACAACACATTCCAACAAACACCTTTACCCATTCCCTTGAAATGAGTATAGGCTGGATGACTGTAGAACTTAAATATCTCAAACAGGGCATAAGATATCTAGAAAAACATTGGATAACGGATGCACGAATATCCCTGAAGAAGCTACAATATTGCTGTCAAGAAGGTGAAAAGGCCCACTACGTCTGGTAGATTTATGAAGCTACAAGTCTGTTAGGAACTTCCTGTGAATTGTATGCAGCTGTGCCCTCTGCCCTGAGTGCTCAACTGCAAGTATCTGATATGCTGATTTTCTGAGTTTTGACTACTATCTCATATTTCTAGAGCACATATGTGGAGGCTTAGGCCTATCTTTTGATGCGGTTACAGTCCTGGACCTGTCTTGGCCCTAGCTGGGTGCCCTGTTATGGGTTTAGCACAAAGATTGGTAGTAGAAGCATACCAACATTTTGTGATCATTCAAATAGCTGTGATCGGAGGTTTTTATCAGCGTCACAGAAGTAGAGACCTACTGGCCTACTTGTTTGATGTTCTGCTTCTACAAGTTAACCCGGGTCCTACTACTGACATCTCATCGCTTTTGTATCTACATGTATGCGTGTGATTCATGTGGCACATACGTATGTTTAAGTGCGCCAGAGTGAAGGAGGACTGTGGGTTGCATTTTGGAAGACCCTGGCCTGTTCACGTGCACAAGATGGAGGCGAGGTAACTTTTCCAGACAGTGAAATGTCACTAAGAGATCTTGTTTGTTTGTGGGAACCAGGTTTAGGATCTAGACGAGCCTCCATACCAAGTCAGATATGTGACCAGGAGTTTAGTGTTTGACTTAGATGTCAATGCTCTCTATTGGGGAAAATGGGGTAGGGGATTGAGAAAGAGAGAAAAGCGTCTCAGTCAGGTAAGTCTTACTTACTGACTGCCCATTATGTTACCTGGCATGTAGGGCAGCAATAAAGGACCTCCACGTCTGTCTGTCTTCGGAAGGATTCTGTGCGGTGTACCAGCTGTGGGTCTTTATTTCTGTTTCCACAGTTCACCTCCAGGTGTTCTTTTTCCTGCCTCTCTTTTATTTGCCTTCAGGGGTCCAGTGTAAAGCTGTTCTTGTGATGGAGTCTTGTCCTCTTCTGATGGTGTGTCCTATCTATCTCTTTCTGTTTCTCATTATGATGGTGTCCATGCTCTTGTAGGTAAGTCTTGTCAGGACAGAATTCACGCATGCCTAGCATAACAAATGAATGTAAGTCTCATTAGAAGAAAGCCAATAATGGGCAAAGAAGTACAGGCAATCCTTACCTCAACTTGGAGATCATGGAAGAAAGGGCCACATGGTTATGGACACATTGTGATGGAGGACACCGAGACAGGAGTATGCCAAGTAAGTATGCCGGTAGTCATAAAGGCAGCAACAAGCAGTATATGAAGAATTCAACTTCACCAATGAGGTAACTGCAGTAAGAAGGAGAAGCAAGGAAGGAAGGGAAAAAAACAACAAAGGTGTGGGAAACAGAATAGGATAGTCACATTATTGATTGAGGACCCATACTACTAAGCAGTTGCAATGCAGCTGGCAACCTCCTCTACCACTACTTATGTTTCCCAGAAAGTACCTGCCTTCCCTCTGAGCTTTGCTCTGATTGTCCCTGTTGTTAACAGTCACAGAAGTCTTGCATAATCTCTGTGTGCCCCAGCCAGCACTGCCCTGCCCTCCACAATTTTACAATCTTTTCTTCCTAAACTGTCATTCCTTGACTGCTTCATGAATCCAAGGAGATCAAGGGGCCTGTTCCTGTTGTGGGTTAAAGTCGCACCTTTGGTACCCCTGCTTGTTCTTGCTATCCTCATCTAGAGGAATGACTTTGGTTTCCAAAAACGTACAGGTGGCTACTGGGTCTAGAACAGAGTTTCTTAAACTGTGGGTCGCAAGTCGATTTTTGGTAGGTCATAAAAGTCCAAGCAATAAATAAAGGGGCCTTTAAATTCTCTACTGCCCTTCAAAGACAGGGTCATAAGTCAGACTATGTCTTCTGACAAATTGCTGCTTATTTTTTTAACAAGGGTATTGGTGTTTAGAAACTCCTCTCACTTTACAGTCAGAGAAAGAAAAGTAACGTGAATTATGTGACAATCTTGCTGGGGTAGAGAGAGTGTACAATGTCATTTTTTGTAATGCACAATAAACCGGACGTACCTGTAAATGAACTGTGCACATTAAGCAGTTAAGAAAGCAAAAATGAAGCAATTTTGTTTTATAATTCTGGAGTGTGGTGGAGGGAAAGATTTCAATAGGATCAAAACTAATCAAAACACTTTACTTGGTGATGCACAAATGATAAATATTCATTGAAACCTGATTTCCACACATTATCATTTGAGTGCAGTCTAATTTTATTGGTAGAACTGTCTGCCTGTGCACATTTAGAGGCTAATCCAATGTACAATGTGCTGCCTGTAAATGACAGTGCCCTACTACACAATGCTTTAGTTACATAAAAAAATGTGCCTGCCTCCTGTCCATTAAAGCTCAGCTGTGAAAGTTTGCTGTTCTAAAAAGTGAGCTCTGGTCCTAAAACGTTTGGGATGTACTGGTCTAAAAAGCAAATAACTGGTTTACAGCTTAGAGTTTAGAGGTGTAGTCGAATCCTTTCATGAAGACTTAAAAACACGAGACACCACACTTAAAGTACATCAAAAGCAACTTGAAACCATTCACCATCCCAATAATTATAGCTCAGACCTGGCTGTATGTTGTCCCAATGGCACTCACTTTTGGTGGTGGACTACTTGGAAGGAAAACCAGAAGCTACCGGTCCAATAATGGAAATGTGATTAAGGGAAAACATAACTTTACTGAGGCTGTGAAGTCAAAAGAAAACTGTATGAACAGGCTCGAAAAATCTTTAACTTAAAGAAAAACACAATTTAGTATTATGTCTACCAGTTACCGTACAGACACATTTATAAACTGCCTTTAAGCCTCCACTGAGAATAGGAAAATTGGCATTCCTATTAGACTGGGCTTTAAGTGGGCTTTAAAAACTAGGGGGTCTCTCAAAGGGGCGTGATCGATGTAATTAAGGGTGTGGCTTATTAAAACAAAAGCTACAAAATCTGTGCTTAGCATAGTGTGCCACCCGATTGGTATTTTGCAGTTTCTGCCATTGTATCCAGATATATAATACAACAAGTAATATTACACCTACAACAAGCCAGGCTTTGTCAGTGGTTGTCAATTGCACAAGGATAAAAACCAACAACTATGGTTTCGTTGTATATAATATTAAAAATGTTTCAGTTCTGAAATGATGAGACTGTGAAAGAACTATAACGAGTTTCTTTGAAGTTACATCAGAGGCAGTGAAGGAAGGGTAGTACTGCTGCAGAGTTAAGATTTTTTTTCATCCTGAGGGTGAGAGCAAAAATGGAGAGCCAGTAGGGACCCGTCTCAGCAGCTGCTTCGCTGAGCACCGCGATACAAAAGGGGATGATGGACGGAGCGTTTGAGCAAATTAAACACTCACCCCCAGTCAACTGATCTGGGTTTAATCCATCACCATTCTTTAGCCCACTCAGCCACCCCAGTTCAGACATGGCCATATGCAAATCAGTCTGACCCTGTGCCTCATGGGAACAGTCCAGCCCGAACTGCCAAGCCATGTCTTCCCTGGACCGGAAACAAGCATCCTGGGACCGGTTTCGGATTCATAATCCTCATCAGTCAGGCTATCTTGAATCCAGTGGCCAAGTGAGCAAGGGACTCACGTCTGAGCATACCCTGCCACACTTAGGGCGAACAAAGCGATACAAAAGGGGATGATGGACGGAGTGTTTGAGCAAAACAAACACTCACCCCCAGTTAACTGATCTGGGTTTAATCCATCACCATTCTTTAGCCCACTCAGCCACCCCAGTTCGGACAAGGCCATAGGCAAATCAGTCGATGAGCACCGGCAGGACGTGGCCCACTTAAAGCCCTGCTACTAGAGACTGCCCCCACCTGCCCCTTCTATTTTCCACTGGTGACAAACGAGGAGCAACGAATATTTATTTTATTAAGGAAGGCATCTGGTCTCAAGCACAGTGTGGATCATCCATGACATGGGAGCTAGTAAAAAGGAGAGGGACAGTGTGGTACTAAAGTGATTCTGTCTTGTTTCTGAGTTTGTGGGATTGAGCAATTAGCTGATTGACCCCTCCAAAGGGGAATCGGTACTAAGTGATGACTAAAACTGGATGTATTCAGCCATATTTCCTGTTCATTTAAGTATACATTCAAATATAATGCTAGACAAGAGTTAGAGCTCATTTGCACGGGGCCTAAACAAATGATCTCATGTAATGAAAGAAATTCACAAGCCCAACCTCTGGGCCTGCATACATGGCATCACAGAAGAGGCATTGAAAGCCCTTCCATAACACTGAATTACACGCAATGCAAAAATATTTACACAGAAACTTCTTTGTGCCATTTCTGCCACCAGGCCCAATTTATGTTATAAACCATATGTCTTCAAACCTTGTAAATCTGTGAACAAAGTTATGATTTCTGTTTCAGCAAGCCAGACCTGGATTTAGAAATGCAACAAATATGTGCACGTTTTATAGTATCTAAAAATATGAATGGGGCAGATTGCCCGAGGCATAAGTGCAGGCTGAAAAAATCTGTGCCAGTGATCTAGCAGAGCAGCTCAGTCTTTGCACCAGTGGCGGAAGTGGTTCTCTCATTCCAGGTGCCACGTCTAAAGCGGCTGTGTTTGATCACCAAGAACTGCATAAACTGTTAAAATGGTGAAGACATAAGTAAAGAGACATGTTCATGGCTTCAAAAAACAATAACACAAATGAGAGCACTGTCACATATTACACCACGCACACAACAGCAATGTAATGTAGCAACCAGGACATGAATTTGTACCCTTAACAGTTCAAACCCCCCCCACAGACAGCAGCAGTGCAAGTGATGCTCCAAAGAAACTTTAGAAGATTGATACAACTCACTAGAAACACCACAGTAAGGACTACCTAGCAGCATTCTAATGACAGGCTCATCTTCAACACCTGCTCCATTAGGTTATGACCCCATTCTATATGACCAAATGAGGCACCGATGCAGTTCAGTGGGTCATAACAGGAAGTTCCCTATACTTTACACACTAAAAGTGACATCAGCGACCCAAGCCATCAGCAAGACAACCATGGGCTGATGAAGGGTTTATTGGATGCAGGCCACTGCCATATTGGTTAACAAGATATATAACATTTTCTGATGCCGCTACAAGGAGGCAGTATTGGCACTACCACGAGGACCCACTAGTGAGAGCCCAACAATCTACCCCATCAACTACAGAGCACATACAAAAAAGAACAAGGAGAAAAAGGTAGATGTCAGAGCTTGCAGTGTATGTACATACCATTGCAAAGACCTGCTTGGCCAAGAAGCACATAGGTGCATAATACCATTGCCAACAATGCCGTTTTTACAGTGCACAATAGGACTCATAGCAGGTTAGTGAACATGTACATTTGCGCATAATGCACCTTCGGGGGTTGAGTCCTGTGCTATATAAGAATATAAATAAATAAATAAAGGCATATATCCGTATAAGGCACACTAGGTGAAAGCAGATGCACTATGAAAATGCTATATGTCCAAATTTGCAAATAATATCATGCTCAACGTCAGGGTAAAACCACCTCTTATGGCAGAAGAATGAAAAATTGTGCATCAAGGAATGATAGCATACGACTACACATGCAGATTGCCTGCATGCCTGTATGTCTATTTACATACATTAAAGATAATTGTTCAACAATTTCTTCCTCTTTCTCTGTGAGTTTCCTGCCTTCTCCATTTGCCCATCCTTTGCCCAGGAGATCAACTTCCTCCTCATACACGTGTATAGAATGGGACCATGATGTAGAGTAGCTGTGGTGTAATGCAAACAGCCCAATTCAATCCTGACACGTTTTTTGTTGCAACCATGAAGGTCCCACCACTTCTGAGTAAACAAAAGAACCTTAATTTGTGTAGACCGAGGGCCAGATGTACGACTCGTTTTTGCATGCACAAACGGGTTTGCGAACCCTTTTGCAAACCCGTTCGCTCCTACTGCAGTTCGCCCCTGCAGTAGGGGCAAATTACACACAGACTGGTTAGAGACCAGGGCTGCCTTTCGATGTATCATGCAACCAGGGCTGCATTTGATGTATTTTAAACTGCAGCACTGCAACATGTACATTCACAAGAGATAGCAAAACCTCCTGTGTCATGAATATGAAGGAGGCAGAAGGCGCTTGGCGACCCCAGGTGAATGCCTGGAACTGCAGCAATGGAGAGAACTGCAGGGGAAATTACATTTTCACCCCGCGTTCACCCTCAGTAAGAAGTGTGGCGCAGAGGCCAGAGCAGCTGACTAGGGCACAAGGCTCACAATTCGATCTCCGGCGCTGGCGGCAGTTCAGCTCAGCATCGTGTGACTCTGGGGAATAGCTCATTTATCTCCCCAAATCCCTCAAGCGCTTTGAAACCTTAAGGGGTGACATGCTTGTGCTTTGCGAATAGGAATAATATTTATTATTATACTCTTTGCTGATAGCAATTTTCTTTAAGAGCAGTCTGGTGTTTTAAAAGGACACAGACTGCTGTAAAAAAATAATCACATGAAAGGAATGTCATTGAGTGAGCAGGGAGTGGTCCCTTGGACCACAGTCTCTTACAACCCCCTGGCCTGCCCTCCTACGGCAGCGCCACCCTTCAGTATTCTCGAATAGTACCCTATGCTTTCAGGACAGCGTTCCATTTGTGAATCAGGTACTATCCAAACTCGGGTTTCAGTACTGGGCCAATGGTTTGCAGCCCCACTCGCGTGTTTTTTTTTTAGTTTAAAAATGCTTTCTTGAAGAAAATTGAAGAACAAAAGGTTATTACATTAGATAAAAATATGAATCTGAAGGTCAATCCAAGCATATAAATGAATATGTATGGACAGGGGGTACTGCAGGGATCGACCCCGAGCCCGCCCCTGTTCAATCTCTACGTCGCTCCTCTAGCGGAGATTGCTGATGGGTTTGGGATCAGGGTCGTCTTCTATGCCGAAGACACACAGCTGGTGGTCTCCCTTACTCAGGACTCGGCAGCCTCCTATTTTGTGGCATGCCTTAAGAACTGACCTCATGGATGGCTAAAAACTGCCTGAAGTTTAATGGCAATAAGACCGAGGTGCTGGTGGTGGGGAGAGCCCCATCGGTGTGGTCATCGTCCTTGTGGCCCCAGAGTTTGGGGACCACCCCTGTCCCCTGCGATCAGGCAAAGAACCTGGGGGTGTGGTTGGACCCAAGGCTCTCCTTTGAGTACCAAATCAGGCGGGTGGCAGGCGCCTGTTTTGGAGTTCTGAGGGTCCTTCGTAAAACCCTGGATATGTTGCCTACTGCAGCCAGGAAGACCATGGTTCAGGCCCTGGCGACATCGCGCCTGGATTATTGCAATATTTTTTACCTGGGTGCTACGACGAAGTGTATGCTCAGACTCCAGGGGGTGCAGAACGCAGCAGCATGCTTGGTTCTTATGCAACCGAGGAGGGCTTCTGGATAGGCAGCCCGAGCTGCACTCCACTGGTTGCCGATAAGGGAGAGAGTCCTGTTTAAGGCACTGTGTGTATGCCATCGTATTTTGCAGGGGACGGCTCCCTCCTATCTGTCTGAGCTACTCACCCCCTATGCCCCAACATATCAACTGAGATGAGGTGGGACGGGTCTGGTGTGTTTTCCCGCTATCAAGAGAACAAGGATGGGCGGACGCTCCTTCCGTCTGCTGGCTGCCCAGCACTGAAACAGACTCCCCTTGTGTCTCTGGGTGGAGGCCTGGGAGAGCATTTTTAGGAAAAATTTGAAAACGCATCTTTTCCCCCGGGATAGCTAGGAGAGATGAGGTTGCAGGGTGTGGAAGTCTGTGCAGTTGCACCGCAGCGCGGGGACACACTGGCCGAGTGTAACCATGCGCTTTATAAATGTGCCTATTATTAGTATTATTATTATTATTATTATTTTTAATATATAATATGTGATAATAAAAACTTTCAAACAATATAAAACAGATAATGAATGTATAAGATTTGTACAGAATAAACATATATTAATGAATTATAAACATATTAAACTTGAAATGAAATACATAGCTGTAATGCAAAAGCAAATGCATTTTAATTATTTTATAAGGATGAAATGGGAAAAGCAATAAAGAATGGAAGGAAAGAAGAGACTAAGCAAAGAAAGGGGGGAAGAAAGAAGGTGAGGGGAAGATATCACACTTGCGGTTTTAAATCACTGATACTTTTAATTGCGACTTGCAAAGAGGCGGAAAATGTCGCATTTAAAGCCCCTATTACCCTATTGACAGTTAAAAATGGGTCTCAAATTTTACTTTGTAATAGGAAAATACTTTTCTGACTCGTACAGTAACTTTGTGCATTGCGACAAGCTTGTGCTCTTGTGAATTGCAATCTTTTGAATTTGCAAACTCAGAAGGATTTTGTACATCACCCCTGTGATCCACCACCCAAAAAACCAAATGGCCACCACTAAAATGGATCGCAGGTACTAGATCATTAAGCACAGCTGTCTGCAGTCTGTCTAATTAAGAACCAAAGCTCCCCTATGGAGCCATGCGTCAGCTAATCATGCGGAAAACACACTTTCAACCCCACAATGTTAACTACTCGACTGGTTCTCGATGATGCTGACATCTTTAGCGAACCTCTAAGCATTTAATCGTCATATTTAGGAATATTGGAATTTTGGATCAAATGTAGGATCTCACAAGGACAAAGTGACTATGCTTTACGTTTTCACTTTGAATAGAACATTTGCAGAACCAAACTTGAATCAACTTTCTCCAGCTCACTTCCAACAGTGCAGGTAATTGTGAAAATCACAAGAAACTAGAACTGACAACTTTGTGGAGAGGCCCATGTGGCATCAGAGTTCCTGCTTTCCATTGCCCCAGCTGTGCTGGTCGTTCCTTTGAAAAAATTACATTTCAAAGCCTTTCAAGGGATGCTGAATTTGCGGCATGGAGTGGGTGTGTCTCTCTTTGCTCTTCTCGACTAAGACCAGGCAGGCGTCGTGTATCCCCCACTGAATTCCTTTGTAGGCAGAGTTGCGAGCACACACATTTCCTACATGTTCTGTGCGGGTGGTAATGAAGTGATATCGCTGTCACATGTTGTGGTAATCACATAACTGCACGCGCTTTTATGTTTTCTGCCTTGATGTTGACATTCGGCGTATGGAATGCATCAGTTGTATTGCTCTCCCAGCTAACAATGCCATAAAGGCCTAATATTGTAGGGGTTCCACTGAGCATTTTTTTATGAACTACTGACAGCTTGCCTTGAAATCAGAGAGAAAACATCTGCCAACCAATATTTAACGCTTGAATGTTATGTACAATTCTAGTAATATTTACCAGGGCTTCAAGTGCTCTCTAGCAATGGATTCAGGTTTGCTTCTCTCATCACCGACTGTCCAGTTTTGGTCTCATATGACTGCCTCACTTTTTGGTTCCATGTTGGTCTTGTGAGTAGGGCTAAACAACACTATTTTGTATCTTTTTTTTAAGTAGAAGCGAATCTTGGTGCAAATCCTACAATGAGCTAACCAAAACAGCAAACTGTTTGTGCAAAGTTACTGTAATATTACCAGGCCATGTGTGAGTTTCAGAAAGTAAGTGTAGTTTGTATAACATATTTTCTGAGTGGCTACTAGCACTCATTTAGAAGGGGCCTAACACATGGCCAAATTCTAATTGGTTGAATGGGCAGCCAATCAGAATCATATTGCTGAAAGAATATCAATCTTATTGACTATTATTCCAGCTATTAAGTAAAGGTTACTGTGGTAGAACCTTTCTGATTGACTATTGGCTGTCTCTGAGAAACTCTGGGGCAGATCTACAAGAGAGTGCCACAGCGCGGCACCGCAAGCCCTTTGGCTGCGCCACGCTGCGGCACTTTCAGAGCACAGGAATGCGACATATCTACAATGATATGTTACATTCCTGTGCTCTCCCCTGTGCTGGCGCAGAAACAGCGGCCATGCACCGGTGCAGGCACCCTGGTGCAAGGATGCCTGCGCCATGGGGAGATTGCTTTTGTGAAGGAAGGGGCCCCTTCCTGCACAAAAGCAATCACTGCAGGCATTTTCCTCTTTTAATGCGTGCTGTAGAATGCAGCACACATTGTAAGAGGAAAAAACAAGGAGAAATGAAAACATTTCTCCTCGTTTTGCTTGGCTAAATAAACTGACACATTTCCAGGTTTACGATTTCTAGTAAATCTGGAAATGCATCAGTGGACATGGATGTTGCGTGGGAACACCCACAGCAACACCCATGTCCCACCCCTAACACGCAAAGTATTGCATGAACAGAGGCAATATTTACAAGCACAGGTTAAGTCACGCAGGGTGACTTTACCTGTGCTTGTAAATATCCCTTAGCAGGCTACGCCACCGGTGAGTCACGCAATGTGCAGTCCAGGTTCGGACAGGCAGCATTAAAAGGGCAGTTTTCTAGGAATGGGTAAGAAATACACATTTCTATCTAGTTTGTCTGCGAAAATGACGTTGCCATATATTAATCATCCGCCTTTACTTGTGATGAATGCCTTCCCTACCTGCTGCTTAGTCCTTTGAGTCAGGGAGTATATAAAGGACCTTGTATGCCTTCATTAATATATTTTTCAATTTCAATTCACCTTTATTCTGTTAAAAAATATCCATAAAGCAATTAAAACTGATAAAAATATTAACATCATCACAGTTTTACATATTATTTTTTTCCTTACCTTATTAGGAGCAGATAGAAAACAGCTGACAGCAAAACAAATTAAGGGGGTTGTAAGCATCCGTAAATAAAAGGAGAGACGACCTACTACACTGTACAAAAGTTGAATTTTTAAGAATGAGTACAAGGAACTTCTTTCGTGGAGTCATGTCAATTTTCCAGAAAAACATAAAGTGCATGCTGCATTGTAAAGAAACATTATCACAATGGCAGAAGCAGAAATCTATCTTCAGGCCTTCTGCCTAAAAGGAAATGATAAAGAGTATTGTATGATTCCCAGTCTAAAATGAGTTAGCAAATGACAATCACAAGCTTCATGTCCATTAAAGAGAAAAGGTTCCATAGTTACTGTAGTCTTAAGCATAATTTACAACTTAACAGACGATTGGGACAACTGCAAAAATTCTCTTTCCTAGCATCTATGTTGATATATAACTGTCTTACCTCACAACGTCTCCTTCTTTATGATGTTGACTGGAGAATCGGACCCATCAAATCTACACTGTTTTAAACATAATGGTGTTATAGAAGCCAGCCATCTAAACTTGCATTGGTCCTTCGCGAGTAGTAAATCCCTGATAATCGATTTATTAAGGGTGGTACAAGGATTAGTCCAAATGGAAATCCAGCGCAAGAGACGCGAGAGCCGAATTCTTCCTAAAAGATAGGGGACTCCAAGCTCTTCATGAAGGAAAAGTGTGGGCAACTCTGTGAGACATACAGTTATCATCAGCAAAATGTATTTTCGTAAATATACAGGGGTCATAAGTGAATATATCTCCACACACCCGAACCATACAAGCAAAAGGAACACATTTAGCTTAATTTAACCTTATCATATAAAGCATATCACTTTTACCCAGTTTTTTTGCAAACCTAGCTACTGGAGAAATGGAATGCATAAAAGATCTATGGTTTAATCAGAGGAGGTCTTTCAAAGAGGATGTGTTACCAAAGACCACTCCTAAGTATAAGAAGGTCTTGACCTTTTTTTTATGATGACCTATTATTAATTTGTTTTCGGTTTGACAAATTTTGAACCAGTAACCATACCAAACGTGTTAGAAAAATTGGTACTAAGTTCCCTGTCATCCATAAAATTACAAAACCATCAAGTAATATTTCAAGGCTTTTCCTGTCTGGCCCAACAAGACAGCATCATCTACATAAAATGAAGTAGGCATACAGTGGTTGCCAATACGAGAAACATCCTTGTACCCTACGGGTAAAAAAAAACCTAAATCATTAATACTTTAAAATAAATAAAATTGAGGCCAACATACATCTTTGTCTGACTTTCCCAGCCAATTTAAGAATCTCCATTCCATCAAGATTTGTGTTATTGTGAACCTTGGCATTTAGATCAGTGTGCAAATGTTGTGAAAAGGTTACAGTTCTTGGTTAGACACACAAAGTGGCAAGAATGGATCTCCTTTTTGGCCTACTGACTCAGTCAGAGGCTGAACTGCGGTCCATAAAGGCCAAGTGCAAAGAACCCTTTTTAGTAACGTTCTACTTCTCAATTAAGAGAGGTAGATTGAGCGTTGATTCACAGTACCCAATCTAGACCTAAAGTCATATTGGAACTCAGAAAAAATGCACTTGTTCTCTGCCCACCTCTAAATCCGTTCCATGAGGACCCTTCCCACTACTTTCACCTCACAATCTCTCAGGAAGGTAGGATGATAGCAGTGTGGATCTACCTTGCTGCCATTTTTATACACACTCACTGTCTCTTCCCTAGCTCCTATCCTCTCTCCCCTGAATCTCTCCCCTTGCCTGCTACTCTGCCTACCCCCTGTCCTTTGTGCCCTTTGACTAAGCACTCCTTCTCCCCTTGTTGGGGAAAGATCCAATATTTATACTCTGGAGTCTCAGCGAACCCGCTGAGTGGGTCCACTGTGCCAAGGGAGCCACTCACACTTGAGGTATGGTATGACACCCCTTGCCAAAGCACTCCCTCTCCCCTTTTTGGGGAAGGAGCCAGTATGTAGGCCTTGGAGTCTCAGAGACCTCTCTCAGAGAGTCCAATGCGTAAAGGGAGCCTCTCGCAATAGACTTCCCCTGAGATCACAGCTTTACTGGACTTTGGACGTTGCCTTGACTCGTCTACCGGTTTGTGTCCCCGTCACCCTTCCCCTCTTCTCCCCATGCTGTGTCTCTCACCCTCCCCTCCTCTTTCCCATCTTCATTATCTGTCTATCTCCCCTACTCCAACCCCCTGAATCTCTCACCCTGCCTTCTTTTCCCCATTACGCATGTGTGCTTATTGTTTATCTCGATCTTACAAGTAACTATGTTGCCATGCTCTAGGAAATGTGTAACCTTTGTAACGATGTAACCTGTAACTATGATCTGATGCTCATGTAAAGCGCTCTGATACCTCCGGGTCTAGTCAGCGCTATATAAAACTTTTAAAATAAAATAAATAAATAAAATTATTGCTTGTGACCAAGAGTGATGATCTTTAATTAGTTAGCAGCATTAAGTCTAACCCTGGGTGTAGTTCGCATAGTAGCGCTATGCTTAGCTACACGAAGTGCGTAGTGCACTGTGCAAAATGCTATTCGCACTGATGGCACAGTACCGGATGCTTGTCAGAACTGTGCACTCAATGCAAACTGCATCTTGCACAGGGCAAGCTGTCCTTTTCTGCCACTCGAGTAAATTTCTACTCGAGCGGCAGCTTTCTCAACACGGACTGGTAGTTTCTCATCACGAGCAGTCGTGAGCAAACGCGATAACTCATGATGAGAAACCTGACCTCACCGCATTGAGAATCTCGCCAGGGGGTTTATTTTCCACACTCACGATCGGCAACTTGATGTTGCTGATCGCGAACAAGGAAAAAGTTTTGCCGGGATGTCATTTTTCTTGCTCGCGGTTGCCAATTTGACGTTGAGGACCGCGAGCAAGCAAAAAATTACCGCTGCGCTACGCTACGCTACGTGTATTTGCACTGTGCTAAGCGCAATTCCCGTAGTACGAATTAGAGCAAACTTTGCAAACTATGCGAGCCTAGCATAGTGCTTCACCCAGGGCTAATTAAGTCACCACAATCAGGGCCCAGAAGTCTCCATTGCTTTTAAAAAGGTCTATATCAAACAAGCCTTAAGAAAATCATCTCAGACCTTTCACTTGTTCTGGTTCTAACTGTATCGGAATATGCATTCTGTGACTTCCACCCTATCTCTTGGAATCCTGATAAGGGATTGTCTCATCTCCATGTTGGCATTAGAGCAAGCACTATTAAACCATCTTTTAGTGTTATTTTTTCGCAGCCATGTTCTGTTATTATTAAGATATTAAGCAAGTTAGTGATATGTTTTTAAGAGTAGAGAACCAAGGCATCAGTGTTCTCGGTTGCAGTGAGGCAATTATAAATATCATTAAGGTTATTGGATAGAATATTCTTTAAAATGGGGGCCAGGTTAGCCCAATCCCATTTTAACCTACTACGCCCCCTCCCCCACTATAACTTCCAAGTCCTGGTGCACCGTGTCAGATTGAGTAATGGGTGCCCAAAGAATTCTAAAAAAAATAATAACAGATTATGGTCACTAAAAATGGATGGTTTAACAAAGAATCTGACAAAGTTCCAGAAGAAGTCACTTGTCACAAAAATGTAATCAATAATAGATGGACTGCCTCTGCCAATAAAAGTAGCATGTCGAGTAGTAGGATTAATCAATGTCCCATGCATATCCAATACATTTCTCTCTGTAATAAAATCGGAGAGGAAAATACCCTGTTTCTTAAAAATTGTCCTTTAAGTCTGGGAAACACTCGTTAGGGTACATAAGTGAGCGTAAATCACTCGAGACCGACTATCAACACATACATCTTGCCACTGAAAACGCCAGCAATAATTGCTGGATTGCTATAGCTAAGTGAGACTGCTACATGATTAGTGTAGGTATCTATCAAATTAAGCAAATCAACTAAATTATTCATGTCATTCTTGGAAAAATTCCTATTTTAAATGTAAGTGTAAAATTGCAATGCTGAGACACTGACCTCTTTTTTTTTTTTTAAATGAATCCCCTGCCCATTAGGGGAATCAATTGGTGGGCGACTAACTTTATACGTGTGAGGATGCAACTCAAATAAGGAAACCTCCTCTGGCCCTGCTGGAGGTGAAAAGAACTGCAGGAGTAAAACACGCAATATATCCGTCTCTAGGCAATTTGGAATGGTGGACCAGGTCTCCTCGAGCAAAATAATTTGAAATAATTTGATACAATCTAACCAAAGTGTATCAGAAAATTTAGTATTTAAGCCAGCAATGTTCCATGGAAACAAATTAAATGTTTTAAAACAAAATATGACATGCCATTAGAATGATTCATATGTTTACTAATGAAGAAGTCAGCCTTATAATTTTCCTCACTTTTCAAGGTAGGGATAGTATCAACATTCTTATGGTCGAAGATAGTGAATCAGTCTCTTAATGGATATTATTACATACTACATCATCAGGGCACATGAATTCCGGTATGTTAATTAGTTACTCTAAGGATTGCCCTTCATGAATCATTTACTGGTTCATGTTGCCTATGTCTCTTTGGAAACCTGAATGGAGGTCTATGAATTCTTTTGCAAGGCCTCTAATTGACTGTGGTTGGATAGATACCACAGGCATGTTCACAAACATACTAAAAGCATTGGAGTACATTGTAGCACCTCTATAGAAATTACACAAAAATGTATATTGCTCTAACTCAGCTTAGATAACCATGCTAATAACCAAAATACTTCTAAGAAAAGACTGAAGAGCATTGTTTTAAAAAAAACAATGGGGCAGATTTACAAGCCCTTTGTGCCACTTTTGGGTCACTTTTTACATGGGAAAAGTGACGCTAAAGTGGCGCAAGGGGTTTGTACATTTGCCCCAATGTTCCTCACATACACATAAAAAATCTTGAGATTGGTGCCCTCCTTTCGTCTTTTCCTAAGGGGAAAAAGCAAATCGTGATGTTGAGAGAGTTCCGGATTTGTCTGTGTGGGACTTTCTATCTCTTTTCCTTTCACACCCAGTGAATCGCTGTTTGTTAGTGGCATGACAAGAAACTGCTTCTGTATGTGTTCTAATGTTTACAGACAGATAACGCATAAAATGCTTATACGCAGCATGTTTTAATCCCTGCAATTACGTGTACCTTCACCAATAACATCAATTCCCTTTTTCTGCACAGTTTGAAACTTGCATCTCTCGCTTTTAGGGCCAGATGTATCAAGCAAATTCGCATTCGCAAAGGCCGTTGCGATTGCGAATTTGCTAAATGGAATGTATGAAGCAAAATCTGGTGCAAAATAAGGAATCGCAAAATTTGCGATTCCTTATTTTGCAATTGCATTTAAGGAATCACAAATTTTGCGATTCCTTTAATGCAATGTATGTAGCAACATTTTTTAGCAAAATGCCTTTAAGGAATCGCAAATTACCACCAACTAAATCGCAAATTACCACCAACTTCTAGTTGGTGGTAAGTTGCGAATTCCTTGAAAAATGCAAATTTTTGCATTTTTCAAAGTGCCATGTGACGCACATACATGCCCCTAGGGCATGTATGTGTGCCACATGTGCACCCATGCATATTTCAGGGGTGCAACAGGGTGTCCTTTGGACACCCCTGCACCCTTGAAATTATTCTCAATTTGCGATTAGCAAATTGCGAATCGCAAATTGAGAATAACTTCCCATTCATTCCTATGGGCCTCCTGGCCCATAGAAATGAATGGGAAATTATTCCTTAATTGCGATTAGCAATTTGCTAATCGCAATTAAGAAATTTTAAGAAATCGCTAAAAAATAGCGAATTTCTACATACATCCCAATTTGCAATTCCCAAATAGCGATTTCTAAAAAATCGCTATTTGGGAATCGCAAATGATGGTAATGATACATCTGCCCCTTAGTGATTTCCTGCGCAGAGCCTCACTTTGATCGCCCGGGTGTTTTTGCTGTATGTTTTGTTGTACTTTCACTCGGTTTCCATCTGCAGGTTTAATACATCGTTCAGTTTATGCCAAAATGCTATAGTCATGGGTTTTGTGCCGTTGGACATTTGCAGCACCTGAGGTATATAAGCTCTGCATCTCGAGAATAGCCATCAGGTGCAAGCCTGTGCTCTGTGGCACCATTAGTTTTAAGTGTACAGGGGAAATTCCTGGAATCATTAGGGGCTTGGGGCAAGTTTCAAAGAGATTAGTGGTTCCCAGTAAAAATCAATACATCATAATGTATACAATTGGGGTTTTACTCAAAATACAAAAAATGAAGAAGCAACGAAAACAGTGAGGCAGTGGGTGCTTAGTGCAAACATGTTCTCTGTGCTCTCTTATAAGTGATACACGCAGGTGATACATCGAGATCAATATGTTTATCAATACAAGAATAGCACGGCCAGATAACCTAATATGCAGAGTATATAGGGTCCATGATAAATGCTTACAAACTTTCGGGATCACCACAGTGGTCGAAGTGGGGGAAAAAAGTAGGGGAACTGTGGGTGGAGAATCAGGGGGCGGGAATAACCAAAGATTGGATCAGTGGGCGGAGCCAGGGTGTGGCTAGAAATAGCAAAACATACCATTTTTTGTAGGTTTAGCATTTCACTGACCAGTTACAGCTTATAACGTTATTTAATTCAAACAATGCATAAACATGTTTATTTGAGGTTTAATTCAGGAAAAAGCAAACACTCATAGGGAATACAGGTTTTTGTAAAGTGTGTGAAATATAAGCAGGAACATGTTACCTCAATGCTTTTATTTTCATTGTTCAGAAATCTATGAGTATTTTTTGTCTCAAACATTGAGGACATGAATACAGGTCTCCTCCTGTACACATATGTTAAGCAGGGCTCAGAAGAGAAAGGGACTCTTCAGGTGAATCTAGACTCACGGAAACCCACAAAGGCTCCTTCATATTTATGTCAGCCAGCTAGCTGCTCAATCATAATATAGCAAAAAGAACAACTGGTGGACAGAATGCAGAACAATGTCATGCATTCACCCCAGTATAGAGATCTGGGCCTAAATCCATAGTTTTTTTGCTCACCATGCCATTCCAGTTTGGACCCAGCCATATGCAAATCAGTCTTGATCCTGCGCCCAATGGGAACAGTCCAGCTCGAACTGCCATGCCATATGAATTCAAGTGTCCTTTCATTCAGGAAGTGAACACAAAGCAGTACCCACTGAACTATGCACATAAAATATTGCTCCTTGATATGCATGGTACACGTTCTTCCCAGGAGGCATATTACCCCTCTAAGCTACCTTAGGTGAGTAAAACAGCCACTAGACAAAACATGCTCCCATCTCTCTCCAGCAGGTACATTGATAACCAAAGTTATCTTGGCAGACCGAAACCTGCAGAATATACAAAGAACTTTGAAGTGTTTTTAAAACTCCTGCACTTGTACAAAACCGCCCCCTCCCCCACAAACTAAACTGGCTCCCTACCCTTCCAGCCACCCTAGGAAACGCCTGATGCCTGGAACGGCCAGTCCAGCATAGTTACCTTTTTCAATGCAATACTGCAGATATGTATGCTTATTAGATATAAACGTCATGGATCACTGTGTTTCCAGTTTAGTGTGCACAGGTACCCCGTTCAGTGTAGTCAGTTTGTTAAAATAAACTAGTTTGTTTGCCTCCCTGCACCACAGCATCCTCTACACAGAGGATTATTACACTCCTTGTTCTGGAATCCACTGCTAATCAAGGGCCGATATTGCATTATCAACAATATGCTCTGCTCTGTTGTGTCACCAGTTAATTCACAGTTGTCTGATGGCCCTTTCAGTGTTGCTTTGCAGGCCCCTAGATAGAAGGGAAGGGGAGGGGGTTGTGGGCACTGCAGAGTAGGATGGCCAACTGGCATGGGTGCAAATTCAGGATGGTGAGTGTAAAAGTTCAGGACAAGGGGTCAAAATTCACAACAGAAATTCAGGACAGGAGGTCAAAATTCAGGACAAAAATTCAGTGCAACAGGTATGCTTTGCAGACACATCAGTGGATGTCATGCAGTAGTATATAAATAAATAGGCAAGGAACATAAGTTCTAGTCACTTCTCCTGCCCTGTCACTTTCTCCTGCCCGGTCACTTCTCCTACCCCATTACCGCTCCTTCCCTTTCATTTCCCTGCCCCGTCACTTCTCCTTCCCGTTCACTGCTCCTGCCCCATCACTGCTCCTGCCCGTTCACTACTCCTGCCCATTCACTACTCCTGCCCGTTATCTGCTCTTGCCTGTTATCTGCTTCTACCCAAACACCGCTCTTGCTCATCCCTAATCACTTCTCCAGCCCTGTCACTTCTCCAGCCCTGTCACTTCTCCTGCCCCGTCACTTCTCCTGCCCGTCACTTTTCCTGCCCCATCACTGCTCCTGCCCTTTCACTGCTCCTGCCCTTTCACTGCTCCTGTCCAGTCAGTACTCCTGCTCATGCACGATCAACTCTCCTGCCTCGTCAATTCCTTTGCCCCCTCCCTTCTCCTGCCCTGTCACTTCTCATGGCCCATCACTTCTCCTGCCCTGTTCACTTCTCCTGCCCTGTTCACTTCTCCTGCCCTGTTCACTTCGCCTGGCCTGTTCACTTCTCCTGCCCTGTTCACCTCTCCTGCCCTGTTCACTGCTCCTGCCCTGTTTAGTGCTCCTGCCCTGTTCAGCGCTCCTGCCCTGGTCACCGCTCTTGCCTGGTCATCGCTCCTGCCCAGTTACTGCTCCTGCTCATGCCTAATCACTGCTTCTGCCCCGTCACATCTCCTGCCCCGTCACGAATCCTTCCCCATCGCCACTCCTGCCTGTCACTTCTCCTGCCCGTCACCTCTCCTGCCCGGTCACCTCTCCTGCCTGGTCACCTCTCCTGCCCGGTCACCTCTCCTGCCCTGTCGCCTCTCCTGCCCTGTCACCTCTCCTGTCCTGTCACTTCTCCTGTCCTGTCACTGCTCCTGCCCCGTTCACTGCTCCTGCCCCGTTCACTGCTCCTGTCTGTTCACGGCTCCTGCCTGGTTACCGCTCCTGCTCATGCCTAATCGCCGCTCCTGCCCCATCACTTCTCCTGCTTCGTCACTTCTCCTGCCCTGTCACCTCACCTGCCCGTCACCTCACCTGTCCATCACGTCACCTGCCTGTCACTTTTCTGGCCCTGTCGATTTTCCTGCCCTGTCGCCTCTCCTGCCCGGTCGCCTCTCCTGCCCGGTCACCTCTTCTGCCCTGCCACCTCTCCTGCCCTGCCGCCTCTCCTGCCCTGTCGCATCTCCTGCCCTGTCGCATCTCCTGCCCCGTCACTGCTTCTGCCCCGTCACTGCTCCTGCCCCGTTCACTGCTCCTGCCCCGTTCACCGCTCCTGCCCCATTCACCGCTCCTGCGTCGTTCACCGCTCCTGCCTCGTTCACCGCTTCTGCCCCGTTCACCACTCCTGCCCCGTTCACCGCTCCTGCACCAGTCACCACTCCGGCCTTGTTCACTGCTCCTGTCCCATTCACCGCTCCTGTCCTTTCACTGCTCCCACCTGGTTACCGCTCCTACCTAATCACCTCTCCTGCCCGTCACCTCTCCTGCCTCGTCACCTCTCCTGCCTCGTCACCTCTCCTGCCTCATCACCTCTCCTGCCTTGTCATTTCTCCTGCCCCGTCACTTCTCCTGCCCCGTCATTACTCCTGCCTGGTCATTAGTCCCGCCCGGTCACCACTCCCGCCCGGTCACCACTCCCATCTGGTCACCACTCCTGCCCACTCACCTCTCCTTTCCTGTTGCCTCTGCTGCCCTGTCACTGCTCCTGCCCCGTTACTGCTCCTGCCCCTTCACTGCTCCTGCCCTATCACTTTTCCTGCCCCGTCACTTTTCCTGCCTGTTCACGGCTCCTGCCCGTTCACTGCTCCTGCCTGTTCACTGCTCCTGCCCGTTCACTTTTCCTGTCCCATCACTTTTTCTGTCCTATCACTTCTCCTGCCCCGTTCACTTCTCCTGCCCCGTTCACTGCTCCTATCCGTTCACTGCCCCTATCCGTTCACTGCACCTGCCCGGTTACCGCTCCTGCTCATGCCTAATCACTACTCCTGCCCCGTCACCTCTCCTTTCCTGAAACCTCTCCCATCCCGTCACTGCTCCTGTCCCGTCACTGCTCCTGACCCGTCACCTCTCCTGCCCCATCACTTCTCCTGCCCCGTCACTTCTCCTACGCTGTCACTTCTTTTTTTTTTTTTGGTTCAACTGCTTTTATTATTTTTGGACTTCAGTACACTGTTTCGCACGCCTACAACCCCTGAGGCCGGCGGCTACCATGCAATCAGCAACGAGTGATCGGTCGGTTAAACACAGCCTTAAACCGGCATCCCTGAGGCCCGGTGGCGGAAAACGGAGATGTGAGAGGAGCAGTTAGCAGCCTGCGCCGTGGAATGTGAAGTGCATTTGAGGATGTCGTGCAGTAGAACTAAAGTGTGCATTGTAACAGCCCCAACTTTAAACCTATCCCCCCCACACCCGTATCCTAGAAACAAGAAACTTTGGTCAGTGAGTTACATCAGTCCCAGCTCAGTTACAGCACCATAGGCGCAGCGTTTGTAGAACACGTCTAGCAGTTATCCCCACATGGCAGGGATCTTAGTCTATGTCTTCCTGCCCAACCTGTGAAGCCAGGGGGGGTTCGCATATGTTACCTCTAAATTCGTTCCAGCTGGACCATATATCGCTCCATTTGCGGGGGCAGCCTCTCGTCTCGTAGACAGTCTTTTCTTGCAGCATGCACCAGTCCATGTCGCTTTGCCAATCTCTCAATGTCGGTGCATTAGGGGCTCCACAAAGTCTTGCTATGTTTCTCTTTGCCACCATCTGCCCAAGTGTCACCCAGACCCTCCCCCTGGAAGACAGGTCCGTGGGCTCCCAGATGTTTAGGAGGCATCGTTTGGCCTCAGGGCGGAGTTCTACCTCCAGAACCTCGTGCAATCAATGGACCACCTTCCTCCAATATCTTTGCACTTTTGGACACTCCCACAGTATGTGGAAGAAGGTGCCTTTCCCTCCACAACCCCTTCTGCAGAGTCCTTCTCCTCCCTTACCCATCGCCACCAGCCTAGTGCAATAATTGTAGCCTCTATGAAGGATTTTTAGTTGGACTAGCCTTAGGCGGGCCGAGATCGCTACTTCCCTGGGCGAGGCTAGTGCGTGAGACCACTCCTCCTCGTCTATCTCCAGCCCGTCTGTAACCCATTTGTCCTTCAGAGGAAGTAAGGTGTCAGGGGAGTTGTTAATTAGTTTTTTATATGTGAGGGAGATGGCGTGTTCTGGGAGGTGTCCATCAAGTAGTCTATCCTCCAGCGGAGAGGCGGGGGGCAAGGTGGTGCCTGGTGGGATATTCGCTAGTAGGGAATGTCGTACCTGCAGATATCGGAAGTATTCAGTGCGCGCCATGTCGTATGTGCCTCGTAGGTGTGCGAACGTGTGGACACCCTTCGGCCCCCAGAGGTCTCTAATTTGTGAAATCCCTATCAGGTCCCAGCCGCGGAACCCTTTGGTGCGTCCCAGAGTGCCCAGCTTTTCAGAGGCCCACAGAGGTGTGGACATGGTGAGGACATCCGACCACCCCAACTTTTTCTGAGCAATATGCCAAATTTGGACTGAGTGTTGGGTCGGTCCGGTGAGTCGGTATCTCCCCGGCCTTGAGTAGAGTGCGGCCTCGTAGTTCCCCCCAGAGAGTTGCCACCTGTCCATCCCATATCCGGGGTCATCCCCACTGCTGTATGTCCCCTGGTTAATGGCTGAGAGGTGTGCTGCCCAATAGTACTTGCAGATGTCGGGAAGGGCAATCCCACCATCATACCACCCCAGAGTGAGTTTATGTAGTGCGATCCTAGGCGTACCCGCCAATAGGAGTTCACGTTGCGCCGCTTCCACCGTCATGAAGTATGAGTTAGGCACTATGTCTGGGTAATTTTGTAAGGCGTAGAGGAACCTAGGCAGCGCCACCATTTTAAATAGGGCTGCTCGGCCCAATAATGACAGTGGAAGGTTTTGCCAGGATTTTGCCTCCCGCTGGAGCCGTCTGAGGGGAGGGAGCAGGTTGCGCTCATATAACAGGGTCTTGTTAGTGGAGACAAAGACTCCCAGGTATGTGAAGCCGTCCGTTGCCACTGTCAAGGGGCAGGTGGCCGGGAGTCTCGGGGGATCCCCGCGTAACACGTAGCGATGTGACTTACTCCAGTTTATTCGAAACCCTGAGTTCCGTCCGAAGCTGGTGAGGATGTCGAGCACTGCCAAAATGGATCTACGCGGTCTGGACAGGTACAGGAGGATATCATCGGCGTAGAGGGAAATCTTGTCCTCCCACCCATCCGTCCAGGCTATACCTTTAAGGTATACGTCCTGCCTTATCCAGGCCGCGAGCGGCTCGAGTGAGAGCGCAAACAGGAGGGGAGAGAGAGGGCAGCCCTGCCGAGTCCCCCGCTCAAGGGTGAAGACGTCCGACGCCTTACCGTTCACGACCACCTGGGCCAGAGGTTGGGCATAGAGGAGGCGCACCCACGATATGAAGTTTGGTCCGAATCCCAGTTTGCGCAGTACTGCGATCATGTATGGCCATTCAAGAGTGTCGAATGCCATGGTGGAGTCGAGGGAGACCACCACCGCATCGTCTTGCAGCTTATGCCTCTGACCTAGCACCCCAAGTAGGCGGCGAATGTTGAGTGCCGTATTACGGCGGGGCATGAACCCGGACTGGTCCGGGTGGACCAGGGCAGACAAGACCCGCTGGAGTCTATTTGCGAGTGCTTTGGCCAGGATTTTTGGCTCCGCGTTGATCAACGAGATCGGCCTATATGAGGCACATAATTCTCTAGGTTTACCCTCTTTAGGGATCGCCACTATCGTAGCCAACCGCTGCTCTTTGGGCAGGATTCCATTCTTCCTACTTTCGTCAAACATGGGCTTAAGGCGTTTGCTGAGGGCGTCCGGTTGCAGTTTGTAGAGCTCTATTGGGAGGCCATTCGGCCCCAGGGCCTTGCCTGGGCGTAGGTCTATAATTGCGCGTTGCAGTTCTGAGGGAGCGAGCGGGCTCTCGAGGGATTCCCGCTCCGTCTCTGACAGGCAGGGCATTTGGATGTCCGCCAGGAGGGCCACCGAATCCTCCTCCGGACGGTCCGATACCCGGCTGTATACTTGCTTGTAGTGGCGTGCAAATTCTGCCACTATCTCCCGGGGTTCCGTTACCATCGTCCCCGTGGCCGTCAGGATTTCGGGGACTACTCTGGTGGCCTGTTTCTTTTTTTCCAGCCACGCTATTAATTTCCCGGCCTTGTCGCCCTGGTCGTATATCATGCCCATCGTGTGTCTGGCTGCCCTCTGAGCGTCTTGCGTGACTAGTTCCTTGTATTCAGCCTTTTTTAGCCTGAGCCTATGGTGTACAACAGGTGCTCTAGTTGCACTCGCCTCCTGTTCTAGGGCTGCCAGGTCCGCTTCCACCGTAGTGACCTGGCGCTCTTTCTCCCTCCGTTTCCCGGCTATAGTCGACAGTGCCTCCCCCCTGATTACTGTTTTGAAGGACTCCCAGAGGATGACCGGGGACTCCACCGAACCCGCATTGCTATCGAAGTAGTGAGTGATCGATTTTGTGAGCGCCTTCCTAGTTTCCTCTGATTTAAGGTGCCACGCGCTGATGGGCGCGATACAGCCCTCGTGCCGAGTCCCAAACGTGAAGTGAGCGATAACTGGTGAATGGTCAGATATGCCACGTGGTAGGTGTGTTGCGTCGTGTATCGTCATGTCTAGGTGTAGTAGGGTGAGGATGTGATCAAGTCTGGAGAATGTGCCATGGGGACCGGAGAAGAAGGTATATTGTCTATCAGTCGGGTGTAGCAGCCGCCAAACGTCAGTGAGCCCGTAGGCTTCTAGGAAGGTGGATAGCCACTGCTGCCCTTGTGGTGTGTCCCTGGGTGGATGCCTGTCTAAAGTGCCCAACACTACAGCATTATAGTCCCCTCCCAGCACGAGGCGACCGTCCGGGAGAGAAAGCAGCACTTTGCCCAGGTCTGCATATGCTTGGGTTTGGAGGCCTGGCGGGATGTATACCGAGAGCAGGTTGAGGTGGTGCCCTTCCCACCTGCCGGACACCACTGCAAAGCGGCCCTGCAGGTCTGACTCAGTGTTAGTTATATGAATGGGAAGTGATCGGCGTATCAAGATCCCCACCCCCCTGGAGCCTGATGTGAAGCCCGCGTGTATTGCAAGGGTGTACCCCAACCTATTAAGGGCTTGACACGTGTTTCCCAGGAGGTGTGTTTCCTGCAGCATTACTACGTCCGGTTGGTGCCTTCTAATGAACTGTAAGACTATGGTGCGCTTGAGTCTGTCTCCTAGCCCATTTACGTTCCAGCTCAGGACCTTGAGGTTTTTGTCCCATCGCCTAGCCATAGCCATGACTGTGTGAGGTAAACTGTAGCCGCCTTCCGGCGTATGAGTCGAGTCTGACCGTAGAAACTACACATGACCGTAAAACATACCCACCCCACCCCCCCCCCGGTTGCCTTCCCAACATACGTATGTGAAGCAAACAAAACAATTGTATATGGACCAGTGTCTCTCAGTCCCCATCCCGGCTCGTAGAATCCCCCCACATTAAACTAGCCCCCCACCCTGCCCCCTGCTCTGTAGGCTCCGAACTACCCACAACCCCAATTAGCAGAGCGCCTGTCGCCCCCATCCCACCCCGGAGAGAGTAAACCACTTCCCCCCCGAGGAACTCTAGTAGTAGGCACGTGTGCCAGTCCCAACTCCAGCCGCCATTCCCGTGTCCCAGACATTGAGGTCCCTTAAGTCTATGGAAATGTGGCGATCAGCCCAGTATCACAATAGTCATGGGTGAGTGTGCCCGCATCCCAAAGCAATGAAGGAGTCTTACCGCTGTTGACGCCAGCGCAGTTATGGCCAATAGGCGCGCTATTGCTGTTCGGTGTCTCACCGCGTCGCATTGTCCTGTGGGGAGTCCCAACGAGGACTGTTGGACCTGGAGCGCCATGACCTTTGGCTTTGTTCGTCCCCTGCGGATTTCCCAGCCGCCGATCCCGGGGAAGGGGCTCCAGGTTCTCTCCAGACGTCACGATTCTGCGTTGCCGGTGCCTCCGGTGCCTGCTCGTCGAGACATTCCTGGCCCGCCCCCGGCGAGGTGAAGAAGCGGGATTTTCCTCCAAATATTATCTTGAGTTTCGCGGGGAAGAACATCATGTATTTGATCCCTCGCTCTCTGAGCGCTGCCTTCACCCCCATGAACGAGCGGCGTTCCTGCTGGACCTGCAGGGTGAAGTCGGGGAAGAATCTAATGGTGGTCCCCTCATACTGTAGGTCTCCCTGTTGCCTGGCCGCTTGAAGGATGGCATCCCGGTCTCGGTAGTTTAGGATTTTTGCAATGATCGTGCGTGGCGGGGTGCCTGGTTTGGGCTTGGGGAGCAGGGCTCGGTGGGCCCTCTCGATGGTGAAAAACTACGAAAGCCTCTTTGGCCGAAGATGGTTCAGGATTAAGTCTTCCAAGAATAGCTCCGCACTGTGCTTCTCCGAATCTTCCGGCACACCTACGACGCGTATGTTACTGCGCCGGGCTCTCCCTTCCTGGTCCTCGAGTCTCAGAGCCATGAGCCGGTGTTGGTGGACGAGTTCATTTACCCGGCCTTCCAGTCGCTTCGAGGAGGCCTGGAGCGTTGCAATGTCTGTTTCGTTGGTCTTGGACCTTTCGGTGGTTTTGCCAAGGTCAGTACGCAGTAGATTGACTTCAATCGTAACCTTGTCCATTTTGGATTCGAGAGTGGTGCCGAGCGTCTGTATTGCGGCCATTATAGACGTCAGTGAGGGTTCAGTTGCGTCCGTGGTGCTTCCCCCCTTCGCCCCCGACTGCGTGAGGCCTGTGGCCACCGCGTATTTGTCCAGCTTGTTCGTTTGGGTCGGGACTCCCGTTTTGGGCCTCATTGTAGATCTGGGGACTCTCTCCTGCGAGTCCCGAAGCTCAGGCCAGCAGTCGGCGGTGGTCACCTCCACTCCCGGCAGGCGTGTGGCGCGGCCGCCAAGGGAGGCCTACGGTCGCGCAAGAGTCTGGCTTCTATTCCAGTGGACCCCACAGCACAAGGCAGCAGCGGACGGCCGGCCCACTCGTGCCCACGTGATGGTCGAGCTAGGGCTGCCCAGGTACGCCTCGGAGCGGGCGGGAGTCCGTGTCCCGTAGGTAGTCCAGGATTGCACTGGGGCCTCTGGTCCTTAACGGTCCGTCGACCAGCTGGGCCCTGCCCGGTCACCCCCGGAGCGGCCCGCAGCTGCCGTATGTTAATAGTTCCCCCTCAGAGGTCGGCACTGTGTGTAGGGGCTCAGCCGTGAGTTGTGCTGGTGGGCCCCCCCCTTGCAGTGTCCGGCGCCGCGTGGCCCCCTCCGGTCGCCCAGCTCTCACCTCCGGATTGTGCCCGAGGGGGCAGTGTGCGGTCCTCCGTCCCTCGGCAGCAGGCAGCGCTGTAGGCCCGGGCGTTTTCGGCACCCACGCCGGTCTCTCCGCCCCCCCTCTCCGGCAGTATGAGGGATCTCTGCTCGTCCCAGCGGCACTCAGCTCGGAGCCGCTTCCCGCCGTAATTCGAGAAGTTCGGCCCGACTCCGGCCGCCGAGGCGCAGGCCGCAAGCCGGGGCCTCAATTTTAGGGCAGCTCCGGTGTCAGGCTCCGGCCGCTTTCACGGGTCCGGCCGTGAGACGAGCGCCGCGGCGTTCCGGCCCTGCAAGGAGTACGCTCTCCGTTTCAAGAGCGGATCAGCAGCGGTTCTGGTCAGGGGGCCGGTGCGCTTGTCTGTGGGCGCTCCGGCCAGGATTTAAGGCGGATTTTTCGGGGACAGCAGTCGTCCCGGCGGAGCTCCGGTACTAGGCGGCCATCTTCGTTGGCGCCTGGCCACGCCCCCTACGCTGTCACTTCTGCTACGCTGTCACTTCTCCTGCCCATTACTTCTTCTGCCCGGTCACCTCTCCTGCCCCATTACCTCTCCTTTCCTGTCGCCTCTTCTGTCCCGTCACTACTCCTGCCCAGTTCACTCTGTGTACAATATTGACAAATTACACAAGGGGGCAAGTCCCCCACAGTACTCTGTTTGGGAAAGCTCCTCTGTAATCACTAACTACGATCTCACTGGCACATGATATGCTAACGGCAGCCGGCGGGCGCATTGTCATTCAAAAGGGGATAATCAGCCTCAATCGGAATGATATTGGGCCTGCCCACAGTCTGTGAGAGATCAGGGAGGGGCTGCTGCAGCCTCTGGAGTTCAACAGAGAAGTGCGAGCCCCCCCTGGAAGCTGAATGAAAAAGTTATCATTTTGAAGTAGGACTATTCTTGCCGTCCCGGGACGATTTTTTGAAAGAAAGAAGTAGGGTAACGGACTGAAATAATTTTTAAAAGTAGAGGCAGGCCCTGCCCTTCCGATCCCGCCCACTTCTACCACTGGATCACCATCAGGACTTGAGAGGAAAGGGAAGTACGAGGAAGAGCTGAAACAATCAAATGTATAGATATAAAATAAAAGTACATAAAGTGGAAGGAAAAAAGTAAATAAAACGAGACATATATACACAATATTTTGCGGTCTCCTTTTCCCTTGAAGTTACAGCCAACTCACACTAGAAAGCAAATGTGGAAAAGCAATGAGAAGAAGTAGTAAACACAATGTGATCAAGTGAGGAAGAAGAGTGCCCAGCAAACAATACTCACCTTGGATAGGGGCCCCGAGGACCGAGCAAGTGATGTCATGTAGTCTAACCAAGGAAGCAACCTGTAACAGAAGGGGCAGAGAAATGAAAGTGTTAGATCTGCCAGCCTTATTGTGGTCTTCCTCAGAATGTTCTGCCTGCTTGCCTTCAATTTTGCTAAATTCGTATTTTTTGGCCGTAGAACTCTGTGCACCTTACCACTGTTAACCAGTACTAAAGTGTTTGATCTCACTCCCCTAAATGTTGTTTGATTGACATATACCTAATTGCATATTTAATTTACTTATAAGTCCCTTGTAGAGTGGTATACCATATACCCAGGGCATGTAAGCTAAAATCTACCAGTGGGACTGCTGCACTTGTTGTGCCATCCACATAAGTAGCACTCTAAAACGTGTCCCAGGTCTGCCATTGCAGCCTGAATCCTGTGCTACACTGCCATGTCGACTTGGCATTTTAAACCTTTTCCTAAGCCTTTTCTCCCCTTTATTGCATAAAAGGCACCCCTAAGGTAGGCCCTAGGTAGCCCATAAGGCAGGATACTGTGTACTTAAAAAGAGGTAGAATACGTGCTTTTAAGTTTGACATGTTCTAGTAGTGAAAAAACTAGTTTTTCACTATTGTGAGGCCTACCCCTCTCTTAGGATAACATTTCAGATTCCTTCTTACATTTAATGAGCTGTAATTCCTAACTGAGAGGAGGTGGATCTGTCATGTTCTATACCTATGGAATTATAATGATAAATTCTCTTTAATGACAAAGTCAAATTAATCATTACAATTTTGAAAATGGCACTTTTCAAAAATTGGCATTTACCTGTTCTTAGCCCTGGGTGTATGCAGCCTGTCTCACACTTACACTGGAATAGGCAGTATTATGTCCCCACATAAAGGGCTGCGTACCTCAGTGTGGTGAGTCTGGAGTCAGGGCCGAAAAGAATTAGACCTCAGACCCTACCACTTCAGTACACTTCTGAACCTGTGGATACCATGCCACGAAGAAGGACTGCTGTGCTCCTGATGGGCTGCTACTCTGCTGGACTGCTGCTCTGCTGTGCTGACCTGCTGTCCGCTGCCATCCTTGCCTGGGTGAAAAAGACTGGACCTACATCACTTTAACCCAGAATGACTGCAAGGGCTAGCTGGCTGCCCTCCTGATCTGAAGTCTCAGGGACATAAAATACTTTCAACCACCCTGTTCCTACACCTGGACCATTGGACGTGGGCCTAAGATGTTTGCTTAAGTGGAACCAAATGCAAAAACAACAATTGATGGACAGAATGCAGAACAATGTCATACATTAACCCCAGTACAGAGATCAGGGCCTAAATACATCTTTTCTTTTTGCTCCCCATGCTATTCCAGCTTGAACCAGCCATATGCAAATCAGTCTTGACCCTTGCTTAAGCGGGACCAACATCTCCTCTGTGAAGAGAGCAGAATCGACACACATCAATGCTGTTGTGGGAGCAGACCTGGCGCATCGCCTTTAGAATTAGCGCATAGCCTTCCGAACCACTGCCTGAAAACTAACGCATTACCGCCACTGTGTCGAGAAAATCGACGCATCACCTCTACTGAGTGGAAGAAAATAGCTCATCACCTTCAGAACCACTGCATCTAGGAAAAGGCACATCACCTTTAGAACTGTTGCATCGTCACTGTTGCCTGGAGAAAATCGACGCATCCCCTCTGATGTGGGATCAGCACATCGCTCGTCTCCACCCCGCATCTTCGTTGGTGCAACTAGGATTAAGGTACTTTTATTCAGCAGGCTTCACTGGTTCCCTGAATCCGGCCCATACTCCTTAGGGTCAGCCTGAACTTTTGACTTTGTCCCAGTCCAGTGAGACCAGAAATCCCAAGTAAACTCTTATTGCTAGTGGTTCAGTGACTAAATATCGAGGGACAGAATATAGACTGCTCAAAATATCGACTCAAAAATATCGAGGGACAGAATATAGAATGCCTATCTACAAACAGGTAAGTACTAAAATATTGAGTACAAAATATAGAATCATAGAATGTTAAAATATAGTTGACTAAAATATCGAATTTTTCAAATGTATTAAAATAATATAAAAGTAATTAAATAATAAACACAATTAAATAAAAAATAGTTAAAATAATGTAAAGAAGCTTAAAATATAAACATAATACATGTAATGTAAACAAGGATAATTTTTCAAACATATATATTTACTTAATATTATTATAAAATAATTATTAATCATAATTATAAAATATTTAAAACATTATTACAAATATATTTACATATATATATAAATAAACCTATTATCTAAATCTAAAAATAAATAATATATAATAAATTAAATAATTAAAGTAATACTTTTTTTAAACATTACATAGCTAAGGGAATACAATAAGTATTCACACTCCAACAATAACAAAAGTAAAGAATTTGTTGGATAGTGGTAGGGTAAAAATTACTATTCCCATTCCAGTGAGTGCAACAGTAGGGAAAGCGTTGGATAGCGTAGGGGTAAAAAGTACTATTCCCACTCCAGAGAGTGCAACAGTAGGGAAAACGTTGGATGGCGGGAGGGTGAAAATTACTATTCCCAATCCAGAGAGTGCAACAGTAGGAAAAGCTTTGCATAGCGTAGGGGTAAATATTACTATTCCCACTCCAGTGAGTGCAACAGTAGGGAAAGCGTTGGATAGCGTAGGGATAAAATTTACGATTCCCACTCCAGAGAGTGCAACAGTAGAGAAAACGTTGGATAGTGGGAGGGTAAAAATTACTATTCCCACTCCAGAGAGTGCAACAGTAGGAAAAGCGCTGGATAGCGTAGAGGTATAAATTACTAATCCCACTCCAGTGAGGGCAACAGTACGGAAAGCGCTGGATAGCGTAGGGATAAATATTACTATTCCCACTCCAGAGAGTGCAATAGTAGGGAAAGTAATGATTTAATATTGAAATAAGAATACATTAATTATCAACACCAATGAAAAAATAATAAAAATTCATTATCAATCACAAAATATTTAAGAATGAATTAAATATAAATACCAATAAATAGTATTTATTAACAATGAATTACCTAATAATAATTAATTAACAATCAATTAATTTTCAATACCAAAATGTAATAAGTAATAAAAAATGACCAATTAATAATTAATTAACAATACGTTATTTCTCAATGCACAAAAAATATTTTCAATAATTATTTAATTACAATTAAATTACTTCCCACCCTATTCCCCTATAACCCACAACACACTCCAAATAATACATTAATACAATTACCATAATTACCAATTAAACAATTAATTACAATTAATTACCAATTAATAACAAATATTTAGCAATTCATAAATAATTAACAATCAATTAATTATCAATACCTATAAATAAAAATAAATATTTACTTAATTACAACTAAATTACTTCCCACCCTATTCCCCTATAAACCCACAACCCGCTACGGAACTAAAACGCAAAATAATTAAAAATTCATAAAAATTAAAATTTAATTTACTATAATTAAATTACCCACAACCCGCTATGGAATTAAATTATGCAAAAATTAAATAACATAAAATTCATTAATTTAAAAAATGTAAACATACATTACAAAAATAATATATAATTTTAACACATATACTATCATACATAACACTAAAAAAAAGAATCGGTATTATGGAAAACGATATTTATAAATTCGATATCATGGAAATCAATATTTCTTACCTCAAATTCGATATTCTATACAACTATATTTTGGGAATTCAATATTCTGACCTCTCTATATTTTTCATTCGATATTCTGTACAGTCGATATTTTAAATTCGATATTGTGGGTGTTTTTAACATTGCTACTGAGTGCTGTTTAACAGTTTATTACCCCCAGGTCCCTTATGTCTTCGTCCCATTCATAAATATATGGAGATACCATCTCCCGACAGAAAAAACAATCAAAAGAATGCTGGGACACTAACCCCGCCCCTCCCACCGGGAGTACATAAGGGGTACTTACCCAGCAGTCTCCCTGTTCTTTTTTCTGTCTGCGACAGTTTGGTCTGGATGCTGGTGCTACTCCTGCTCCTGCTGGGCTGAGGTGGCGTGCGCTTCTTTTTCATCGCCCCCCCGCCTGGCTGCCTGGCTTCGCGGGTAGGGGGGGTTTCCCTGAGTCTGCCACCTGGCCTGCCAGGCTTGCTGGGTGTCGGGCCTGTTCCTGGCTGAGAATTCCTGTTGACCGGCCCTTTGCGGCTGGTGCGCCGCCTCCCGAGGGTTCCTGCCGGGTCGCTGTGCTCGTCTTCCTGTGGCCTGGCCAGGTGGAAGACGCGCTGCGCTTTCTGTCCAGGTTTCCGATGCCGGTTGCTGGGGGTGGGGGCCTCGATCCTGGGGGTGTTTCGGCCCCCACTCTGGGTGAGTCCCGCGTAGCGGTGGTTTCTTTCTACTCGCCCTGCCTGTCTTTGTGCGTTGTTTTTCTCCCGCACTGCCTCCGGCTGTTCCTGCGCCTCGCTCCGCTGGTTGGGCGTGAGGCCGTCTCCCGCTGGCTCCCTGGCCTGTTTTGCCCGCCTCTCTGGATCGTTGTGGCTTCCGGGTTAGTGTGGCCGGCTTGTTGCAGGGTGCCTGTTTTTCTTGGGGTCGGGCCCCTTTATGTCCCCAGTCCGTCTCTCTGTCTCGGCAGCCCCCTGCTCCTGGGCTGCCTTGGTCTGCCGGGGGGGGGGGGCCTGCGGGGTGAAGACAGGGCCAGCGCGGCCCGTCTGCTGCTCGCCTGCAGCGCCCCTGCCTTTGCTGGCGTTCCTTTGTTGGGATGTGTCTGCTTGGCTGTCGGACTATGTGGCATGGCACTGTCTGCTTCCTCCGTGTCACTCGGGGTTCTCCCCTTCACGCAGCAGCTACTATGTTGATTACCTTGTCTGGGGCCTTCGTGTTGCCTCTCGACGGGCGTATGCCACCCTGACACTTCCCTGTTGTGTGCTGCGAGTCTGTTGGGCCCCCTTGGCGTTCTCTTGCGGGGCGGTGCTTTGTGACTCTTGCTTTCTTCCTTGGGTGTCCTCCCTCGTAGGGGGGGGTCCTCCTGTGGTGGGGCTTGTTCCTGTCTTCGGGGACTTGTCTTAGGCTGCTGGGTGCTGCCTGCTGCTGTGGCATTCTGTGTGTCGGGGCCTCGGCTCTTACGTGGAGTTGGGTGTCTGTCGTGCACTTTCGGGCTTTCCGGTGGCTCTGCCGTTGGTCGCTCTTCGCTGTGTGCGGGTCCGGGGGTTGGGCTCTGCGCTGGTGGTTCATTGGCTGCGTTACAGTTTTGGCCTCTTTGTGGTTTGTGCTTGGCCTTGGTCTGGGGAGCCGGGACTTGGTCCCGGGTCTCCCTGCTTGGATTTTCTGCTCTTTGCTGGTTCTGCACTTGTGGCGTGTCCTCCTGTGCGGCTTGGTTGTCACTGTGCTATGGGCGCTCCGTTGGGTTTGTCCTTCTTGGTGGGGCAGATGTGGCCTTACGGCTGTTGCGTTCGGCCTCATAGCTGGGGATGTGTGTTCGAGTCTCAGCTGCGGCGCTGCACAGCCTGTGTTCTGGGCGTCTCCCTTACTCTCCGTGTGCGGACTGTCTGTTTCGGTGTATGGAGTCCTTTGTTGTTCTCCTCGCCTTTGCCTTGGGCGTCTCTCGCTCTGGGTTCCCTGGTCGTGTTTTGAGACTCTGGTCCCGGTTCCTGCCTTCTTGGTGCCTTTTTTTGTCTGGGGTGCTGTTGCTTGGTGGATTTGCGCTACGGTCTTCTCCTTGTGCTTCGGGGCTGTGCTTGTCTTCTCGGCTCTGGCGTTACCTTCTTGGCTGCCTGGGGCTCTCTGTCGGGTGGGGGCCTTGTTTTTGTTGGTGGCCCTTCCTGCCTTCCGGGTTTTGGGGGCTGTGGCCTTCTTGCTCCCGTTGGTGCTCTGTGCTTCCCCGTTTCGGGGGGGAGGTCTTCGTGGCTCCCTTCTTTTTTGCTGCGGTCCCTCTGGCTTTCTCGCTCCTGGCCTGGCCTTGGCCTTGCCTGTGTCTTTGTGTTGCTGCTCTGGGCTCCTGTGCCTCGGTGGTTTTCTGCCTGTTTGTGGGGCCTGTGGCGGCGGTGCCTGGTTGTTTCGGGCTTCCTGCTGCTGTTTTGCCTCTCCTGGTCCTTTTCCAGGTTGCCTTGCCTGCGCTTCTGCGTTGTGCTTGCGGTCACCCTTGTTTGTGCTGCTTTTCGCCCGGTTTGCCCTCTGGCCCTGTGGTTGGGGTTTGGTGCGGGTCCTCCTTGGCCTTGCTCTGGGCCGGGTGCTGCGGTCCTGTTTTCCGGGGGTTGTTGCCTTTGGCCTTTCCTCCCTGCGGTTCGCTTCTCTCCCTATTGTGGTCTCCCGCTTGGCTTCCGGTTGGGCTTGTTCCCTCCCCTGGCGCTGTGTTGCTGGTCTGCCCTCTTTTCGGGGGCTGTCCCCCTTTTGCCGGTGTGCTTGGGTTGCGCTGGTCGCTCCCCTCTGGTCCTCGCTGCTGCATGTTGTTCTGGGAGGCTTGCCTGCTCTGGTGCCTTGGTTGCGAGTGGCTTCCCTTGGGGTGTCTTGGGTTGGCTTATGGCCGGGCTTCTGCCTGTGTGATTTCCTCCTGCTTCTTTGAGTCTCGTCTGGGGCTCATGTTGCTGCTTGGGTGGTCCTTGTTTGCTGCCTGGGTAGCTTCCCCTGTTGCGGTTGGGGTCTGCTGGGTCTCTTTGGCCTGCGTGCGCTTTCTCTGGCTTGGCTCGCTGTGGTGTGGGCGGGTATTGTCCCTTCCCTTACTGGTGGTCCTTTTGCTGGAGTTGTGCCTCCGCTTTCCCTGTTCTCCTGTTCCGGGGGCTGTGTTTCGGTCTTCCTGGTCTGCGGGCTTGAGGTTGCTTCTGCTCCCTGTTGGCTCCTGTCCTTGGCTGGTCTGCGGGGCGCCCTGCTTGGGTTTGCCTGGTTGCACTTTTTCTGCTGTTCTGGCCTGCCTGTTTGGGCCTGGTGCTTCTTGGCGGGTGTCTTGCCTGCCTGTGGGGGGGGGTTGGTCCCTCTGCTTTCGGGTTCCGGTCCCTTGTGCATGGGGTGTGTTCCTGCCGTTCTGGAGTCTGGTTCTGTTTCTGGCTCTGGCTCCTGTTTCCCTGCTTGCCTCCTCGTTGGTTTCGTTTGGGCGCTGCCGGGGCTGTGCTCTGCTGGAGCCTTCCTTTCCTTTGTGCCTTCCCACATTTTGGGTTTGGCCTTCGGATCCTGCGGGTCCTGCGGGTTGCTTGGCCTTGGCTTCCGGCGTTTGTCTTGGGTTGCCTTTTGGGCCCTGTGGGGTTCGTCCCCTGCGCGTACCCTGCCTTGGGTCGTGCTGGGCTTCCTAGCTGGTTTCGGTTGTTTCTGTGTTCCCCCTCCCCTGTTGGATTGGGGTTCAGTGCTGTGCTGTTTGGCCCTGTCCCGCTCCTGTGGGTGCTCTGGGGGTTGTTGGCCCTCGGTCTCGCTGCCCTCTGTGGGCTCCTGGGGCTTGCCTGTTGCTGGCCTTCGGGTGCTTGCTGGTCGCCTTGGCTTCTCCTCCTGCTGGGCTTGAGGGGTTCCTTGCAGTTGCTTCCTGGCCCTCTGCTTTGGCTGTTTTGGGTCTTCTTTGCTTGCCCTTTTTTGGTTGGGCTTGTCTGTTTGGTTGCTCCCCTCCTCTGTTGTTCGGGGTGTGCCTTCTTCGGGCTGTTGCTTCCTGCTCCGGTTGCCTCCGGTTGGCTGGGGCTGTGTTTTGGGGTTTCTGTGGTTCCTCCTGATCCCTTTCCTCCTTGGTGTTCCGGGTCTCTTGGTCCTGGATGGTTGCCCTTGTAGTTTTTGCTGCTCGGGTTTCCTGGGGGCGTTGGGTCCCTTGTTGCCTTGGGGTTTGCCTCTTTCCTGTCCGTTGGCTCTGTCTCGCCTTCCGGGTTGGTTGCTGGTGGTCTGGCTGCTGTTGCTGGCCCTTTCTGTTCGGCCTGCTATTCTTTGGGGGTTTACGGGGGTTTTTCCTCTGGTCGCTCTGTGTTCATGTCTGGTACTTCTCTTCTCTTCTGATTTGGTCCTTCCCTTGGTGGCCTTCTCGGTCCCTCTTTCCGGGGGCCGCCTTGGTTGTTCTTGGCTGGGTCTTGGCGTTCCTCTGACCCGCTGGTCTCCTGGGTGTTTCTTTTTCTTTCCGGGGCCGGGTTTTGGCTGGTTTGGGCTCTCTGTGCCTGGGTTTGGCTTTGGTTGCCCGGTTCAGGCTTCCGGGCCTAGTTGTTCTTGGCCTGTTTCTTCTTTGGGTGGTCTCCTCGCGGATTTTTCTCCTTGCCTCGGTTGGCTGGTGTGTCCGTCCTCTCCCCTTCTCTGGTTGGCGGTGGGGTGTTCCTGCTTGGCCTGGTTGCCCTCTGTGGTGGTGATTCTGGTCCTCTGGTAGTTCCTCTGTTCTTTTGGTTGGGTGATTCCTGGTTTGGTGGGGCTCCTCCTTGTCGGGGTCCCTGCTTGGGATTTCCCCGGTTCTGCCTCTTGCTTCCTGCGGTTGCTACCTTGGGGTGTTTCCTGGGTTGGCTTCTGTTTGGTTTGGGAAGGCCGGCTTTTCTGCTTTGGTATTCTCCATATATTTATGAATGGGACGAGGACATAAGGGACCTGGGGGTAATGCTCTATTACTTACCGGTAATCTTCATTACTCCGGGTCCCGTTGTCCTCGTCCCATTCAATCAATCAATCATTTGCATATACGCCCCGCCCTCCTTCCCGGGCGGCCGGCCTTCCTGGTTTGGGCTTGGTTGTTCAGGGAGACTGCTGGGTAAGTACCCCTTATGTACTCCCAGTGGGAGGGGCGGGGTTAGTGTCCCAGCATTCTTTTGATCGTTTTGTCTGTCGGGAGATGGTTATCTCCATATATTTATGAATGGGACGAGGACAACGGGACCCGGAGTAATGAAGATTACCGGTAAGTAATAGAGCATTCTTTAAAAGTTCAGATCTCACGTTTTACTTATTGGATTTTCTTAATTTTGGTTTTGTTTTATTTATTAAATTAAGAGCTGTTTTTCTAATCTGGTGTGGAATCTTTTTGTGTGGTGTTTTCACCTTTTTACTGTTCAAAGTGTTGCACAAACATTTTACTCATTTATTCTTAAGTTGAGCCTGACTGCTCTGTGCCAAGCTAACAGTGGGTGAGAACAGGATAATTTAGGATGTGTTTATGACTTACCCACACTATGATTGTGGTAACTGCTTGACAAGGACTTGTACCCCAGTCGACCAGGAACCCAATTTCTAACATAAGGAAATAATGTATGTTGCAGAAAATAATGGCAGACAAGAGGTAAAATAGCACAGGAGAATAGGTAACCTATCTCTAGGGCAAGGAGGAGCAACTGCTAGTCATAACAACAGGGCAAATCAGATGTTGGGAGGTGCAGCACGTGAATAATTAGCAAATGTTCCACTCATCAAGGCGCAAGTGATTGGGTGAAAATTCTGGGAGTCTGGCTGAAAAGGGCTTGCAAGCAGTGGAAATAATGAGAGGACTACTAAGAGCAAACTCAAAGCAATTTTATTAGGACTGGGCCTTGGGAACTGAAGATAGAAGGAACAATGGGGCCAAAAACATGTGTGGACATCTTTGAAAAGGCAAATATTGAAGTGCAAAAACCAGAGACAGCCATATTGGAAGGATATAAGGGAACTAAAATATGAGAAAGCAACAGCAGCAGCAGCATCTGCCCTATAGTGAAGGCACGTGAAACTCGGAATATGATTCAAAATAAGCTAAGAGGGGGATGGAAAAGAAAATTCCTATAGAGGAAGAAAAAAGAAAATATTCATAGAAAAGGTAAGGAATGAATACACCTAGCAAAGGGAGCGTATGAAACCAATTGGTCGTAACACCAGAGAAACTCAATCATAGCTGAATAATATGTTCTTAAAGGGGAAGGCAACCAATGTGTAAAAGGGCAATCATCCTGAGATCAATAGGTTTCTAAATAAATATATTATTCAGTTTGGGATTTTTATTGATTTGCATTTTAACTTTATTACTGTTTTGGTACTGCATAAATACTTTACAAATTGCCTGATGTTAAGCCTATTTACTCTGTGGCATACCTACCTGAGTTGAGGTCAGGTTAATTTAGTAACTTTGAGTGTTCACCCTGATAACGGTTGTGATTATTCTTTGAGGTGGATAGTCCGCCACCCCAAATATTAATCCAATTTCTTGAATATGAACTACTATATATAATGGAACTTTTGATATTTTAAATACTTTTGAATGGTCCACCAAACATGTGTTAGATTCTATACTACCTTCAAGGTGATTTAAGTTGGTCTTTATTACATTTTCAGGGGGAAGGACTAGCAAAATTGCATGGAATGTTCTTGAATGGCCCAATAAAACAGTTGGAGCTTCAAAGTTCAAAGTTCTGCTTTATAAATATATCTATACAGCATATACTAGAAATTCTGTGAGCTTCTCTCAGCAAATTCCGTTTACAAAACAGAATCTGGGATATAACAGGGAGTTTCTGAAAAGAATATGTAATTTCATCAATATGACCCTTTTAATATAATTAATTCAACCAAGAATAGAGATTGGTAGATCCTGATTTTGGTTCAGCAATTTCTTAATTTTAGCACCTTTAATTGATGTAATTTGTTTAATACAGCCTCTCATTTTTTAATGACGTTTACTTCAAGATATCTAATGTGTTCTCTAACCTCCAAAGTGGTCAATAGTCAATAGTGAGGAGTCACAAGGACTATCTTCCGTTTAGGAAAGCGCTAAAAACTCATTTATTTCCAAAAACGGCTTGAGTGGTTACAGTGCACGGCTTCCTGATCAAAGCGCCAGGATGCCCTTTGGGTGACAGGTTCTGCGCTCTATAAATATACTAAATAAATAGTTGCTTCACAGCATCTTTCGTTATCCTCCACGTCATCATTTTTAATTGACCATATTGATTTTATTGCCTTAAATTTCTCAAAGTTCTCTAGCATTTTCATAATTTTTTCAACTGCCAGTTATAATGACCATTAAATCATTCATATATATTTTAACTTTCTGATTGATGTACCTAATGATATTTCCTAATATCTGCTGTCCCTCAGTGAGGCACCAAGTGGTTAAATGTATTTGGAATTCCTTGCTCCGCAAGCTATTTATAATGACAGATGTATTAGATCTTCAATTGGCTTCATAAGTAAAACATGATAGCAAAATAGTGACAAGTTCCATTATTCATTCCCAACACACCAGATCAAATGCCTTTTTAGTGTCAGGTAACATGGATAATAGTGCCTTGCCTATACAGAATATCATTCAGAAATATATTTCTCAGTGTTTCAACTTTCTATAAAATCTTTGATAAAACCTTCTTGGCTAGTGTGCATTATTATGTTCTGAGTGTTTTGTAATCCCTCCGTCACAATTGTAGCATAGATTTTACTTGTCCAATTTAGATGGGACATAGTATTATTTGAGGTATATGGGGGTTGAGCCTTTATAAAGCTTAGGAAATACAATGATGGAATCTTCCTGCCTGGTTTTTGGAAAGTAACTGATGCAAACGCGTCCCCACAGAGAATTGTTAATGGCCCTCCCATCAAGACCTATCGTCTTTCCATTGTTTAAAGATCGTACAGCCTTAAGGATTTCTGTTGAAGTCATTGAAGATAAAATGCATCAGAATCAACTTTGGATAGTTTTAGCAACCCAATATTTTCAATAATGTTTTCAGTTCATCTCAATTAAGTCTATTTTCAGGCATAGAATATGTAGATTTAAAGAATCAAATAACTTAAATCCTGTATGACTCTGTCAATGTTTAATTTTAGCTTTTTATCCTGTATCTCTTTATTTTCATTTTTAATCTAGTTTCTGTTTTGTTTTTATGCTGTCAACTGACAAATCCTCACTTTTCTCACTCATCTCACATATTGTTTCTTGACAGATCAGAGGAGTTCCACTGTTTGGTTGTATTTACTGTGCTTTTTTGAGGACAGGTTTTTGCTTTAATAAGTCTTGTTCTACATTTATATTTGTAGTTCATTAATATTTGCATTCGTTTTTCTGTTTATTATCTTTTGATCTTTTTTCAGTGCCTTCGAATTTTACATTCAGTAATAATGTTCCTTACATAGGCTTTATAAGAGTCCCAATATTCGTAACAATTGATGTGCGATATTGATGCTTTTTAAAAATTGTTGATGTATACACATGACATCAGAAAACTAAATTATAGAAATGATTTATATTTTTGATAATAAAGGTTAGAAAACACTGGTTTGTGGGACAATTGAATTTTTGGGACGTATTTGCTTATTCTAAAGTACAGATTTGGGAGACGTTTTGTTGTTATATATTGTTTTCCCTGCTTGCTTCTCCCTAATTATTTTGATAACCAGGGACCCTCTTGTATTTCTCATTTATAAGAGTCCCATGCTTGTAAAATGTGTGTGCTAAGTTCCTCACCAAAAATTATTTTGTTAGATCTTTAATGGTTTCCAGGAATTCCTTATCCTGCATCAGTGATCTTCCAAACGTCCAATGCGTAAGACGGCAGGAAGATGATCTATTATTAATATATAGTATAACAATGGCATGATCTGATAGATGCCAGGGAGCAAGCCTGATATTTGTAATCTTTGCTGTTACATAGAATGCAACCAGAAAATAACACATTATTGAATATGAATTGCATTTTTTTGTGTACGCTGGAGTTTGTGGATTCAACTTCTGGTTTGGATCACAATGATCAGAAATCTGCATTAGGGTTTCAAGTGGATCTTTCAATTTATGCTAAGAATATTAAAGTCTTTTAGTTGACTGGTCTACAGGGTCAAATGTTGTGTTCCAATGTCCAACAAAAATATGTGGTCCTCTTATCCCATCTATTTCAACTTCAATTACATGATACATGATAAGAAGATGGATATTTAATGATTGGGCCATATTCAGTGAATACTGTTATAGTTGTTCCTCCGATATTAAGTTTTATTGCTTCCCATATTCCCATTTTATCTGATTTAACTGCTGTTACAGTAATATGATTTTTTAATCATAGTAACCTTGACCATGAGTGCTGTTTCCTGTCTAATGGCTAAGGCAATAGAATATGTATCTCTTGTACAATATAATATCAGTACAAGATTCTTCTTGAATTAGTAATGCAGTTTGCTGTTGTTTTCTACCACGTGTCAGCCCGCTAACATTCCACGTACAAATGCTACATTTTCGCCATTTTCTTTCAACTGATGCAATGCCATAGTCAGTTTCTTTCTTTTTGTGTCAAGACCTCAAAATGATTCCCCTTTTATTAACTTTTTTATTATCAAACTGTGTTTCCTTTATAACTGAACCTTGCCTTCCTTCACACTGTCCTTTAGACCTTTATCCCTCCAAGGAACTCCTTTATTGACTTGCATGTGCACACATATACTCTCGCAGTGGCATCCCTATAGTTGCTGACTATATTAACTATTTAAATGTCAGTAACTATAAGCATATCTCTGTATGTTTCTAATGTGTAGCAGCTTGATTTTCATTTCTTACTAGAGAAATTCACTAAGAGTATCTAAGGCTCTTGGTTAAAGATAAACAGATTTTGGGGTGCCATTGATTGAACTTTCAACTTAGTAGAGCACAGAGGATAAGCATCATATCCACAGTCGTTAAATTGATATAGATATTGTTGTATCTCCCATCATCTGAGATTAGTGTGTTATATCAGCATGGATATAAATTGCCTTTCCTTTATATTTGATTGGTTTAATCATATCTGTCATAATAGTCTAAATTTCAAATAGGTCTGAAAATTCACCAGCTTTTCCCTATGTTTTAACAAGTCTTTACAAGAATCATAAGAGGATTGTCTGTGAATCTGTTGTATTTGGGTATTGAGATCAATTACAGGACAAAGACCTTTCATCTGGTCAGTGAGGAATTTAATTCTGAATGCTTTACGTTCATTGCTTATATCAGCAGTATCTCTAATGATTAGTGGGAAAGATCTTGCTAGTGAAGAGTCTATACTCAGAAAACAGGCTTCAAGCCCTCATTCAAGTTTGTAGGATGCCTGGATTGGCGTATGTGGAGAACGGGATCCTAGAGATAAGCTTGATGGACACTTCCAGTTTGTGAGTGAAGCTTATGGGAGACAGTGACTATATCAACTAGGTACAGGCACTTGGTAAATGCTTGACAACATCTAACCAGTTGTTTTGGCCCTTCACTATCATGAAGTTTGACACTTGGCCTTCCATACCTTCACCACTGCTGTTTTTTTCTGTCCCGTTCCTTGTCCCTCCAAACCCTGTGCCCTTCCTCCCTGTAATACCTTCTGAACCTTCCTTGCTTGCTCAATTGTTCTTGTGTTCCCCTTTCTGCTACAGATGCTACCATTCATCATTACTATTTCAGCAACTACTTTGCATAACTTTCTATTACAGTGAGCCACTTTGGGCTATCTCAGTAATCCTGGAGAATCTGCTCAGCTATTCAGATCTAGGCTGTATTCTGGATAGGACAGAGGAAAGTCACATTCTTTCCTCGATAGTTAAGTCTTATGACACATTTGCATGTTGCATACGCTACAGAGTGTATCTTTTGTATTGCTAAGTCCCACAGTGTAGTTTCTGCTTCTTTATTCAAAATATCTAAGCAGCAATTCAAGGGAATCTCAGTTGCTGAGGATACCATTCTGAACCAGTATCCTCAGCATCATTTGCCTTCCACAATATTTGACCCGGGTTTATAACCTATTTATTATTATAGACAGGGGCAGCTTCTTTATATAGGCGAGGGGGCGTCACCCCCTGTTCTTTGCCATATTTAAAATTGTTATATGTTTAATCAACACTATTCCATTTTTTTTACCGCAGTGCACAACATGACCGTCACTGTGAGGGAGGGTGAAACCTCCACTCCGAACCTGCTTGATGATTGGCAGGTGAGGGGCCTCCTTGGGGTGAAGTGCTCTGACCAGCCCGAGATGCGCACTTGAGCCCTCTCCAGGCTCTGCAATGTCCCAGCCAATGGCTGGGTCAGGGGCTGCCAACACTCTGCCCATCCTAGTGCTGCTGGAGTTGTGGGTGTGGGAGTGGGCCTGAGGGGGGTTTGCTGCACACCCGTATGCAGCACACATCCCGTTATGAATGCAGGATAATGAAGGAGCGAGGGCCCCATACCTCAGGACAGGTAGCTGAGCAGAGCCGGTAGAGCGGAGCATGGGGCCAGGGGCTGTCTCGCAGTTGCTGCTGTGTCGTGAGTGTGGCTGGAGACTGCTGGGTTGTGAAGTGAACTCTGTGGCACCTTACAAGCGATCACAGCCCCACTGGCTTCCAAGATTGCTCTGTAAACGTGTCTGATTCGAAAAAGTGGTGTTCCCGTATAGCTTATGTGCTAAGTTAAGTGTACACTTATTGCTTCTTCTGCACGAAGTGCCTGGAAACATTTCAGGTTAGTGTGCACTACACATGGCTACTGACAAGCTATTGGTCACTTGTTTAGCGATTTCTTTGCGTCGAGGTTTACCTCCTCCTCAGGCACCTCCCACTCCCTGGCTGCAGTCCCCCTGGCCCCTTTAGACATGGAGCTATTGTATTTGTTCCCCTGCAAAATTGATCCAAATAATGTTAAACCCCGAGTGAGCAGTTAATTGCCAGGCAATGTACTGACCTGAGGCAGGCCTGTAGCGCTGCACAGACTTGTATTATAGTGCTGTTGTGCGAGCCAGACCCTTGGCCCTTGGAAGCGCTCAGGCAGCTGGAACACTAAGATCAATGCTGTTCTGCAAGAGAGGCTGGAGGCCATATCACTGGAGCATGCATTGTTAGATACCGTAGGTTGAGGGCCAACTTTGGAGATATGTGCGTAACATAATCCGCCTATCATCTTCAGACGGAATTAGTTGATGAATAAAGACTATTTTATTGACCCTCAGGGGCACGTTGATGGTAGGGGCTAATTATTAATAGCAATATCAGATATATTCACACAAACTACTGTCCTGTTGTTGGCATTAACCAATGGCATAGCGCCCAACGCCTTTTATCTTCTTGCCATTGAAACACTGCAATGATGTGTGCATCTTTCTGAACGGCCTGCCTTAAACATTCACTGGGCTCAACTTGATTTCAACAAAGTTTTACTAACACGATGGCCCCCTTTTCCTGCTTGTGTCTCCTTCCAAATTAAGGCAGCTGTCCTATTTAAAATCGAATTGATACCACAGAGTCAACCTGGCATGTGACTGTCGTAGCAGATAAATAGTGCCAATGCACTTCAGTCACGCAGCGCCACCTTGTCTCCATCTTCATGGTGCTATCTCGTAGTGAGGTGCTAAATGCTAAGCTCTCAAGAAGGCATTTCTAAATATCTACTCTACTAGAGTTACTATGTCACAGGTTACGTGATCAGTTAGGTCATCATGAATGATTTAATTTGTTTTGTGAACTAAGCCAGTGATTCTGCTGATAATTGTGCTTTTCAGATCATGACTGAAGCGATTTGTGATGTTATTGATAAAGCGGTTGGTGATGTCATACATGGGTTGGTCAGCAGAGTTATTGACAATGTCAATGGTTTGGGGAGAGGATGTAGCTTTACGGCCAGAGACGCCAACATTGGACTTGGGGAACCGTGTTCGCGTTTCGCTGTCAGCTCAACATCCTGTGATTCTGGACAAATCACTTAGGGCCCGATGTAGGTAAATATTTTTTACCGGTTCGTAAATACCGAATCATACCGAATCGGTATTTATGAACTGGAAAACCACATGTAGGAAAATAATCGGTAAAAAATACCGATTCGGAAACATTCGGTATCCTCACTCGGTAAATACAGATTCGGTAATCACTGATTCGGTAATCTCCGATTCGGTAACACCCATTCAACCCTATGGGCCTCCAGTCCCATAGGAATGAATGGGAGACACCGACTCGGAGATTACCGAATCGGTAAATACCGAATCGGTATTTACCGAATCGGTAAAATCCGATCTCGAAAATTCGAATACATGACATGTGAGCCAGTAAACCAATCAGGGACACCCACCACACCCCACAACAAAGCATCTGAGAAATCAACCAATCAGATGCAAGTACCACACCCCAGTACTTGGAGGTGGCCACACCCATGCAGGTGCAGAGCAACAGAACTGTAGAGAGAGCTGGAGGGGAGACAGAGAAGCAGGCTTCACTGAGCCCAGCATAGCAACACCATGGAGTCCCAGGATGCCCAAAAGGATAGAGGTGACAGAAAGGGGAAGCTGAAATTCAGCACAACTGAGCTCCAGGTGCTGGTGGAGGAGGTAGTGCAGCATTACAGTCAGCTTTTTGGGAGACAGTCCCTGCAAGTTGCAGAGTCTGTAAAGAGGAACACCTGGCTGGCAATCCAGAGCAAAGTCAATGCCCTAGGAGTGACACATCGCGAAATAGATGACATCAAGAAAAGGTGGTATGATCTGAGGATCACCACCAAAAAGAAGCTTGCCACCCAGAGGAAGGAATCTGCAGCCACAGGTGGGGGGAAGAGCCGTGCACCAAGCCTCACAGAACTGGAGCAGCTTGTGGAATCCACCATGGAGCCTGAGAGCATACACGGGATTGGGGATGCTGATAGCTCAGCCAGAGCTGCAAGAAAGAAAGGTAAGATGCAGGGACATGTACCCCATCCATTCCCTGGCCCCTTCCCCAATGTGGGTGACTCACTCACAATCCAGTACACATGACAGTAGTCACCAGCAAGGCATCATGGTAGTCGTAGTCAAAGGTACATACATCAAAGCAGCCAACACCCAACACAGCATGCCATGCCACACTCCCCATACACAACCAGTTGAGGCATATGAAAATGTGTGTTAGGAACTTGTGTAATGAAAACACACAGCTGATCATTGTCCATGTCTGCCCACAGGAGAGTCATCGCGCAGAGCAGCGCAGGGAGGGGAGTCAAGTGCACCAACAACGGCTGCGAGGGAGAAGCCCACAGACACAGCAGGACCTAGCACTGTCCCTGAGGACACTACCACAACGCACGCACCCACAGCAATGGAGCAAGACACCACTGCACAGCCACTGTCACCCCTGCTGTTCGAGACACAGACTCCGGCAGAACCTGCAGATGCCACAACACCAAGCTCAGGGTCCTCTGTGCATGTGAGGCAAAGGAGGCAGGACGTAACAACATTAAGGATCCTGGAAAGCTCTGATGAGGAAGAGGTGGAGGATCCCAGACCTAGCACTCCACCACTGGCTGGCAACGCAGGGCAACAGGGGTCAATGGGATCTAGCCGTGCAAGTGACCGTGGCCTAACCCTGGGCGTAGTGTGCGTAGTGGGGCTCCGCGGAGCTACGCGAAGTGGGCGCAAAACTACGCCCACCCGCGCACTCCGCGTAGCCCCACTACGCGCCGCCCGCCTCCCTCCCGCCCTCCCTAAATATGCAAATAAAAAGATTTAAAGGTTTTAAAAACACTTACCTGTCCGCCGTGTCCCCGGGGCTCCCTCTCCCGTCCCTGGAATCGCGCCGCCGCCATTTCGGATACAAATGCGCATGCGCGGGCGGCCGCGCATGCGCATTTCTCATGAGAAATGCGCATGCGCGGCCGCCCGCGCATGCGCATTAGTATCCGAAATGGCGGCGGCGCGATTCCAGGGACGGGAGAGGGAGCCCCGGGGACGCGGCGGACAGGTAAGTGTTTTTAAAACCTTTAAATCCTTTTATTTGAATGTTTATGGAGGGCGGGAGGGAGGCGGGTGGCAGCCGGCTACGCACCGTCTGCGGAGCGCGCATAGTGCCGCCTGGCTACGCCCGCTACGCAAAATGCGTAGGAGACGGCACTACGCGCACTCCGTGCACGTAGCGTAGCTGGCCGCCCACCCTTACCGTGGCCATAGGACACGTGAGCAAGATGAGGGGCAGAATGTGCAGGGGGTCTTTGCTGGTCTGGAAGCCACTATGGTGAAGGTCCAGCGCATGCAGGCCAAAGGAATCATGGCAGTGCACAGACAGGTGCGCATCCTGAACAGCAGGATGTCAGACATTGATCGGGGGATATGTGCCATGGCAAAGGGAATGGAGTCCATGGGCAAGGGAATGGAGTCCATGGGCAAAGGAATGGAGTCCATGGGCAAAGGAATGGAGTCCATTGCAGAGAGTGTGAGGGACATGGGTGTGCTCATGGGTTCCCTCTGTGACAGGCTGGAGAGTGACCACCAAGAAAGGCGCAGGTATAGGCGCGAGGTCAAGCAGCTGAATCAGTCAATTAACCGTCTGGCAACTTCAACCACATTGCTATGCCGCCGGTCAGTGAACATGCAGACTGACATTGTGCACTGCTGCAGTGACTTGTCCAGGGGGATAGGGAGGGTGACCTTTGCTATGGAGGTACTGCTGACACAGGAGACAGCCACTGCTGGTAACACGTGTGTTGGGGACACAGAGGAGTCCACAAGCAGGAGTGGATCCAGCACGCCTGTACAGGACATTCTTCGGAGCAGCAGACTCCATGCAGATGACACTGGCACCACTGCGCAGGTTGACCCCAGCCCTGTGGCTCCCACAACATTATGTGGAAGCGCAAACATTAAGAAATCATAATGAACACAGGACAGGTCACAGTGAAGTGAACTTTGGCCACCCAGTGTGCAAAGTGAATTTAATTTGATTTTTGTGGTCTTGAATAGTGCAGTAGTGCATATTAAAGTGAGTGTTTCAAGACATGAACATGCCTGTGTGTCATCGCTCTATTAAAAGTATCTCTTGGTGATTTCTGCGCGTCGTAGTCTACCATCTGTTGCTGGTGCTGCTCCTGCTGCATTGTGATCGGCTTGTACTGTCCCATCATCTATGTCCTCATGATATGTTAGTTCTATCTCTGTGCCCTCCTTTGTGGCAAGATTGTGCAGCATGGCGCAGGTCGCAATAATTTTGCAACAGATAATTGGCGTGTATTGCCGTGCACCTCCACTCTTATGGAGGCACCTAAATCTACTTTTCAGCAGTCCAAAAGTGCGTTCCACCACGCAACGTGTTGTTCTGTGTGCCACGTTATAACGCCTTTCGCTCCTGGTGGATGGGTTCAGGTAGGGGGTGAGCACAAATGACCGCAGGGCATATGCACTGTCACCTGGGTGGAAAATGAAAATTTGATTAGTCACATACTCATGATTGCTCCTTCTGCATGGACTATCAGGGTGTCTCACACATACTTACCCAGCAGGTATCCATCACCAAAATCACCAGCCACAAGGCGTCTGTATATCCCACTGTTCTGGAATATGTAGGAGTCGTTGGTACTCCCTGGATATTTGGCTACAATGTCCGTATTTATGTTGGCAGCATTGCAGATCACCTGCACATTGATAGAATGTGTGGACTTCCGGTTTCTGTATATGTGTTCAGTTGCTGCAGGTGGGCATAGTGGGATGTGCGTCCCATCGATACAGCCTATGATGTGCGGGATGACATAAATCAAGTTGATATAAATCGGTTTTCGTCCTTGCTAGTTCTGCAGGTGTGTCAGGGAACTCAATGTAGTGTTCCATCCTCTGCATCATGGCATCAAGAAATTTTATGAAAAACCGTGACAGGCAGCTCCGGGACACCCCACCTACTGTGGCTATCACGTGCTGGTAGCTCCCAGAGGCAAGAAGGTGTAGGCAGCACAGCACCTGCACATGGGGTGGGATGGCGTGTGCTCTTGTGGTTGGGTGTTCCAGATATGGGTGGAGGTCCATGATCAAGTCCAGGATGGTACTGGGGTGGAGTCGGTACCTTTGCAGGATCTCAGCTTCAGTCAGTTGGAAGAGGGTGATCCTCTGCCTATACACCTGCTCCTCCCTTAGCCAGACCCTCTCTCCTGCTGCCTGTATCCGTAGCCGCCTTGCAATAACGTAGAAAGCCGCCATTGTGGTTGCACAGTTGCATTTTGGGGCCTTCTTATATATCCTGTTCCTGGTTTCCACCTGCTTCCAATCCATGGTAAATACTGACTCTTAAATACCGAATTTCATGGTATTCGGTATTTTTTGGATTTGCTACATCTCAACAAGCCATTTTTACCGTTTCTTATTTACCGACTCGGTAAATATGAATTCGGTATTTTCCGATTCGGAAAATTACCATTTCTTATTTACCGACTCCGTAAATATGAATTCCGTGAATTCCGAATCATGTATTACCGATTCGGTGTTTTACCGACTGGTATTTACCGATTCGGTACGTTTTTAGTCACATACATCTCGACGCTCTTATACCGGTCGGTAAAGGCCGAAATTACCGAATTTCGGCCGTTACCGACCGGTATTTAGCTACCTACATCGGGCCCTCAATCTCCCTGTGCCTGCAAAAAATGAATGAGTCCTTGTGTAATTAAACTGGTGCTTATGTAAAGCACTCCAATACCTTCTAGTTGAGTTTGTGCTATATAAAAAGTGCAAAAAACCAAATCAAGCAGGGTTCTTGTTCCCTTGCAAAGTTGATCCAAATATCAGAATCAATCACAAAGTATGTGCTTACAGTAGACAGTTAACAGTGATACCAAAAACATGGATTGATTTACGAGCAATAAATGATAAAAATGTTAAGACTATGCATGCCTGCATTTTAGTTTCTTTCTTATTTCACATGCTTTACTTAATCTTGCAGTCCCCAAAAGTTAGCTATTTTATAATGTTGTTATTTTGTTTAGCATTATTTTTTTCTGTGCATACTTTGAGCCATGTCAGGTGTTTAGGAGGGGCTTTGGCTCTGGCGCTGAGGCTGAAGCCAAGGTAAAGTGCCTGACAGTGGGTTGGCCTCTCTGCAGAGTACACAGAGCAATGTTCATGTATTCCAGTTGCAACTGAAAATCTGTGGAAATGTGTGTAGGGGTACACAGATCTCAACATTTGCAAAAGGAAATAACATTCCAGCATGTGAGTGAGTGCAGTGTAGGTTTGGAAGTAGTGAAGTGAATTCACTAAATTAATGTACTTTAAAATACACCATTGCCAATCTTTTTTTTTATTTTTTACTCAGGAAGGGGTGCCATCCTGGACCTACTCTGGACCTACCCTTGACCCACCCTGGAAACCACATTTGTCCATTAAACCTGCTTCCGTTTCTCGCTGTATAAAAGTCATACCCAACTTTTACACCTTGCCACTTTCAAATGTCACCAGCCGCCACTGATTATAGAGGATCTGGGATGGAAAGGGTAGAGGTTTGGGCTTGCCGAATATACTACTCTTAGGTACTCTGGGGCAGATTTATGAAGGCCTTGCGCCACGTTTACGCCGCTGTTGCGTCACGCAAGGCGGCGTAAACGTGGCGCATCCCTACGAACGATTTACAACGTGACGCATCTAGGCAGATGCGTCACGTTGTAAAGCCCTGCGCCGCTTGTGGGCGTTCCGGCGCAGGGTGGGCGTTCCGTGGCAGGTGCGCCTCGCAAAAGTGGCTGAGTGAAATCTATAAGATTTCACTCAGTCACTTTCAGGCCAATGCTGCGTCAAAAGCCTGCGCCTGCTTGAAGCAGGCGTAGGTCTTGATGCAGCATTGGTCAGATAGGGCACCCCCGAGCCTTGCTGGAGCTGCGTCGTGCTTGCGACGCAACTCCAGCAATGCGCCGCCTTTACGGCACAGATGCGTCACGCATCTGTGCCGTTTTTGCCCCATGGTGCGCCGCATTGAGCTGTGGCGCACTGTGGCGCACATTAACTGGCGCATCCCTGGGGATGCGCCAGTTAACATAAATCTGCCCCTAAATGTTATTCTCAAATCCTGACAGCATCCTTCTTACATGAATATTATTACTACACAAATAATTCCCCGATCAATCAGTTTTTAAGTTTAAGATTTCTTTATACTTTGTTAGTATATCTAAGTCTTTTGAGTGATTTGGACCTCCTAATCAGTAGAGCACATGGGGGGGATTTACTAAGATTTTGTGCCGTGTTTGCATCACAAAAGTGACACAAATTGGCATAAAATCTTTTTATCCCGATTTACTTTCACATGAAAGTAACGCGGAGCAGCGCATATCCAATACGGTGTTGCATTGCATTACATAGCGCCAAGTGGGCTTACCATGGGTGGTGCATGGGCATTCCCATTCCACCACCCAAGGTTTGTGATGCTAAATCCTATTCACTAAATAAAGTTGACAGGGTTTAGCATCAGAAAACTGCGCCCTTTTGAATTAGGCGCAAGGAAGGAGAAATGCTTTAATTTCTCCTTCCTTATCCGACTTTGTACTTGTGCTGCACTTTACAGCACACATACAAAGAGGGAAAAAGTTTTAAGTTAGTCTAAGCATAGTATCTTGTACTTCCAGTACAAAACCTATGGTAAAGGGAAAGGGGAGGAGAGAGCCATATTTCCGTAAATATGGAGCTCTCCTCCTCTCTCCTTTTCACCCAGAGCTGCATAGCATTTGTGGCTGCTGCACTGCGCAGCACAAATATATTTTAAATCTGGCCCATACGTTTATGTAGTTGGCCCCTTGCAATTGTAATTTCTGCTATCTGTTCAGCTTTTTGCTTAAACTGGTTTTTGATGATCACTTTAAACCTGACAGCTTTCAGTGTGACCCCAGCCATAGCATTTTGTGTATGCCTTCAAATATTCACGATCTTAATCAGCAAAAGTAATTCTTCAAATTATATTTTCCAGAAATTAGCCAGTGAGTTACTTTCTCTCCCTTCACTCTTAAATGTAATTATTTTAATATTCTTTCGGGCATCATTTAGAGTTGAACTTTGCCTAACCTTCTGCCAAAGAACTGCCATTTCTGGTCCATAACACTTTTAGGGACATGTTTATCCGATTTGTGGTGTAGAGCAGTGCAGCAAGTTACCTTGCTGCATTGCCCTGCATCACAGGGAAAGGGCAGGAATGCACCATATTTATCCAATATGGTGCATTCCTGTTCTTTCCCCCTGCGCTGGCACCATAGTGCAAGGATGCTTGTGTTGTAGACAGGATTGTATTTGTGCTGGAAGGGGCTCATTCCTGCACAAAAACAATCCATAGAGCATTGGCCGCTGATAGGAAACAGGGGCAGGGCAGGGGGGAGGGAGGAGTTAAAAAACACTAATTCATTGACCCCTCCTTGGCAGCCATCTTCCTCTGTCTTCTGTCCTTGCTTCTCTTCCTGGAAGCACAAAGGTTCCCTTAAGCCAATTATGATACTACTGTCACCAGTACAGCAGCGTTGTGATTGGTCTGAGCACTGTGATTTGGTGCTCAGAAGGGGAGTGCAAACCGCCTCAAAGCTGGCTTCAGCATTGAAAAAAAAATCATAATAACTTTGTGTTATTATCATTTTATTTTTCCTTTTGGGGCGATGCTCCTCTGCCTTAGCGGAGGAGCCGCTGCTGCCATAGAGGAATTCTCCTCTTTCTCTGTGTGCTGCAGAATGCAGCACTTATAGATTGAGGAAGCAATGAGGCCTATCTTTTTGGTGCATTTCTGGTTTTACCAGGTTTGGTCAATCTGGGAATGCGTCAAAAAGCATGGAATTTGCGTGGGAACACCCACCACATTGCCCATGGTACGCCTCCCTTGAGCAGCATAATGCAATATAGCGATTAGGGCTGCCTTGCATTACTCCATATTTATGAAGCCCTTCAAAGCCACTCAAAGTGGCTTTGTGTGAGCGTCCTAAATATGACTTGGGCCTTTGTGTCATGCCTCTATCACATTGGGTGGTGCAAGCATGATGCAAGGCCCTCATAAATATGCCCCTTGGTTCTTCTGCTTGTCGGGTAACCACTGTGTATCTGAAGGTGGAATCTCAACTCCACCATTAGTATCACCTTCACTACGATCCAGGTGCCACACAGCTATCAGTTGAAATGCCAAAATAACACTCACCTTAATTAGGAAAGGGTTTTCAACATCTTGTTTGCATTTTATTTTTTGTCTGGCTGGGAACAGAATTCGGGCAATGGTGGTTCTCGCAGAAAGATTTATGAAACAATATTCATTATATTATCCCCAATGTTATTAGCGAAAACTTGTAAGGTGTGCAAATTGGATAGAAAAAGCCAACATGAAAAATATGTGTTGGAATTTAAATATGGTACCATTAACGTATGTAAACTGCTGTGTACAGCAAGGACTACAATAAGTAATGTGTTGCGGACACCTCCCAATCTGGCTCCTGAAGCAACAACAGCATCAGGACTACACTCATGGCTGCCATTGACGGCATTCACTCTCTTCTCGACTGGAACGTAACTGAAGCCCTCATCCTACAGAACCTCTGGACCACCTTCGACACCGTCTTCCACCGCACCCTAATCATGACACTCCATGATGCGGCATTCGCAACATGGCACTGGACTGGATCCACTCCTTCCATACCCGCCAAACACAGCATCAGACTACCCCATTCCTCTTAGACCCTACAGATATCAGCTCCGGAGTGCCCCAGGGCTCTTCCCTGAGCCCCACCCTCTTCAACGTCTACATGGCCCACCTCACAGCCATCATCAGAAGCCACGGATTCAACATTGTCTCCTACGCTGACGACACCCAGCTGACCATCTCCCTCACCAACGAACCCACAGCCACCAGAATCAACTTTCACAGCGGTATGGAGGCAGTGGCTACCTGGATGAAAGACAGCTGCCTCAAGCTCAACTCGGACAAGACCGAAGCACTCACCCTGGGACACGCCCCCTCATCCAGGGATGACTCATGGTTGCCTGCCGCACTAGGAACCCCTCCCACCCCTACTGACCACGCACGCACCCTCTGCAACATACAGGACTCCTAGCTCACAATGAACCACCAAATCAATGCAGTATCCTCATCCTGCTTCCACACGCTCCGTCAGCTTTGAAAGACATCCAGAAAGACAGTCACCCATGCCTTCATCCCCAGCAGACTTGTAAATGTAAATGTAAATGTAGTAGTACTTGTATAGCGCACGAATCACCCATGTGGGTATCTCGGCGCTTGTACGAATACCGCTGTGGAACCCTTCCTGGCTTTTCCCTGTGAAGTGTCCACTCCTGGGCACCCCCAAGGTGAAGCCAGGCATCCTAGCGTTGTTGGGGCCGTTGTGGAGATTAAGCAAGCCCTTGCCCAAAGTTGCAGAGTGGGACCCATGATTAGAATAGGCACCGAGGCGAGAAATAACAGGTCCGAGGAAATTGGGCCCAAGACCCGCCGAGGCGGGAATTGAACCCTGGTCCCGGGCTAGACTTATGCATCAGGGTCTGCCGTTATAACCATTGAGCCACACTTCTCCACTTGACTATGGCAATACACTCTACGCCGGTGTCACCCAGAAACAGCTCAGGAAACTACAGGATGTCCAAAATGCCGCAGCCAGACTAGTCCCCGACAACCTCCGATACAGCCACATAACGCAACAGCTCCGACAACCCCATTGGCGCCCAATCAACAAGAGACTCAATTACCAGCTCCTCACACATGCCTACAAAGTTCTCCACGACACAGGACCAGAATATCTGAACCACCGCCTCACATTCCAAACACAGGCCAGACATCTCCGCTCTGCCCAACTCGGACTAGCCTCCGTCTCATGAATCCACAGGAGCAGAACCAGAGGAAGATCCTTCTCCTACCTCGCCGCCAAGACCTGGAACACCCTGACCCTCCATCTCAGGAAATACGCTTCATTGACCCAATTCAGGTAGGACCTCAAGACCTGGCTCTTCGACTGAACCTCCACACACAGACAGATCAGCAGCCCCCCTCACCCAGTGCCTTGAGACCCTCATGGGCGCATAGCTGCACTATACAAACTCCTGCTTGATTGATTGTGTGCTCTGGATTTTCATTTATGTAGCAATTCTAGGAATTGCAATCTTTGTTTACACTAGACCCCATCCCACTGGAGTAACAGTCTTATGTGGACATTCAGACTAAATTTACTCAGCACAATGTAAGCATTCAGCTTTCATTTAATTTACCCCTTCATGCTTTAAGGTGTTAATTTAATTGTCTATATTATGATATCTTCAGTTTTTCCTCACCTGGATTTACCACATGTGGAAGAACACATTTTTGTGGCCAGTAATTTCAGCTGGAAGACTTGCATGATGCTTTGGCTGCTGTAGAAGCCAAGCCTCATTTTGTGTTTTTTCAGGGGTGGGGGAAGAATGTAACTTTCCATTCCCTGCTTTGCGTCTCCATCCAATCCCTCTGCCCCACCTTGCCTACAAGCCCTTGCATGCATTTACCTCCTGGTCAGAGCAGATGGTAAATGTATGTGGTAAAACTGCATGGAATAGTGGATTCTGTGTGGTTTTATGACCAAAAAACTCAGACCCGCACAGTTATTTCCATTTAATGAGGGTTTACTCCTAATAGCATTGTACTGGTGCAATTTTACTGAGTGGAAACTGTCAAATCACAAGCGGTTTTACAGCAGACCTAGTACCGTGCAACTTGGACTCAGTTCTTACATGTAGACTTTCAGTTACCTCACAACGTGACCAGTCAGGCATACCTATCATTGATGTTCTGCAATAGGGACCCCAGAAATAGTTCAATTTACATGAGTTTTCTAACGCACATGTGATGGGGGTTCGGATCTCAGGGATGAGCCAAGGGAACGTCCACAGTCTCTGGCTTCGTCCTCCCATTAAGCCTTCCTCAGAACACAGAGGATCACACTGAAGACTATGGGGCCAGATACATGCAATTTGCTACCAGTACTTTTGCAACCAGTATGGTAATGTGCGAAGCGACCTATGTACTAATAGGTCATTTTCCAAAATACTGATTCATAGTGGGTCACAATTTGACCTACCTCATGAATAAGAATGAGGTAGGTCGCAAATCGGCACCCACTATGAAGAGCAGCCATCACAGGGATAGTGGTCTGCTGAGATTTGTGATTGTGATTGCTTTTACATAACGTATTTTTTTTCTTTAAAGGCTACTAGTTTTCTCTTCCTGTTTGTGAATGGGTCACTACGTCCTTTGAGGTGTCGGTAAAATACTAATGTTTTGCGACCGCATTTAGGTCGCAAAACATTAATACATACCACTATGATTCAGAATTTACTGCCACATGCATCAATGTAGGATTTTGCAATTCCTAAATTGCGAAAATTAAGGAATCGCAATTTAGGAATTGCAAAATCCTATGCATCAAGAAATCCTAAAGGTTTTTAGGATTTCTAAATTTTCGGAAATTGTGATTCCTTAACTGCGAATCGCAATTAAGGAATGGCATTACATTGATTCCTATGGGCCTAGAGGCCCATAGGAATCAATGCCTTTTTGCGAAATTTTTTGTGCCAATGACATTTAGTTGATGCATTGCAAGGGTGCTGAGTCCTTGAAATGTTTGTTTTAGTGCAAGTTTCACACACACATGTCCAAAGGACATGTGTGTGTGTAACATGACACTTTCCAAAATTCATTTTTGTGCTTTTTTAAAGAATTTCGCAAATTAACACGAGGGTCAACCTCGTGTTAATTTGCACTTCCTATTTCAAAATTCGCATTTTTTTACAAATTCATGCATTGCATTTAAGGAATCGCACAAATGCGATTCCTTAAATGCATTTGCATTTTTAGGAATTGCAAAAAAATGCGGATTTTCAAAAATTGTTTCATGCATCCCAAAAACTTATTTAGGAAGCGCAAACGGCCGAATTTACCGATTCGCACCGTTTGCACGTCCTAAATAGGTTGATGCATGTGGCCGTTAGACACCCCAAACACGCCCTACCAAATCGGTATTTGTTCGCAATTTGGTATTTGTACATTTAAAATACAGGGCTTTTTGCGACCTCAAAAATGCCTGGTACGTCTAGCCCTATTCTCTCTCTATGCAGATGAATATTAGATGAATAATGCGTTTGTCTACATACGAGATAAGGGACAAATCCGAATCAGGTTTTAGAAAATGTAAAAATAAAAAGTGAAGCGAATTAAATAGGCTCTTGGGTAAACATATTACTTTTTAAAGATCATACGAGGAGGGAGTACTCGTGCTGACTATCACTCCATCAGGTAAAGCTATATTCCCAAAGATGGCAGAGCTGTGTATCCACTGACACCGTAGGAATGCCCTATCGAGAATATATTCGTGTAATCGTTCTCCTCTGCATTTAAACCATTAATCAAATCCACAAAATGTTCTCCATTTTTTTTTGGTAAATATTTTCTCAGAGCATGTTTTACCCTCCAGGGGTCTGTGTTCCCCCACGTCTCAGTTTACTATTTTGGATTATGTAGGGATGTTAACTTCAAAGCAGATTGAGTCAGTGACGGCCTGAGTCATTTATTTTGGACTGACATGCAATCCCTTTCTGAACCTTTGTAGTTAATACAGTTCACTGAAGTTTCTCAGTTTTGAATACGTTTCACCATACACTGTACGCTTTGCCTGCTCTGTTACAATATTTCTTTTATGGGTGACCTCTGTAGAATATAGGCATCTTTAATAGTTAACAAATACATTTAAGCACCGATTACTAGTTGTGATATTTACTATGTCGTGTCAATACTATTATCCCAGGGTGAGGTATTTCTCCCAAGAGGTAAACACCTTATATTCTTAGCTTTGAACTTGGAAATATAGCATAACCTGCAAAATAGTTTTTAACATGTTTCGCCTCTTTTCTGGACCTTTTACCCAACAACGTGTGGTAGGTTTGGCCTGCTGAAATCTGTCAGGGGAAAGCAGGGTTACACACCTCAAACTCCTAATGGCTTTAAAAACGCTGAAAATAGAAATCCGAGTCCGAATTCAGGGTTTAGCGGTTATCAGAATAGTCGGGTTTACTCTGTAAAATTAAAGGCCTCATTCCAAATCTTATGAGAATTCCGATTTGGGAGGAAACTGGTGTCTTTGCCCGAATTGGAACCAGTGACAATTGTACTCAGTGGAACCCTACGATGGGTTGTGCTCATCCTCAAGGCGAATAGTTGGGCCCAGTAGAGCACTTCATCCAAGTAATAAATATGCCATCAGTGGCCTTAGAACAGAGGCGGCTTCACCGCTAAGGTGGAGGAGCATTGTCCCACATGCAAAATAAAATGAGAATAACATAACGTTATTATCATTTTATAATTTATATTTTACGGTACTGTCCCAGTTTTTTTTTAAAGGGGCGGGGTGGGGCTGGGCTGGCTGTCAGCCAGAAGGGGGAGGGGCGGTATGTGCACTTAAGTGCGCATGACGATTTGGTCGGCCATCTCAGTCCGGCCAAACCATCATGCGCACTTTGCATGTTCTCCCCCGAGGCTGCATTACAGCCTAGGTGGTGAACATGCTCACGCTTCTACTCCCTTTCCAAACCACAGTGCTCAGACCAATCACAACGTTGCTATCAGCAGGATCGTGATTGGGAGTCTGGGTGCTTCCTGTTGCAGCGTCCTCGACGCAAGAGGAACAGAGGTGAGGCGGCGTTCAGGTAAGTGCTGTTTTCTTTCTTTTTTAACCCCCCCACCTGCCTCTTACCCGCCCTACCACCACGGCCCCATAGCAGCCACCAAAGTCTTAAAGTAAGATCTCTAATGAATTTGTGGAGGAATACCATGGTGCACTACATCTACATCTACATTTGCACATCATGTTATTCACTTTCGTGTCTGAAGATAGTCAGTTAATTGTTATGCTGTGCTTTTGCAACCAAGTAGAACCTAGAGGTTGGTCTCTAGCTAGACAAGGTACAAGGATTTGCATTCCGATTTTTTCAGGAGCATTATCCCCATTGCATATTTTAATGTAATGAGTACTCTTCCCATTAGATGAAAAAACATTAACCTCTACCATGGCAATAGAATCTGGACAAAATACCACATACACATTTGTACCATTGTGGAATCTACCACATAAGTTTAAAAATAAGTGAATATTTTACTGGCTGGTGTTATACCAGTTGTAATATTAAACATCTGGCTATGCTAAAACCAGTTATACTGGATGGAGTACTAGAACAACTACTAACCGAATTTAGCCAAAGAGGAGATCTCACTACAACTATTCCCTTTTGCAAAGACTGCAGGTGTAAGAGGTGGAACAGTAACACTTTTATCAGAGGAGGTAGGAGGCACAAATCCAGAGATTAAGGGGCAAATTTAGAAAAAAGTCAAGCAGCGCAACAAACCACCTTGCTGTGCTGCACACAGGGAAAGGGCAGTAATGCGCTGTATTCAAAAGAATACACTCATTCCTGTCTTTGCCCCTTCAGTGGTGTCATTTTGGCTGCCTATTGCCAATGCCGGCACCCTTGCACCATGGCGCAAGGGTGCCAGTGTTGCATGCATGATTGTTTTTTGTGCAGGAAGGGGTGCCTTCTTGCTCAAAATTAATCCCCTGAGACATGTTCCTCTTTCTATGTGTGCTAGAATGCATTACACAAAGAAAGAGGAAGTAATGAGGAGAAATAAATATATATCTACTCCTTACACCTCACCTGGGAAGGCATATCTTTGTGGGGCATTCCCACGTTTACCAGTACAGTAATGGCAATTTTTTACTGTTATGTGTGCTGCAAAATGTAGCACACATAGAAGTAGCAAATTGTCATTATTTAATGATTGTTTATGTGCAGGAAGGTTTCCTGCACATAAACAATTACTAATGGTGCTTTGCTCTTTTTATGTGTGCTGCAGAATGCTGCACACATAGAAAAAACATAAACGAGGAGAAATAAAAGTATTTCACCTCGTTTCGCCATTCAAACGCCAGCTATTGCATGGCAGTACATTTTGGCACTGCCTCAGATTTACACATCCAAGTGGCTTAATGCTGCTTTGCAATATGGAGAAGGGGATAGCACCACCAGAACGTCGCTAAAAGGGACGTTCTGGTGGTGTTATCCCCTTGTAAATATACCCCTAGGTATATCTGATCTTGAGTTGCCTGAAAAGACAGGGGAAGCAGATCCAACAGATTGTGACTGTGTTATCATGGGCAACAATTGAACTAAATCATTTAATGTATTACATTTTTTATTGTTCTGCTTTTTCTCCCTTATTTACCATCTACTTATTTTTTCAGCAAACAATCTTGATCTGAGTAAATTTCACTAACACCACACAGATATTCTCACTAACTTCAAAGGGTATATGTAATAGGAATCTATGACAAAATATCGACTACAAAAATATCTACCCTCCACAAATATCGCAACAAAAATATCGATCACAATAATATCGAAATGCTATCTCTAACAAGGTAAGTACAAAAATATCGAAAAAAATATATTGATGTCAAAAATATCGTTTTTTAGAAAATATCGTTTTATTTTAATAAAAAAACAATGTAATATTAACAAAATAATACTTATAAATGTAATAAACATAGTTAAAAATATATTATAATATTTAAAATTAATAAATAATTTAATAAAAAATAATAATAATAAAGATATAATACATAGTATATACTTCATTAATAATAACTCTAAAATAATTATTTTAATAACTTATAAATAAATGAAAATATAATAAATTACAAATAAATTTATATACATAAAATAATAATATAAATAACAATTAATAACAATGTAAAACTAATAAAAAAAAAAAATACATTTTGGATAGCGTACGGGTAAAAATTACTATTAAATCTCCAGAGAGTACAACAGTAGGGAAAGTGTTGGATAGCGTAGGGGTAACAATTACTATTCCCACTCCAGAGAGTGCAACAGTAGGGAATGTGTTGGATAGCGTAGGGGTAAAAATTACTATTTCCACTCCAGAGAGTGCAACAGTAGGAAAAGTGTTGGATAGTGTAGGGGTAACAATTACTATTCCCACTCCAGAGAGTGCAACAGTAGGGAAAGTGTTGGATAGCGTAGGGGTAAAAATTACTATTCCCACTCCAGAGAGTGCAACAGTAGGGAAAGTGTTGGATAGCGTAGGGGTAACAATTACTATTCCCACTCCAGAGAGTGCAACAGTAGGGAAAGTGTTGGATAGCGTAAGGTTAAAAATTACTATTCCCACTCCAGAGAGTGCAACAGTAGGGAAAGTGTTGGATAGCGTAGGGGTAAAAATTACTATTCCCACTCCAGAGAGTGCAACAGTAAGGAAAGTGTTGGATAGCGTAGGGGTAACAATTACTATTCCAACTCTAGAGAGTGCAACAGTAGGGAAAGTGTTGGATAGCGTAGGGGTGAAAATTACTATTCCCACTCCAGAGAGTGCAACAGTAGAGAAAGTTTTGGATAGCGTAGAGGTAAAAATTACTATTCCCACTCCGGAGAGTGCAACAGTAGGGAAAGTGTTGGATAGCGTAGGGGTAACAATTACTATTCCAACTTCAGAGAGTGCAACAGTAGGGAAAGTGTTGGATAGCATATGATTAAAAATAACAAACTTATAAATAAATGTATTTTTTAAATAATAAAAATATTAACTATAAAATAAATATAAACCATTTACAAATACCAATACATAATTATTAAAAACATGAATAGCAAAATATTTTTAACCAAAAAAATTAATACAAAATACCATATAATAATATTTAATTACCAATTAATTATTAATTAACAATTATATAATTAACAAAACAATTAATTAAAGGACATTATTACTTAATTACATTTAAATTACTTCCAACCCTATTCCCCTATAAACCCACAACCCGCTACAGAACATAATATTTATAAATATTATATGAATACCTCCAACATAGTGGCCTTTATGCCAATTTATTGATTTATGCTGTCCAATCTCACATTGTCCAGGGACCTCAAGCCTATAAACCAGGTAGTCAGGGGAAGGTAGTCCTTAAGAAAAGGTTAGGTATAAAATAGTTGCTGTTAGAGAGAAAGGCACCTTGTGTGTCCAAGACACTCTGGAACAAACACTGTGTGTGTTTATCCTGCAGGCTGTGCTTTTGTCATCTTTGAGCTTTGATACAGGTAGGGTGTTAATTCTTGTGTCTTGCATCTTGTGGTTCATGCTTAACCCTCCACAGCTTCTAATGCATTTTGTCCGAAAATCACTCTGTGTATATTTAGCCCAGCTTTGTCTCCTCTAGTCAGAAAGTGTTGTTTCCTAACAATGTGGAGCAGTGGTGTAGCAAGGATATCATGTCAAGACCTAATGCAAGCAAAGCCTCCCACACTTTCATATGATAGAGGAGGTAACTTTGAAGAGGGCATTACTTCTGTGCCAATTGGGCCAAAGCCTATGTGTGGAGTAAAGTGGCAACCTCGTGTGGCAGAGGTGGCCATCATGAAGAGTTACTGCTGTGTCAATCAGACCATAGCCCATGTGCGGAGTAAAGTCGGTGACCCAGTTTGTCAAAAGAGGCCACACTGAACATTGAATTATTGTCCTGTCGATCGGGCGGAAGCCCAAGTGTGAGGTAAAGTCAACAATCCTGTTAGCCACAAGGGCAGCTCCGAGCCCAATATTTAATCCTTATATTTAATGCACACCAGATAAAAACAGGTTTCAATGTGATGGCCTGTTTAACAATGTAGTATTATTTTATACATGGGTTTTGTTGGGCTGCATTTTTCTTCCAGCTGTGAGACTGTCTCTCATATTAGGAAATCATGTATCCCTCAGAGAGAGCTTTGAGCCTCAGCTCCGTTATCAAAATATATTTGAGGGATCACATACACACTCAGTTGTATGCACACCAGTAAATGTCTTTACTTAGATAGATAGGTAAACAACAGAACAACAAATAAGTGCTCCAAAAACTGATGTGACAAAAGTAAATACTGGTGCAAATGTGGTATTTACAAAGCGTAATACACTGTTGGCTGGTAATACAATTTTGGTAGCACAGAACTCCTAAGTAAAGTACACTCTACACAAACCCACAAATAATGGCAGAAAACAATGCAATATGTCAATTTTTTTTAGACCTTCTATTAAAACTTTGCTGGGGTCTTCATCAGTAAATTGAGTACCAGAATCTGTGTAATGGTAACATCATTTACAGCACTAGATGCCTCCTACATCACAACAAGTTATTGTTCAGAGCTACTGTTCGGTTTCTCATCATTAGCACTATGGCAACAATGAGGGTGAGAAGGTGTGACCCACTTCCCCGCTCTACGAAAGGAGGTGAGTTAACAGGTATGCAAAAAAACTGTTTACTCTTTGTATCCTTCATTCCTTTTACTTCCCTTAGTCCCGCAGCTGCAAACAGAAGACTGTTGAAGGGCTACAGGTGGAGCAAGCGGTCCATACTTTTACGTTGAAGACCCTGATTTGGGTTAAGTGGAGCTAAATTCATGCATGAAATTCTACTCTGACCAGTCAAGACTGGTCTAGTGTAACAACACCAGACCCAATTGTAGCGGCCATGAATTTCAGCCAGAAAAAATAGCTTGAGGCTTTGGCTGCAATAGCAAGGCCTTTGTACCTGACCCCACAAAACCTTTTCCTCTTGCAAGGAGGAACTTATAATGCTCTGCTCTGCAAGAACTATTATTCCTTTTACTCTTACCATTCCTGTCCTCCTTTCTCCACCGCGGCCCCACAAAGAAATCCCTTCACGTAATTACCACCTGATCAGAGCAGTGGTAGATATGTGTACTAAAGCCCTTGGAATAAGCAATGACATCCAGAATACCACACTGCAATTGTAATTCCATGTCTGAAATTATTTCTAATTCTGAGCAATTTAACTCGTACAGTACTGGTGGATTGTTAATGCAATGTAACTGTATTTACATGTGTGGTGCTTGCATACCAGACACTCAAAATGTCAGGAAGGCTTACAATAAATCTAACCACAGCATTCATATGGGGTAGTATTCAAATCCATGGGTAGGAGGAGCAAGATGGCGGACTGAAGCCGCCATGGAGAGCAGCAGCAGGAGACCCTCTCTTCCACCGATACCTAAGATGTAAGGTTCTGACTGAGGCACTGCTTGTAAAAAAACTAAGGTTAGCTCTTACCAGTGACCAGGGGCTTTCTGGGGTCTGCCGGTGGCACGAAGCGTCAAGGGTCTTGGTGATTGGCGGTTGGCGGTCAGTGGGATCGGCGCGGAGGCGGAGAAGCGGCCTGTAGTTGGAGGAGGAGTGGAGGCAGATCTCTGGCCCCTGGCCAGAGGACGCAGCGAGAGCGAGACTGCACGAAAGCCGATGCCGATAGCCGGTTCTGCTGTTACATTGTTGCTACACTGCAACGCAAGCAGGCAACAGTTGCGGCTGTGGGGAAAGCTTTGGGCCAGTAGCTGACAAACTCTTTTTTTTTTTTTTTCGGACGCACATGGACTGCTTAGTGCTTAGTGAGCATAGTGGATACGAAAACGTCCTGGAGGTGGTGTGGAGGCTGATTCAGGGCTCGGACCTGACATACGCCGGCTGGTTGATCAGCACTGGAGGAAAGACTTTGGAAACAAGGCATTTGAGCAACAACGGTAGCCTGAGTTTGAATACGAATCCAAATCCGAACCGGGGGGGGGGGGGGGGGGGGGAGGAAGGAATCGGATGCTGTAATTGAACGGGACCCGTGTGTGGTTGCTATTACGGGGGAAATACCCGTCTTTGACAAAAATGCCGGGCCGACTGGTGCCCCGGTTGTGGGCTTCCATCTTCACCTATCCCGCCCAGACCCCCGCGGGGATTAGCACGGAGAATAGTGCACAGACAAGGATACAGTATCCCCAGTACTGGGAGATGGCGCCTAAAAACCCAGCGAGAATCAAGCGAGCTGGTAAGAATGTGGTAACCGAAGAGGTTAATAATTCTGGGAACGAAGGGGTTGCACATGAAAGAACAGGTCTGCCTCTAATTAAATCCCCAATATTACAACTCCCAAAAGCAGCCGTACACTCAGGTAACAAAAATGGAATTGGAAATGGACAGGCTGTCGAACAACAGGCACCTAACAGTAGCAATGCCGTAATCCCAATAGAGCAACTGGGCAACAATGTGACATCTAAAGACTCATCTAAAGACTCACCCAATAGTGGAGTTCTTGCCTCAGCCCCAACTCAAACTCCTGCTAAAGAGACTGCGGGAGCAAGTGAGGAAATGACTAGTGTATTGGCATGGGGTGCTAGGGTAGATGTAGGTGCAGGTTGAGTCACTAATAACAGAATACTGGTAGTGGCTGCAAAAAACAAAATGGTAATCACAGATAAAGAGCATATAAGCCCCCTTGGAACTTCATGCGGGGTGCCTCGCTTAATCATCTGGATTTATCAATACTATCCACCTGCACTAACTATGAACAACTCTCTCCAAATAATTATGGAATAAACTTGATGCCAAAGTTGGAGGAAAAGATGGGTGCAGCTATAGACAGTGCCACAGCAGGAAATGACTCTCAAATTGATTCTGAATTTAATGATGAGTTTGAAGAAATGGAGACGGTCACATCAAGGAAAACTCACAGCACGAGCAAAGGCTCTATTGCAAAAAAAGCTAGAGGAAAATCAAGAAACAATATTTAAAAAACAATGTACGGACAAAGTGGGGTAAAAGCTAAAACTATTGCTGATAACAGCCCTTTACAAAAATGGGTGCAAGCCAAAGGCGGGGTAAAGACGATGGTACTATGGCTGTCAGGGAACAGTCCAGGGGAGGGAGCTCCCACAGAAAATCTGACAAAAAGCATAAATGCACTATACAACTGCATATCAACCATGTCTGGTCAAAATACACCTTTGACCATACTCAGCACCAACGATATGACTCATAATATGGATGACCAGAATACGGGTTTGAATCGAGCCACTGCCCGGCTGCAGACCGAGAATGGGGCCAGTAAAGAGGATGTATCACTCAGTCTGATTGTTCAATCCCTTAGTGAACAGAGACATGAATCTCAGCAACACTATATGCAAATTCGTGAAGATAACGATAAAATGCAACGGTGTTTAAATACTTTGGAAAATAAATTAGGTGGTCTCACGTTAGAGGTGACAGAGCTACAACAAAGGGTTGCAGACACAGAGGAACTCTCCACTTGCACAGAGGTATGCGTTAACAAACATGAGACCCAGATCGCAAACTTGCACACCAAAATTGAGGATATGGAAAATTGACAGACAAAATCTTCGAGTCTTTGGCATACCAGAAGGGGCTGATGGTGCAGTCCCACAAGCATTTATGGTTCAGCTCTTTCAAAAGGCATTCCCGGATTTATCGGACTGGGACTGGGACTCACAGCTGCAAAGGGTCCATAGACTACCCTTAGTCCAACGGAACAAGGATAGTCAGTACCCCCGGCCTTTTTTGATTTATATGCGTAACTTTTTGGTAAGGCAGGCAGTGTCATTAAAAGCTCGACCTAACAAGCCAGTTTCCATAGATTCAATAACTTTTTTTGTCAGATCCAATCTAAGTAAAATTACTATGGAGAAACGCTAGAAGCTACGGCAATATATTGATCCAATTAAGGCTTTGGGTGGTCAAGCTTTTCTACAAGAACCGTCACGTCTAAAAGTATTTAAGAATGGTCATACATTTCTTATTTTTGATGACCAAGAAGTGGAAAAAATGTTGAATAAATGGCGGAGAGAAGCCACAGAGAAATCTGTAGAACAGTAATACAGTGACTGACTAGGTATAGTGATCTAAAAAGGTTAATGGAGTAAAATGATGTCGGTAGAGGTGTAAGAATTTTTGATATTTGACACAAAATTTCATTTTCAACAGGGAGTCGCTTTTCCACTCTGTTTTCTTTCCCTTTTTCCATTTGTTACCTTTTTATTTGCCAAATGTAGAAAATTGGCTTTGGGATCAATGATGTAATGATGCAATGAGGTATTTTTCTGCATTACATATGGTGTAGTTTCCTGCATTACATATGGTGGTATTGGAGATTATGGTGTGGCTTTAGGAGAGAGGGGTCGTCACCACTGCAGCTCTTTTGGCTGCCTAAACCAACGGCAGCTGGTTAAAGAGAGGAATCCTCCTCTACGAAGAAGGGGTGGGTGGGGATGGTAAGGAATGGGTTGGGTGGAGGGTTTAGGGGTGTGGGGGTCTTCGGGGAGGGTAACATTAGTAAAGTTGATATGAGGCGAGTTTTTAGAAAGACAATAAGTCGCAAGGTTTTTTGTTCATGTTTTTTTCCTTCTTTTTTCTTAATGTGTAGGGGGCGAGGGGGGATGAGAAAATCATTGTTATGGATAGAGTAAGGTGTCTAGCCTGGAATGTGGCAGGGCTAAATAGTAGGAACAAACTGCGTTTAGTTTTTGAGGAGCTAAGGATGTACAGCCCGCATATAGTTTTACTGTCTGAGACACATATATGTTATAAGAATCATAATGTCCTTAAAGAACTTGGGTACAATATATTATAAGTTCTGACTTAAATGTGTCAATTCGAGGGGTCGCTATCCTACAAAATAAATTTTTCAATGCCGAGACTATTAAAACCTCGATAGATAAAAATGGTAGGTGGGCTATTGCCCAATTTATTATAGAAGGTAAAAAAAAGATGTTTTGTGTGGTCTATGGCTCAAACACAGATGATCCCACCGTTATGGATAAAATTAATATGGAACTTCTTGAATGGGAGGGGGAGCGTCTGGTATTCGGTGACTTTAACTGTATTATCAATTACGACATTGATACCACCAGACGGGGGGCATTTAGGAGGATGCGTAAAACACGCGCTGCAATCAGAAAAATAGGGCGAATCCACAATATTAAAGATGCCTGGAGAGTACTACATACTGATGTTGCCAGTTATACCTACTACTCAGCCGCGCATAAACTATGCTCTCGCATTGATATGGCCTGGGCGTCAGATAATATTTTGGAAACAAGTAACATGGAGATTTGCCCGCGGGTCACATCACACCACAACCCCATTATTCTTTCTTTTAAAACACCAACAAAGAAATCAAACTATCGCTCTTTTTCATTCCCAAGATATCTGATGCTTAATGCAGATTTTATACTTAAACTTAAGGCTCATATAAAAGATTTTTGGGAACTTAATATTGGCTCAGCCTCGCATAATGTGGTATGGGACTCTTGTAAGGCTAGCATTAGGAGTTTTACTCAGCAGTATATATTTAGACAGAACTCCGAAAATAAAAAGAATATTGACAATACTGTAGCGAAAATATTATATGTAGAAAAACAGTTGGCGCCAGCGCTCTTACAGGGGTGTAATTTAGAAGAAGAATTAGGTTATATCTTAATTGATCTCAAGTCTGCTTTAAAACAGACACTGAGAGGAAAAAAGCCTTATTAAATTGCACAAATATCGACTTTCCCAGTATGTGGGTGGTGAAACAATAGGAAAAGGAATTAGCTTACAAGGTGGCAGAAAGTAAGGCAAAAACATTAGTTATGACAATTAAAGGCCCTGATAACGTGACATATAATAATCCCCCTCAAATACTTGAACAGTTTGCTAGATACTATAAGGATTTATATATTCCTGAAAGTCGACCGGGGCCTAACGACATTAATATATATCTACAGACTATAGAAGTGAACCGCATTGATGAGGAGCAAGCAGATATGTTGAATAAAGAAGTTACTCTGGCTGAGATCAGATTGGCAGTCTCCTCTCTGCCTTCAGGCAAATCATCAGGGGAAGATTCGATTCCGTTAGAGCTTTACAAATATTGCATTGAGTAATTAGCCCCTATACTTAGCCAAGTGTTCGGACATATGGGACAAGGGGGGAAAGCCCCCGAGTCTTAGAAAATGACAGTATACGCAGATGATACAACAGTTTATTCTACGAATATATCTGAGGCAATGACAGGGATAATTGCGGAGGCTAGGATGTTCGGTGCAGTCTCTGGATACAGGCTGAATACCAATAAGACACAAATAATAATGAATTATAAACCAAAGGTCCCAATTCAGAGAGTGTGCAAAACCTCTATCTACTTGGGAGTTAAAATCTCTGCCAGCCCAGAAGAGATAGCTATGCTGAACTATGAATCATTGCTAAAGGACACAGCTATTACTTTAAAAAAAATGGCATAAGGTTCCACTTAGTTTAATTGGCAAAATTAACTTAATTAAAATGAAGATTCTCCCCAAATGTATCTATCTATTTCGATCTATCCCACTACGTATTAATAATCTTTTTTTAAGTGCCTAGATGGCATATTAACAGTTTCATTTGGGGCTACAAAAAAGCAAGTTGTGCAATTGAAATACTTAAGCTACCTTATGGAAAAGGCTGCCTTGACTTTCCTGATTTAAAAATATATTTTTGGTCGGCATTTCTAGGGCGAATTCGTAGCCTGATACACCCTAACAAGGAACCTTTTTTTACTATGCATGTATGTTGGGAACAGAGTCCAAAATGTTCTTATACCATATTAATGACCCAAATTACTTCAAGAGGGTTAATTTTAAGATTGCACGAGACATAGCATATATCTGGAGGGCTATTGTCAGTAAATTCCAAATACCGATATACCATCCTAAATTACCCTTATGGGACAATCCAGCTCTCCCAGGAATTTTCCACGATGGCGGAGGGAAACAATGGGCACATCTGGGTATTAAAGGCTTAAGGGACTTATATGATAATACTGGATTTTCAACGTTTGGGAGACTCCAACTTCTCTATAATGTTACGGAGAGCACGCGCCTAAAATATTATCAAATCCGAGATTTTTTTTACATAGCCTTAAACTTACTGAACTGACGGATTCTAGTATATGGGAATGTATTCACTTAGCTAAAGATAGATCACTGATTAGTTTTGCATACAAAAGATTTAATTCTCAAAAAGAAGGTGACTGTGGGAAATTACCTATACGGTGGAGTCAGAAACTGGGGTCTACCATTACTGCTAATTCTATATCCACTGCACTGGATACTAGTCGAAAATCAGTATACTCTTCCAGTTTAAGGCTACAATCATAGAGAACTATTTGTTCTCTTTACTACACCCCTGCACGTATCTCGAAATGGACAGCAAGTAATTTAAGTAGCGACCGGACTAGATATCCAAAATGTGATTCATACGCAGCCAATTTAGCGCATATGTTTTGCTCGTGGCCATCATTATTAACATTCTGGGGAGGACTGGAAAGGATTGTGTCTCATAAACTTAATAGATATATTTAATTTACGGTTACAGATATCTTACTGGGTCCACAATCATGTGATTATAGCCGTAGAGAACCTATCAGTATTATACTTGCTTGTGCTAGGTTAGCTAATGCTCGAGCATGGATCGCACGGGATCCACTATCGATGGCAGAATGGTGGGCCATAGTTAAAGATACATACAACATGGAATATGCACTAGATAAAATCAGGGGTGTAAGAGCATTATATAAACTAGGAAACATTGGGGGAGAATTTGTATAGGAATTTATATAGGAATTTGGTTAAGTAGCTCACAGGAAGCTATGCTTGTTTAAAATGGTTTTGTTTTTGGAAGGCTACCCCCCTTGTCCCTCACAAAATCCAATAATCTCTGTATTGTGTTATACATGCCTGTTTGCTTGCTGTTTCCTTATTTTGTATGGTGATTATGTTTTTCTTTCTTGCTGCTACTCGGACCTCAAGTCATTCATATATATTTTTTTTGAAGTATTCAAATCCATTGTTTTTTGCCCACCAGACCACCAAGACCAGTTTTGACCAGAATGGGGTTTGTCAGTTGAGGGTAAGATGGTCCCAGTGGCACAGGGCAACACTGGTTTTGGGATTCTTGTGTTCCAGTTTGGAAAGGACCTGGCTTGGCAGTTCTGGCTGGATTGTTCCTATTGGAGCAGGACCAAGGCTGATTTGAATATGGCCAGGTCTAATCTGAGGGGGCATGGTGGGCAAAACAAGATGGGTTGGAATGCTACTCCGAGCAATTGCCAGTTATTAGGCAAATTACAAGCATTTCTCACATCCCCTTTTGTTTGCTTAATTTGAGTGGTGCTCGGTACAGCATTTAATTTTTTACACTTGCACTTTAACTGGGTCCCACATGGCAGCGCTGTTTGACTAATTTAGAGCTAAGCACTACAATTGTTTATTAATCCAATATACATTAAAAATGACTAATACCGACTGCCCAAGCCACTTGTAGAGTGTGATGGTTAGTAATTGTGTTTGTACTGTGATTTGGCAACACTGGCAAGGTCAATGAGTGATGCAAGCTGCAGTGGTCTCCTGACAGTGCCTTGCCACTTATGTATTTTTTTAGGTCTCCGCAGTATTGCAGGGGAGAGATCTCATGTTGTTCAGTAAGGGGCTTAAACCCGCCCCTCTTCTCCATTGGCCGGCTACCTACACGGAGGCCAGCCATTGGAGGAGAGGGGCATCACTCCGTTTAAGCCCCTTCTTTTTGGGATTCGGGGGGGGTGTTTTTTACTTTCTTTCTCTCCTCTTTCCATTGGCTGGAACTTTACCTTCCAGCCAATGGGACGGGGAGAGCACAAAAAACACGCCCCCGAATACCAAAATGACGCTGCGTTTCTCCAAGGCATTTCTGCTGGGCCTCGGAGAAACGTGGTCGTGTGGAGCGCTCCTCTCTTAAAGGACGGGGCTTACAAACATGGCATGGTGAGCGCTTGTTCCTGTATTTCGAAACGTGGTGGTGTTACCGGAGCTGTTACATGAGGTAAAAGTGACAATTGTGAGCAATCAATACATGAGGTAGCAAACAGTGCATTACAGGAGGAAAGAGTGACAAGTGTGCAGGCTCTCCTCCGTCCCACTCTCGACTCGCCTCTCCCCCTTCCCTCTGCCGCTCCCCGGGCCCCCACCCCTCCCTCCCTCTCCAGCGGCCATGCTGCTTCGGCTTGGGCATTTCTGAGAGGAGTGAACTCACAAGACCCATGCAACCGTCACCTGTGACACAAACGCTGAAATGGCTTCCATTTGTATTTTAATCAAAATCTCCGTCAATCATAAAATCGGGACAAACAATACAGAAACCTCCGCGGCCATCAGACGTGCTCGCGCCGCCTCAATAAAGTGCGAAGTCGGGCAGGAATCCAAGCCTATGTAATTATTGTTATTAGCAGGCCCAACGTAGCCAAATAAATGTCACGCGCACCTACGCACAGACTGAGAAAGCTCACGGCATTTGAAAGCCTGAATTGGTTCATAAGCGGGGCACCCAATTATTGCAAAAGAGCAGTTTCTCTCAATTGTTGACACCACACGCAGTAAGTAAAAGCATTTATTCAGCCATATGTTTCAAAAACGTGACCGAATCCTACCGGGGGAGGCAAATTAGGCTCTCGTTGCTAAATACAAGTGTCCAAAGACGACACCGGAAATTGGTCTGCCTGGGTGAAAGGCACCCGTTGCCAGGGCACCACAACGTGCTTTTCTGCCCCCCCACCCCCTGATCCTCGTTGTGCTCGCTTTTCTGCCCCCCCACCCCCCTGTTCCTCGTTGTGCTCGCTCATCTGCCCCCCCACCCCCCTGTTGCCTCGTGCTCACTTTTCTGCCCGCCGCTTTTCTGCCCCCCACCCCCTGCTTTTCTGCCCCCCAACTCCCGCTTTTCTGCCCCCCAACCCCTGCTTTGGAGGTGCAGGGACTGTATTCGTATAAACTAATAATTTATTGCTGAAACTGCACGTATGATGCTCGAGTCTCGCACTTTGAATGAAGCTCATCATAGAACAGTCTTCAGCTCTGCCAGTTTCAGTGGGGCACCATTATAACGCTAATTTTGAATGCGCATATCTGTGAGTCTTCGCTTTTCGCTTTAATCTTATATTTTGATTTCGCATCCTAAGTCATAGTCACTTGTTTAGAGCAATGGATCCTGAAATCCAAAGGTATTTGTAAAAAAAAACTTGGGCTCTTGATAAATGATAGAAGTATGTCTCCGCATGCGATTCCTCGTATGAAGTCTCTGTTTTGTGTGTGTGCCCCCACCCCCCTGTTGCCTCGTGCTCGCTTTTCTGCCCCCCCACACCCCTGTTGCCTCGTGCTCGCTTTTCTGCCTTCCCCACCCCCCGCTTTTCTGCCCCCCACCCCCCTGTTGCCTCATGCTCGCTTTTCTGCCTCCCCACCCCCGCTTTTCTGTCCCCACCCCCCTGTTGCCCCGTGCTCGCTTTTCTGCCCCCACCCCCACTTTTCTGCCCCCCACCCCTGCTTTTCTGCCCCCCTACCCCCTGCATTTTTGCTCCCCACCCCCCTGTTCCTCGTTGTGCTCGGTTTTCTGCTGCCCCACACCCCTGTAGCCTCGTTGTGCTGGCTTTTCTGCCCCCCCACCCCCTGTTGCCTCGTTGTGCTCTCTTTTCTGCACCCCCACCCCCCTGTTGCCTCGTTGTGCTGGCTTTTCTGCCCCCCACCCCTCTGTTGCCTCGTTGGGCTCGCTTTTCTGCCCCCACCCCCCTGTTGTCTTGTTGTGCTCGCTTTTCAGCACACCCACCCCCCTGTTGCCTCGTTGTGCTAGCTTTTCTGCCCCCCCACCCCCCTGTTGCCTCGTTGTGCTCGCTTTTCTGCCCCCCCCACCCCCCTGTTGCCTCGTTGTGCTTGCTTTTCTGCCCCCCACCGCCCTGTGCCTTGTTGTGCTCGCTATTCTGCCCCCCCACCCCGCTGTTCCTCGTTGTGCTCGCTTTTCTGCCCCACCCCATGTTCCTCGTTGTGCTCGCTTTTCTGCCCCCCACCCCCCTGTTGCCTCATTGTGCTTGCTTTTCTGCCCCCCACACCCCCTGTTGCCTCGTTGCGCTCGCTGTTCTGCCCCCCAACCCCCTGTTCCTGGTTGTGCTTGCTTTTCTGCCCCCCAGCCCCTGTTGCCTCGTTGTGCTCGCTTTTCTGCCCCCGTTCCCTCGTTGTGCTCGCTTTTCTGCCCCCCGTTCCTTGTTGTGTGTGTGGCTCTGTGTGTGTGTGTGTGTGTGGGGGGGGGTCGTTGTGTGTGTGTGGGGGGGCATTGTGTGTGTGTGTGGGGGGGCTCTGTGTGTGTGCGTGGGGCTCTGTGTGTGTGTCTGTGTGCGTGTGTGGCTCTGTGTGTGTGTGTGTGTGTGTGTGGCTCTGTGTGTGTGTGTGTGGGGGGGCTCTCTGTGTATGTGTGTGGGGGGGGCTCTCTGTGTGTGTGGGGGGGGGGCTCTCTGTCTGTGTCTGTGTGTGTGGGGGGGCTCTGTGTGTGGGGGGGCTCTCTGTGTGTGGGGGGGGCTCTGTATGTGTGTGTGTGGCTCTGTGTGTGTGTGTGGGGGGGGCTCTGTGTGTGTGTGGGGGGCTCTGTGTGTGTGTGTGTGTGTGTGTGTGTCTCTGTGTGTGTGTGTGTGGGGCTCTCTGTGTGTGTGGGGGGGCTCTGTGTGTGTGTGTGTGGGGGGGCGCTCTGTGTGTGTGTGTGTGGCTCTCTGTGGGTGAAAATGCAATAGGCGCGTTTGATAGAGATTAAGCTATTGACATTGTAAATGACAATGCCATTTATTTATCTGTTTTCAAAACCAACACATAAATAAAAAATTTGTCATTTACAATGCCTATAGCTCTAACTTTGGCTAAGGCGAGACCGTTGCATTGTAAATGCTTGTTTTAACTAGGCACTGTCTTTTGTGTGTTTGATGGAGCTTGAATACTGACAATACCTAGCAACTCGTAATCAGGCCATAGAAGGATAAGCACGTGATGCCACTTCTCCTACCCCAGGCATAACATTCATTCGCACCACAGCACTATCTTTTTTTCTCTCACTCTCTATTTCTACTTTACCATAAAGCATGACGCTTGCATATTCCTCTGATTTGAAGCAAGACACTGCCTTACTACACAGAGCTGGTCAGTGCAATATCTAATCTTCAAATGTGCATTTAACTTTCCCAAAATGTCAGTGTTTCGAATTACAACTTAGCTTTCAAGGTCAACATTTGATAAGCAAAATTAATGGCAATTAAGTAAAACATGAATTGTAATGTTAAAATATAATATACAAACATTAAACCCACTAAGCGTCTATTCCACTTCCAATTTTATATGAAAACGTGTAAAAGTGTTTCCTCAATTGTTTTGTTTGATTGCGTGACTGTATTAATCAGTATTGCCTCAAGTAAACAAATGCCACAACTATCAAACAAGGCTCCGATCGTGATGGGGCTCTTACTCCCGTTTGGAGCAGAAACTCCTCCTTGCACCCAAAATGTAAATATGGTATGTGAACAAACTGCGGGTGTTTATTCCCGTGATTTGCGGTTGAGGAAACTACTGCATGTCCTAATTTGTGAATCCAGCATACATTCCAATTTGCGCATTCAATTTAAGGCAGGTTGGGCTCTAAAATTCTAAATGTCACCTTGTTACCAAAACGCAATGATAAAGCCTTTCAAATTGGTATTGAAAACCTCAATTATAAACTACTTCAACCTCTTCTGAAAATAATATTACAGAAAGTATAATCTGTGCTCCAAGAAAGCAAGATCGAGCTGGCATGCTACACCCAAGCTCAATTTTGCAATACGTACAACAAGATGAACAGATGTTCTATTTTTCAATTATTTGACCTCAATAATCCGAATTATAGTTTCCCCATGAATTGATCAACAGCAGACAAACGGTAACCTCATTCAGAATTACAGCCGCACGATCCAGTGTAATAGCAGGGTGTCAAACGGCCGCCATTTTTGGGAGACCCGTGGCTGGTGGGCTCAGCCGCATAGCTGATAATGAGACGATGGAATGCTGAAGTGGCTACCCTAATCTACAAAGAATGTGTGCCGTATCCTTTCACTCCGGAGTCCGCCTCCGCGAAGAACCCCGTCTCTGCGCAGTCAGATTCATATTCAGACAAAGCATTCCGACAGCATGTCTAAAGAAACCGGATGCGGCTATAATGACCTGTGGCAAAAGACCTCTGATCCCGCTCCCCTTTCATCCCTTCTGACAAGGAAAGTGATGATAATCCATAGGGGGGCAGTTTTTTCATTTTTTTTAAAACGCAGCAATAACAGACAACACTTTCGTACTTTTTTGGTAATAATGTTATTTGATTCTATCAAACAATTAATATAACTTGTTAGGTGAGACATTGAAGTATTTCATTTGTAGCTGGAATCCTCAATAGCTAACATTTCGTGCATGGGTGTATTTGCTGATATGTGGCCTACGTTTTCCACAAAGGAGGCCTTTTGAGCAAGACCAACAACTGTGTTTCAAATAGCTACCCTCACACGCACTATTTCAAGGTTAGTTTAAGGTCAGGAAACTCTTTGCTCTTTGGCTGTTCATCTTTGCATTTCACAAAGAGTGGCACAACAAGAATATGTAGCCAAGTATTGAGGATACCTGAGCCACAGTAGGCCTGTTTCTGATTGGTGCCGCACATGGCCCCCTGACCTTCCACTGACCTGCGATACACTCCGCTAGACTCACTTTGAACCGCGACATGGACAGCCATACCCTGTTTGATGACCAATGACACGGCGACCAGACTGTGGACTGTACCCTTCCTCTTCCGCAGTACTTGTCATCCCCGGATTGACTCTGGCTGGCTCTCCACGGACCCATTTTGTGTAGTGTGCTTGGCATGGCCCTGTACTGCTCCAGCTGCAAAACTCCACTGGATGTGCAATAAACATCCAGTAACGCACTGCTGTGTCATGTCTTTCATCATTCATGTATGAATGTGTGGATGAATGTAGGGACAGTGATTTCGCTTACGACATTGATGCTCATCTAGTGGGATGCCAGTCACAGTGTGCTACATTGCCTATTGTGTTCCGGGTGCCGTGGACACTACAACAGGGACACACACATTAGTCACTTTCATGTCTGGACATGGACTGAACCACGCCCAGAGCCCCCGAGTCATTGTTGCAAGCCCTGCGCTGGTCGGGCGTATGCCAGGCCAGATCACTCTGCTTACATTCTGAGGGGGCCCACATAGCTACCTGTCGCAGGTGTACTGGCTGGTGGTGTGCAGGTCACTGGTCTAGTTGTCAGCATGTCACGGCCACTCCCTGAGGGCAGGTTTGCACACACACCACACCCATCAGGCACAGGCGTCACAGGCTATGTGACCCCGCAAATATAAGGGTCCGACAGCGTCACATTCCCCTCTGCCGGTAGTGACTGGATGACAGACTCTCCACGGTTCTCAATCATAAAGGGCCCATAAGTTGTTGTGCACAGGGTTAGTGGCACTCGAAGCCTTGTGGCCGTCACAGGCCCACCACCACGTGGTGCTGACTGGGTTGCACAGGGTTAGTGGCACCCAAAGCCTTGCGGCCGTCATGGGCCTACCACCACGTGGTGCTGACTGGCGTTGCTCAGGATTAGTGCACCCGAAGCCTTGCGGCCATCACGGGCCTACCACCACATGGTGCTGACTGGCGTTGCACAGGGTTAGTGGCAACCGAAGCCTTGCGGTCGTCATGGGCGTACCACCACATGGGACTGACTGGCATTGTACAGGGTTAGTGGCACCGAAATAGCAGAGCGGGTGTGAAGCCTGCGTTGTTGACGTGTGCACTGATGTGGTCTCCACCATTGATGACTCAGCATTATGTGTGGGACCGGCTGGGCCGTGGTGCGGGCCCACATGATGTGCACCATGCCATGGTGGCGGGACCGGGGCATGGAGCTTGCTCGGGCACTTGGTGTGCCTATTGGTGGACACACCTGTGGCAGCAGGTGAGCAGTGGGGCCTGTGTGCGCAGAGGCGGCGGTGTCTCTCTCTCTCTCTCCCTTCCTTTCCTTCTCTCTCTTTCATTCTCCCTCTCCCCCCTCTCTATCTATCTCTCTCTCTCTCTCTCTTCCTTTCCTTCCCTCTGTTTCTCTGGCTACTTTCCTTCTCGGTTTCTCTGTGTCTCGCTCCTTTGATGTGCGCATGACACACATCCTGATTTTGTGCTTTTTTTTCCAGGCTGTGATGTCGAAATTGTCCCTGACGGACCCGACAGGCGTCTTCCGCATTGGTGTTTTGTGTTGTATTTCAATAAAGTTTTTGGTTGTTAATTCAGTGCTGTGTGACTGTTTCTCGTTCTTCTGGCCACACATGTGTGTATTTATTTTGGCAATGTGCGTCATCATGCGCTTTTTTTGGAACTTATGTCGTGCACGGTAAGTGTATGTCCAGGGGGGTGAGGGGGCTGGGGATGGTGGTGGGGGTTGTTGTGGCCCTCCTGGGTATCGGAGCTGCATGATCATTGTCTCCATGGCATCTGTGGGTCTTCAGGTGTGGCTCTTGGCTGGGTTCGCTTTCATGCTGTGGGTAGTTGTCCTGCTTAGCACCAGCAAAAGGCAGGTGTTAAATCCCTCATGCTATCGCAGCTTATCGATTTTTGATGCGCTTTGCAGATCTGGCAGTTCGTTGTGAAAGTGATGTCATGTTTTTTTCATGTGTTTGTGCACGGGAACGCCTACTCTGGATCTCATTGGGGTTAGTTGGTGGTGTCCACCGTGGAGATGAATTTTGGGGCAGTTATCGCGGGAATACTGGCGATGTCTGCAGTTTGCACCAGCTTGTGAATGGGGTGTTAAATCTATCTCCACTTTTGATGTGTTAAGGTGGAGATAAATCGGAGATAAGTCCTTGTGAATATCTCCCCAAGAGCCCATTATTGTTATAGGTTGTCACACTCATGGCAAATACTGTATTGATAGGGTAATCATACTACATTAATTTTTTTGCTCTCACTCTCCGTTAGGTTGATAATTATTCATCGATGTGATCAGTTGCGCTAGGTTGACAGGTTATTGTTTTATTTACTGGGCACCATTTTACCAAGAAGGCTTCCTGATGGTAACAGAACCAATTACTGGTAAAACAATAAAAGGAAACTAAAAAAGAAAAGAATAATATGTTGACAACCTTAGCTCTACCGAAACAGATATAATTTTAAGACCTATCTAAAATTGAAATGATTCTCAATAGAGTGCAATGATATGACTAGTCTGTTCCAAATCTCTGGGTAGAGGAATCCCAAGATATGATCAGCTCTCACAGTTCTCAAAGCGCAAAAATTACCCCTGGTTTATTACGAATAGACTGCTCAGCCAAACTTGTCGTTATGCCCCATAAAAGGAGGCAGAAATACTTAAATACGATTCTCGGATCAGTAGCCAACCAGTGCAGGGCCCTGAGGGCACTGGAGACAGAATCAAACTGCCACTGACGAGACAGCACTTACTATCAAGCTCTGAATCCTCTACAGTGTAATTTTGTTACATTAGAGGCCAGCAACACAAGACACAAGATGTTAGAATCATTTATCTTTGAAAACACGAGTTTGACATCACTGGATCATGCTCATCTTTAAGGCAGGTGGAAAGTTGTTTTTTTAGGTATTTCCAACAACTTTAGCTCTTTGTTGTTGAAGACATGTTATCGCTAATACATTAAAATAGTTACATGTAGTGGGTTTTTGGTCAGTCCCTTGTTCTTAGGTGGATGGCTTTGTTCTCTATCTCATTTTGGTGCTTTGGTACTTTTTTTGTTTCGCATCTGTGCATTACTTCTTTACTCTCTTCTAATTGCATGACTTGTGTTCTTCCATTACTTGCATTCAGGAATCTACCTTTTTCTTTTTCTTTCAGCAGTCCATGAGAGTGCATGTGTTTTCTTGCTCTCTCCCTTGTGTGCTGCTTCCCCCTCAAATACCCACTACTCACATACTCGATGTTGCTCCCTTCTCTCCCTCTCCAGATTGCCCATTGCCTTTGCCCTCGTTCCTAGCCTGGCTTTTTTTTTCCTTTATGTTTTATTGTCCTCCTCTTTCCCATCCTCAAGCTTCTCAGTTGCTAACTTACCCATATACCTTCATTCCCTTTTGTTCCCCAGCCACACAGAAGTCTCCTCTCGCCCATTTCCCTGTTGTGTTTCAACACCTCCTATTGCGGTCTCAGCATTCTTTTTTACACTTTTTGAGGGCCCGGCAACATTAAACTGTTGAAGTGCCGATCCTTTTTCAAAACACACTTTTACACTCACATAAATTTTATATATTTTTCCGTTCCAAGGTTGCTGTCCCCCATCGTGGAACCTTAAATAGCAAGCATTAGCAAAGCCAATAGGTTTTGCTTAAGTGAGATCTCTTGGCTTTGTCAATGTTTTTTTAGCCATGTTATACAGCGTCCCGCGCAAAGAAAAAAAAAGTGCTAGGACACAGCAAGCGTTTACTCCATCATATCGCTTTTTATCTTTCTAAACCAAGGGCGAGGGGGGTCAAGTCACGGGAGGGAGAGGTGTGGAAGCAGGGCCAGACTGGTGCTAGCGGACACCAGGCATTTCCCCCGAGGGTCACTAGGGCGGGGGCCGGTTTTGGGCCCCTGGGGGCCATTTTTGCTGCATAGCTGCAATATCGCCCCCTGTAACAAAATCGGCCAAAACCGGCAAACGGCCCTGGCAAACGGCCCCGGCCGCACACCCAACCCTCCGGGGGAAGGGGGGCCAGCCAAGCACTTTGCCAGGGCCGCTTTTGGTTCCCTGTCTGGCCCTGTGCAGAACAGTCGGGAGGGAGCAGCAACAAAGGACAGGAGGGGGGAGCAACACGAAGGCAGCATAGCAGAAGATGGTGGGAGCAGCAGCAACAGGAGGGGAAGAGGGTTAGCTCACGTAATCTCATAGTGTGTAAAGTGCTCCAGTACCTTTAGATAAAGTTCTTGCTATGTAAAACTGTAAAACTGCAAAGAAAAAACCCAAAACAAAACCAACATGAGGGAGTTGTGGGGGTGGGGGGGGAGAGCAGCTACCATAAGGGCAGCGGGAGGAGTGTTAGGAGGCAAGCAACATGAGGGCGGGCCGGGAGACAGAATGCAGACCTGCACTCTTTGAGAGTGCATTTCCAAAAGTAAAAAAAAAGTACCAGCAGGAGCATGCGACCAGTGGAAGGACACTGGCCACAGATAGGAAACTGTACTAAGGCATTGTTGCACTGCAGGGATGAACACTTAAAGTGCCATAAGGAAACAGGAAGGAGCAAGCTGTGCTGACCAATCAGAAACAAGGAAACAAGAGTGACATGAAAGCCAACTAATGGTAAGTAACAGGCAGGCTTTAAACCCTTTTTAAGCTTTTCTTTTTAACATGAGATTTTGCTGACAGAAACATAAAACAATTGAGCTGTGTCATGCCACATGCATGCACACACTGGCATGCAGCCACACATATGTCAACAAGTTGGATCACAGTAGCACTATGAAGTATAAGTGGGCATGTGTGATGCTGCGTGCGCATGTAAATGTGATCTCACTGTTATTTTGCTGAGGCCACACAGCATCAGCAAAATATTTGTTTCTCTTTTTGCGGATGCTGAACAGCTTTGGCATAGCAAATAGGTGTGCCAATGCTTGTTTAAAATATTTGAGGTCTTCCAGTCCAAGAGGACTCCCAGATATTGAACATTTTGGTCCCTGAGTTGGGGGGATAGTTCATGCTAGCTGTTTCCAAAGAATCTTCACTCCTGGCTGTTTGTTTCCCCACAATCATAAGCCCCGCCTTGCTGTCAACGAACACTCCCTCACATGTCTGATCGTCTAGGCATATGATTCTTTGTGTGTCACAGGCACAAGATCCAAATATATTATCAGCTTGGGTATGGATCTATTATCGGTGCTTAAGAACCCGATGGACAGGGAATAGCCTAGTGGAACTACTCATGAGAAATGATCTTACGTGAGTGGAAAGGGGGAGAAAGAGTGGTGGGAGAGAGAGAGAGAGAGAGAGAGACTGCAAATAATCTTCTTAAAAGGATGAATACCACCTAGACACAATGTCAGTGTTCTTGACTCCTTCCACTCTCTATGAAAAGAAATGAAACAGTAATATGAAAATAAATATTGTTTTTACATTATATTTAGAAAAGCTAAATGCAACTGCATGGTATGTGTGGAATACCTATTGCCTGTGCAATATAATTCAGCAAGTGGTAGGATGTAGATTGTCAGTTCGATATACGCATGATGATTTTATGAAAAAGTCAAATATAATACATAGCTCATGGTAGCAACTAAAAACTCAAAGGAGACATTTTCTCTCAGTCCTTAGACAGTCAGTGGACTTGGGCAGTGTCTTGCTAATGTTCCAGGTAAACAGGTACATGTGCATACCAGTGCAGTCCAATGAGATAGCCAGTGTTCTCCCTTCCTACACTTGACTTTCAAAGAGTGGTATGGCGGAGGAGTCAAGGTTTACCACAGGACATTGTAGTAATTCTTGAACTCAGATGCAGTACAGGATACTAATATCACACAGTAAACTCAATATCCAGGCAGAGTTACAACTTATAATATGCATGGCATCTGATGTTGGGTTCACGATTTGTAGTCAAAGTTCCCAGTGGCTATGTCACATCCTGCTCCTCGTGTTTTAATTCTGACCCAGCCAGTATGTTTTCCTGAGCAGGAGACCTGTCTCACGAGTACCCTGACAGGGGCTCTACATGATTTTGTCTGTAGCTCACAGAGTGCTATTTTTTTTTTGGGTCATAGGGGCCCTTCCAAAGTGATTCTCCTTTAATGTTTGGTGATTACCATGAATATGGCCAGACCTTTACATGACTAGTGGTTGGTAACAGGTGATAAATAATCATGAGGTAGAGGTCTGTTTATCTGCACAACAGTAATTTATTTATTTATTTAAAGAGTTTTATATAGCGCTAGTGATCCAGCGGCCTATAGAAAATATATCATAAACAACGCTACCCAACTTCATAACCTATAAACAAAATTCTACACTAACTTATGGACCCATTTATAAACATGACATATTTTGGGCCTACTGAATCAGGTGGTCAGATTAAATCTTTATACACATTATCTACAAACTATATACAAATTTATACATCTGCGGAAAGAATATTGTTATTAGGATAAATCCTAACCATTTAAACGACCACCATTGGCGATGAGATCTAGCTAATAGTAACCTGCACTTCTGAATAACCAAGACCAGCTTGTTTGTCAAAAGTAAGATTTTATTTACTAAATTATGGTATTTCAAAATGTAATTTTATAAATGCATTTTTATTAGCATTAAAGTAAGCATGTTTGAAAAGCTTCATAAGAAAATTACAGTTTAAGTAAGAAATTCAAAGTTTAAGTAAGATTTTAGCAGTTTAGCATTTCTAAAGCCTAAGTCCCTAGCTAAGCTAAATAAATGGAAAATAAAGTAAAGTTCTTTGAGGATTCTTACGTGCTCCACGCAAAGTCCAGCAGCACTTCACCCTCATCGGAAAGTCAGAAAGCAGCAGCCAGCCCATCCCTAAGGGCATGACTTTTTATACCTTTCTATGCTAGCTAAACTAAGCGAAGGAAAGTTTTCATAAATCCTCGAAGTCCCATTGGTTGAGAGTGACAAGTGACATGTCACCCACATTTCAAAAGTTCCATTAGGTCACGTTTCTTAAAGACCATTGTCTTTTCCGAATGCAACCAGGAGCTTCCTTGGTTTGCAACAATTGTAAATCAATATTCTCACAGTGTTCATTTCATTTCCGCGGGTGCCAAGTTAGAGCTGACAAAATTGTCCTTTATCACATTTCCGACCTTGGCCACGTCCGACAGAATGATGACAGCACATCAGTTTTTGCTTTGTGAATGCAGCTTTGACGAACACTTTTTTTCAGAATGGGCTTCTCGTGACTTGTGCAGAAGTAAAATTCAGCTTTAGCAAATTCGAGCAAACTAGACCCAAAAGCAGGCAACTTATGCTTTCTAGTAATAAACAAAAACAAGAAAAGTATTAATTAAAGAAATAATGTTGATTCTGTATTCACCCTAGGTTTACTAATTAATTAACCCTCCCGATTAGTCTAATGTTACCTAGCAAATGCAAACAAATAAAGCAGCGTTTATATCTACCAGTCTTCATTAATCCATGAGACTTATGTGCACCTAGAATAGTAGAAATGACATCACATAGACAAGGAAAAGCAAAATAAGCACATGCTTCTTTTAAGTTTGCTGCAGTTAGTAATGACAAAAACGAAAACGACAAATTATTTTTATTATTTTGCACGAACAAAAAGATGCAACATTTATGCACGTTTATGAGCACACATGTTAGTCCCCCCATGTGTAAAGTTTAATCTAAGTTGTATTAATACAATACATTACAAATTATTAATATTATTATTCATGTTATGGAAATGTGACTTTGCGAGTTTAAACAAAATTTTGTTTTCTATCTCGCTCCATCAACTCCCTCATCTGGTGATTAACAAATCACCACACCAACACCCAAAATTTTGTAATTTAAATTTCCGAGAAATTGATTCAAATTCATTTGTATCAGTAATCCTAAAAATCTGTTTCTGCATAATCTTTGGAATTAGCATAACGCTCTCTATGTAACTCCTGTAATTCAATTTCCCTTTCTTCTTCTTTTCTAAGTTTATAGATTCTTTTCTTTTCTTTCAACTGCTTCTTTCTCTTATGCAACAAACAACCTATTTTTGTCAAAATAAAAATGAATACTATTATAATCAAAGGTGCCAAAATCTTGCCAAGAATTGAACTACCAATATCATGAAACCAATTTTTAATTGCTTGGAACCTTTTTGAAAGTTTCCCTGTAAAATCATCTTCTTCTAAAGGAATTATCTCTGAATGCATTTGTGTAATGTTTTTAATGTACATCTCAATATTCTTACTTTCGTCAGGTATATATGTGCAACAATGTTGTACATGTAAAATGCCACAGACTCCTCCCTCTTTTGCTAGGAGTATGTCTAAAGCAAGACGATCTTGAATCACCATAGATCTGATTGCAACTACTTCAACATTCACTAATTGGAATCCATCAGCAGTGTCTGTTGACAATCTGTCAACAATTGTGGACAATTTTCTAATTCTCCCTGCATTTAGGGTTATACCAACAAAAGGTATCACTGCTTGAAAAATATCTCCCAGAACTTCTGTAAAAGTTTCTCTTTTGACTCTATTTACATAATTATGAATTTTGAACAATCCTTCTGAATCTCTATCAACATGAAACACTTTAGGAAAAACAATTCCCACATAACAAGTTCCATACCAGTGGTCTGGAAGGTTGTAGTAGGCTTTGTCACCACAAACAAAATAAATCCCAGGGAAGATTGGATCTCTTCCACCTTTGAATCCCCAACCTCCCAAAATCTGATAAGTATCTTCACAGTTACTTGCACCTACAAAATAATTATCAAAAAGTGTATTATCTCTTCTAATGCAAAGCTTTCCACTAACTGGTTTATCTATGTGAATAGCAACATTTTCAAGCATTTTGCCATTTAATTTCTCATCCTCTTTTTGCCAAAATTTTGACTTAGTCTGCTTGACTAATTCATTTCTTTTGTAAATTGCTCTTCTCTCCTCAACCATATTCAAAAATTTCTTTCCTTCAGCACTCAATTTGCATGTTAGATTATTCTTGTAAGCATACTCGTAAGTGAGTTCGTTAGTAACAAGGAAAAATTCTCTCATTTGTTTTGCTTTCTTGTGCTTATTTAAAGCACCATCAATCTTTATATTCACAAAAATCTCGTCAAAATCTGAATAATAATATTCTAAGCGTCCAGTTTGATAAAATAAGCTAGTTAACACACTACATGTTACACCATATGTGAGAGGAAGCATATTGTATGTCACTCCCTCAGAAACAGAAGCAGGTAACTTGACGCAGACATAGCAGTCTTTAGCATCCATTACCTTGACATATTCACTCAAAAGCTTAGTGAATGTATTACTTGAAAAATCACTAATAGATTTATCTTGATGAAAGTTAGGTTGATGATCAATAACTTTAGCAGATGCACTATGTTTAGTTTGACTAACCAAAGCTTTGCTTGTCATGTTAACTTTGTGTAATTCTCTATTCATCTCTAATGGGATGATCACAGCTAAAACTAACCAGAGCAGTATTAAAATGAGCAGACACACCAGAGTCATCTTACAGCATCTCTTAAAAACAAAACACTTTGAAGTGCTCTCCTTAACATAAGGCATTTTTGGTTAGTTTTAGTTTTGCCACAAAATTAAAAACAAAATTAATTTTAAAATTTCTAAGACTTAAACTATTTATACCCCCCTTTTAAAATAATTTTATTTTTAAAACCCTAAACAAGTTTTCTTCGACCTTATGTCATACATAAGATTTCTTCAACTAAACAGTTTTTCTTTGACCTTATGTCAGCTAACAAAATTTCTTCAGCCTTTTGCCAATTTAAAATTTCTGTACTTCAATCATTGTCACTAATTTCTTCTGTTTCGTTTTCTTCTTCACTACTACCATAAATGTCAATAACGGGTGGAATTACTAAATAAGTCCACTCAGGAGACTTGTATTTCTGGTTTGGTCTCACTATTCTTTTTCCTTTTCTCGACACCACTTCAATTTTCCTTCCAACTCCCACTTCCTTTCCAGGACTCTTTTGACTACTGATTTCTTCGACTTGCTCTTTAGGTTTCTTGATCAACCTAACTCTCAATCTTCCACCAGGCCAGTAGTCTGCTTTTCTCACGTATTTCTTCTTTGGTTCAGAAGCATTTGATTCTGACTTCCAAGCCCTTTTCTTTCTGTTTTCACTTGCACCATCCACGTCACTTTCTTCAGTTTCGTAGTCTGAAATTTCAATTGACTCAGGAACTTCTCTATTCGGCAGTTTTACTCCTTCAGGAACACTTCTCTGATTTCCAATACTGGTACTTGGTAATTCGTCTTCTTCTTCTTCTTCAATTACCTCCAACTTCCCAGACTTTGGATTTCTGTTCCTTACTTCAGAGCTTGTTTTCTGCTTTTCGATACTCTCCTGGTGTGAAACTTCTTTTTGTTTCGCTTCTCTGTCTTTAATAGAAACAACTGAATCCTCAGTTATCTTTCCTTTTAACAGATTCTCTTCACCTTCAGAATCGATTTCAATAATTTCCAAGTCTTTTCTTGTTGAATTTTCATTCACAGATACAGGTTCCAGATGTCGACCTTCTTGTCGATCTTCAGGATCTGGATTTATTTCACCTTCTGCTTCAGAATCAGAATCATCTGTAGTATCACTTTCAACATCAGAACTTTCAGGAGTTGGTACTGGAATAGTATGACTAGGATGAATCCAACGTTTCAATCCTTTGCATTTTACAGCATTAGTAGTGATCAAAATTATTTGCCTAGGCTTCTGCCATCTAGGAGCCAGACAATTTCTTCTCCGATGTACTTTCGTTCTGACCCAGTCACCAGGTCTCAGGTCATGTGTCAAAACGTTCTCATTTGATTGTGCTTCAGTTCCCACCTGATTAGACACAGAAGTCACTATATCAGATAACCTTTTACAGTAATCCAAAATAGCACTGTCATTTATGCTCAACAGTTTACCTACAGGTACAAAAGCTTGCCTCATAACTCTTCCCATTAAAATTTCATGAGGACTCAAACCTGTCTTTTTATCTGGTGTACTTCTTAATGACATCAAAACAAGTGGAAGAGCATCTGTCCACTTTACACCTGTTTCAAGACACATTTTTCCAATTCTGTTTTTAATCGTTCCATTAATCTGTTCAACTACCCCAGATGCCTCTGGTCTGTATGCACAGTGTATTTTCTGCTCAATGCTCAAAGCTTCACAAATTAACTTCATCAGTTTGTTATCGAAATGGCTTCCTCCATCACTCTCAATAGTGACTGGAAAACCGTACCTTGGGATAATTTCTCTGAGCAGTAGTTTTGCTACTGTAATTGAATCACAATGTCTTGTAGGAAATGCTTCTACCCATCTTGAAAATAAACAAACGATTACAAGAACATATTTTAAGCAATTGTGTAAGGGCATTTCAATGAAATCCATCTGTAACCTGGTAAAAGGACCACCCTCTCGACCAATTAATCCTGTTCCCACCAATGATTTTCTGTTTGGATTCATTTGTTGGCAAGACAAACACCTTTGACAAAAAGATTCTGCAATTGTTCTGAATTTAGTATTGAACCAAGTTTCTCTGAAAAGTCTAATCATAGAATCTCTTCCAAGATGTGCTGGACCATGATATAATCTGGCCATATCTGCAATTAAACAATTTGGTAAGACTATTCTGCCATCTTTGTAAACCCACACTCCATCTTCTTCACGTGGTCTACAATCTGATCTTAACCACAGATCTTTTTCCTCATCATCTGCTTCATTTTGTAATTCTCTAATCTCATTCCATGTTTCTACAACTGTTGTTAGCATTAATGAATTTGAATCAGTTTCTTTACTCCTTTCCCGATTGTAAGAATAACCTTTTCTTGCACAGAATTTTGCCGTTTCATCTGCAAATGCATTGCCTTTTGAGATATAATCAACTCCTTTAGTGTGTGCTGCACACTTAACAATTGCGATTTCTTTCGGCAATTGTATTGCTTCAATTAATCTCCTAATGAAAATTGCATTTTTAATCGGAGATCCTGCTGATGTCATATAGCCTCTCTGAGACCAGAGTTGTCCGTAATCATGTACAACTCCATACCCGTACTGACTATCAGTAATGATGGTAACTCTTATATCCTTTGATACTTCACAAGCACGAATTAAAGCAATCAATTCAGCCACTTGTGCTGATCGAACTCCTTCAAGACATGATGCTTCTTCGACATCTGCAACTGTACAGACTGAATATGAGGCTTTCAAGACACCTCCTTCTGATCTCAAACAAGAGCCATCCACAAAGTAGACAAAATCTGATTCAGATAGAGGTCTATCTTTGATATCATGTCTTGGTTTCGTGCAGAATTCCATAACATCTAAACATTCATGTTCTGTTTCGATGTTATCAATGATCTCAGAATCAGGCAGTAATGTAGAAGGATTCAGATTCAAACATCTTGAAATCGAAACATTATCAGCTCCTAGTATGATTTTCTCATACTTTGTCAATCTGCTGCTTGTCAGATGCTGAGTTTTACCTCTTGTCAGCAATATTTCAACTGAATGAGGCACAAAAACTTTCACAGGAAATCCCATAATGATTCCTTCACTCTGCTCAAGACTAACACTTGTAGCTGCAACTGCTTTCAAGCAACCTGGTAATGCTTTTGCAATGGGATCAAGAACTGCAGAGAAGTATGCAATAGGCTTCTTTAAATTCCCATGTCTCTGAATCAATACAGACAATGCACATCCTTCTCTCTCGCTGCAATACAGTTCAAAATCTTTCTCATAATTCGGCATACCCAAAGCAGGAGCTTGGCATAAGCTCTTTTTCAAATTCTCAAAAGATTCCATCTCAATTTCATTGAGAATAATTGGATCTTTTACATCAGACTTTGTCAGTCTCTGTAGTGGTTTTGCAATTACTGAAAATCCACTTATCCATTGTCGACAGTAACCAACCATTCCTAAGAACATTCTGACTTGTCTCTGTGTTCTTGGAGGTTGCATTGCTTGAATCATTTTAATTCTCTCAATTGTTACTTGCCTTTTTCCCTTTGCAATTCTGTGACCAAGGTATTTTACTTCTTGTTTGCAAAATTGTAATTTTGCTGGAGACACTTTATGTCCCTCTTCTGCAAGGCGATTTAACAGTATTATTGTGTCTGTCACACAATTTTCTCTTGTCTTTGCAGCTATCAACAAGTCATCAATATACTGCACTAACGTAGACCTACCTGGTAAATCCAAGTTTTCCAAAGATCTTTTTAACAATTCGTTAAAGATTGAAGGACTTTCTGTATAGCCCTGAGGGATTCTAGACCATCCGAGGGTCTTACCTTGGAATCTGAAAGCAAAGATTTCATAACTGTCTGGATGTAAGGGAACAGTAAAGAATGCATTGCAAAGATCAATGACAGTGTACCATTCAGCATCATGTGGAATCTGGTACAGAATTACTGCTGGATTTGGAACCACAGGACAACATGGAACAACTATTTGATTAACCTTTCTCAAATCTTGTACGATTCTAAATGTTCCATTTGACTTTTTAACTCCCATAATTGGTGAATTACAAGGACTACTCTCCATTTCTTTTAATACACCTTGTTTGATTAATTTTTCAATTATAGGTGTAATACCTTCGATTGTTTCTGCTTTCATTTTATACTGTGGAATGTTAGGAAATTCTATTCCCTGTTTCAATGTAATTTTTACTGGATCTACGTTTTTCATCAGACCCATCTCGTTCCCAGTAAAATCCCATATATCAGATTTCACTGTTTCCTTGAGCTCTTCAGGCAAATCTTTCTCTTCAAATGCAGGAAACAATTTTGTTTCTTCTGCTTCCATCATCATCATTGTCATTCTGTATAAACCATCTTCCTCCATTGTTTGTAACTCAACTCCATCAGGAGAACAATATATTCTGCAATTCATTTTACACAGAATATCTCTGCCTAGTAAATTTACTGGACTACTATTACAAACCACAAATCTGTGTTTATCTTTATAATTTCCAATTTCAACTGGAACTGGATCAGTTAAATCAGTTTTAATTTGTTGATTGCTTACTCCAACAACTTGGATGGTATCCCCAGAGAGAGGTAGGTTTTCAATTTCCACTGATCTAACAGTAGAACGGGTAGCACCAGTGTCCACTAGAAAAGTGATGTCTACATCGTTAACTTTCCCGTTTACAAATGGACCGGACTGGTCAACCTCAAGAGTGGCTCCAACAACACACTCTTCCTCCTCTCTCGGGCACCGTCAGCAATAATCATCAGAATCACTGTCTTGGCTTTCTGTTAACAAAAATTGTTGTGAAGCATTTTGCATTTGCACTCTTTGTTGCTTTTGCTGTTTTTGTGGTCTTATTACCTGTTCATTTCCCTGAAATCCCACGTTTGGATTATATTTTTGAACTCCCCCACAATTCGGAAATGGTGGTTGTGGCAATTGATCCTGACAGTTATTCACCTGTTGCTGTTGCTGTCGCTGAATGTTTAACTCGTTTAACCCCTGTTGCATCTGTAGCTGTTGCTGCAGGTCAACACCATTCTGCATCTGTGGATTTAATAAGGGATTCTTTAAGTTTCTAGGAGGTTTAGGACACTCGTCTCTCCAATGTCCAATTTCGCCACAATTAAAACAAGGTAATCTTTGTTTTAACTCCTCAATCTTTGGGCTAAATTTTCTTGGAAAAATATTACCTTTAAGCTTTCCTTGTATCTGGTTCGTATTTCCAGTTTGAACAAAATTTGTGTTCTTATTACCCATGCTGGCAATTTGTTGCTCAGCTACCTTTACCTGAGCCCACATGGCTTTCTCTTTGAGCTTCTTTTGTCTCACTTCTAACTCATCACTGCAATACTTAGCTTTTCTCAGAATATCGTCCACAGAAAGTGATTGCCATCCTACAATGCTATTCCTGATCATATCTGCAATTTCAGGTTTTAGTCCATAAACGAATCTATAGATAAAATGACTCATGTCTTTTTCATCTAATTTTTCATAGCCACTGTATTGTTTAAAAATTAACAGTAACCTCTCATAAAAAGAATGAACTGATTCTTTTGTTTCCTGATTTGTCCTTTCTATTTTAACCCAATCAACTTCTTTGGGTGGAATTTTGTTTTTCATCCAAACGATCACTTTTTCGTAAAAATCCATTACTAGAGGATTTGGGGCACCTGTTTCTTTGATTCGTTCAGGTTCTGTGTTTGGCCAACTTATTGATATTTTACATTCTGTCCAAAGATCTGATGGTACGACAATGTCGAAAAATCCATCTAAATCAATCCACAGAACTTTTGACACTTTGATAAATCTATCCACTTGTCTATACCACTCTACCGGTTTCTCTCTCAATTTTGGAAAATCATTTGTGAATAGTAGTATGTCCTGTCTTGACCAAGGGACATGAACATATCCTCCACCTGCAATCTCTCTCATTGGAAATTGTTTTGACAATTTTTCCAATCTTTCATCTTCCTTCTTTTTCGTCCATTTAACTCTCCATTTATTGAGTTCTCCCAGCTTTTTGATGTAAACAATCAAATCTTTTATATGCACTATTCTTCCCATTGAGTTCAAACTTTCAATGTCACTTTCTGAAAAGTCTAATCTGTAATGTTTTGCAAAATTCATTTGTTTACTCACATCGATTTCAAGTTCCGCTGCTAGATCTTCTAATTGATCATATTTATTTTTAGTTTTCCACTGAATACTTTTACAAATGAACAGTAGTTCATCATCTCGATAATAGTTTAAACTATCTGGACCAATTGTTCCAATTATTAATTCTTCGATATTTGCTTTTAATTTAGCCACATCAAGTTTTGGAGTAGTTACTCTAACTTCAGGACTCCCTACATCTGAAATAGCACCCATTGGTGTTTTTGGAGATAAATCCTCATTAAAGGTTAAATCTGGCATTCTCGATCTCGAAGAGTTTATTTCGGATATGTCTGAGTAAAATTTTTCAGCAGCTTTTTGAATTTCTGCATTTAAAGGAATAGTTAACCCTGTTTTATTTGATTCTTTATGGTCAAATACAGGCTGAACAGGACCAATCGTTACTGGAACTGTCACAGATTCCATGCTTTTTGTCATTCGTTTAATTAATTCTTCTTTAGATTTAAAATATTCAGCAGAATCAACAGCCTCAACATTTCTTGTTTCTCTTACATAGTCTTTTGGAGCTTCTCTTGCTCTTGGAGTCATTGCGAAATGTCTACCTTCATTTCGAGCATTATCGAATTCTGGTCTTCTTGGAGTTTCAATAATTTCACAATTATTTGGATAAAGTTTTGGAGCTTCATTAATTGGAGGTGCACTCGGTGAAGTTTCAGTAGAAACCACCGGAGTAGACCATGATCTAGGAGGTCTCAAAGGTTGATTCTTTCTAGCTGTAGTGTATATTTCTTCCATAACTGCATCTTCAGATTCGCTTTCTATAGATTTCCCAGCAGGAGTACCCATGACCATTTCCTGAATTAAATACAATCCTTCACTCATGTTTCCCTGCCTCCACATTCGCAACCTGTCTTCATGAGTATCTCTCCTCCAAGCTGGAGTTTTAGTAGGTCTTTTAATTCCACTAGCTTCTCTTTGTAACTGATACATCTCGTCTTCCCACTCAACTAAAGCTTCAAATTGAGTTGGTCTCAGTTTTGGAATAAGAGCATTCATTTTCTCTCGTAAATTTCTCAAGACTTTTACGTTAAATGAACCATCATCAGGCCAAGTTAAAACACCATCGTTCTTTGTATAGCGTTTCCAGCTATCAAACCATAAAACAGTATGATATCCATATTCACCTTCCATGTACGCTGCAGGTGTTTTATACTTATGAAGTAATTTACCACCTCGCGTTTCGATTTTCTTGTCAGGTGAGAATACGTTTTTAAGTTTCTGAAATAATGTTGGCTTTTTCTCAACATGTTTAAAATGATAACTCATTTTTAAAAGTTAAATTTAATTCGCAAAATCGTTCGTAAAATATTTCCGGGATGTTCCGCAAAGCAACCAATCCGTGCGCGAAACACACCAACAAGCCAATGACAGTTGTGCTACGTCAGTTTCCTGCTCAACGAATAAAATTGGAGTTTTTCTGAAGGACCAATCAGCTTACAGGTCGTCAGAAACTCGAGAGCCAATCAGAGTATAGCTTGTGACGTAGGTCACCCAATCCCAGCGCGGCTCTGTGACGTACACAGCAGCTGCGGTTTCTCGCTTCTCACTCCTAGCGCTTACCCCTCCTTCACAAAATCTTTTCACAGCGCCATTTTAAGGGTACTTTTCAGTGTAAATTAATTCTTTAACAATGACAATAAGGACTCATCTGTTCGTTTCACTATTTAGGATAGTTTACATACATTCAAGTATCCACACTTCGGAATAGTCGGCGCTATTCACACTAAGGATAATTTTCAATTGTCAGTAGAGTAACTCTTACTCCACCCTTCTAACAAGTAAAATTATGAACTCGTTTTCCTCTGAACGCACCGCGAAGTGACAGTTCTAAGAGTTCCACTTGAACATAAATTACAAATCAAATTCGCACTTTCACACGGAAAATTCCCTAATTTCAAACACACATGAAATCCGTACAGGACTCTCACCTGTTTATAGAAATCATGCACCGTTAGCAAAATAACGACGTTATCCGTACAGGACTCTAACCTGTTTATAGATATAAAACATGTACCCCTACAGGACTCTAACCTGTTTATAGATAATCATGTACCAACGCTACTCTGCCCTTCATTCAAGCTCGGATGTAACTAATACTTTTATCACAGTGAGTTTTATGGAAGGCGCTTTGTCCCTATTCTCATGCTGCTCTAATTTTTTAGAAAACCCTCACTTTACAAGATTCGGACCTAGCCCTAACACTGTGCTGCACGGCGACAACACTATGGTACACGGCGATACCTCTTGTGATACTCGGCGATATCACTGCAAACAGAACAGATGACTTGCGTGACTAATTTCTTGCCACACAATCTATACCGGTATAGCTTACAGATAGCACGAAAAACAAACTTAACATGTGTTAAAACATCGATCCTATTTCCATACCATAACACTTTAGTAACCCTTAGCAACCAACATATTACCTTGGTTACCCTTAGCAACCATCAATTTCTGCTACCAGAGAATTGATCCAGCGGCCTATAGGAAATATATCATAAACAACGCTACCCAACTTCATAACCTATAAACAAAATTCTACACTAACTTATGGACCCATTTATAAACATGACATATTTTGGGCCTACTGAATCAGGTGGTCAGATTAAATCTTTATACACATTATCTACAAACTATATACAAATTTATACATCTGCGGAAAGAATATTGTTATTAGGATAAATCCTAACCATTTAAACGACCACCATTGGCGATGAGATCTAGCTAATAGTAACCTGCACTTCTGAATAACCAAGACCAGCTTGTTTGTCAAAAGTAAGATTTTATTTACTAAATTATGGTATTTCAAAATGTAATTTTATAAATGCATTTTTATTAGCATTAAAGTAAGCATGTTTGAAAAGCTTCATAAGAAAATTACAGTTTAAGTAAGAAATTCAAAGTTTAAGTAAGATTTTAGCAGTTTAGCATTTCTAAAGCCTAAGTCCCTAGCTAAGCTAAATAAATGGAAAATAAAGTAAAGTTCTTTGAGGATTCTTACGTGCTCCACGCAAAGTCCAGCAGCACTTCACCCTCATCGGAAAGTCAGAAAGCAGCAGCCAGCCCATCCCTAAGGGCATGACTTTTTATACCTTTCTATGCTAGCTAAACTAAGCGAAGGAAAGTTTTCATAAATCCTCGAAGTCCCATTGGTTGAGAGTGACAAGTGACATGTCACCCACATTTCAAAAGTTCCATTAGGTCACGTTTCTTAAAGACCATTGTCTTTTCCGAATGCAACCAGGAGCTTCCTTGGTTTGCAACAATTGTAAATCAATATTCTCACAGTGTTCATTTCATTTCCGCGGGTGCCAAGTTAGAGCTGACAAAATTGTCCTTTATCACATTTCCGACCTTGGCCACGTCCGACAGAATGATGACAGCACATCAGTTTTTGCTTTGTGAATGCAGCTTTGACGAACACTTTTTTTCAGAATGGGCTTCTCGTGACTTGTGCAGAAGTAAAATTCAGCTTTAGCAAATTCGAGCAAACTAGACCCAAAAGCAGGCAACTTATGCTTTCTAGTAATAAACAAAAACAAGAAAAGTATTAATTAAAGAAATAATGTTGATTCTGTATTCACCCTAGGTTTACTAATTAATTAACCCTCCCGATTAGTCTAATGTTACCTAGCAAATGCAAACAAATAAATAAACATATAATTATATCTACCAGTCTTCATTAATCCATGAGACTTATGTGCACCTAGAATAGTAGAAATGACATCACATAGACAAGGAAAAGCAAAATAAGCACATGCTTCTTTTAAGTTTGCTGCAGTTAGTAATGACAAAAACGAAAACGACAAATTATTTTTATTATTTTGCACGAACAAAAAGATGCAACATTTATGCACGTTTATGAGCACACATGTTAGTCCCCCCATGTGTAAAGTTTAATCTAAGTTGTATTAATACAATACATTACAAATTATTAATATTATTATTCATGTTATGGAAATGTGACTTTGCGAGTTTAAACAAAATTTTGTTTTCTATCTCGCTCCATCACTAGCTAGACCCGTAGGTATCAGAGCGCTTTACATAAGGTCAGCAAAGTTACAACAATAATAACAATTTTAGGTTACATCAAAATATGAGACACATAATGGGAGAGAAGGAGAGATCAGTAGAGAGGGAAGAGGGAGAGGGGGAGTGAGAGGGAGAGGAGGAGGGGAGGACGGAATAAGAGACAGACAGGTGGACAGAATGGAGACAAGGAAAAAGCAGAATGGCGTAAATACAATGAGGGGGAAGGTGGGTGAGACAGGGAGAAGGGGAGAAACTGTGCCCAAGGTCCGGCTGGGCAGGTGACGGTCAGGGGGTGAACCAAGTTCGATCTCCAGAGCAGCTCCACCGGGCATTGGACATAATCCTCGGACTCTGCTGTCAGGAAAGAGTTCATGTGTCCTTAGGGAAAGACAGAGTAGAATGGGGGGTGGGGGGAAGGAAGGCCATGGTCCTAAGGAATTCAATAAGTTCTCTTGAGGTCAGGCACTGCATCCACCTGAATGCATGTGATATGAGTCAGTAGTGCTTGGACACATGAAAGGCTGGGTAGCTATATCTGGCCATCCTTCTGCTTGTGTCCATGCCCCGAGATTGTAATTGTCAATAGGGTTTGGTGGCAGTCAGAGCTATTCTCTGCCTAATCTCTGCCATTTTTTCCTCTGCCTTTCTTCCTGTGATTCTCTTTTGCTTTCCATCCTCCCTGATGTAGCCACTGTGAAGTCAAGTGTATGTGTCTGGTTGAAAACCACTTCTATTTGAATGAAGCCAGTTCCAGGATGCCAGGTGTGGCATGAGACAAGCGACATCTGAATAAAAGGCTATGACTAAAGGCCTAGCCAAGTTTGTACATAAAAAAAAAGAGTTGGACGGGCTGTCTATCGCTCAGATCCTTCGAGCTGAGTTTCTGAGTCAGAAAAAGCCCCACAAGAACCCTCTAATCGATAGAATTAATCTGGTACCCCATTCACAGCCTCAAAGTGATAGTTTATCTCAGTGGTTGTTTGTCATCGAGGCTGTTGTGGTTCTGAAAAATCTGGATCCATATAAAGTACTGAACTCGAGAATAAAAACTTTGTCGAAATAGGACGAATTTGGTATCAAAAGACCGAGAATGACGAGTACATCAAGTACATGTATTTTCGGCGTATTCGAGTGACGATTTCACCTCGAAATCGCCATTTGCATTCTCTACCCTTAGCTACATGTTGCCCTTTACATAGGCCTTAATCCAGTTGAATTTGATTCCACAAGGACACATACTCCTTAATCGACTTCTCCCTGACCCCAGTACAAGTTAGAACCATTGCCCCAGGCCGAACTCGTTAGGTCAGTTCCCTCCCAGTGGCCGAGCAAGATAGCATCTAGGCTCAACCAGCCATAAAACCATTTCAGCGCGCACACCTGCCATATCTCGCTCACATCTTTCTCCACTCCTTTTCTTCACTTGCTTTATGAAGGGGAGGTGACCGTTTTTATTAGGGGTCCAGCGATATCTGATGAAATGTTGGGCCTTGCCGGATGATTTGTTATGGGCAGCACGACGTGAAATATGTGCATGTCATCATGACTCTGCTTTTCTTTTGTAATCAGTAACCATAAATGAAATACCACGAATCCAAGGAATGTTTTGCCCAAGGCTGAATATTATGTATAAGAAGAGAAGCCTAACTTCGTGAAAGTGTGCAGTCTCCTGAATATACTCGAATTGTACTTCGAGGACCCTGTCACCTTGGTTGCAGCCAATAAACTAATCTTTGACTTCACCTAGAAGACTCTGAAGTTTCTGTAGGTCTGACTCAGGAGAACCCGAGGTCTCTGGGTGTTGATCCCCTGGCACCGCTGGGTTACCGGTTCTGTACCGGTTCTTAAAAACCCAGTACCTCAGTTGGCGCCCAGCGTTTGGGGCGATTCCAGTGGTACCAATCAGCCTGAAGATCGTGAGGAGCTTCGTGTGAAAATTCCGGAGGAGGGCCCACCACCTCATCGACCCCTGCATGTCGACGTGGTCGGAAGGTCTTTACTGCGAGGTTCCCCGCTTCCCGACGGCTACAAGGACTGCTGCCCTGGCTATCGCCCTGATGTTGGACCCTTGAAATTTTCGGTAGAGCGAAACGCTGAGACGAGTCTTCTGGTGAAGCCATCGATATTTTCAGTTAAGTATAAGTGGAGCGTCTCCCAGTCCTTAGTTGGACTTACTTTGTGGTATCTTAGAGATACAAAAGGATTTTATTGGTTCTTGCAAGCACCATAACCGAAGGACTCGTGTTTTCACGAGAAATATCGTAATCGATAAATCCTTTGAAGTTTTGGAACTAGACTAGAGAGCGAAGATGCCTAGTCTTAGACTCGGGAATTGGTTTTGTCTTGGTAGTAACAATAGGGACTCCCGATTGGAGGACTCATGTCCGGTTCCTCCAGTTGGAACTCCGACTTACGAGCTATACGCTAAACATGGGGTAGGCCCCATCGTTTACAACGAGGTATGGATTAAATACACTAGGAAAGATGGTGTTTTAAAATGGCCCCAATATGGTAGCTTTGATTCTGAAATCTTAGACAACCTTGAAGTTAAACTCTTCAAAAAGAAAGCCCGGCCGGCGATGTTTGACTCTTTCCGCTTATGGCGCAAAGAAGCCAAACAAAAAGAAATTAAATTAGCTAAGAAAAATAAGAGAGAAGGGGGACTTTCAGTAATGCAAGCTGCCGTGCAGTTTAAAGATAATGAGGAAGAGCAGATAAATGAGCAGTTGCACAGGCAACGTAAAATGGCAATATATAAATGTTATCCAGTTTTGCCGTCTCTTCAGCAAGGGACAGCAAAAGAGCGTGAAAAAGACCAATTAATGTCGCAATTATTAACTTCACCACCCCCCTATGCGCAGAATGCCACAGCACCCCCGCAACCTTTAGTTGCACAAGCTGCACCTCTGGCTCTTCCACAGCACCCACCAGCTGCTCTTCAGCTGGCTCCTACTTCTTCGGTGCAGCCTCCTCCAGGCCCACCGACCACTTCTGTTTCACCTGTGTTTTCTACGATTTTGCCTACAGTGTTTTCTACATCTCCTAATGCCCCCTCTATGATTTTGCCTAGTACCACATCCATTATTCCTGATACCTCTTCTGCCATCTCTACCCCCGCCTTACCTCACCCCGTTTTTTCATCTGCTTGTCCTTCAGTTTCACCTTCCATTCGGCAGAAAATGGCCAGCACTGTTACTAATCTTCTTTTACCTCTTTTTGGGTCGCCTGCTACGACCCCTAACATAGGAAGAAGACAGTTGCGAAGTCAACTGCCTGATTATCAAGAGAGAGATTCCCTGAATAGTTTAGCTCGGAAATGGGTCCTGGACACTGCAAAATATGATGTACAGTCTGTCATGGAAGTCTTCCACCAATGGGAAGCAGCGACACAGAGATATGTGTTCGAACAGATGTGCGTCTTTCTTGGCAAAGATTTAGAAGACAATGATCAAGAATGCATCCCACAAGAGATGTGTCGTGTACGATTTAAATTTGGAGAGGGTATGATTGTAGGTCCCGATGTGGAAAAATCAGTTGAGATGCTATTTTCATATCGAAGTAAGGGAAGCAGTTCTGGGTCACCACCGGAATCTAGTGCATCTGGTAGAAAAAAGGCACGACAATACCCTATGAGAGAAGTTCCCCCACAATGGAGAGAGGGTGACGCGACAGCTGTCCCACCTGTCCTGCCGCACTTTCACCGCGTATGGGTACATGTCCCATGGAAGCGAGCTGAAGTTTTAGCACTCAAACAAACACTACCAGATCCGCGTAAAAATCCTGCAGGGTACTATAAAGAATTGTCGCAAACTGCTGGGTCATGTATAATGAATTTGGCCGATATCGATATGTTATTCGGGAACGTTGTTCCACAGCCGTTATGGGGAAAAATTCGTCATGTAGATCATGACCAGGAATTAGGTGACACGTGGGCTAATATTACTACTGCAGACGCGCGACAAGTCGGTGGTGCCAAGCCTGAGCCTTTGATAGCGGAACTACCTGGTAGAATAGTAGATTACATGAAAACGATAATGCCTGCAATACGCGTAAATTGGGATAAGTTATCTGCATGCAAGCAAAAGAAAGAAGAAACTGTGTCAGATTTCTTCACCAGATTTGAAGAAACATTCATTGACCATAGCGGTCAAGATATGACCACAGAAGGTGGTCAGAGATTGTTTGTCGATAAATTTGTGCACAATCTACTTCCAGATTTGTGTAGGAAATTAAAAGATTCGGAAAGTTCTTGGGCAGTCTCATCTTCAGCCCAGATATTAGCTACCGCACAGTACTACGAGAATAGAGACAAAGATGAGAAAGATAAAGTAGAGAAGAAAACTAGAGAACTCAAAACGAAGGTTTTGCTACAGCAAGCCTATCCGCCACGTGGTGGTGGTAATAAAAATAATAATGGTCCGAATCATTACCAGAACACTTTTCAGCAGCCTCAGAGAAACTTGCAAAGATTCGATTACACTCAACACCGCGTAGGTCCCAACCAGTGTCTATACTGCAAACAAGAGGGTCATTACAAATATGACTGTCCTGCCCTACCACAATGTGCAAATGGAATTTCTGGCGTAAGAGGTCGTGGTAGTCAGCAAGCGCCTAGAGGTAGAGGGCGTGGAAACGCCCCTCAGGACACACGTCCCCTTCCACCACAAAACTCTATGAACAGGTTTGACCAGCAAAATAACGTATCTGACAGGACAGCTCAATACTACGTTGACGAGTATTACACAGAAAATGAGCAGTGGGAGAGTAATGATTGCTAGGACAGCCTAAGACAAGGAGAGGGAGTTGTTTCAGTTCCAGTAGATCAGAGTGGACCTTACGTTGAGGTGATTACATCGGGTGTGTCAGAACTTTTTCTGTTGGATACTGGTGCTACAAAGAGTTCTATTATGCACTCCAAACTCCCTGGCGCACCTTTGTCTGGCGAAATGAACGTTTCCGTAGGTTTTTCTGGCGCCCCGGTTAGAAATCCAATTTCTGACCCTTTATCTCTTTCTGTTGGTCCTTGTGAATTCGAAGCACCCCTTATTTTGACAACAGGTTGTGGTGAAAATCTGCTAGGATTAGATTTGCTAAAAAGATTATATGCGACTTTGTACTGTTCTCCCTCAGGAGTACAACTTACTTTAGGTAAGAAAGTGGTTTCTCCCATGTATTTGTCGAGAAATACACTTCCAGCAGAATTGGCACTTCTACCAGATATTCTTTGGGCTACTGGTCCGAATGATGTAGGTCTTTTAGAAATTCCACCGTATGTTGTAACATTGAAGCCGAATGTCAAAATGCCACGAATTCCCCAATACAGGATATCCAATGAGGGCGAAAAAGCTTTGCTAGCGATTGTTTGCGAGTTGATTGAAAAAGACGTAATTGAAGAAACACGAGGCAATGTTTGCAATAGTCCTGTTCTGCCTGTTTTAAAACGAACTGACCCTTCTCAGCCACCTGTGTATAGATTTGTGATTGATCTTAGGGAAGTAAATAAGATAGTGGTGCCACAATTCCCAGTTGTCCCCGACATGACAACATTATTGACTATGATTCCAGCATCTGCATCCTGGTTTTCGGTGATTGATCTGAAGAATGCTTTCTTCAGTATCCCGATTGCTGAGGAAAGCAGGGATATTTTTTCCTTTAGTTTAGGAGGTCGCAGTTTCCGCTTTAAACGCGCTCCTCAAGGCTACTGTGAAAGCCCCTCAATATATAGTCAAGCTCTGAAATGTCAGCTTGACACAATGGTTTTGCCCAAAGGTGCCACTCTCGTACAGTACGTGGACGATTTGCTCATCGCTGCGGATACTGAGAAAATATGTAAAATGGCCACGTTGACATTACTGCGTCATCTATGTGATCTGCATCACAAGGTGTCACTTTCCAAGCTTCAATATTGCCGACAAGAAGTGACCTACTTAGGTCATCTCTTATCGAAGGAGGGAAGGAAACTGACCCCAGAAAGAATTCAGGCAATAGCGAAATTGAATGTGCCAAGAACGCAGAGAGAAGTACGCGCTTTCTTGGGCATCACATCGTACTGTAGACAGTGGATTCCAAATTTTTCGTTATTAGCCAAACCCTTATTGGCACTAACGTGTACAAATACACCCAATCCCATTCCTTGGTCTGATGAGTGTCAGAAAAGTTTTCTCGAATTACGCACAGCATTATGTTCGGCCCCTGTGTTAGGCAACCCCAACTACAGTAAGCCTTTCACATTATACGTCCACGAGAAGGAGGGCTGTGCATTGTCTGTACTGACTCAGTTATACGGAGATAGACAGCGGCCATGCGCCTATTTTTCGTCAACTTTGGATCCGGTAGCACGAGCATTGCCAAGTTGTTTAAGGGCCACAGCAGCAGCAGCTGTTTCTATTCGACAGTCTGCAGGTCTAGTAATGAATAATACACTAATCGTGATGGTCCCGAATGCAGTAGACACGTTGTTAAATAGGACCAAGACACAGCACTTAACTAGTGCTCGACTGTCCAGTTATGAATTGACGCTACTAGCAAGCCATGTGCACATAAAAAGGTGCAGTACCTTGAACATAGCCACATTGTTACCAATTACAGAGGAATCGGATGCTTCAGAACAGCACGATTGTTTCCTCAGAACAGAGGAAGAGACGAAAGGGAGAGTTGATTTATTCGACACTCCTCTTGCTGAATGTGATGGTACATTGTGGGTGGATGATTCCTGCTTTAAACTCCCAAATGGTAACGTGACTACAGCATATGCTGTCACAACTTTGCACACAATCATTGAAACTGCGCGAATACCACATGGTTCAGCTCAAGCCGCTGAACTCGTGGCACTGACGAGAGCATGTGTGTTATCTAAAGGAATGAAAGTGACTGTCTATACCGACAGCCAGTATGCTTTTGGAGTGGCTCACAGTTTTGGACGATTGTGGAGAGAACGTGGGTTCCTGACTTCGCATGGAGCCAAGATTCAGCATGGTCAGTTGGTGAATGAGCTTCTTGAATCACTGACGTTGCCCCTGAAAGTAGCGATCGTGAAATGTAGTGCACACAAGAAAGTGACTGATGATGTTGGTCGTGGAAATGCATTCGCTGATGAAACTGCTAAGGACACTGCAAAGAATATGATGAGCCGAATGTATGTTGCGAGCCCAGAAAGATGGACTGGTGATGTTGGAATATGTGAAGACACGATAGAAAGTGTGAAGTCCATCCAAGCTGAGGCCACGGAGAAAGAGTTAAGCATGTGGAGAGAAAGTACAGGGAGAATGGATGCAAATGGTTGTTGGATTGAATCGACAGAGCAACAGAGATGGTTGTTACCCGATGCATATGTGCCTGCAGTGGTTACAATGGCTCATGGGATGGCCCATATCAGCGCGAAAGGGATTTGCGAGTTGTTGGCCCCAGTGTGGAAGAATTCAGGGATTCCCAAGTGTGCAGAGAATGTTGTCAAGAATTGCATGGTATGTCTGAAGCACAATCCTGGTAGGGGAACCCCAACTCCAGCTGGTCATTTTGCACCTCCTACGTATCCGTTCGAGGTTTTGCAGCTAGATTTCATACACATGGAGAGGTGCAACAACTTAAAATACGTGCTCGTGGTTGTTTGTGCCTTCTCAAGATGGGTAGAAGCCTATCCCCTAAGGGACAATACTGCCTTGTCCACAGCGAAAGCCCTTGTGAAAGAGTTCTTCCCCAGGTTCGGAATGCCTAGAATGGTCTGGTCCGACAACGGAAGTGAATTTGTGGGTTGTGTGATGAAAAGAGTGTGTGAAGGGCTAGGCATTAGGCAGAAGTTCCACGCTGCAAATCACCCCCAATCAGCTGGATTAGTGGAATGTTACAATGGCACGCTTAAACTTAAATTGGCCAAAATCCAAGCGAGCACAGGTCTTAAATGGCCTGACGCTCTACCCTTAGCACTCCTATCCACCAGAATAACTGTGCATTCTCGAATGAAACTCAGCCCCTATGAAATAATCTTTGGTCGGCCAGCCAACATATGGGGAGTGCCTAGACCCACGAAGTTTAGCGAGCTGCAACACCCCATCTTGCTTGACTATTTGTATGAATTGACGGCTAAATTGCGTGTTTTATATCAACAGGTTCACAACACCTTGCCTCCGGTCTCTGAGACACCGGGTCACTCCATTGACCCCGGTTCCTGGGTGCTTGTCCGAAACTTCCAGAGGACAAGAAACGACCAGCCCAGATGGACCGGGCCTCACCTCGTCCTCCTGTCTACAAGGTCGACTGTTAGGGTGGAGGGGAAGACCAATTGGGTCCACGGGATCCATTGTAAGAAGATACCCTTCCCTCTGCCACATGACCAATGGGTCCGGAAAGGAGGCACTGACTCAGAGCGCACAACTGATGAACGTGTAAAAGAAGCTAAACGTGATTGTAAGAGTGAGAACATTTTCCAAGAAACTGTGCCACCACCAGAACAATTGAACTCTGTGGAACCTGAACTACTATTTCTGGACCAGACAGTACCCGGGAAAAGACGCTACAATTTACGACCAAGGAAAACAGACTAAAGTAAAAGTGATTTATTTTATGATCCGAGAGAAAAACCTGTGGACTAATAAAAAATGCGTTTTTCCCAAATACTATTTTTGAAAGTGCAGATTCTCCCATCTAGGTAACTTGCTTATTTTTGGTTTTTTTGAACCGCCATCCGGGTTCCGCTGCTAGGGTCGCGGTTGATTAAAGACTTTTGGGTGCAGCTGACGACGATAGGTCGCTGGTTCCGGTTAGTCCAAGGGAGCTGCCCTAGACTGACGGAAGCATCCTTTAGCAGAAACAACCTACCGCCGCGGGCAGCACCTTAGAGAGGATGGAGTTTCCTGATGTGGAGAGGCCTGCCAAACAAATGAACTTTAAGCAGAGACTTTTGAAAACAATGACGAAGAAAAACTTTATAATAATGTGTATTTTTATGCTATTTAGCGTAATGGTCTTTTTGATAAGCTATGTTTTATTCTCTTTTCACGTGACATTTGCGCCCACTACATCACCCATACCTCCCCCTACTGTTTCCTCTCATTCTTTCCACCCTTTGCCTGACCACGAATCAAATAGGAGATTAGAGTTCATTAATAACTCCTTCGTTCAGTTATTACACCAACACCAACTTGTAATGAACACAACTAACTGTTGGGTGTGTGGTCTCATGCCCCACACCACGGATAGAGGTATCCCCTATTTGGTCCTGCCATTTAGTCGCAATGGGTCAGTATGGGCATATAGGACAATGTTCATATATGCATGAGAAATCCAACCCCTACGTTCTGTAAAAGACAACCTCAAGACTAGCGCCCTAGTCAAGGGTATAGTTGACATGATCAAGGAAGTAACTTCTTATGAAGATACCCCGGATGATGAGATACTTGCATATGTAGGTTGGAATGTGACCGGATATGGCACTACATTAAGTGAGAAACAGCAAGCCAAAAGATCGTCCCCTATCTGGATCGTACCCCATCAAGGTCACCTGTGTCTGCAAGGTATTGGCAGGAATCCCAGAGCTCAGCTAGGGAAGAGTGTCTGTACAGAAACGTATGTTTTTGGATCTCAGACTTCCCCTGCCTTTTTAGCCGCTAAGGGTACTTATTTCATCTGCCATGATAGAGCCTATACATGGTTGCCCCCTGACTTCTCGGGCTCATGTTTTGTTTCATTCCTGTTACCTCCCACCTACACAGCAGCGGCGGATTACCATCGGACAAGGGTAGTTAGAGGTGTTTTGAGTAAAGAAGACACTGCAGGTCAAGAATTTGGTGACTTTGCAATGGGTTTCCTGCCGTTCTGGGGAGCCATGGCTAACAGCAGAAACATAAGGCAATTGACAAGGGTAGTTGAATCCACCGTGATTGAAACTGCTGGTGCCCTTAGTAACCTGACTGCTGAGCTCCAGTCGGATCGACTGATGACCCTTCAGAATCGGGTCGCTTTGGATGTAATACTTGCGGACCGAGGTGGAGTATGCAAATTGATCCAGTCCAGTTGTTGCATTTTTATTCCAGATAATGCTCCGACAGTGTACGGGGCCATCTCCAAACTACATAAGATTTCCGAATCTATTCATGTGGATAAAGGAGATTGGTCGTTAATGGGATGGTTCTGGGAACTAATATCTGCCTGGGGATGGAAAATTCTGATGGTTATGGGGATGGTCTTAGCCATTCTTTTCCTGTTCTGTCTATGCATACAGTGTGCTCCTGCAATATGTGGCCTCTGTGTTACATCATGTGTAAGGAAGCCTGTGTCAAGACATGCGCTCAGTACTAGAATGATGTTGCAGCAACATCTCAATGACTTTAGGAATATAGATCTGGACTCAGATTAACATGAGGATAGATTAATTGCCTATGTAAGGGCAAAAGGAGGGGCTGTGGTTCTGAAAAATCTGGATCCATATAAAGTACTGAACTCGAGAATAAAAACTTTGTCGAAATAGGACGAATTTGGTATCAAAAGACCGAGAATGACGAGTACATCAAGTACATGTATTTTCGGCGTATTCGAGTGACGATTTCACCTCGAAATCGCCATTTGCATTCTCTACCCTTAGCTACATGTTGCCCTTTACATAGGCCTTAATCCAGTTGAATTTGATTCCACAAGGACACATACTCCTTAATCGACTTCTCCCTGACCCCAGTACAAGTTAGAACCATTGCCCCAGGCCGAACTCGTTAGGTCAGTTCCCTCCCAGTGGCCGAGCAAGATAGCATCTAGGCTCAACCAGCCATAAAACCATTTCAGCGCGCACACCTGCCATATCTCGCTCACATCTTTCTCCACTCCTTTTCTTCACTTGCTTTATGAAGGGGAGGTGACCGTTTTTATTAGGGGTCCAGCGATATCTGATGAAATGTTGGGCCTTGCCGGATGATTTGTTATGGGCAGCACGACGTGAAATATGTGCATGTCATCATGACTCTGCTTTTCTTTTGTAATCAGTAACCATAAATGAAATACCACGAATCCAAGGAATGTTTTGCCCAAGGCTGAATATTATGTATAAGAAGAGAAGCCTAACTTTGTGAAAGTGTGCAGTCTCCTGAATATACTCGAATTGTACTTCGAGGACCCTGTCACCTTGGTTGCAGCCAGTAAACTAATCTTTGACTTCACCTAGAAGACTCTGAAATTTCTGTAGGTCTGACTCAGGAGAACCCGAGGTCTCTGGGTGTTGATCCCCTGGCACCGCTGGATTACCGGTTCTGTACCGGTTCTTAAAAACCCAGTACCTCAGTGTGGCACACTTAAAAAAAGTGCACTTAAGTATGATTGTGTCCATCCAAATGTTTGGGGCCAACTTTGACTCTACATTCTGCCTCTGAATTCCCATTTAGTTGGGAAATGTATTTACACCTCTGTAATAGACCTGGGCGGCAAATTCCACTGTGCTCGCGGAATTTGGGAAATTTTGGCAATTTTGCGTTCCGCTGGGAATACGCAATATTGCCGACAATTCTGCGATCCAAAGCATAGCAGAATTCGTGAGCATGGTCGAGGCTAAGCAGAAGGTAGCACTTATTGATTAGCCAGTAGAAAGTACTCCAGTTGATTAGAGGTTTTGCACAAAACGGTGGCATCTTCTTGGATAAATATGCTGGGCAGGATTCATTCTGGCACGATGCTCCTGTCACAAAAATTAAACCTCAACAGGAAGCACTTGCAGATATAAATAAAGCAGGTGCCCGAGTTAAAGCTCAAATTCGGTAACGCATTAATCAGCCCAGAAAAATCATGAGCTCGGACAAGGCTGGGCAGGTGTGCTTTCTCTCCATATCTACAGTCAAAACTTACCCGTGATGCTTGATGGAGGTCTTTGCATCCGTGACTTTCTCGAGCGCAATCCCTGTGTAGTTCCTGTGACAAGGAGGTTCTTTCTCCTCATCTGCTGCTCAGATCATGCTCTGACCCTTTATAAACAAGAGGCATGTGAACTCGCATAAAAGCCCCGCCCATTTGGCTCAGCCCCACATAAACTAGCGGTATGCAACGTCTTACCACCCTTTCCCCACAATGATGGACAGCTTACTCAAAGGACCCCTGCGCCTTCCCGGCGCGGTGGCCAAGTTACAGCTGTAGTGTAATGGGCAGAACAAGCAATTCCGCAAGCTCGCATAATTCCGCAAGCTTGCAGATATTTTCTGCCTTTTCGCAGAACTTTGCGTAACGCGACTACACAGATTCCGCCCACCCTTACCCTGTAGGACTGTGCAGAAACCTTTGCCTATTTCACTGGGGCCAGGGAAATGTACCTAAAAACTGAAGAGAAGATTGCTCTGCTACAGCTGAGGGAAGAGAAGACAGTAGACTTGGTTTGCAGACAATCTGCCTTTCTTTAGACCAGAACCTGAATCTAACTATCCAGTGCTTTACGATAATGAGTTTAGTCTGACTGAGGCAGGCCAATGTGCCATCCCCTGTGAGGGATGCTGAACTGGGCATGAAGTCTACCGGCCAGTACACTTTGAGGCTTATATTGTGTGACTACTTTTCGCAAAGCTGATCTCATTGTTAGGGCCCTTGTACCTCTCCACTTTATCAATGCATATTTATTTCGGCTTTGTAAGTGCCAGCAGCCTGAGCTGAACCTTCAATCTCATCTCTTCTGACACGCAACTTCTATCTCCTCACATACGCATTGAAGAGGAGCGAAATAGCTGCTAAGCATGTACCTTGCCCTTGTAGTGCTGCCCCATCCTGGTGCGGTCTTCAAAGAGTTTGTGTGGGGGGCGCTAGAGGGCAAATGGCAAGATGGCTGCGCTATACTGCAGCTCTGCCAGCCGAACACTCTATCTGTCTAATATCCTGCTCAAAGTCTGACATTATGTGCCATAACTTGTTGGGCACCATCGCTATATGGCAGTGCTGTGATCTGAAGCTGCAGCGGAGTAGCGGAGCGCCCGGAATCCTGTTTTTGCTGATTGCTGCTGCCACGGCGCTGAGTGCAACATGGCGGTTGCGAGCAGGGCCGGACTGGGAACCAAAACCGGCCCTGGCAAAGTGCTCAGCCAGCCCCCTCCTCTCCCCCGGGGGGGTTGGAGGTGCCGCCGAGCTCTTTGCCAGGGCCGGTTTTCGGACGATTTTGTTGCAGGGCCGATTTTGCAGCTATGCTGCAAAAACGGCCCCTGTAACAAAATCAGACCCCAGGGGCTCAAAACTGGCCCCCACCCTTGCGGCGCACCTGGGGATTTCCCGGTGCCCGCTATGGCCACTCCGGGCCTGGCTGCGAGGCACAATGGAGGACTTTGCTGAGAGCTGGTGAGCGGAGTTCTTGCAGGGGCGCTGCACGGGCCTGTGTGGGCCGGAGCCACTGTGAGAAAATACCTCTACTGGACGCCCACTGTGAACAGGTCTGCTAGTGCGATTCGCTGCAGCGTGTGGCCATCTTCCGAGGAGATCCCCGGGGGCCGTGTGTGGCCTAAACCAGTGGACAGGGTATGATACTATATTTTGATCCCCTTGGTGCACTGGGCCTATGGCCCTGAACCAGCGTCCTGGAGGGAGCCTGATGCGGCGCTGCTGCAGGGAGAATGTGGTAAAGTGGGAGACTGCGAAATCATCACTGCGGTCAGGTGGAATTCCCCTTTGTGTGGCCAGACCCCATCCACAGGATAACTGAGGCCATGCAAGATTGTATGCTGAAGTAAGCAAACTGGAGCTAAGTTCTATGTTGCTGGCTTTGCTGCGTTAGGGACCCGCGACACTTTAGATCAATACCAAGGGCCAGTGTGAAGACAGATACACAGCATGAGCTGCTGCAGGCCTGTGCAGCTGGATGTGGTGATTTGACTAAGCTGAGTTGGTGGTAGGCCTCACTCCAGTGACACGGGCAATGCAAGGTATGCCACGGTCCCCTGTCACCCAGAGAGGAAACGCTAAAGCCAATATTTGTGCATCACCAATTTATTTGAAATTCTATGCGTATTGAGGCACATAGCTGAAGGGAAGACACTGAACTGTCTCTAATACAGCACACGCAGCAGCCAACTGCAATAGCGGCCTGTAGGGCCTGCGGGGGATCTGCTGTGCTCTGTGGGGTCTGCTGGTGTGGTGTGAGTCCCAATGGGGCTGGGAGCGTGCAGTCAGCTGGCATGACGTGATCCATTCCATACATATCGTCGTGACCTATATGGACAAAATGGGCGAAGCAAACACTAATCAATCTTATCTCACCTTCGAGCTGCGGAAACCTGGCAAACAGAGGGCAACTTCGGACTTAGAGCTTGATGCCCATCTGAGGGCACGCCGTCACTTGAAGCAACTCTCCTTGCTATGCAAAGTAGCCTGCAATCCATTGATGGAAAAATTGATGCCCTTAACCTGAGAATGGATCACATGTCAGCGAAACTTGATAAGCAGCGTGCCTGGCTGGGAGAAGCTGAAAGCGTATTGCTGATGCATAGGACAGTCTACAAAGCGTTTCATCCAAAACCCTCAACATGGAAAAGGTGCTTGCGGTTATCCAGGCTAAGAATGAGGACATTGAAGCTAGGTCGAGGCGCAACAACCTGCGGATCACAAGCCTGCTGGAATCGACCAACACTGGGAAAATGGAGCCCTACATTGCGGAAATGCTCAAGGACATTTTTGGAGCAGAAAATCTGTCGACGATGCTGGTTGTAGAGAGAGCCCTCCGATCGCTGGCGGCCCGCCCGCCTCCGGGCGCTCCGCAAAGGCCAATCATTACACGACTATTAAATTATAGGGACCGTGACTCAGTCCTGCACATGTCCTGTGAAAAAGGTACCATAAACCTTCAGGTAAATGACTTGGCCTTCTACCCGGATTTCACTGCAATGGTTCAGGCTGCAAGGCAGGAATTCCAGCCGGTCAAGAAACTGCTAATGGCAGAGAACATCCCTTATGTCATGCTTTATCCTGCCCAGTTACGAATTGGAGCAGAAGGCAAAACCAGAATATATGCAAGCCCAAAATCTGCCATGGAATATGCAAAAACATCAAACGAAGCAGACGCTACACTTCTAGATCACTGGAAGATGAGGAGGACTGAGGGTCGTTGCTCTGCAGGAACTCTTGTGCTTATCGTGGACCTTCATCTGGTGTTACAAGGGTGGGAATAGTTGCTGGGGGCAGAGACTGATGGTTGGTGTCTGATGGGGGTGATCAAATATTGTCGGTTCGTCATGGTCACTGATCGTAATCCTGCCCATTGGTGCGTAGGTATTGTAATGATATTGTTGTTAACAACCCCATGCATACAGCCTCTCTGGAATACGTATACAAGACTGATAAGTGGTACTACCATGTATTTTTGGCCACCTCCCTGTCATCTGGAAGGCTGATTGCACTCTGGTGTCGCCCATGGGTGTACCCCAAATCTATTTGTGGATAATGTTTAGTGAGTGGGATATGTTCACTTATTTTTGGGATGCTTTTAGCATGTTGTGGGTGCTGAAGTGGGTGAGTGTGGGATGTTTGTTTATGTTTTGATGACTTGTTTAGTTGAGGTATACCTGCACAGACATGCACAATGGTCCTACCCGCACACTCCAGCTATATACCGAGTATACTGGCTTTACACTATGAAGAGACACTAAGACACAGGTTGATGGCAGTGTAAACATTATTACATGGAATGTGAGAGTCTTTAATAACTCCTGCAAAGTTAGGTCAGTGCTGTAATACCTGGACAGCCACAATGTTCATATAGCTCTCTTGACGCACTTTAGTGGGCGTTCAGACAATACCATAGGGACTGAGTTGGCAAACTGTCTCTTGGCCTCCTCATTCGTACACATATTCGAGGGGGGTCCTGCTACTTATCATACGCGGGATTCCCTTTGCACTCACATCCCACCAAGTAGATGATCAAGGTAGGCTTGTAGTTGCACGGTGACAGTTAGCAGGTACCGATGTTACAATAGTTAATACCTATGCACCAAATATAGATGATCCAGAGTTCTTTTCTGGCGGCATTTACATGCTGTTTCACCTGCACACGGTATTTGGGGGGAGATCTGAACACGTATTTATCCTGGAATGGATCGCTCAGCGGACACGGAGTGGTCGGGCAAACAGGCAGCCAAGGTATTACGGGGCGGGATTGATGATTATGGCCTGGAAGATGTCTGGCGCTTGAGGCACCCGACAACGAGGGAAGGTACACATGTTTCCACAGTTCATGGAACCTGGTCAAGACTAGACTAGTAGCTACTCTCTATGGAGGCGTGCTAATGGGTGGATGAAGTGCGGAACCTCCCTAAGACACTCTCCACTTTCCGATCATGCGCCAGTCCTGTTGCGACTGAAGGTTTCAAGTGTAGCCCCCAGTGTTGTTTGTCTGGCGTTTCCGCCCGGCAGCACTCTTGGATGCAGCATTTATGGAGGAAGTGCGCAAGGCAATAGAAGAGTATTTTGCCTTAAACGTAGTTTCAGTGTCTAGTCATAGATCATTGTTGGAAGCTTTGAAAGTTAAAGTCAGAGGGAAATGTATAAGCACACAAACAGCGGTAATGAGAAGTATCAGAACAAAACTAAATAAGGTGGAGGATATGCTCAACACTTTAGAAAGAGAATATGAACACAACCCAAAGGAGGCTACTAGCATCTGTTAGGGAGCAGCTGTCGGACTACGAATCCCTGGCAGATCAAGAGGCGCACTTTATGTCAAAATGACATGTGGCCCGTGTGTACGGGGAGGGTGGGAGACCTGGGCGTAGCCTTGCACAAAAATGTCTAGAAGCCATATTCCATATAGTGGATGAGGGAGGTACAGCGTGCTACTCAAACAAAACTATACTTCAAGCATTTAAAACATTCTATGTAATCCTGTATGGATTTAAAAACACGGCATCACCGATGGAACTGAACCAATATCTAGAGGATGCGGCACTGGCATGGCTGTCACTGTGACAAAGAGAGTATCTGTCGCAGCCGGTGACAGTCGATGAGATGAGGGAGGCGATCAATGCATTGCCGAATAGTAAGGCCCTGGGATTAGACGGCATCACTGGGGAAGTTTACAAATAATTTTCTGACCTTCTAGTCCCGCACCTGCACACAGTTTATGAGGAGGCATATGACGGCAGCGCGTGCCATCTTCATTGAAGGAGGCACTCATAATAACATTGCTGAAACCAGACAAGGTGCAAGAGAGGTGTGAATGCTATAGACCTCTCTCTCTTATAAATATAGATGCAAAGATCCTGGCTAAGATACTTGCTATACGGCTACAGCCGCTGATGTCCAAGCTAGTATTACCTGATCAATCTGGTTTCATAACAGCGCAGTCCACAATGCACAAATCCGTACCATATTTGCATTGCTGCACCAAATGGAGCCTACCCTACCTTCAGCTGCGGTCCGGCCAAAGCTTTTGATTCCATTGAATGGACATGTATGTTCTCTGTACTGGCGCATGGGGATGCCAGAGGCGTTTTTAAAATGGATTAGATTATTGTATGAATCTCCAACTGCGCGAGTGTGCATAAATAATAATATATCAGATGCCTTTTTAAGGGTGGATAGGGGGACAAGACAGGGCTGTCCCCTGTCGCCTCTTATATTCACACTCCTTATGGAGCCATTAGCCTGCATGATTAGGCAAAAACATGCAGCTGTGGAGCTCGGTTTTCGCTTGCAGCCACTGATCATCTCACTCTATGCTGACGATATGACGCTTTATGTTAGGGATCCGGTCGTCAATCTAGGTCTGATACTCTGGGAATATATAACATTTGAGCCCTACTGTGGTTTGTGTATAAATTGGGCAAAATCAATAATCCTTCCACTCACATGACACTGAATTTCCATTGGAATGGGCACCAGGCCCTGTCAAGTATCTATGAGTGTGGGTGCACAGAAGCCCCAGTGTAGTATTGCAGGAAAATTACAATTATTATTAATTCAGTGATGTCCAAGCTTGAAGACCGAGTTGCACATTGGATTAAGCTTCCGTTCTCCCTGACAGTCTGGGAATCATTAAAATGGTACTCCTTCCTCAATAACTGTATTTGATCCTCAACATTCCTATTGTACAGACAGAGTCCTTTTTTTAAACAACTGAGATCCCTACTAAGTATATAGGCTGGTAAAAAAGCGAGGATTGGCCAGAAAGTATTAACTCAACCATACTCTGAGGGAGGGTTTGGTGCCCCAGACTTTAAGTTATATTACCTTTGTGCGCAGGACCATTTTGCACACTTCTGGTATGCATCTCATGATTTTATCCCACACATAGCCATCGAGCATGATGATGCGTCCCCGATACCGCTATACTGCCACATGACCACACCTCAACACTGAGATCTGAAATTAACACACTGCGCACTACATTGTTGGCTTGGCGGGCGCTAGTCCGGCGGGCGAGTAAACCGGTGCTATGTGCTCCCAATATGCTTTTGCTACATTATCCTGAGATCTATATATCAATGGAACCTTTTTAAATTTGGCTAATTTGGTGATGGAGAGCACAAGTCCCCCCTACTCACATTTGCATATTACGGACTTAGAGTGGCAGTCCGAGCCCATAATCCGTTATTTCTCAGCGAACCACCCACTCTGAAGGCACTGCCGTGCCTGCTAAATAGTGCCCATAAGGCAACATCTTGTCACAAAGTTATACACAGCCGCACAAAAAGACGACAATCGGGGGCGTTGGGATATCGATGGAGAAGTGGAATGATGTACAGGAACAGCCTATGGGGAAGAAGATTGGGAAACTTGTTGTGTAGAATTAAGCATGCAGACGTCCAATTGCAATTCAAGGATAATTCAGTTTAAATACCTTCATCAATTGTATTATACTCCTGTGCAGATATGGTCTGAGAAAGGATTCCAAATGTATACGCTGTGGTATTGATGAGGCTGATTTCGTGCATTTGGCATGGAACTGGCCAAGAGTGCAACACTTTTGGGTACAGGTTACTGATGTTTTAACTGAGATAGTGGGGACGAGGGTGATGTGTACGCCTTTAATTTGTCTGCTGGCCCTATTGAGTGCGTTTAAATAAACAACCAAGGGCCAGATGTAGGTAGGGATTTACCGGTCTGTAACGGCCGAATTCGGCCGTTACCGACCGGTAAAAGGAATTTGAGATGTAGGGGGCAAATTATTACAGAATCGGTAAATTTACCGATCGGTAAATGTACCGATTCTGTAAATTACCGAATTGGTATTTTTACCGATTCGGTAATATTGACATGTAGGTCGGACTCTACTGAGTCCCACAAGCCTTACAGAATCGGTATTTTACCATCAAATTCAATTTGATGGTAAAATACCGATTCCGGTGTGCATGCACATGTGTGCATGCACACCTGTGCCATATGACAGGCAGACCTGCGCTTAGGGCAGGTATGCCTGATACATGGCACCCGAGCCTCTTTTGGGGGTGCCAGAGGGTGTCAAAGTGACACCCCCTGCACCCTTGTGACATTCGGTATTTATCGATTCGGTAAATACCGAATCGGTAATGCCCATGCATTCCTATGGGCTTCAAAGCCCATAGGAATGAATGGGCATTACCGGTCGGTATTTACCGAATCGGTAAATACCGATTTTTACCGATTCGGTAAAAAAACATCTGGATGTACCTACATCTCCCTGCTTCTATTTTACCGATTCATAAATACCGAATCGGTAAAATTCGGTATTTATGAGTCGGTAAAATAGATTTACCTACATCTGGCCCTAAGGGGCATATTATCAAGGACCGGTGTTAAAATTATCGCCGTTTTATCGGCAGGAAACTGTCGATAAAATGGTGATAATGGGATTGATAATACGCTCTTGTTAATTCCCATATAAGCCCATGTTCTGGTGTTAACATGGGCTTCTATGGGAATTAACAAGGGCGCATTATCAAGCACATTATCGCCGTTTTATCGGCATTTTCCTAACGATAAAACAGCGATAATTTTAACACCAGTCCTTGATAATATGCCCCTCAGAGACTATTATTAGTGAGCCTGGTGCTGGCAAAATGAAGGGGTGCACTTCATTGGGGAAGCAAAATCCCCCCCACCAAAGAGGCATGGTTGGTGGATGTTGCGCACTGTAAGTCTCATCTCGAACTGTATGTTGAGGAACTTCCTCTACCATCAAGGCCAAGAGACTATTGGGGACTTATGATGGCCTTAATGCACTCAAATGATGGAAACGGGGGGTAGGCGTGAAGTGGCAATGTAAAGCACTAGCACTACTAGACAATTGAGTGATAATGGGCCTGACCTATCCGATACATGAATAAGTTGAATTGTGGGGGGGGGAGGGAGATGTCGAAATGGTACAATATGTGCATGTGAAGCAGTCTGTAAACGGTATACCAGTACTTGTTCTGAGTTGATGTATGTTTGTACTATGATGAAAAATGAAATAAAAAAATACAAAAATAAAAAAGAGTTTGTGTGTGTGTGCTTCTACCACCAGAATAAACTGAGTGACCATACCCTGTAGAACCCGTCACTGCACGTGGCTAAAGATTGAACTTTATACTGAAACTCGTTCCATTCTCTGACTGCAACCATTTTCACATCGTAAATCCAATACGACTTCCTTGCTAGGTATTATATTTACTTAATGTGAATACATTATTTTTCATTTTTCATTTTTCAAAAAGTATAACACTACTCGGATATCATTTTTTTAAAAGTTTTGCAAAAACCTTTATTGAGAACAAAAAAGGCATAGATCACAGCAATATGCCCACATCCACCAACTGGACGGCATTGCGATGACATGTGCACATCAATGATATCTTGTCAGGGTGGGGGAGTACACAGCAAGCCGCCTACAACCCTTCTGTGCCGACCGCGTTGGAAGGAATATGAGGTTGCAGAGACAACAATTGTATTATACATTACATTTTGCGCATTGTGTAGTTTTAGCCAGGACATGCCATGCGCTAACGGCGCATTGGACGGTGGTGGTAGCTAGGTGTCGCAAGACTGCTCGGGTGTGAGATAGGCAGTACTTGGGGTAGGGGCTATATAACCATCTTCCATTGCGAGATGTGGCATGAAGGGTGGGGGTTTCATCCAATATGTGCCTGTGCACAGCTAAAGTATAATTCGATATTCGGAATGGAAAATCCACCAGCACTGAACGGGCGCGTAAGTACGTCCCACCGCAATCTGGCCTGTGTCCACCCCCCTGTGAGTCTTATGAGCTGGCACGTAATCGCCGAGAAGAAATGCCGGCTGGGGGCGTAGGGGATATTTACAAAAAGATATAAAAGTTTAGGTAAAATATCCATTTTGATAATGGCCGCTCTGCCAGCCATCGACAAGGGCATAGCGACTCACCTCGTAATGTTGTCGGTGTCCAGCACCCGCCCGTAGTTAGCTCTCATGAGTTCCTCGCGATTACGAGAGATGATTTTTCCTAAATAAGTAAGGGTGTCATCGCACCAGCTGAGGGGGAATTCTGGGAGGAACGTTTTTAGTGGCTGCGGTGAGGGGATAAATCTGGGATTTGCTCCAATTGATGTTTACTCTTGATACTTGCCCAAAAAGAATAAATAAGCGAAGGATGGGGTTCAGGCTTTTACTCCAGATCACGCAAGTACAGTGTGAGGTTGTCGGCATATAACAAAATGAGTATTTGTCTTTCTGGATAAATTATGGCATGTTCACGGTAGTGTTGTTGAATTTTGGCAGCCAGGGGTTCCACTGCTACAGCAAAGAGGAGAGGGCACAGTGGACACCCCTGTCTGGTACCCCTGCCCAGCGGGAAGGAGGAAGAGTGAACCCCATTCACCATCACGGTGCCGCGCAGACCTGTATATAGCAGGGTGATCCAGGCCAAGAAGGGGGGCAGAAAGCCCATGCGCACCAATACATAGGAGAGGTAGTCCCACTCCAGGGAATCAAATGCCTTAGTGGCATCGAGAAATATAGCGGCCGCGTTAACATCCGGATCAATATCGTGGAGCAATGCGAACAAGGTGCGCAGGTTATGGGCAGTGCTTCTAGTAGGAATACAGCCCGACTGATCCGGGAGGACCAACACCGGCATCAGAGGGCTGATGCGATTTGCGATGAGTTTAGCCAGGATCTTAGTATTGGTGTTTACAAGGGATAGAGGCCGATACGAAGCTAAGTGCCTGGGAGGTTTGCCTGACTTGGGCAGGGAGATTATGAGCGCTTCTCGCATGGAGGGAGGCAGAATGCCAGTTTCTCGGGCTTCCTCGAAGACATGCCTTAGTATCGGGATAATTAAATGCCGATATGTTTTATAGAACTCGGCCGGGAGGCCATCTGGTCCCAGAGCCTTTCCTGATTGCAATTGCATGATTACAGATATGATCTCCTAATCCTCATGGTGCACCAAAAGGAACTCTCTCTGGCCATTTCCCGGCCAGGCTATAGAGGTGTCTTCGAAAAAATGAGTCAAAGTCTACCGGGGCCTGCCGGTGGGTAGTGTATAGCACTCTGTAAAACCTTCCTAATGTGGCAATTATGTCAGAGGAATTGGTATGTGTAAAACTGTCCTCGTCCTCAATTTCAAGCACTGTATTAGCGAACCGAGGAGGTCGGATAGTAGAGGCCAAGGCCCGTCCCGGTCTATCTCCTTCGCCATATCGGCGGGCAGTATGGTACTTCCCTCTAAATTTACATTCGCGCTCCGCTGTTTCCTGATAGTTCGTGAGCAGGGTACGCAGATGCGTCTGTAATGTAGGAGAAGGTGTAGCTTGAATGGCTGTCTCGGTCTGTTTTAAATGTAGTTCCAATTTACGGAGCGTATTGCGGATATCTTTTAGTATTTCCCCGCTTTTAGCCAGACAGAGATCCCGCATGGTTACTTTGAAGGCCTCCCATATCGTAGAATATTGTGGGACTGAGCCTGTGTTACGGAGGAAAAAGTCAGTTATCCCCTGCTCTATCTCATCTTTGAAAACTGGGTCGAGCAACGACTGTGGATTAAGACGCCAAGAGAGGCATGGGGGTTCAGCTTGTGGCGGAGTGAGTGACAACAGCACAGGAGAATGGTCCGAGTATGTGCGGAGGAGATAAGAGGTGTGTGATGCCCAGGTTGCCAGGTCCCTGTCAATCAGCCAATAATGTATACGCAACCAAGAGGAGTGAGCAGTAGAGTAGCAAGACCCCTGACGAGTCAGTGGGCAGTGAATTCTCTAGGGATCTACCAGGTCCTGATCTCCAACAATAGTTTTTAGAGCTAGGTGTGCAGCAGTAAAGTGGTGCGGTTGTGGATGGGACCCGTCTAGGTGAGGGTGAATAATAACGTTAAAATCCCCTCCCCATAGCAGGTGTGTAGTGCCGATATCCTGGACTTTTCCCCACAATATCCAAAAGAATTCCGTGTCATCTATGTTCGGGCCGTAGCAAGACGCCAGTGTGACAGTGTGTGCAGAAAGCCTGGCCCATAATAAAGTGTATCGACCTTGCGGGTCTGCGTAGGAGCCAATGGGGGTGTACGGGAGGGTATGCTTTACAAGGATCGCAGTCCCCCGAGAATAAGAGGAGTAGCATGAAAAGCCTCTATGACTGGCCCATCTAGTGGCAAAGGAAGGGGGCGCACTAGGAGAAACATGGGTCTCTTGTAACATGGCACAGTGGATATTGTGACGGTCCAGATAGGCGAGGTTGTGTCGATGCTTGCGGGGGTCCCCCAAGCTTCGCACATTCCATGTCAAAAAATTATACTTGAGAGTTATAGGACGGGACTCCATCGTATGTTTGAAAAGTGGCAATGTTGTGAATAGCAGTGTATACCATACTGTGACGTAGTAGCTCCTGCTACCATAATGAAAATACAATACATAAAAAATACATAAAGAAAGTTTCCCAGTCCCACCCTCCTCCCACAACAGCAATCCCAACCTGCCGTGTCAATTGCACCCCCCCTACCCCCCATCCCAAACATTCTAGTCCCAACAGGGGACAGTGGAATAAACTAATCCCCATTTCACACAATAGAAAATTTTAGGGTTCACCTGGTGGGCAGCTGCCAGAGGGTGACCAGGTACTCCTCGCAGTGGCGAGGCTGTTCGGGGGTAGCGGTGAGAGTCCAACATGACGTGGGTTACAGTGCAAACCACAGTTCTAGTAAGTGTTGATCCACGATCAGAGGTCAGGGCGCCCACGGTGGCACACGGGCACTGCGTCCACCACTGGCCCCCCAAAGGCGCAGCCAAGAGAGGTACCGCCGAGGTAAGTCATACAGCACACAACTTCTCCACCTGGGTTTGAGGCCCAGTGATGAAGTGTAAGCGTCTACTCAGCAGGGATGTGTCAAGGGCTGTAGAACCAGGGCTAATGTGCACCAATTAAAAGTTAAAGAAGCGCTCAGGGGAAATGGGGTTATAAACAATTGCACCTATCTCTCATCCTATATTATGTCATTTTAAGGTGCCACGGACCGGAGATTCAATATCCCCTAAATCTCCTAGGGCAGAAACCTGTCCATACATATACATTACATGCAGCATTGGTCCAGCACACTCATACAGTAGACTATACAATTTTATATACAAATGTCAATCATTTCGATGCAGAATCAAATGTTCTTTTGATAATTCTTTCTTTATTCAATCTTAATTTAAAAGTCTGTAGCCAAAGCCAACGCGTTTCGTCCTTCACGGACTTCTTCAGGGCTACAAATGATACATATATACAACATTAGAATATATTTTTTTACACATATTTTTTTTAAAAGACTTTTTTATACACACATTGTTTTACAATTATATTATCACTATATACAATTTATACAAATATTTACAAATCTCATATGATACTAAAAACACTTTTGTAAATTTATTCTTTGATTCTGCATGATTTTCAGTCCTTTGCTAAGTAGAGAAAGGAAACTTTAGAAAAGCTTCAAAGAAAGCTTCTAAGATAAACATCCAAAAAACACCTCAGGGCCTATTGTATCTTTAATCCTTTTTTCACAAACTCCTTTATTTATTTTCTCTTTTTCTTTAGGTTTTTTACTTCATTCCACAAGATCTAAGCTAATAGTGAGAGTTTATTTTACAGAGTGCCAGTAGCTTGCCGAGTTTATTCTGTATCGTAGAGTATCATGCATCAATCTGTTCTCTATCCAAGTCATGTAATGTTATATTTAAGATATCTGTAAAAACAATTACGGAAAAATAACTGCCTATATCCTCATACAAACGGTCTTGGGTTATAAGTAGATCACGATGCATAAAAAGCATCCAACCTAAAAATGGAGGTGTTGTCCCCTATTATATGCATACCTCAGTTGGATATGTATTCGTATTCTATTTGTAAACAGGCACCGATCTGCTGTCACAATGAAAAAGAATCTCAGGATTTGGTTCTTTTTAGTAGGTAACTATACATGAGGAAATAAAAGTATTGAAGGGTTATTTAAAGCATCTTGTTTTCATTGAGGTATTATATAGACAAATCCTCTTATTTTATTTCATTTAAGAGAATTTAAAAGTAAAAAATGGCATGTCACTATGCTCCATATTGCATATGTATATATTTGTAATTCGCCGCCAATTAGATTACGATCTGTATTTAGGTAGTGGTTTATGCAATTCTGCATTACAATAATATCCCGATATGCACATTTAAATGGACGAATTATGTGGCCCACTACTGTATTCGCTCAGCGCCATATTGGCACGTCTAATATGTGCTAGGGGATTGTTTCAAACAGCTTTTACACCACTATTCTATCCATGGATTACACTATCATGGGTTCAGATTTAAGCACGAAACACAAATTAGTAATAATCGCGCCGATTTTTAAAAGGTCCCCCATTTAATAGACATATTCTGCGCCACCCAAGCTCCGAAAAGGTTTTTACTGGTCACCCTGACAAGCAGTTTTCAACAAAAGTCCCCCCGTAACACTTACTTCAACTCAGGATATTAAACGGCTCCATGGCGTGGCGTCTTCCGTGATGACGTGCTTCAGTGACAGCTACGGCCGCCATTTTATAGGCCGTGTATTAGTGTATCATTCATGGCACCTGATGATTTAGTTGTAACGAGGCCCGATTTTTAAGACTAAGAACGGGCGCCATATTTGAATGGTTATATGGGTATAGAGAAGTACGCACGGTATTCGTATTTTATAATGAACCACTCCCGAATTCGTACAACTCATATTTTATTTTGTTTATATATTTAAATTATATAAATATAGAAGCATTTATTTTAGAAAGAAAAACTATTAATTCATTTCGTTATATCTCTTATTTATACATTCGTTTATTTCTAATCCCTTTATATTTACCGCTTCATCAAAGATAAATAGTTTTGACTCCCTTAGGTTTGTAGGCCGTGTATTAGTGTATCATTCATGGCACTTGATGATTTAGTTATAACGAGGCCCGATTTTTAAGACTACGAATGGGCGCCATATTTGAATGGTTATATGGGTATAGAGAAGTACGCACGTAATTCGTATTTCATAATAAACCACTCCCGAATTCGTACAACTCATATTTTATTTTATTTATATATTTAAATTATTTAGATATAGACGCATTTATTTTAGAAAGAAAAACTAATAATTCATTTCGTTATATCTCTTATTTGTACATTCGTTTATTTCTAATCCCTTTATATTTACCGCTTCATCAAGGATAAATAATTTTGACTCACTTAGTTTTGTTTTAAAACCGGATGAACCTCTTATTACCCCTGCCATATTTATGACTATCTTTGTATTTTTTCAGCGCCATCTTGAAATGTCTATTTTAACCACTACATAAGCCTAACAGTTGTACTTTTTTTCTCATTTACTATGTACTTCACAGTTCACAGGGCATTTTAAATTTACAGGTTAACATGTTTAAGTCAAGACTACTCTGAGTGGTCCGGAAGATAAATATTTTTACATAATCATATGGAATGTAATTCTACGTACAATGCATCTTACCCAATAATCAGAATTATTCATATTTATGGTTTGAAATAGTAGTTTATTATAATCATCATCTTCAAACCACAGATTTGAAACTTTTATTGTCTTCAATTTTCTAGGAGACATTTAGGCAGATCTACAGAAAATGATGTAATTCACTACAGATATTGAGTCCCAAAGCAGTGGTTCTCAAACGGCAAATCCATCCTGCCTCTGCCTTTCTAAGGGCTAACTCACGATCCCCTCCTCTCAATGGCATTTCTATATGTTCCAATGCATGAAACCAGATCTCACGTTCATGCGGATGATTTTTTTGTATATGGGATGCCACAGGGTATTTTTCATCATTATGCCTGATTGCCCTGATGTGTTCCTGCACTCTGATCTTTAGGCATCTCGTGCTACTTCCTATATACACCTTATTGCATGCACACCCCAGTGCATAAACTATATATGAGGTATTGCAATTGATAAAGGTCCGAATAGTATATTCCTTTTCAGTATTGTACATAAATTTCTTCTTTTTATTTACACCAAATTGGCATGTTACACATGCCCCACAAATATAAAAACCATCCGGTTTTTTGGTTAGCCATGCTATCCCACTACTCTTTTCTTTTTGTTCCCTGATGTAGCTAGGGCATAAAATTCTCTTAAGATTTTCTCCCTTCCTATACACAACCTTTGGTTTCTCAGAGACCGTGCCTGCAGGCATCTGGCCTGAAGCAATCAGATGCCAATTTTTCTGCAGAATTTTATATACATGGTCACTATGTATATTATACTCAGTTATAAACAAGACCTCATCCTTTTTATCATTTGCATTCCTGTTATGTTTGTCAGGACGGGTTTGTAGGGTAGGTTTGCGATCCACTTTCATAGCCCTTGACTCAGCTTTTATTAGGCATTCTTTGGAGTACCCTCTTTTTTTAAAATCATTTTTCATGACTTCCAAATGTCTTTGAAAGTTGGGCTCCTCGCTACAATTGCGACGAGCCCTTATCATCTCCCCATATGGTATGGCGTTTATAGTACCACTGGGATGTGCACTCTCCGCATGTAGGACGCTATTGCATGCGGTAGCTTTTTTAAACATGTCACTGTGAATCTTGTTGTTCCTTATATACAATTTTAAGTCCAAAAACTCAATTGTTTCGTCAGAATAATTTATCGTCAACCTCACGTTGAATCTATTTTGATTTAGGTAGTCATAATAGGAGAGTAACTCAGTTACTCCTCCATTCCAAATCATCAACACATCGTCTATGTATCTACCATAGAAGATAATGTTGTTGTCCCACTGTCGTGACCCATGTCCCCAGGCATGCTCTGTCTTATACAAACACCCATAAAGAGGTTTGCATAGGACGGAGCAAACCTGGATCCCATGGCTGTCCCTTGCCTTTGCATGAACCAGTCCCCATTATGTAAAAAGGCATTAATTTCCAAAATCATCTTTGTCATTTCCAACAACATAAGCGTGTGCTCTAAATTACTGGCATCTCGCTTATATAGAAAGTATTTGAGTGCATCTAGGCCACATTCAGTTCTTATACAGGTATATAAGTTTTCCACATCTAATGTTACAAAGAGCAAGTCTGAACTGAGGTCCAGCGCTACAGGCTGGGCAATAAAAGAAAAAATCAAAATTTAGAATCAGAAGGGGAGGGAAAAAGCATAAAGCCAGGTGTTCAGACCAGATTGCAGAGCAAGATACAAATGAAAAAATAATGGATGTTGGAGAAACTGGGTCCAATGACAATGTATTGAATATTGTAAATTTTTCAGATAAGCACTTGACTGATCATGAAGAAACTTTGTTACGTAAAGGGTTGAATTTCTGTGTTAGTAATAATTGTAACTTGTTGATCTGCACATTGATCTTTTCAAATTTGTGAGAAAATTAAAATTAAATAAACACTTTGAAAATCACATTGTTGTACAGAACGATCCACTGAGCCAACCCAAAATATCTGAAATGTCAATTGCTGATTTGAATGTAACCCATGTGCTTTGTACACTTGATGAGGGAAATGAAATTATAGACAACACAGATACTGCTAGATCATTGGACATTGTTGAGGATAGGTCACTGGATAGTGGCCTAAGAAAGCCATCTAAGTTTTTACCACAAAGACCCCCAGATGTATTTATTGATGAATTGTACGATAAAGTAACAAAGCAACTACATCAGCTTGAAGATAAACATAGGCAGAATTCCCACTGTAAACATAATCATAACACCTCTAGGAAGGATAGGGAAATACTAAATGCCTTACGGACTAACCCTGATATAGTCATCCGGAAGGCTGACAAAGGGGGAAATATTGTACTAATGAATCGATCAGACTATCTAGGGGAAATTGACAGACAGTTGGGCAAAAAGAAATGTTATACTAAACTTAAAGAAAACCCGACAAAACAGATTGAACTGAAAATCAACTCCTGTTAGAGAGATTGGCATGAATCATGTCTTCTTTCGGACATGGAGTACAAATACCTACAAGTAGAGGACTCCCGTTACCCCTGTATATATATCCTCCCCAAAATTCATAAGGGGGGGAGGATTTTCCACCAGGCAGGCCAATAATATCCGGCAATGGGGGGCCTACGGAATGTCTTTCACAATTTGTGGATGGATATCTTCAGCCTTTTGTAAAAAAATCTGCCCTCCTATTTTAAAGATAGTGGAGATGTTTTGTGCAAATTAGAAGATTTTAACTGGGACAGTTCAGACTTGCTCTTTGTAACATTAGATGTGGAGAGCTTATATACCTGTATAAGAACTGAATGTGGCCTAGATGCACTCAAATACTTTCTATATAAGCGAGATGCCAGTAATTTAGAGCACACGCTTATGTTGTTGGAAATGACAAAGATGATTTTGGAAATGAATGCCTTTTTACATAATGGGGACTGGTTCCTGCAAAGGCAAGGGACAGCCATGGGATCCAGGTCTGCTCCATCTTATGCGAACCTCTTTATGGGTTTGTATGAGATGGAGCATGCCTGGGGACATGGGTCATGACAGTGGGCCAACAACATTATCTTCTATGGTAGATACATAGACGATGTGTTGATGATTTGGAATGGAGGAGTAACTGAGTTACTCTCCTATTATGACTACCTAAATCAAAATAGATTCAATGTGAGGTTGACGATAAATTATTCTGACGAAACAATTGAGTTTTTGGACTTAAAATTTTATATAAGGAACAACAAGATTCACAGTGACATGTTTAAAAAATCTACCGCATGCAATAGCGTCCTACATGCGGAGAGTGCACATCCCAGTGGTACTATAAACGCCATACCATATGGGGAGATGATAAGGGCTCGTCGCAATTGTAACGAGGAGCCCAACTTTCAAAGGCATTTGGAAGTCATGAAAAATGATTTTAAAAAAAGAGGGTACTCCAAAGAATGTCTAATAAAAGCTGAGTCAAGGGCTATGAAAGTGGATCGCAAATCTACCCTACAAACCCGTCCTGACAGACATAACAGGAATGCAAATGATAAAAAAGGATGAGGTCTTGTTTATAACTGAGTATAATATACATAGTGACCATGTATATAACATTCTGCGGAAAAATTGCCATCTGATTGCCTCAGGCCAGATGCCTGCAGGTACGGTCCCTGAGAAACCAAAGCTTGTGTATAGGAAGGGAGAAAATCTTAAGAGAATTTTATGCCCTAGCTACATCAGGGAACAAAAAGAAAAGAGTAGTGGGATAGCATGGCTAACCAAAAAAACGGATGGTTTTTATATTTGTGGGGCATGTGTAACATGCCAATTTGGTGTAAATAAAAAGAAAAAATTTATGTACAATACTGAAAAGGAATATACTATTCTGATCTTTATCAATTGCAATACCTCATATATAGTTTATGCACTGGGGTGTGCATGCAATAAGGTTTGTATAGGAAGTAGCACGAGATGCCTAAAGATCAGAGTGCAGGAACACATCAGGGCAATCAGGCATAATGATGAAAAATACCCTGTGGCATCCCATATACAAAAAAATCATCCGCATGAACGTGAGATCTGGTTTCATGCATTGGAACATATAGAAATGCCATTGAGAGGAGGGGATCGTGAGTAAGCCCTTAGAAAGGCAGAGGCAGGATGGATTTGCCGTTTGAGAACCACTGCTTTGGGACTCAATACCTGTAGTGAATTACATCATTTTCTGTAGATTTGCCTAATTGTCTCCTAGAAAATTGAAGACAATAAAAGTTTCAAATCTGTGGTTTGAAGATGATGATTATAATAAACTACTATTTCAAACCATAAATATGAATAATTCTGTGTATTGGGTAAGATGCATTGTACGTAGAATTACATCCCATATGATTATGTAAAAATATTTATCTTCCGGACCACTCAGAGTAGTCTTGACTTAAACATGGTAACCTGTAAATTTAAAATGCCCTGTGAACTGTGAAGTACATAGTAAATGAGAAAAAAATTACAACTGTTAGGCTTATGTAGTGGTTAAAATAGACATTTCAAGATGGCGCTGAAAAAATACAAAGATAGTCATAAATAAGCCAGGGGTAATTAAGAGGTTCATCCGGTTTTAAAACAAAACTAAGTGAGTCAAAATTATTTATCCTTGATGAAGCGGTAAATATAAAGGGATTAGAAATAAACGAATGTACAAATAAGAGATATAACGAAATGAATTATTAGTTTTTCTTTCTAAAATAAATGCGTCTATATCTAAATAATTTAAATATATAAATAAAATAAAATATGAGGTGTACGAATTTGGGAGTGGTTCATTATGAAATACGAATTACGTGCGTACTTCTCTATACCCATATAACCATTCAAATATGGCGCCCGTTCGTAGTCTTAAAAATCGGGCCTCGTTATAACTAAATCATCAAGTGCCATGAATAATACACTAATACACGACCTACAAAACTAAGGGAGTCAAAATTATTTATCTTTGATGAAGCAGTAAATATAAAGGGATTAGAAATAAACGAATGTATAAATAAGAGATATAACTAAATGAATTATTAGTTTTTCTTTCTAAAATAAATGCTTCTATATCTAAATAATTTAAATATATAAACAAAATAAAATATGAGTTATACGAATTCGGGAGTGTTTCATTATAAAATACGAATTACGTGCGTACTTCTCTATACCCATATAACCATTCAAATATGGCGTCCGTTCTTAGTCTTAAAAATCGGGCCTCGTTACAACTAAATCATCAGGTGCCATGAATGATACACTAATACACGGCCTATAAAATGGTGGCCATAGCTGTCACTGAAGCACGTCATCATGGAAGACGCCACGCCATGGAGCCGGTTAATATCCTGAGTTGAAGTAAGTGTTACGGGGGGACTTTTGTTGAAAACCGCTTGTCAGGGTGACCAGTAAAAACCTTTTCGGAGCTTGGGTGGCGCAGAATATGTTAATTAAATGGGGGTCGAATCGTAAGGGACCTTTTAAAAATCGGCGCGATTATTACTAATTTGTGTTTCACGCTTAAATATGAACCCATGTTAGTGTAATCCATGGATAGAATAGTGGTGTAAAAGCTGTTTGAAACAATCCCCTAGCACATATTAGACGTGCCAATATGGCGCTGAGCGAATACAGTAGTGGGCCACATTATTCGTCCATTGAAATGTGCATATCGGGATATTATTGTAATGCAGAACTGCATAAACCACTACCTAAATACAGATCGTAATCTAATTCGCGGCGAATTACAAATACATATATATGCAATATGGAGCATAGTGACATGCCATTTTTTACTTTTAAATACTCTTAAATGAAACAAAATAAGAGGATTTGTCTATATAATACCTCAATGAAAACAAAATGCTTTAAATAACCCTTCAATACTTTTATTTCCTCATGTATAGTTACCTACTAAAAAGAACCAAATCCTGAGATTCTTTGTCATTGTGACAGCAGATCGGTGCCTGTTTACAAATAGAATACGAATACATATCCAATTGAGGTATGCATATAATAGGGGACAACACCTCAGTTTTCAGGTTGGATGCTTATTATGCATCGTGATGTACTTATAACCCAAGACCGTTTGTATGAGGATATAGGCAGTTATTTTTCCGTAATTGTTTTTACAGATATCTTAAAAATAACATTACCTGACTTGGATAGAGAACAGATTGATGCATGATACTCTACGATACAGAATAAACTTGGTAAGCTACTGGCACTCTGTAAAATAAACTCTCACTATTAGCTTAGATCTTGTGGAATGAAGTAAAAAACCTAAAGAAAAAGAGAAAATAAATAAAGGAGTTTGTGAAAAAAGGATTAAAGATACAATAGGCCCTGAGGTGTTTTTTGGATGTTTATCTTAGAAGCTTTCTTTGAAGCTTTTCTAAAGTTTCCTTTCTCTACTTAGCAAAGGAATGAAAATCATGCAGATTCAAAGAATACATTTACAAAAGTGTTTTTAGTATCATATGAGATTTGTAAATATTTGTATAAATTGTATATAGTGATAATATAATTGTAAAACAATGTGTGTATAAAAAAATCTTTTAAAAAAAATATGTGTAAAAAAATATATTCTAATGTTGCATATATGTATCATTTGTAGCCCTGAAGAAGTCCGTGAAGGACGAAACGCGTTGGCTTTGGCTACAGACTTTTAAATGAAGATTGAATAAAGAAAGACTTATCAAAAGAACATTTGATTCTGCATCGAAATGATTGACATGTGTATATAAGTTCAGTTTAGCTTTATTCGATTTTTGTTTTAAATCATAAAAGCATACATTTAAAAACACTCATGACAAAAATTACATACAAAAACACAGGATGGCAAGAAGATAAAACATTTGTCTATGCTGCATAAATAAGTTCCTTTGTTTCATATTAAAATTCATGATTTTCCATACCCATGGCCGATGTACATTGTTACGGGGTGATTGAAGGCGGAAAAGCCATGGCCACAAAGTGCACGGGTATTTCTGCCCTTCGAGTGAGCTGACTCTGCCCTTGGTTTTAGGCGAGGGGTATATGCCATGCTTGGGTAAAAGTCACGTAGGTCCCAGACGGATATAGGGCCAACACCTTCACGGGGGTACAAAGTTCGTAGGTAGGGAACGACTGAACTGCTTCTAAATGTTATTAAAACAAGGTCACCGTCAATATCTTTTTTTAGGGGGCTTAACCAGCCCACCCTTCTAACAGCCATGATGGTACCGTCCAATCCTAGGGGCAGAGGCCTGTTTTTAGTTAACCAGTGCGTGACTTTGTTAGGTAAGTCTTGTTCCCGCTCAATTTTTCCACATTTGAGTGCTGGAACTCCCGCAAGAACACACACAAAGGGTGCAGCCTCCGGGGGTAGCTGTACGTGTGTTGTATTATTAGGCTCTACTCTTGTAGCAGTGTATTGTAAAGGGACGGATTTGGGGTTAACTTTGGGGGCATTAGGGGCATTAGGGGGTGAAAGGATAGGGACTGGGAGGTGAGTTTGATTGTTACAGCTTGTACCAGGTGGGTTGGAACAGATTGATGTTACAGGTTTTTCAGTACATATTTGGTTGGCCTTAATACATTTCTCTATTCCCAGCAACCTATCCTCTAGGGTGGAAATGTTGGCAATCAGTGGAGAGATGAGTGAGCTAACCATTTGTTCAATCTGGGACAGAAAGTTCGAATTGAAGGATGTTGCCAATTGGTCCATTTTTTCTTCCAGTTTTAGAAAGGAGTTAGTTGCAGTCAGTGGAGAGCTAAAACACAGTTTTTGTTGTTTTGATTTGTTCTCTGTGGGCTTGACCCCATCCCACTTCCTTTTGCTAGTGGAGGACTGGGGAAAAACTGTGGTTGGTGGATTATCATTTTTGGGTTGGGGAAGATGTACCAGAGGACTAGCGATTGGGGTTGACATACTGGTTCTTTTAACAGGGCAAGGGGAAGGACTGTTAGTTTCATTATCTAGGTTCCACAGTAGCATACCTTGTTTTGCAGAGGGAATTTAACTCGTCCAACAGCGAGAGTTGTTGCGCTATACCATTAGTTGGATCGGGCGGTTGATTGGTGGAGATACTAGTCTTGGCAGGTTCATTCGTTAGTGCGGTGGGCGGAGATGGGCTGCAAGGAACTTGTGACCCTGAGTGCAGGCCTCTCTGGCTGATGGATTTATTGGACACTCCCTTGTGAGTCATTGTGAGGTGTGCAAAGTTAGGCTATAACAAGGCCGCAAGAAATTATGACGTTTTTAGAAACTTTTCAACTTAAGTCCAATGGGTATTCCCTTGCCAGAATATCAGGAAGATCATAAAGTGATTACCTTGGCAGTGTACAGGAGTCAAGGAGTCAAGGGGGGGTCGCTCCGTCCCGTCCTCCTCGTGCCTCTGAGGGCCACAGAGGGCCCGCCCTTTGCCCGGGCTTAGCCCGGCGTCCCGCCCGCGTCCCGCGAGGCGGGGGTCACGCTGTTTTGATGCGCCTCCTGGCGCTGCTTCCGGGTGGGAGGGACGCGCCGCCGCTCAGCCCGCCGGGAAATGCAGTCCCGGGGCCGCGGTGCGCGTGTCACTGGAAAATGCTGACTCTTGGCGGTGTCGGCGTGTCTGCCCGCTCTCCTGGTTCCCCCCAAGTCCTGGTAAGTGGTGCCCCCCGCTCAGCCGGGGTCACGCTGTTTTGATGCCCCTCCTGGCGCTGCTTCCGGGTGGGAGGGACACGCCGCCGCTCAGCCCGCCGGGAAATGCAGTCCCGGGGCCACGGTGCGCGTGTCACTGGAAAATGCTGACTCTTGGCGGTGTCGGCGTGTCTCCCCGCTCTCCTGGTTCCCCCCAAGTCCTGGTAAGTGGTGCCCCCCCCGCTCAGCCGGGGTCACGCTGTTTTGATGCGCCTCCTGGCGCTGCTTCCGGGTGGGAGGGACGCGCCGCCGCTCAGCCCGCCGGGAAATGCAGTTCCGGGGATGCGGTGCGCGTGTCACTGGAAAATGCTGACTCTTGGCGGTGTCGGCGTGTCTGCCCGCTCTCCTGGTTCCCCCCAAGTCCTGGTAAGTGGTGCCCCCCCCGCTCAGCCGGGGTCACGCTGTTTTGATGCGCCTCCTGGCGCTGCTTCCGGGTGGGAGGGACGCGCCGCCGCTCAGCCCGCCGGGAAATGCAGTCCCGGGGCCGCGGTGCGCGTGTCACTGGAAAATGCTGACTCTTGGCGGTGTCGGCGTGTCTGCCCGCTCTCCTGGTTCCCCCCAAGTCCTGGTAAGTGGTGCCCCCCCCGCTCAGCCGGGGTCACGCTGTTTTGATGCGCCTCCTGGCGCTGCTTCCGGGTGGGAGGGACGCGCCGCCGCTCAGCCCGCCGGGAAATGCAGTCCCGGGGCCGCAGTGCGCGTGTCACTGGAAAATGCTGACTCTTGGTGGTGTCGGCGTGAATGCCCGCTCTCCTGGTTCCCCCCAAGTCCTGGTAAGTGGTGCCCCCCATGTGTATATAAAATTGTATAGTCTACTGTATGAGTGTGCTGGACCAATGCTGCATGTAATGCACCAATTAAAAGGGGGAGAGTTCAGCGATGATACGGTGCAGTTCCATTCGGTAGTAGATCCACAGTGCGTATGTAATGGGCGGTCAACTCCGACATCCGGCCATGGTCATGTAGGGGTGTCCCAGGGTCAGCAAAGAAGCGCGACGGTGCAAACAGGGACACTGGTGTCTACAGTACATGAGTTTACTCTATGTCAGAAGCGCCTCTGCTGTCGTCATCCTGGCGCCTCGGAGATGAGCGATTTTTAGGTTGTGTGTTTAAGCTCCATGACATAAACCCTGATGGTGTTCTCTCCTTCAAATCCATCTTGTTGAAAGACTTGACGAAGTCCTTTGACTCTGGCATCCATAGTGATTATCGAGCCCTTATTAGGATCAAAAGTTTTTACGCTTGGGGCCTGTGCTAGTCTTCTTTTCGGTACAACAAATTCCATTTGACAAAATGGACTTCACAAAAACTCAGCACCTTTCCTCAGCAAATTTCTCGTGTTAGAGCTCATCTCTGCAGAAGTTTGAATAAACTTATCATAATATTCTGCCATTTCTAGAAAACGCATAAGTTCTTCCTCATTGGCAGGAGAAATCATGTCTTGGATTGTGTTAACACAGTCCGCTTTCTGAACCACTCCATTACCCATTATGGTGTGTCCCAGATAATCAATGGACTTAGTGCCAAACTTACATTTTTCCAATTTGATGGTAAGATCATCATCACAAAGCCTACCCAACACTTGTCTAACTGTGGCATTATGTTCAATCTCATCCTTTCCATGCACTACACACACTCCTTCTAGCCCATGTAAAATCTTCTCTATCGCTCGTTGGAAGACTAAGGCTGCAGAGACTAAACCAAAAGGCAGTCTGGCATATCTGAACATTCCAAATGGTGTTAAAAATGAAGTGAGGTTCTTAGATGATTCCTCCAATTGTATCTGATGATAGGCTGTGGTAAGGTCAATAGTGCTAAAACCATTTGCCCCTCCTATCATTGTCAACAATTCCAAAATATTAGGGAGGGGATACTTGTCAACAAGCACACATTTGTTTAACTTTCTGATATCTATACATAACCTCAGGCATCCATTGGGTTTTCTGGCACACATACTGGTGCCAGTCATGCAGTCCCCTACACCTCTTCAATTATCCTTTAAGATTTGAATTTCTCTAACTCAGTTCGCATCTCTTCTCTTATGGGATTCAGAACACCATGTACCTTACTGCAACAAGGCAGTCACCGACGGACCCAATCAAATGTTGTGACAATAATACTTCACACAACCTAACACTTATCTAAACATTTTAGGAAATTCTCTCTCCAACACACTCTGTAAACCTATGTCGGAGAGTTTCTGATGACAAATCTTCTCTCACAACATGTTTTTTCTTTAGGATAACGGGAGTAGTGCTATTGGGATCCAGCATTACACCTAATTCCCTTTGATGTATCCAGCTTATACTGCTAGCACCTTTCTTTGAGACATATATTTTTCCTGAAGTATAGCGTTATTAATGCTTGATTAAACTTACAAAATACCTATGCAATTTGAAAGGGTCCTCCCATAAGCACAAGGTTTAATGTCAGGCTTCAACAGTGTCACCTTGCCCTAGCTTGTCTTCGTAGAATTTACCTGCAACATTCGTAATCTTTGCTCCAGATGTATGAATCATAATCCTGAGGTCAGAAACACGGTCCATAGGGGTGTACAATGTGGTTCTGACGGCCACAAATACTTCACGAGTCGCTAGGAAATGATTCGGTATGACAGCGCGGTTTATATTCTGGCCGCTTACATTCTAATCAGGCTGTCAGAATGTAAACCGACCGAGTTGGTCAGAAGGTCTCTGACGCGGTCGAGGCCCTTTCTGACTGTCGGGAGGAGGCTTTCCGTTCGACATCGTAATGAGCCCCTTAATGTACTGCTTCAATTGTATTTATGATTGGTTTTGTACCCTTTTATCTAGTTCACTTGTCCGCTTTGTAAATCATTTTAGCTTTGGGATGTTTCACATCAACTTCTTTTATCATTTTTTTACTATAATATTATGGATCTTAAAAAATGTATGGTGAAATTTGTATTGTTGGACTGAAATTTCCCACATGACTTAGTATTACCTAGAAATATTTTCTCACAATAAATTTGCACATTTCATTACATTTCTATTTTTAAATGTTTATGCTGAACTGTTTATGGTTTTATCCAACCAAAATAAAGGAAATATCATGATGAAGGGTGCTCTTGAGATCAGGTTGGTGTTGTCTTCCAGTTGGAAGTTCAGATCCCTGAGTAGTATGTAATGGCTAGCATTGAGGGAGAGTGGTTCAATGAAGTCCGTGATGGTCTCGGTGAAGTTGATGCATGATCCTGGTGGTCTATAGATGAGAGTGCTGCTTAGGGTGAAGTTGGCTTTAACGTGAAGCTTCAACAATAGGTGTTCCATCTTGGAGAATGACGTACTCGTAAATGTGGTGCAGCTGATGGTTTTCTTGTGGATGAAGGCACTCCCGCCTCCATGCTTATGAAGTCTATATTGCCTGGCAATCTTGTACCTGGGCGGATTGCTGTTGCGATGTATGGTGCTGATGCAGAAATCCACAAAGTTTATGTGAGAAAAAGCAGGTTGTGCAGCTGGTCCCAGATATCTGTAGCTTGTTTGGCGAATGAATGAGTGTTAAGGAGCATGCATGCCAGTGTGGAGAGTTGCATGGGTAGTTACAGGCCTGTGTAATTGTGAGAGAGTGGGGTCTTGGGTGCTGTGGTGCAGTGAGTGGTGAGTGTGGGTAAGAGCATGAACACTTGCAGGAAGCATAGAAGAATACTCGCTGATGAAGAGAAGCAAAGTAAAATAAAGATGCCAAAGGCTACATAAAGTCATCGACATCCTCATCCAAACGCCTCTTCAAAGACCATGTCATACACCTACAAAAAGGATTTTAAGTGGCAAAGCAACATAAAAAAAAGCCCAGAGTAAAATATTTACATTAACAAATGAAAATGTCACATGCTGGTGTGCGGGGTGGATTTTCAATTTTATGGGAATTCCCATCTGCTCTCTGCCCTTTCCTCCAGAAGACAGTGGCAACGTTTTAATTTCCTTAGGGATTCTGTTAAAAACGTGATTTTACTGTTTATGGCCTTAATCGATTTTCAAAACTTAGCGAGAACTCTTCAAAGCCTCTAAATACGTCTTGCTATATTTGCGCGTCATATCCATTATTCAGGAATGACAACTATGGCAAACGTTTTCTATTTCAGACCAAGTGGACACAGAAATGTATTGGAATACTAACTTTCCAAAAAAGATGCAGTGGAATTTGACATGTCAGCCCCGCCCAGCGTGACTTGATCGCAGGCAGACTGCCGATTTTTGCAGAATCATGTCGGTGCTTTCAAACATAACACTGATAACTGAAACTGAACAGAGAGACGGTAGCATCTGTTTTCTATGAGCTGGTCTGTTTGTACTTTGACAGAAAACGATGCAGGAAAAGACTGGAAATTCTTACTTAGAAAATCAAAGTGCAATATCCCTTTTCACTACCTGACACCCATACGCAAAGCTTGACCCTGGTGACTTCACACTCAGTTGCACATACTTTTTTGATTGGAATATTTTGGCTCAATCTGCAACATATTTACATCTTTCCCCGCGTTCTCTGTAACTGTGTATACTTATTTTCCCAATTTATTCTGAAAAAAACATTCTTTTGCGTACAGAACAAAACGAGCTTATTTGTGTTTTATTGATTATTTTGCCACATGTGTAAGGCCCTGGTTTGGAAAAATCAGGTTACTCGAGTAACCAGTGATTAAATTGCAGAGTAATTTTCCTTGAAAGACCATTAAGAGGTCATCAATCTAAGTTATCTCTGTTGGAATTTCTGCACTTATTGCATTGTTCAACAAAATACACAAAGAAGTGTCAAGTTGTAAATGTGCATCTTGTTTTACTCTGTTCAGCAGCAAGAAGTATATGTTTATTTATACTCTGAAATCATAAGTACTTTATTAAGAAATGTGTGGGTAGTAAAATTGTCATGTTAAATTGGAATTGAATTGCATTTTGGCATAACAAGAAGTGTCAGCTATAACAGGCTGATTATTTTTAGATTTTCAATGTTTGTATGGTACATGTGAATTGAGTCGCATTTCGGTGTCTGGGTGACGTCTAGCTGCGAGAGTATGGTCATAATGAGGCATGACTGAGTGCCCTGGAGGTGAGGCTGAAAGCCCACTGGGCCATAACAGTGTTTAGATTACATGGTCATCCAATCCTTGGATTCTCTCCAGTGTGCACAAAGGGGCTGATTAGGATGACGGGCGGACTTTCGTCTGCCCGCCACCATATCGGTGGTGGGACTGGCCGCAAGACGTGCGGCGGTCCCGCACCACTGATGACGATGCGTCTGCCACCGTGGCAGTTGAATTCTGCTTACAGCAGCACCCGCCGCAATGGTGAAAAGGCATGTTGTGCATTCCCATCCACAACGTGACAGGCATCGCGTGGTGCCTGTCACCTTGTGCATGGGAATACAGGGGGGTACCATGGGTACCCCCCAAGTGCACCCCCTACCCATCCTGGGGGCCAGCAACGGGTCCCTAAAGCACATCCCCTCCAGTCTTTCCATGGCGGCATCACCGCTATGGAAAGGCCTTTAAAAACAGGCATCAGGCACTGCCACCATATTTTGCTCCAGCTCTGCCCGGCCGGCAACCGTAATGATTGCCGACCAGCGGAAAAGCGGCAGACAGACTTTCCGTCTGCCGCGGTACCCCCGCCACATTACCCCCGCCATAATAATATGGCGGGGGTAAATACAGTTGGGATGCCGGGCAGATCGTCACCGCCGAGCCGTTGGTGGGGATCTGTCCACCATCCTAATAACCCCCATAGGTCACCTATGTACCATTTGTAATGACCAATTATAATTATTCACAACAAGAAAATCATTGGTCGTGGTCATTTATATCGAACTGGCACTCGCAAAGGCAATCATTCTGGCATGTTTTGGGCATATTTTTATTACTGAGTGGTATTTCAGAATGCAATAGCAGAAACTTACAATGACGCACAAACATGCTGGTCAGCTAGTATGCTTTGTAAAGCATAGGATTGTAGTTCATATGTGTTCAACCACACCTTTAAATACTTATGCCACACCCCTTTCCGATACCTCATCCCATCTTTTTCGGCCCACTTAAAGCATTGTGGTCCACAATAGACTATTGCCTACAGAAGCTAAAAGATGTCTTCTCGGCGAGAACTAACAATTGCAATGTTGGAAAATTGTGGAGTACTTGAAGTTAAATCTAAAATTTGTGGAGCAGAAACAATTAGCAACTGATTTACTCCTGTGAGGTACTCACTCTTTAACATCTTTAGTAGGGCCGGAGCACAGCAGGTGTTACATTAAGTGTCAGTGGGGTGAGTCGTGCTCTTCAGTGCAAGAAAGACGAGGACCTGCTTTTCTTCACGGTGAAACTCAGGCCATAATTGTAGATGCGAGGACTCTTGGTGCCATTGTGCCTCTTTAGAAGTGGAGTTACAGTATTTGTTTTCTGAAGAAGTTGATCCAAAGGTCAAGAAGGTCATTTGCTCCAACTATCCATGGCTCCTCCTGGGGCCAAACTCAAAGGGAGAAACATAGGTGAGAGACAGGATTTGTGGAGCACGAGGGTGAGATGAAAGAAGCAATACACAATGGACAAATTGAGGATGGGGTGGGGAGCAACAGGAGGGTGGGCAAAGCAACAAGGAGGGCATCAGCAGAAAAACAAACTTAAGGGGAGAGAGAGCAACGTGGAGCAGGGGAGGAAACTAAACTGGTGAGAGTGCTATGGGAGCAAGAGAGGGAAAAGCACATAGGCAAAAGATAGAGTGCACCATGCAGTATCGAGGGTGGAAGAGAAGCCCACTATGGAGACAGCTAGAAAACATGGACCCTTGTGGAGAGAGCAAAAGGAAACAAACACTACCAAAGCCAACAGGTCTTGCCTATTCAAGAGCTATTGGCTTTGCTAGTGTGTTTTAGTCATGTTGTACACCAGCGTGGCTGCTGTTCTGCATGGCTAAAAGTGGTGCGTAGTAGCATATAGTGCCATAGAGTGCAGTTGCATAGAGTAGAGCACTGAAGAGCGCAGTGTCGTAGAGTGCAGTGTTGCAGAGTAGAGTGTCATAGAGTGCAGTGGTTTTAGAGTGTGTTAGAGATCATTGGGGTAGAGTGCAGTGGTGTAGATTAGAATGTGATAGAGTGCAGTGGTGTAAAATGCACTGGTGCAGAGTAGGTTGCAGTGGTGTTGAGTGCTGAGATGTATGGTGCAGTGGCATAGAGTAGTGTGGTACAAAGTAGGGTAAAGTACAGTGGCGTACATTAGAGTGGGGTAGAGTAGAGGGACAGAGGTAGAGTGCATTGGCATAGAGTGTTGCAGAGTATAGTGGCATACTATGCAGCTTCACAGAATGCAGTGGCATAGATTGGAGTGGTGCATAGTTTAGTGCAGTGGTGCAGAGTGGAGTGATACAGAGTAGAGTGGCACGGAGTGTAGTGACGCAGAATACAGTAGCATAGAGTGCAGCGGTGCAGAGTGAGGTAGAGTAGCATAGAGTTGAGTGCGGCCTCACAGTTGCCACAGTCAAATAGCCCGCCTCTAAAAGGGAGCGTGGTTACACCGTGTGCGCGCTGAAACCAGGGGGTCCTACAAAACATGAATTGGAGAACAGCAGTCCTGCTCTCTCTTGGAAGGGCTTCCCTACCAGGTGGGAGATACTAGTGAAAGCAAAACAAAGGAAATAAAATTTTGAGAGACATACCCATAAATGAATTCAAAACAGCAGGTAGCCAGTCCAAGATGGCTCCCTGTAAGACAGAGCCAGGCAACTCCGAGCACACTAGAGCGCTTACAAGCAAATTAAGGTGTCACCAGGCAACACTAATGCCGATAGAGTGCTCCTCGCAGAAAAAATCAGCTTAGAACAAGACTTATTGAACACAGAGTACTACGAGAAGGCATCGGTTGGTGCAGAGATGGGGCAAGAAGTTTGTTTTCTCTTTTTATTACCACACATCACATCATGGGAAAGCATATCTATCAAGAATGTACTCCTTCCTATCAAGTGGGAGTTCATTCCCCTTTTAATCAAGAACATTTAAGAAGGGAGCTGGACATTTTATATAAAAAGCTAATATGACAGTTAAAATATGGAGCAGGAATAATTTTATTGAAAAGACAATCATCAACAAAAGGGGTAAAAGTAGGTTCATTGGAAGGTCAATTCCTATGTTTTTCTCTAAATTAAGCGAAAAAAAGATGAGTACATGCACCCTAATGCATGAATAAGGACGATTTATTGAAGAAGATTTTTAGACTCCTAATCTACAGTAGCATAATAATGGCACAACTACTGAACTTCCAGTAATCCTTACAAAAATAGTAGCCCCGCATTCATAATACAATATCCAGTGAGGAAACCCCAAATAGTATTCCCTTGGAATATACTTTACCAGTCATTTCTCTAGACTGTCTAATTCCCAGAACCACTAAAATAAAAGTAAAAGGGATATTGGTATTCTTCCATAGTACAGAGGAGATGATGGATGGAGTGCTGGAACGTTTCAGACACTCACCCCCAGTCACAGAGCTGGGTTAAATCCATCATCGTTCTTTAGCTCACTTCATCACTCCAGTTCAGACCCAGCCATATGCAAATCAGTCTTGACCCTGTTCCTTATAGGAATAGTCCAGCCTGAACTACCAAGCCAGGTCTTCCCTGGACCGGAAACGAGCATCCGGGGAGAACTAGGGCAGTGAAGTGAGCTAAAGAACAAACAATAGGCTGACATAAATGTGCAGACATGACTAATCTCTGCGCATTCATGTCAGCCTACAAGAGGGTTAAGTACAGGTTCATTTAGAGACTTTTTTGGTTCATCCTCAAAGGGACTGTTGCTGTTATAACACCTCAGTCAACTAACAACCCAATTTCTCAAAAAGGGTTTGACCGACCTTTGACCCTGCCAGCAGGTAGGTCGCCCACCCTAGCCGCCGCACGGTCCTCCTGTGCAGCTGCCCGCCTGTGCCCTCACTGCTGCCACCCGGTAAGCTCTCCTGTACCTGCCGCTTCTGTGCCTCTGTCCAGTGCCCTGTTGTTGCCCCCTTCTCCTCTGTGCCCCGTGTGCCCCCGTGATTGTGGCCGTTTTTGCCTCTGTGCCCCGTGTGCCCCCGTGATTGTGGGCGTTTTTGCTTCCGTGCCCCGTGTGCCCCCGTGATTGTTGCCGTTTGCCTCTGTGCCCCGTATGCCCCCGTGATTGTGTCCTTTTTTTGCTCTGTGCCCCGTGTGCCCCCGTGATTGTGCCTGTCCTTCTGTGACCCCCCCGCTCCCCCCGGTCCACCTTCCCGCCGCTGCGTCCCTGCGGCTCTGCCCCCCGCTGCCCCATTTGCCACCCCACTCCCGCCTCCCAGCTACTCCTCCCTCCCACTAACCCTTAAATGTGGCGTGCAGCGGGCGCGCCACTGGCGTGACAAAGGCACGCCTAAGGCAAGCCCGTCTGCGCCCGTCCGTGCCTGGACCGCGCCCAGCACCAGGACCCCTGGCCCCCGACGATGCCAGCCCACACGACGGACTTATGATGACAACGCCCTCCATGCACTCAACGCCGGCCGGAACCCAGCCTGCTACCGAGCCATCCCGAAACGCACCCACGGACCCTTCACCTGCCAAGCCTGCAAATTCACCTGCCTCCGAACCTGCACCGCACCCGCCAAGCCAGGCTCCAGCAACAATCACCTCAAGTGCATCCTGCTCAACACCCGCTCAGTCCAAGGACACGCCGTCGAACTCTGGAACCTCCTCGACACAACATCACCAGACGTCGCCTTCCTCACAGAAACCTGGTTGAAACGCCTCCTCATCCCCCGACATCGCCATAGCCATCCCGGATGGCTACAAGATCACCCGGAGGGACCGCGTCAACCAAACCGGAGAAGACATCGCCATCGTCCACAGAAACACCATCCGAATCACGACCAACTCCGACGACACCCTCACCGCCGCCGAGCACCTTCACTTCCAGATACACACCGACCCCAAGACCACCCTCAGAGGCACTCTCATCTACAGACCCCCGGGACCTCGCACACAATTCAGTGAAGCCATCGCAGACTTTGTCAGCCAGCACGCCCTAACCTCCTCAGACTACATCCTCCTAGGGGAACTCAACTTCCACCTGGAAAACAACAATGACAGCAACACCGCCGCCTTGCTGGACAACCTCGCCAACCTCGGACTCAAGCAACTGGTAAACACCCCCACCCACTACGCCGGCCACACGCTAGACCTCATCTTCTCCTCCAGCAAGCACATCTCCTTCAGCCACTCCACCGGACTACACTGGACAGATCACAGCTGCATCCACTTCAACTTCAGGATAACCACGACTCACCACCACCCGCAACAGGATCCCCGCAGGAGCTGGAGCAAGATCACCGCCGAGCAGCTCACCACCTCCCTCAGCCAGAACCCTCCCACCAACACGACAGACCCCAAGAAAGCAGCCCACAACCTCACACAGTGGCTCACCAACTGCGCCGATGACCTCGCACCACTGAAGAACCCTCCCAGCAGACCCAGCAGCAAGAAAGCCTCTTGGTTCACCAACGACCTCAAAAACTCCAAGAAAACCTGCCGCACCCTCGAGAAAGCCTGGCGCCACGACCAGACAACAGAAAACCTGACAGCCCTCAATAACGCCACCCGCAAACACCACCAGCTGATCCACACCACCAAAAAGACAACATTCAAAGAACGACTGGACAACAACACCCACAACAGCAAGGAACTCTTAAGCATCGTGAAAGAGCTCTCCAACCCCAGCGCCTGCAACGACATCACACCCTCGCAAGACCTCTGCGACTCACTCGCCTCATTCTTTCACCGCAAGATCGCCAACATACACAACAGCTTCTGCGGACAGACCACGCACCCAACCACCGGACCAGCGCCCCCCACCACCACCCTGTGCACCTGGACCCCGGTCAGCACCGAAGACACCACCCGCGCGATGAACACCATCAACTCTGGCTCCCCAACCGACCCCTGTCCACACCACATCTTCAACAAAGCCGACTCCATCATCGCACCCCAACTCCGGGACATCATTACCAGCTGCTTCGCTTCCGCCACCTTCCCGGAGAGCTTGAAACATGCCGAGCTCAGCGCCCTCCTGAAGAAACCCTCCGCAGACCCCACGGACCTCAAGAACTTCCGCCCCATCTCGCTCCTCCCTTTTCCTGCCAAAGTCATCGAGAAGACCATCAACAAACAACTCTCCGCCTTCCTCGAGACAAACGGATCCCTTGACCCCTCGCAGTCCGGTTTCCGAGCAAACCACAGCGCTAAGACCGCCCTCATCGCAGCTACCGACGACATCAGGTCCCTGCTCGACAATGGGGAAACAGCTGCCCTCATCCTCCTGGACCTTTCAGCAGCCTTCGACACCGTATGCCACCGCACCCTGATACAGTGCCTCAGCAACACCGGAATCCAAGGAACGGCCTTGGAGTGGATCATCTCGTTCCTTGCCGGAAAAAGCCAGAGAGTCCGCCTCCCCCCGTTCCGATCCGCGGCCACCAAAGTCATCTGCGGCGTTCCGCAAGGATCCTCGCTCAGCCCCACCCTCTTCAAAGTCTACATGAGCCCCCTTGCAGCCATCGCACACCAACACAACCTAAACATCATCTCCTACGCTGACGACACCCAGCTGATCCTCTCCCTCTCCAACGACCCCGCCACCGCCAGAGCCAGCCTCCAGGAAGGAATGAAAGACGTCGCGGAATGGATGAGGCTCAGCCGTAAACTGAACTCAGACAAGACGGAAGTCCTCATCCTGGGACCATCCCCCTCTGCCTGGGTCGACTCCTGGTGGCCCCCTGCCCTGGGCACCGCCCCCAAGCCAACGGACCATGCACGCAACCTGGGCTTCATCCTGGACTCCTCCCTCACGATGACCAAGCAAGTCAACGCCGTCTCGTCATCCTGTTTCAACACCCTGCGCATGTTCCGAAAGATCTTCCAGTGGATCCCCACCGAAACCAGGAAGAAGGTCACCCAGGCCCTCGTCACCAGCCAACTGGACTACGGGAACACCCTCTATGCTGGAACCACAGCCAAACTCCAGAAAAGACTCCAGCGCATACAGAATGCTTCTGCACGACTCATCCTGGACATCCCCTGTCACAGCCACATCTCTGCCCATCTGAAAGACCTGCACTGGCTCCCCGTCAGCAAGAGGATCACCTTCAGACTCCTCACCCACGCACACAAGGGTCTCCATGACATGGGCCCCAAATACTTCAACAGCCGCCTCACATTCTACACACCCACCCGCCAGCTCCGATCCGCCAGCCTCGCCCTCGCCACCATCCCACGAATTGGTAAAACCACCGCCGGAGGAAGATCCTTCTCCTACCTGGCGGCCAAGACATGGAACTCCCTCCCCACCCACCTACGGCTGACCCAGGACCATCTCTCCTTCAGGAAATAACTCAAGACCTGGCTGTTCGAGCAGTAGCGACTCCCCCTCCTCCCAGCGCCTTGAGACCCTAGCGGATGAGTAGCCCGCTATACAAATTTGTTGATTGATTGATTGATTGATTGATTAATTTAGTGACTTTGAGAGTTTCACCTTGACAAGGCTTCTGATTATTCCTGGTGGTAGGTATTTTATTTATTTATTTATTTAAGGACTTATAGAGCGCCTGGTGACCCGAGGGCATCCCCGCGCTATAAACTGTAAGTTGGCTAAGAGGGGAGAGAGGAGGAGCGGAACTCTTTATTTGGGGAAAAGCAGCGTTTTAAGTTGTTTGCGAAAGCGAAGGTAGCAGGGTTCCAATCGCAGGCTGCGGGGAAGCAAGTTCCAACGAGAGGCTGCCTTTACGGAGAAACGACGGCCTCCGGCACGTGCCTTCCTAAACTTGGGAACATTCGCCAGTCGATCATTGTCCGATCGAAGGGACCTCAAGGCCTTGTACGGGGTAACCATTTCTTCCAAAATGGAGGGGCCTTGTCCATTTAGGAGCCTATGGGCAATGCACATAGCCTTGAACTCGATCCTCTCTCGTACTGGCAACCAGTGGAGTGCTTTGAGGGCAGGTCTTGCGGAAGATCTGGAGGGGAGACCAAGCAGCATCCGGGCAGCTGCATTTTGGGTTCGTTGCAGCTTACCCAGGGTGGATTCAGGGGCTCCCAAATAGACAGCATTACTGTAATCCAGTCGGGCAAGAACTAGTCCTTGAATCAGTAGTTTCCTGGATGGTGGGGGGAGTAGGGGAAGAATCTTGCGGACTGACCGCATGAGTCCAAAGCAGGTACCGGCTGTTTTAGTAGCCTGGGTTTTCATGGTAAGGTCTGGTTCAAGCCATACCCCCAGGCTCTTAAGTTCTTTTCTGGGGGAGGGCACCTTACCCAGGGAGTCGGGCCAAACAGATGGTGGGATAGTTGTCCATTTCTTGCCCATCAGCATGACCTCTGTTTTGGACCCATTGAGCTTGAGCGAAGATTCGCACATCCAGGGATGGATCTTCTGGAGGCAGTGCAGAAGACTGTCTGGGCGCTGGTCTAAGTGGGACAGTGAGACGACCAATTGCGTGTCATCCGCGTAGCTCACGATCTTAAATTCAAAGGGGGCAACTACATCTTCCAGAGGGGCCATATAGGCATTAAAAAGGGTAGGGCTCAATGAAGAGCCCTGGGGAACCCCATTTATCAAAGGAAGAGAGTCACCCACTTCAAATAATAATCCAGTTTCTTACAAGCATCTGCTAGAGCATAGAAATAATAAGACCATCTTATCCTTCTTGCACAGTTTAAATAATCACCTAACAAGCCAGCCTTCTCAGTACAACAGTTTCCTCAATCGGTGACGTAATTCCTCAAAAATATCATCACAACCAAGATGTCCACAACCACCCATCAACGTGGGACAGAAGTTGGATTCACACCGCAACTGAAATCTCTCAAATACAACAAAAGATCTCTGTAAAGAAATTCGAAAATCCATAGAAACACAAGTACAAGCTGGCCCTCCAATATCATTCCAGAAACTATGAAGCTGCAATTAGAAAGACAAAATGCTGCACAAATCCCTTCCCAGTGAATCACTTCATTATCAAAATCGAAAATCTGGAATGATATTTTGAGACTAGAGCCAACCTTGACCAAAAGCCCAAATCCTATGTCTCATCTGTTTAACCCATGCCTCCACCCAGTGTACTCTTCTTCTAACCTCTATCCACTGATGTAAATTTATCTTGAGATTAAACCCATGGATGACTAAAAATCGCATTTTGCCCTAATCTTTCAACCTAACGCTTAACACAGTCTACTCTCATTCAACCCTCTATCTACTATGACTTCATCAGTTTCACAAAAGTCTGTGACACATCAGGATAGCTGGGGGATCCTTATCCAGTACATACATTCAATAGCATTCACTCCAACAGCTCAAGTTGATGTGCTCTTATGAACCATTGTTTCCAATCTAGCTTATTTATGTTTAATAAAATGCCCAAACCTCCCCTCTAACTGTCACCCAAATGGCAATGGTCCTCTGCTAGGAAAACTGATTAAGTATCAGCATACATTGAAGAAAATAAACTTCACCCTGACATCCAAACTGGATGCTGCCCAGCCAAAGCACTTATTGCAAAAGTGATTGACATCAAGACTACAGTGAACTGAAGTGGAGTAGCAGCATTTCTGCTATTGACATTGCGATTATGTTTGATATAATCCATTATCCCACACTGCTCCAAAGACACAAATGTATAGAGCTAGAAGACAAAATCCTTCATTGAATTGCTTCCTTCCTGATAAGCACATTCCTCATCTATCTCTGCCAACCTTCTGCTCTATCACATTCCCCCTGACGGCACGTGTTCCTCAGCATCTATTATTCCCTCCCACCTTTAACATGTACCTTGGATCACTACTGGAGTTAATCTCTTTATTCAACCAATATAATGTTACCAATATGCAGATGACCCTGAAATCATACAAACATTTTCACAGCTCATCCCATGTAGGTTCTTATGGCAATTGCCAATCTCTCCTAGTGGTTGATTGTTAGATGTAAATGAAACACCTCAAAGTAAACATATCAAAAATTGATATTAGCCTACAGTAAGTGGATCACTTACCACCTATCGAAAACCTGGCCAAAAAGAGCCTGACCCACTTCTAACCCATCACTCTGAGTGGGAAAGCTAGGCATGATTATGCAATTTGAAGTTATCTCTGCTTTCTTCACAGAATCAAGTTATCATTGGCTGCTTTTATGAGATGAGATGCCTATGTTGCATCTTTATGTCCTCAGGATTTCACTGTAAAGTACAAGCCACCATTGCCCTAGATCTCCCTCACCTAGATTAAGCCAGTGGTACACACTTTGGAGCATTTCAACACCTGATTAAGAAGATACATAGAATGCGGTTGCAAGATAACCCCTTGATGATATTATCAGTGACAAGCATATAACTCTCTACACTAGCTATATGTGGCTAGATGTCTAATTTTGACAGCAATATGCATAGCTCATTGTTTTACTCATGGTTCAGGTACGCACGTCCTTCAGAAAAAATGTCTGCCATTACAACCAATCCAGAGCTCTTAGACCTGGCCCTCCTACAAGAAATTTTAAACTGGAGAAACTTCATTCTCAGTTAGTTTCAATGGGAAAAATAGCGAACTGACATCATGCACAAATCTGCACAATTTTGAGTTCTGTAAAGTTGTAAAAACCTGTCTTTCCCCACATCTCTGCTACTATCCTATCATTAACGCAAGTAAACGTGTAGATATGTGAGTGAGAAGTTTGTTCTCATATTAATCATCAAAGTCACATGTTTGTGCTCAGCGACACCTCATCATCATCATATTTAGAGCACATCTCCAAACCTCAAGCTCCTCATTCAACCCCTGCCAAACAGGCCAGTCTACAAATCTCACCCTGATCAAACCTACACTACAAGAAGGATCCCATGATGCTGCTGTAAATTGGAGTCCTTGGTAACACCTAAATCTGATGGATCTGCAGGGTCTTGTATGTGCTAAACAGTTCAGTGCTCTCTGTGAATTCTTTTTTTATAGGTGGTATGAAGAAAGCTTCCATATACTTCAGAAAGGAAGACACAATCCAGGCTAAGCCAGTGATCAACCCTACCATTATGGGTGCAATAGGATGGAGTAGGGAAGAGCGTCAAAAGCTTCAAATAGGTCTAAATGAATAATGACCCTACTGCTGTCTGTGTCCTGGATCATGTGTGGGCAAATCACAGTAGTAACAGGGCTGTTATGATAGGGCAATCCCTGCCTGGTAAGCATCCAGGGGTTGACTGGTTTCCAGATATTGAGGTTCTTGCACTTTCAACTACCTTCAAAAGAAAAGGAAGGAGCGAAATTGGTTTGTTTCCAAATGTTGGGAACTGTCACAGAGACCAAAGAAAAGTTGCAAGTATCCATGAGATCGGGGAATGATATCAGAGACGAGTCTCCTCATCATGGACCAGGAATCAAGAGGTGAACCTCATTTAATGAATGGAGTCTAGTAGGAATAAATGTTATGGAGTGGGGGAGAAGGTACCACGGGATACACGAGCAGTTCAAGAATGGAAGGATGGGGAGAAAAGGCAGTTTCAAAGAGTTCCCCCATTATCTCTTAAAAACACACTTTTATTTCTGCAGGTTAATATTTTGTGTCAATGCAGTGCCATATAGCACTGGTGGCAACAATATCATCATTTTAGCTGTGAAACATGATGTTTTAAAAAAAAATGTGTTTGATTTTATTGAGAACAACAAGAAAAAGAACAGCAGGGCGATGAATACAAAAAGTCCTATTTAACATAGTGATTGTAGGGGAATGAAAAATATATGAAAGTTATAACTATCAAGATGTAATAAAGAAAAAAATATATATACTAAATAAACAATAAAGGAAAGGGATGTAGGGGAGGAAAGCAATATATAGTTACTTTATGATATTAAAAAAAGGAACATGAATGATAAATGATTTTACACTGTAAGCATAACAATAAGAAAAACTAAAAAACATGGTAAGAATATAAGGGTACAAATATCCACTAATCATCTGGGAGAGAGACAAAGGGTGAGCTTAAGGTGGGTTCCATACATCATCTGATATAGTAATGACTTTAACAGCAGAAGAGGCAGATAAAGATAAATATGTAGTTAATGGAAGCCATAAGACATCTATTTTAATCACTAGAGATATGTGGGAGACATAATTAGTTTCTAAGATGAAAACATACAGCCTTCCACCAGGATGTAAAAGAGACTTTATCAGCTTGTTTCCAATTTGAGGTTATTAGATGAAAAGCAGCAGCTAACAATATATCTAACAACTTAAAACTTGGTGGAGACTGCGGCGATTGTGGAGACAAAGAGCCTAGGAATGAATTAGTTAGAGAAAAGGGGACATTGACTTTGAAAATCTTCTTAATTTGGGTCCAAACCAACTGCTAAAGCTGATGGAATTATGTTTTCAATCCATCCATTTATTCCATTGGCAGTTAGTGCTAGAGGGTTGCCATCAATGGTAGTTCCATACTACTATGGAATACTATCAACATCCTCAACCTTATCATCTAACTCTGGAAATTTAAGGAGAGTTGTTATTGACTTTCGGCTTTTCAATTGATGGAGTAAGGACATTCATGGTTTGGTTTCTACGGGTGCAGCGTTTCCTGAAACTGTATGCATTTGTGATTGATTGTGGTTCTGTGTATGACTTCATCATGTACTTGTGCAATATAGTTTCTGGTTTTATTTTCAGTCTTCGAGCAATCTGTACTGCTGAGGACTTTGAAAAATGCTTCACTAAGGCCCACCAGTGGATGAAGGATAACCACCTCAAGTGCAAAATGGAAAAAACTAAAATACTACCAATAGGGAACGAGGTTTCTTTTTCGCCAGACGAGTGATGGCCAGAAGGTACGCCGTAACGCCACCCCCACCTGAAACAGTGACGGTGGCAAGAAACTTGGGAGTGCAGTTTGACTCCGCTCTCAGCTTCAAACCACACACACTGATGGTAGCTGGGACGTGCTTTAATCTCATAAAATCTCAGAATTTGTTTTGAGATCTACTTCCACTCGCAGCAAGGAAATCAGTAGCAGTCGCCTTGATTTTAGCTCGACTCGACTACTGCAACAGCCTCCTGGCAGGATCCAACAAGCAAACATTAAAAAGACTACAAGTAGTCCAACATGCAGCGGCACAACTGTTTTTGAAACTGCCACATAGACCCTCCCCCTCGGCAGCCCTAAAGACTCTTCATTGGCTCCCCCTACATAAAAGAATACTCTTCAAGATTCTCCTTATTACTGTCAGAGCCGCACTCAATCAAGGGCCAAAATACCTGGCATCAAAATTCACCCCTACACCACTACCAGAACCCTCAGGTCATCGTCATCCAACCTACTTAGACCTCCTAGTTTTAGATGTAAAACAAGGGGAGGTAAAACAATGGCTGTATTAGGCACCAGACCTGCTGCAGATGCATCTGAGAATGCATAAATCTGATTTTCGGAGCTCCAGATGAACTCTGCCTCTCACTCATTTGAAGATCCTCTATGAAGCCTCTCATCTCCACACCAGCGCCCGGATACTCCTTTCGGAGTGGCAGTCAGCGCTTTACAAATACTAATTTTCATTTAAATTCATTTCAGATCAGTAGCGTTATAAATTCACAGTTGTCCAAAAATATATTTTTCATGTTAACTAGGATATTCTGCGTTTACATTTAAGAGTTGTTTTTTTAATCAAATTAATTAAAAAGGAACATGTAAACGTATGAATGTAGGTGTCAGCGTTCTTGTCATGTTAAAATCACATGACATGTGCTACAATTATTGAAAATTGCACAGTTTTTCTTCCAATGCTATTTTGTATTGTATCGCAGCATTTATATAGTGCTTATTAAACTTATGTGGAGCGCTAAAGCTCTTGGCGATTTGAATAGCATACTACATCTTGTAGGGGGGGTGGGGTTGGAAGGATGTTGTCTTTATTTTGATCCTTTGTGAGTAGCGTTTCCATGTTGTGTGTGATGACCACCAAGCTGCGTTTATCATGTTATGGGACTCAGCTTGTTGCAGTGTTTTGGGCGATGAAGTGTGAGAGACAGACAAGCAGTTTTATCGTTTTCGGTATGCTGGCAGCTTTGAACAGCTCTGTAGGTCCCTTTATGGTGTTTTTATGCGATATAGCCTTCTTAGTTGGTTACTGCACTGGGTTGTCAAATCTGAGATTTTGTTTATAGTTTTAGTCCTTAGCTGGCATGGTTAGAGGGAGAGAGAAATTGATTTTACAGTAATTTTTTTAAAAGTTTCATGAGAATTCATATTGCATTGAAAATACACTCAAAATTTTAACTGGTTGGTAAGGAAATGATTTTTTAGTTAGGTTTCGCTAAAAGCATATGCATCATATTATTAATTGCCTGTTTAACATTGTTGCTGCCGTGCCACGAGCGTGGATGTCTAATAAGGGATTATCAAGTAGACGAGGGGTCTATAACAGCGTTCTGTCTCTGGTAAATATTTGTTCAGTGAAACCCTGGCGGAGGCCCATGTTATGCTCTACTGTTGATAATTGTATTAATCTATGACATTTCAGCAGCGGTAAGTCACGGTTTGAGCGCTTTCATGACGTTCAAGGGAGTGATACTTTTATCATGATGAGGTGTGCAGCTCAAGAAAGCATCACATAAATTCCGGGACATTTCTTTTTAAAGGCGTTGAGCATTTTCCAAAGAGATAAAGCTTGATTGTTTTTCAGTAAATCAAACAGCAACTCGAATGCTAGGGCAACATAACCCGCTACTGAAGATCCCAGAGTGGCTACAGTGTCCACTCTGTATACAGCTGCCAGTTACAGTCAGGTGTAAGTAAACTGAGGTTACCATGACAGCGTTTCTATCGAAACCAACAAAATCATTTTGCAACTTTTTTATTGACACATTCAAACTTCTGAAGGGTAATGGAGTGTTAAATCAGAAAATAGAAGTACTTTATTAGCCCACACAAGCACACTCACTGTGTGTATGAGAACTGCAAGCCATCTGCATCCCTCGGTCTACAGCTTGTGTTCTGTTCTATACATACACATTTGTTCCTATGGGCAGCCCTTCCAACCCCTCCCCTTCTCACTGAATTAACTCTCCCGTTAATCCTTGTGCTGACCTGGATAACTACCTTACAGAGAAGTAGAACATTCAGGTTTGATTTGTGATCTGTCATTCAATTACTCATAGCAAATGCAGAATATCCCTTACAAGAACTACATAGGCTACTATGAGGCTTCTGCAGTCCAAAATGCATCACCGCAGAGATATCACACCAACAAGCTATCGCCAATGAACTAGTCACAAAAGCAGAGACTAGAACACCTCTTCAGGAATAAAACAACCAATGCCTAACCTACAAAGAACACGAATGAAAGGACAAAAGATGCTAACAGACAACAATCAATAACCCCATTCAAACACCTTCCTGACACTGAATTCAGTGACCAAGACATCCTCATTTGGCCCTGCTCTGCAAAGAACCTTCAAGAACATATGCTGGGCTTGAAGAAAGGAAAATGCAGAACGATTCCCTGGATAGATCTTTTCCCTCTGAACATAGGAACTCCTTCAACAAACCCCTTATTGAAGAAAATCTGCTTTTTTGCCTGTTTTCCCAGCCTTTTTCTCTGCTAGATACATCTGAGTTTTTACTCTGCACAGAAAGCACTAACTTGTGTGTCAGTGTATGTGTTCCCTTCATGATATATATAAACTCATCACGTTTTGTTCCTTAAACGCAAGTGCACAACCAGACTTTTCCGTGCATGCGAGAGATGTGGAAGGACAAATTCCCCGTACAGAACCTACATGGGTATGCAGTCGTAATTTGGTGCATGGGCTTGAAAGCGCTTTCCGACGAGCTCTGAGAGGAGGTGAGATAGGAGTGTGTACCGACGGCGCAAGCCCACTCCTACAGTGAAGCCTCATGCGACTTGAAAAGTTGGGGTGCTATAGTGGAAAGACATAAAGTTCAGGCCTGTTCTTTCATGGCAGTTTGGGTGATACCAGCCTTTGAATTCCATGGGAGGGCATCATTATAGGGATGTTCCTTCCTACCTAACTCTGTTAGGTGTTCTATCTGATGGCTTTCCAGATTTAGGCTTTGCATCTTATAGTCTCACCTCTGATGTCTGTCGCTTCAACACAGACCAGCAGCCCAGAAGAAAGCAATGTGGGGTTCTGTGTGGCCTGTTAACCACTGAGCACAGAAATGTGATGCTCCTAGGAGACATAGCACAGCTAGAAGTCTGAGAAAAAACAGACAGACACACAAACATGTATGATAGAGAACTTGGAAGCAGATGAAAGACTGCCAAACTGTGGTTGGGTGTGTAACCCACCCCTACCAAGCCTTTTGAGTTTTGGTCTATGAAAGGATCAATGTTGGTTGCTCTTCAGGTATCCACCTAGACCATAGAAGCATCCAGAGTACTCGTCTTGTAATGCAGACCAGTTGACTCATTGTAACTGGTCTAGCATATAACTTGGAGAAACAGTCTTTACAACGAAGGCTGAATCACACATGCCTTTACATTGAAGGCTTTACCATGAATGTGTCTTTACGACACAAGCCTTCACCACGCAGGATTTTACAACCAATATGCCTTTGCCATGCATGCCTTTACAATGAATTTCATTGTAAAGGTAAAGACATACATGTTTTTTGCAGGCTCGGAGGCATGCAAGTTGAAGGGGAGCATTTTTCTGTGTGTTGTTAGATCTGGTACACCTCCCCCCTGACCCATAGAGTATTTCACCAACTGGTCATGATTTAGCGTGCACTACATGCAGGCTCAGTTTCATGCAAGTGGAGGGGGGCACTTTACTATGTGTGGTTAGATCTGGGGCCCTCAGACCAGCAACACATGTTACCAATATTAATGTGCATGCACTATATATATACATTTTTTAATTGGGTTTTTTAACGTTTCAGTTGCACATAACAGTGCAACTGTTGTGACATCACTTTTCCACATACAATACAGATATTTAAAATGTTACAATAGTGCAGCCATAATAGTTTGACAAGGTGTTACTGCAGTAGTACACATAGAAGTATATACACCTTAACGTGTCAGGAGGCATCCAATGTAGATATTAGATATGCCACAAATGGACTCCACATATCTTTTAGTTGTGATGTCTTCAGGTGCTCTTCAGCATACATGTCTACTTGGTCCCTTCAATATGTCATATCTAGTAACCATTGTTCGAATGTGCTCGTTTGCCCCAGTGTATAGCTTCCCTTTTTTTTGACTAGGAGCAAAGCCATAGCTACCAGTTTGCGATTGATCGACTACAGCGATTTAACTAGACCCAGAAGGCAAAGGTGTGGTGTGCATCTCACTGGTTCTAATACCAATTCTGTCAATGCCTGGATCACTCGTATCCAGAAAAAGTAACCTCCGCTACACGCCTAAGCTACATGAATGAAGTCTGCCACTTGGGCATCACATCTAGTACAGCGGGCTCCCGCCCGGAGGCCCTATCTATATATGTGGAGAGGGGTATAATATATGTTTTGCAAGTATTTCAAGTGTATAATTCTCAGGTTACAGTTAGCCGTGAGCCTATTGATGAGTGCACAACAATATTCCCAATCCTCCGAGGTAAGTTGAGTGTCTAATGCCTTATTTCATTTACTTTGTATTTCGATCATGTCTGCAGACCTATTTTTTTTGGGATGCCTTATATAGTCAACTTATGTTACGTGCTGCATGTAAGTATAATCTTCAAAGCCCTCAGTAGTGGTGGTTCATCTGGAAATTGTGGATATGTGTCTTTCACGACTGCGTGTAGCTGGTGATATATGAAGATCAACAATGGAGTCTGTCGCTGTGTTTGCGATATGGCATCCACCTGCATGAATTTCCTTGCTGTGTAGACATCCCCCATCATGTACAACTCAGCTTCAGCAAGCATGAAAGCGCCTTGGGCTCCTGTGTCACCAATATGCCTGTTTGGTGTAATAATGGGAGTTGTTGTGCGTATAAGGGAGACCTATGCGCCCATACACTAAGATCACACCAGGCCTCTGTTGGAATATGTATAGATTTGATTTCCAGTCTTGTGATAGTTGCCCATGTGGCAGTGTTGCCTTGAGGGGGATTGGGAGTGCATCATCACCTACAGCCACGTGTGGCAAGAATTTGGTGGGAAAGTACAAGTAATGAGCTAAATGTGCCTGTGCGCGCAAGTAATAAAGATGCAACTCCAGGGCGCTGAACCCACCTTGTTCATAATGTCTTGTGAGTGTATGCCAGCTTACTCTAGGTTTTTCATCTACCCAGGTGAGGCGGTAATACAAATCCTGAGTGTGTTGAAAAAAAGTCTTAGGCAGAACAACAGTGATGTTAATGAACATAACAATATGACTATTTTCATGATCGCTACTGTATCAGCCATCGATAAGGGCAAGCATATCCACTGGAGCACCTGGCCCTCCAGTTTTGGTATCGCTGTGCCATAATTTGTCGGCCAACTATTTCAGGGTCTCTCTGTATCCATATACAGAGATATTTAATGGGTTTCTTGCACCATCATTCTAGTGGGATATCTAGTGAATGTGGCTTAGTGCATAGTGTAAGGGGAACTATGGATGACTTTTCCCAATTGATACTCAGTCCTCATATTTGAAATATTCTTGCATAAGGGATGCTAAATGTGTTCCCAGGTCATGAACGTACAGGACACTATCATCTGCATATATGGAGATTGCAAGCAGACATTGGCGAAACCGTAGTGCTGCCTCAGTGTGTTTCTGTCTTTTAAGGCAAGCCAATGGTTATTGCGCAAGTGCAAATAATATCGACAACAAGGTGTGCCCCTGTCACATACCTCAACAGATCTTTAGGGCCAAGGTGTTGCCATTTATCCGTTCCCTCACCAAGGGTTTCATATAGAGAAATTGGATCCGCCGCAGAAACGATTGTGGCATACCTATGCGGTGTAGCGCAGTGACCGTGTAATCCCAGTTTAAAGAATCAAAGGCTTTAAAGCATCTAATAATACCGCACCTGCCCGGGTATCAGCATTTAATTGATGCCACACAGTGAAGATGGTGCACAAGTTATGTGCGGGGGAGCGGGTAGGGATCAACCCACATTGGTCCGGTAATATCAGCACAGTGAGTAATAACTGAATTCTGGTCAATATTATTTTCACCAAAATGTTTACGTCTAGATTTAGTAAGGACAACGGGGAAATGATTCACAGTGTTCAGGAGCCCTGTTAGGTTTCAGTAGGGTTAATATTAATGCTTCCCTAAGTGAGGGCGGCAGTATTTGTTTCTCATATGCCTCCATGTACATCTTGTGCAAGTGTGGTGCAAGTAATTCTACGTATTCCTTGTTACATTCGCTGGGAAGCCCATCACTCCCTGAGGCCTTCACATTAGCAAGCTTTTGTATTGCTTCCTTCACTTCCTCTAGACTGATTGGTTGTACTAGAAATTCCCTCTTTCATGCTGTTAGCCACACCAATGCCACGTCATCTGGATTGGTCACCATCTTGTCTCCATCTGCAACCTCATGGCCCTATATAGCCTAGAGGAGAAATCTACGAATTGTGTCACACTATTCAGGGTCTGAAACATATGTCTCCGGATGGGGTTTCAATGCCCACGGCTTCTTTATTTTGGGAGCTATAACTGTGGCCAGGCCTCCTACCTTCGCCATAAGACCTTGCCACCCAGTGAGTGGACATGTGCCGCACTTTCTGTGCAGCTATGTCATTGTATTTGCAAATCTGTGCTCAAGTGTCTACCAAAATATGGGGCTGTGGGTGCACTGGATATTTTCATTCTAGGGCCTGCACTGCCCTCTCTATAGTCTGCAGATGAGACCTAATGGAGCGCAGTACCCCTGCTTGAGATCCAAAACTAACAACCCTTATGGTGACTTTCAAAGCTTCTCATAGAATATCAGCCCCTTCCACATATCCCTGGTTGTCCTTAAAATATTGTAATGTCACCGTGGGGTTGCTATCTCGAAATACAGGGTCTAGAAGGGATGCAGCCAGGAGTCTCCATTGAAATTGTGTGGGCATTAGGCTGGGAATTACTAATTCAAGAGTACTGGTGCATGGTCTAGCAGTGTTCTGGGCATGTGGATGACATCGGTGGTCCATGTATACATTACCCTCATCCCCAGTCAATAATCCAATCTAGACCATATGGTATGTACTGATGAGATAAATGTACCTTCCCTGAATTCCGGGTACCTTGTCCTCAACATATCTAGAAGCCCAATGTCTGCCATGTTCTCTCTTACAACCCGAACTAACAGCCCACAATGTCTATCTGTCCCAGCACACCTCTTCAACTCTGAATCCATACATATATTGAAGTCACCACCCCAGATGATTGCGGTGGGGTTCAGAGCATGCAAATGGCACAAGATCCGAGTATAAAATTCAGGGTCATCTACATTGGGCCCGTAGGAATTGACCTTTGTGATTGCTGTTCCATGAAGAGTAACCTGTACTATTATGTACGGTCCCTGATCGTCAGTTTCTGAGTGTGTAATCGCGGGTGGGATTCCCTTTTTAATAAGCAGTAGAACTGCCCCAGAGTATGAGGAGGCCACTTGGAATTCAGCCCATCTCTGTCCAACATTTAGTTCTGTGTGTCTCATGAGGGATGTCTCTTTTAGTAGTGCTACCTGTATGCAGTGGCGATCAAGATTGGCCAGCACCTGTCAAGTCTTTTTAGGGTTGTTTAGCCCTCATACATTCGAGCGGTAATTGCAAACACAACAATGATGGACAGAATGTGGATCAATGTCACACATTCACCCCAGTCCAAAGATCTTGGCCCAAATCCATCGTTTTTCCACTCCACACCACCATGGGTTAGACAATGGCGATATGCAAATCAGCGCTGACCCTGTGCCCCATGGGAACAGTGCAGTCCGAACTACAAAAGCCATGTCCTTCCCAGAACGGAAACAAGCATCCGAGGACCGGCCCGGTTTCGAGGTAACACCTCTCATCAGCCCGGCTAGCTTGATTCCAGTGGTGTGGAGTGCCTGGGACTCACGTCTGAGCATCCCCAGTACACTTAGAGCGGTAATTGCAAACACAACAATGATGGACAGAATGTGGATCAATGTCACACATTCACCCCAGTCCAAAGATCTGGGCCCAAATCCATCGTTTTTCCACTCCACACCACCCTGGGTTAGACAATGGCGATATGCAAATCAGCGCTGACCCTGTGCCCCATGGGAACAGTCCAGTCCGAACTACAAAAGCCATGTCCTTCCCAGAACGGAAACAAGCATCCGAGGACCGTCCCGGTTTCGAGGTAACACCTCTCATCAGCCCGGCTAGCTTGATTCCAGTGGTGTGGAGTGCCTGGGACTCACGTCTGAGCATCCCCAGTACACTTAGAGCGGTAATTGCAAACACAACAATGATGGACAGAATGTGGATCAATGTCACACATTCACCCCAGTCCAAAGATCTGGGCCCAAATCCATCGTTTTTCCACTCCACACCACCCTGGGTTAGACAATGGCGATATGCAAATCAGCCCTGACCCTGTGCCCCATGGGAATAGTCCAGTCCGAACTACAAAAGCCATGTCCTTCCCAGAACGGAAACAAGCATCCGAGGACCGGCCCGGTTTCGAGGTAACACCTCTCATCAGCCCGGCTAGCTTGATTCCAGTGGTGTGGAGTGCCTGGGACTCACGTCTGAGCATCCCCAGTACACTTAGAGCGGTAATTGCAAACACAACAATGATGGGCAGAATGTGGATCAATGTCACACATTCACCCCAGTCCAAAGATCTGGGCGCAAATCCATCGTTTTTCCACTCCACACCACCCTGGGTTAGACAATGGCGATATGCAAATCAGCACTGACCCTGTGCCCCATGGGAACAGTCCAGTCCGAACTACAAAAGCCATGTCCTTCTCAGAACGGAAACAAGCATCCGAGGACCGGCCCGGTTTCGAGGTAACACCTCTCATCAGCCCGGCTAGCTTGATTCCAGTGGTGTGGAGTGCCTGGGACTCACGTCTGAGCATCCCCAGTACACTTAGAGCGGTAATTGCAAACACAACAATGATGGACAGAATGTGGATCAATGTCACACATTCACCCCAGTCCAAAGATCTGGGCCCAAATCCATTGTTTTTCCACTCCACACCACCCTGGGTTAGACAATGGCGATATGCAAATCAGAGCTGACCCTGTGCCCCATGGGAACAGTCCAGTCCGAACTACAAAAGCCATGCCGAAGACGGCTGTAATGCCAGAAACCGGTCCCCGGAAGCTTGTTTCCTTTCCAGTGAAGAATTGGCTTGGTAGTTTGGTCTGCCCTGTTCCCATGATGCACTGGGCCAGGGACAGACTAATTTGCATATAGCCAGGTTCTGAACTGGGATGGTGCAGTGAGCTAAAAAACGGTGATGGATCAAGGCCTGATCTGTTGACTGGGGAGGAGTGTTCTGATTAACTCAGATACTCTGTCCATCACCACCCCCTTTTGGAATTATTTTGGCCACCATGAGTGTGGAAGGGTATGCTCAGACGTGAGTCCCTTGCTCACTGCACCATCAGGATTCAAGCAAGCCGGGCCGAAGACGGCTGTAATGCCAGAAACCGGTCCCCGGAAGCTTGTTTCCTTTCCAGTGAAGAATTGGCTTGGTAGTGTGGTCTGCCCTGTTCCCATGATGCACTGGGCCAGGGACAGACTAATTTGCATATAGCCAGGTTCTGAACTGGGATGGATCAAGCCCTGATCTGTTGACTGGGTAGGAGTGTTCTGATTAACTCAGATACTCTGTCCATCACCACCCCCTTTTGGAATTATTTTGGCCACCATGAGTGTGGAAGGGTATGCTCAGACGTGAGTCCCTTGCTCACTGCACCATCAGGATTCAAGCAAGCCGGGCCGAAGACGGCTGTAATGCCAGAAACCGGTCCCCGGAAGCTTGTTTCCTTTCCAGTGAAGAATTGGCTTGGTAGTTTGGTCTGCCCTGTTCCCATGATGCACTGGGCCAGGGACAGACTAATTTGCATATAGCCAGGTTCTGAACTGGGATGGTGCAGTGAGCTAAAAAACGGTGATGGATCAAGCCCTGATCTGTTGACTGGGTAGGAGTGTTCTGATTAACTCAGATACTCTGTCCATCACCACCCCCTTTTGGAACTCATACATTCGAGGGCACAACTAGTGGATACGGTCTATTATCTTGTCACTTGGCAGTAACCGTATGTCATATTGGTGTGTTCTAAATTCCATGGCTATAATGCACTTGTACAATTACAGACAGCAAACATAGCTCCCCTCCACCCACTTCAGCATTCCAACTATGCCAAATACATCCCTGTACCAAACATGAAAAAAAGAATACATAGGTACAATATCCAACACACAATATCTTATCCAAATGTACATGAAAACGTAACCATTTATGGGGTATACCCTTGTGGGGCTGTTAGAGACCTGTTAACCCTCCTGGTGGACGGAGGTGGCGAAGTACATTTTACAATCTTGATCAAATTAGTACCACCCAAGGGGCAACAACATATTATCCATCCAGAGGGGTCACAGCGACTAACAGCCAGGCTCAGGTGTGTAATTCACACAAACACTATGGTCCTGATTATGAGAAATATGTACATATTACCAACATTACTAAATAAAAGTAATATAATTTTCAATATGCATAACATCATACTAATATACATTTAATCAATATAAAGAGAACTTTAAAATTGTAGGAATAGTACATATAATAGTCCCACTCCAATCTCTGCAACAGTAGCGAAAGCGTTAGACTCAGGAAGGGCAAAATGTACTATTCCCACTCCAGTCTATGCAACAGTAAAAGTGTTGGACTCGGAAGGTGTAAAATGTACTATTCCCACTGCAGCCTGAGCAACAGTAGAGAAAGCGTTGCTCTCAGAAGGGGTACATTCACTATTCCCACCCCAGTCGGTGCAACAGTAGGGAAAGAGTTATTATTATTATTATTATTATTATTAAAAGGCTCTTCTATAGCGCGTGGCCACTCGGGAGCATCCCAGCGCTTAAGACCAACCAGAAGAAGATGAATTAAAGATGCAGGTCTATTTTATCTAGCTTTTGGGAACAAGAACTTTTTTAACTTTTTTCGAAAGGCAAGTAGGTTAGGCTCTTGACGAAGAAGTGGAGGAAGAGCATTCCACAGCCCAGCCGCGTTATACGAAAACAAACGGCCCCCTGTACGAGCCCTGCTAATCCTAGGGGTTGTCAGAAGGTTTTGTTGGGTTGAGCGAAGGTTCCTAGTGGGTTTGTATGGCCTGATCATGTCATCTAGAATGGGGGGGCCTCTTCCGTAGAGTGTTTTATGGACCGTGCAGAGTGTCTTGAAATGGATTCGCTCCTTTATGCGGAGCCAATGCAAGGTGCAAAGCGCGGGTCTGGCTGATGAACGATGGCTGGTGCCCGTGAGTAGTCGTGCTGCGGAGTTCTGGGCAACCTGAAGTTGCCGGATAACCGAAACAGGGGCTCCAAGATAGAGCGCGTTTCCATAGTCCAACCTGGATAAAACAAGGGATTGGACTATGATTTTCTTAGCTGTTTCGGGTAGCTGAGGAAGGATTTTTCGAATTGTTTTCAGCAATCCGAAGCAAGTGGCTACTGTCTTCCTTGCCTGGATCTTAAATGACAACTCTGCGTCCAGCCAAAACCCGAGGCTCTTTATCTCGGTCTTTGGGGTGGGTCCAGGACCCATACAGGAGGGCCAATGTATCAAGTTGTTAAAGGTGGCCTTTTTCCCTAGAAGCATCAGCTCCGTTTTTCCTCCATTCAATTTAAGGTGGGACAAGTCCATCCATTTTGCTACCGCCTCCAGGCAACAACAGAGATTGGAGGGGAGGGACTCCACCTGATTGAGAGAAACAACTAGCTGGGTGTCGTCAGCGTAGCTTACTAATTGGATTCCAAAGGGAGCTACCACTTCTGCCAGGGGCGCCATATACACATTGAACAGTGTGGGGCTAAGGGAGGAGCCCTGTGGCACCCCACACTGTAATGGTATTGGTGAGGAGCAGCTGTCTCCTGAAAAGACCTTGAAGAACCTGTTGCCAAGAAAGGACTTCAGCCACATAAGTGCCCTGCCTTTAACACCGATCCCCCTGAGACGAGACAGGAGGACACGGTGATTCACCGTATCGAAGGCGGCGCTGAGGTCCAGGAGGATAATGGCCGCGCTGCCACCTGCGTCCAGAATCCTCCTGGAATCCTCTACCACCCTCAACAGTGCCGTCTCCGTTCCCTGTCCTCTTCGAAACCCAGTTTGAGTTGGGTGAAGCAAGTTATGGGTCTCCAGAAAGGATGCTAGTTGTTTATTTACCCATTTCTCGGCAAGTTTACTAATGCCAGGGAGCAGGGAGATTGGACGGTAGTTGGAGAAATCAAGGGGGTCGAGATGTGGCTTTTTTAACAAGGCCCTAACCATGGCCAGTTTCCAGTCTTGAGGTACCTTCCCAGATTCAAGTGAAGTGTTAACTAAATGAATGATATGTGTACTGATATTGGGCAGGGCTTGATTTAAGATGTTCATAGGGGCGGGATCTAGCGGGGAGCCACTTTTTATAGAGTTGAAAAGCGGGGGTAGGAGCTCTTTACTGAGGGGAGAAAAGAAGGGGAGGCAGGGCGAGATACTATCCGTGCCGTCTGCCAAAGGGGGGATTAGTTCTTCCAGAGGAAGAGGAGGAAGGGAGAGGAGAATCTTTTGGATTTTCTCAGCAAAAAAATTCGCCAGATTATTACAATGAGCCTCAGCTTCCTCCGTACCGAGTGGTGATGATGACAAATCGGGTGCTTTTAACAGAGATTTAGCTATCTTAAACATCTCTCTTGGGGCGTTGGCGGAGGCCTCAATTTTTTCTGCATAAAAGATGGATTTGGCCGCGTTAAGAGCAGATTTATATTTCTTTAAGGCGAATCTATATTTGATTTTTTTCTCTTCCTCAAAGTGTTTTCGCCACTGCCTCTCCAACCGTTTGCATTCTTGTTTCAGGGACCTTAATTCCGGAGTAAACCAGGGTTGTTTGGTAGGGCCTTGCTTTTTGGAGATAGATTTTTTGGGGAGTACGCTGTCCAATGATAGTTCGATCCATTGGTTAAAGTCCGTATTTGCCCTATCAATATCCTGATTGGCCTGGGGTTCACTTATTTTCAATGCCTCTACCCAGTCATTAGCTTCTAATTTCGTCCACCGCCTGCCCAACGTTGTACTAGGTAGTTTTGCTAGGCCGGGTGTGGGCATATTCCATATGAAAGGAATAACCATGTGATCTGTCCAAGGAATGGAGTATGGCTCGGCTGATATTAGATCCAAAATGTTTGAGAATATGGGGTCTAAGAGGTTCCCTTTAGAATGGGTAGGGTGTGAGACTATCAGATTCAGTTCACATGCCGCTAAATCTTTGGCTAGTTCTGTGGCAATAGTATCTGAGGGATTATTGAAATGAAGATTCAAGTCTCCCAGTACTATAAAGTTTGAAACCCTGCTGGCTAGCTCTATAGTAGTTTCAATGGTTCCTTCCCGAAATTGTACAATTGAGCCAGGCGGACGGTAGATTAAAAGTCCTGAGAATGACACTTCTGGGGATACTGTGATAGAAAATTGTGCACTTTCACAATCAGGGATGGCGCTGTCTGTCATACGGCAGGTTAGGTGTTCCTTATAAAGTATGGCTATCCCTCCTCCAACCTTGAGTTCTCTGTCCCTGTGTTGGATCAGATATCCCGGAGGAAGGGCCTGGACGATGTCTGGGCCAGACGTGGATCCCAGCCACGTTTCAGTTATAAAAAGAATATCAAGCCCGAGATCTTGGATTAACAGAGAAATTTCAGTTGCGTGTTTAGAAAGTGATCGACAATTGACCAAAGCCATTTTAAGGCACCTTCTGCTTTTGTTGTATTAATATCGGTTTAAGATTAGGAGGGGTAAAAATGTACTATTCCCACCCTAGTCAATGCAACAGTAGGGAAATCGTTGAATTTAGGAGGGGTACAAATTGCTATTCCCACTCCGGTCAGTGCAACAGTTGGGAAAGTGTTGGATTGCGGAGGGGTCACATTTATTATTCCCACTCTAGTCTGTGCAACAGTAGAGAAAGCATTGGATTGCGGAGAGGTACAATTTTCTATTCCCATTCAAGTCTATGCAACAGTCAAGAGAGAGTAGTTCACTTCAAACAAAGAAAATATTTTAACAACAACATTAAATAACAAAAAATATAAATATTTAAATATAAAATATATATAAAAAATGAAGAAACAAATTACATATTTATTGCAATTTTTAATAAATATTTGAAATTAAAACACATATTATTAATATAATTAAAATACCACATCATGGGCTTTATTATGATGGTGGTCGGATGAGTATCCAACTGCTGCCATCATTGCTAGATGGATATCAGCTGACATGTAGTCAGTGGTACCACCAGCCAAATTACGATCCGACTGCCGTGCAGGTGGTTGAACCCATGCTATTTTCTATTGCGACTTGTACAGCAGCCCTGAAAAGGGCCACAGCACAAGCCACATTAGAAATAGGCATGTTTTAAAAATCCATTGACGTTGTGCTAGGCACCATGAGGTGCCTGGCACAGGGTACATGGATGTTTGAGGGGGCACCACATGTGCCCCCAAATACCATATTGGAGGCCAATGGGGGAGGGGGTCCCTGCTAGGGGTCCCAAAAGTCCCTTTCCGTCTGCCTGTACATGGCAGTTGGACTGCCATGCACAGGCCGAGAGGTACGGTCATCGTAACTTAACAGCGGTGCCTGAGCAGGCAATAACCCTATTGTAGGGATTACTGTCCGACCGCTGCCCCGAAGGGCTCCTTGAGCCCATCAGTAAAACATCGGTCTGTCCCTACAACTGATGCCTCTGACCGCCGGATCATAATCCGGCGGTCAGACTGCTTCTATGGATGGTAGTATGACCGTCAAATTTGGGCTGTCGGTGGCTATCTCACCACCATCGTAATGAGGCCCTAAATTCTAACATTGATACCAACAGACTAATATCATGTAATTTACAAATAAATAGTTTAACACAATTATCACATAACATAATAAATAACACAACTAAAAAAACAATGTTTATTTTTATTATAACTTAAACAACTTCCTACTCTATACGTCTACAAACTAAACAACACACACCTAAAATATATCTTAAAAATTATAATAATTCCAATTTTTACATATTTGACCATCAATTAACCAATTAAAAATAATTAACTAATAATAAAAAATATATTTAATTAACTTCTCACACTTTATCCTTACAAAAGCAACAACGCACACCTAATATTTGAATAAGAAATACTACATTTACATAATTATTTATCAATTAAACAGTTAACAACAAATCATTAATAATACATTAATTATTTTCAATTAACTTCCCACCTTTTACTCCTACAAACCCAACAATCAGCACCTAATATATAACTTTAAAAATATCCTTATTTTTACATAATTTAATAGCAATTTCATAATTAATAATAACACATACATTATTATAATTTCCTTCTCATCATTTACCCATGCAAAAGCAACAACCTACCCCAAAAATATAAATAAATAATTACATTAATTACACAATTTAGATAATCAATTATCAATCAAATAATTATCTATAATTAAAGTAATTCCAACTCGATATCCCTACAAATCCTACAACCTGCACCAAAAACTTAACATAATTAAAAATTAAAATTACACAATTAACAGAATTAATGATCAATTAAATCATTTATATTTATAAAAAATTAATTATGAATCATTTATAAATAATTTACTTTCCGCCCTGTTCCCTTAAAAATATCAATAAACCATTAAATAACATTTTAAAAGCAACTACAAATTAACAAACTATACTAAAAAACATTAACAATAAGTATACAAACAATTTATAACATACAATTAAAATATATACTTAAAATACATAAAAAAGATTAAAAAACTATATTATTAATAATGATACTTTTGTAAACGATATTAGCAACATAGATATATTTAACATCGATAATAACAACATAGACATTTTTAACATCGATATTACTTGCCTTAAAATTGATATTCTTGCCAACGATATCTTTGCACACAATATTTGTGCAATACGATATTTACAACTCAATATTGCCATGGAAGAGCACTATTGAGCTCTGTATCCTAACGGGAACCAGGACTAAAGTCCCAGGATGCAAAGAGAGGATAACCTGGATCAATTATGTTCACAACAAGGTTAGATTAATGGTTCACCATGAGTCCAATTAGAGAGATGCTCAAGGCGAGGTCAAAGCATAGGAAGAGGAACCAAAAAAGGGAAAGACCACAAAAATGCGGGTATTAAGTAGATGACAAACTAGGCGGCTGTGAAGTAGCCAAAACTACGAGGAATGTTGCCATTCACAGGAGGTTTTATACTGCTACTTCCATGTTTCAAGAATAAATGGAGGCAGCACCAAGTTTAAAAGCAAATCTAGTTTATATACAAAATCTGTTTAGTTATGTGGTTATTGTATTTATTGAGTCCTTGTATGCGTAGTGTCATTTTTCTGGTGTTTTTTTCTTGAACACTGTATTTTGTTTTGTATCATTTGTTTTTTTAAATGTGATTGTATTTTGTGTCAGTATGTGTATTTAATATATATGTATATTTCACGTTTGTTTCAGCCCTGACGAAGCTCCCGTGGGAGCGAAACGCGTTGGCTGTCTTGTGCACTTTGAGAAATAAGAAAATAAAAAGAAAAAACATTTATTGAATAAACTTCTGGTTCCGTTGATTGACTTTAAACTTGGTGCTGCCTCCATTTATTCTTGAAATCTTACGTCTGGGATTCCAGTGGGACCAAACCACAGCAGGTCCTGGAGGTCTACAGCACAACTATATGTAATATTTCATGGGACTTTGGAAATTTGAAGTGCTTGTCAGTTGATCCGCTGTGGGACATTTTTCTTTGCTACTTCCATGTTGTCTGGAAATTTCTGTCCTTCAACCAGCATGTGATTCCCTGTATGTCCAGCTCTATTTACTGCGCTAACCTTCAACTGCCCATCTTCCATAGTCTCAATTCCTGACCTCTCTGATTTTAAAGGAAACATGGAATGTTTTCTCCTTTGCTTTATGTCCTGTTGTTCAGCATTCCTTTAAAACCCTAAAATAGGCATCAAAACTTTGAAACTTCTTTCAGCCACAATAAGAAACATATTAAAACATCTAAAGTTCAGGAAGAAAGTAAAGTCTTGGGGGATGATTACGACTTTGGTGCAGTTGCACCGGCTTTCCGCCAGTACAGCTGCGCCAAAGGCGATCAAGGACGGCCTGCTGTAATACAAGATGAACCCACGTACGGCGGAGGGTCCTTCCCTGTTACCATGGTAGTGCCTGGAAAAGAGGCCCGCAATGAGAATGGTAAAAAAGCTCTAGCACAGCATGGACAGGGAAGTCCATGCCATGCTGGAACTTTTGGGGTATAAATGTTGTGCCCCCCTGAATGTGTCCCCATGGCGTGGGGGAAATGGGGGCCCTGTAGGGCCACCTTTGTTCTTCCACCGCCAGCCTTTTCATGAAATGGTTGGCGGAACTCGTAATATGCTGAGCAGGACTGCGCCAGTCCCGCTCAGCATTCTACATTGTGACACAGCTCCGCCACCGCCAGGGAACAACTGTTCTTTGGCACAGCCAGAGGTCCTCCACTGCAATGACTTTTGAAGTCGTAAGGCAGCGGACGGAACAACGCAAATCTGGTGGTCTTATGACTGCCAGACTCGTAATCAGGCCCTTGGTATTTCCCAAACCAAGATTGAACAAGCATTAGAAATGCAATCGGGCTCGGATTTATTTGAGCTTGAGCTAGTGGCATTGTAAATGGCAATGTCTTTTCGCCAGGCTGTCGACCAAACTCACTGACTCTACTGATTAAACACCCGGGGCGGCGCCATGACATGTGTGCCAGTGGGGCCATTACCCCGTTACCACAGTTACCCTGTGCTGCTCACCGCCGTGGCCGCTGGACGTCTGTGTACTTCGTCAGGCTTGACTGACAAGACCCGCGTTACCTTTTCACTCTTTGCCGGGGCCGCAGTAAGTGACTACTATTGGGGGGAACGTCGGGGTTCACACCGTGGGACAGGGGAGAAAGGGTTTCAAGAAGTTTGAACTGTCAATCCCTGCAAAACGTCATTAACATTATCCTCCACGTTGCCTTCACGCAACAATCATTGCCGTGAATGGGCAGTCGATGACGTTTTCCTATGGGTTTCAGTGACTCGCCCTCTGCCTTTTGCAAACTTCAGCACGAACAATCTCCCCACGTCCCGTGCCTGGAGCACCTAATTTAGAAATACACACATTGCCACCTCGGAAATTAGCTTTGCTAATTGCCATCATGTCATCGGTTAACCTTCCCACTGAGCGCCTCCGGAACAAACAAAAGTTTCTGCATCAAAAGGATTTTAAATAGCTTGCTGTTTACCCGCTGCACGCTTTTATTATTACTTATTTCAGCACAACAGGTTTTTCACATCCCCCAACCAGTATCTAGTTCCACTTGACCGATATTACATTGGGTATTAAGTTGGCTTTATTCAGAGCTGCTTCCGTTACCGTACCCTGTACTCTAGTATCCCTGCAGTAAAGCAGCGTGTCTCTGCTTCAACAGTGAAACGTTAATGCACATTACTAAAATGTAACAGAGTCGGGGTGTGGGTGAGTGTGCCGTGCTAGTGGACTAGCGCTACATGCAATTTGCCGGACTATAGCGCCATGGGCGTCGCTGTGCGCCGAATACAACAACGATCTCTCCAGCACGGAGCGTCCAGCCCAGTTTAACAGTACGACCTGATTGCACGGGGCACTAGATTATTGTCCTTCAATATCTGGTGCTTTGAAGCAGCTTTAAAATTATCTTTTTCTCATTGTTGAAGTGGGTTAAATTATGGTATTTTTATGTTTCCCTCTTCTTCATTGATTTATTTTGCTGGTGAGAAAGTGTCACTCATGGTCATTGAAATGTCACTCAAAATTACTCAAAAATTATGAAAATGTCACACATACCTATCGTCCACGTTGCCTTCACGCAACAATCATTGCCGTGAATGGGCAGTCAATGACGTTTTCCTATGGGTTTCAGTGACTCGCCCTCTGTCTTTTGCAAACTTCAGCACAAACAATTTCCCTACGTCCCGTGCCTGGAACACCTAATTTAGAAATACACACATTGCCACCTCTGAAATTAGCTTTGCTAATTGCCATCATGTCATCGGTTAACCTTCCCACTGAGCGCCTCCGGAACAAACTAAAGTTTCAGCATCAAAAGAAATTTAAATAACTTGCTGTTTACCCGCTGCACGCTTTTATTATTACTTATTTCAGCACAACAGCTTTTTCACATCCCCCAACCAGTATCTACTTCCGCTTGACCAATATTACATTGGGTATTACGTTGGCTTTATTCAGAGCTGCTTCCGTTACCGTACCCTGTACTCTAGTATCCCTGCAGTAAAGCAGCGTGTCTCTGCTTCAACAGTGAAACGTTAATGCACATTACTAAAATGTAACAGAGTCGGGTGTGGGTGAGTGTGCCGTGCACGGGCCTGGGCGCGCCTAACAAAAAGACATTACACGCTGCAGACGAACGCGCGCCTGATACATGCAATGCAATGCTGAATGGTGAACGCGCTCCCACCATCTGGATTGCATTTGGAGGAGCACCCTGACAGCTCCTAATTAAAATTAATGGACTGCCGTGCGCGTAACCACGCAGAAAATGCCAACAATGGCGGACGAAAATTACATATAGCCTATCGCGTCAAGGCTACTAAAAATACAGCACAGCGAAGACGAATCACTATGCAGATGCCATAAAAAAGCTTGCGCACTAAGGAATGTTTCTGGCCCGAGCCCTAAAGGAACTTTTTTTTTTCTTTAACAATAGGAGCTCGGAGCTCCGCCCCACTTCGTGGTGACGTAGGCCGAGCCCTAAAAAAAACTACTGCCTTTTCACTACAAACCTCAAAAACCCTCTACGGGCAGTAGACAGCGCACCCCTCAAAAGTTTCCAAACACGGACACAGGAATGAGATCCATTTCAAAAAAATTAGCTGGAAGGACTTTAGCTATGGACTTCACATATACTTTTAAAGTTTGTCCTGACAACACATCTAACCAGCTGCTTGTAACCAGTGAGCACCAAGGATTTTTTTCTTCCCCTTAAGACATACGCAAAAACTATCTTGCTAAAACAACAACTTTTATCATGGATGATCCCACTGGGAAACATCTCTAGGTTCTATTTCTGCCTCACTCTTAATCATGGCCTATATAGAATTTTGATTTTGAGTCTGGATTCATTGGTCACACAATTATTCCATAAGGGACCTCCAAAGTAGGCCTGGGCAGCGAACGCCACTCCGTACGCAGGGTTTGGAGAGTTTTCCGCACTCCACGAAGCATAAGGTGTTCCGACGGTGTGGAGTTTTTTCCCGGCTTGTGCTCGCCAACGTTATATCAGCATGAACAGTGCAACTTAATGCACTCTGTTGCTTGCGGAGCTCCGTGTAGCATGGCAGCATTTTGTTGTCACTTCATGGAGTTCCGCATAGTGGAACTATGCCAACTCCGCCCAGGCATACTGCAGAGGAACTCACTGTAACCCATGCATGCAAACAGTTAGTGGTCTATCTCTCACTCTTCTTCCCACTACCATATGTGACCCAGAACAGAATATGAGCACCACTCTGGTCACACACACAACACCACAATGCTTCACAAACAGTACTCACTACAATACAAAATCCTACATACCTATCCGGTAATGCAGTTGGCACCTCATCAGGACTATGAAGCATCCTACACATGCAATTAAAATTACAATTACAATCTAATACCATTGCTCTGGTTTTCTTGTGTGGGAATCTGAACTTTGTGTAGCTTAGTGATACACTTATTGTATATTTATATTATGTTCCATTACTTTTAACTTATACATTCGGTTCTGAATACTTTACACAGATCGCAATGCAGTCAACCCACTATATTTTCAAAAATAGTTAGAGATCGGAGCACATTCATTGCAATTTTTAGTGTGCCTACTCCCAGTCCATTCACATTATTTAATTACCATTGTGTTCCACAATAGTGCTCTTATTCCATTTTCGCCCTGTGGATTTCACTTCCGCTGATCTTGATTTCAGGCATTTTTGTGAGAGTAACTTATTGTATCAAATCCAATATTATTTTCGTGATTCAAAGAGTAACGTTGGTGAGTGGGAATTATTCAATTGCGGTAGCTGAGTAAATGGCACCAAGGATTAGATAAAGGAATTTTTTTGCAAAGTAATAGATGTGGTCTGTGTCAATAGCAGTGATAACAGTAAACATGCCGACAGATATTCTTCAAATGTGAATGAAGACAGACACATGATCAAGAGGAGCATACCATTGAAAAGAACAAAGGACAAAGATATTGGATCCAGAGGAGTTAGAGGGGGGAAATGAAAAAGGATTGGAAGCAAGTAGCAATCCTGTGATAGAAGCCACCCACATTCCTGGCAGAAAGTGGTAAACTTGCTGCACTGACAATTACTATATTTTGGGAATCTTTTCTATATGAATCAATCTTTGCACTAGAGATTTACATTTTCCTCCAAAATGTATTCGAAGGATTTTCCTGGGCTCCCTAACTCTAAATTAGGCCTGAAGTGTGAGATCCTGTAAAAATTTACAGTTTCATTTCAGGAAGCAACAGTAAGCAGATCAAAGGCATTTAAAGCCAACATATTAGGCTATCCAAACCAGTGCTCCATGTTTAGGTTTGACTTTATGTTTTAAAAAAATGTATATTTTGCAGAGTTTTATATAGCACGAACTTGACCCGAATCGGGTATCAGAGTGCCTTACATAGCACCAGTTGCATTACATGAGGACACATTCATTTTTTGTTAAGCACGGGGATATTAAGTGATTTGCCCAGAATCACAGGATGTTCAGCGTCATTGCCGAGATGCGAACCCAATTCCCCAGGTTTGAGGTCGACCGCCCTAGCCGTTAGGCCAACTCCTCTCCCCTGTTTAGGTTTTACTTCCAAAGATAATGTATGTATAGGTATTTGTATAGCACAAACCTAGCTGGAGGGCAGGGGAGCACTGAACAAAGGACAGAAGGTTGGGGTGTAAATACATTAAATGGAGAGGACGCAGTAGGAGGACGGTTTCAAGGTGGAACCATCACATCATATTAATTTCAGGTTTCTTGGTATACTATGAGGTAGCTAAGGGAGAATGTTCCAAAATCATGCTTTTTATTATATCTTTGCTAACATTCATGCATTTTATTATATCTTTGCTAACGTTTACATTAATGAGTGATAAGACATCTGGGATTTGCGCATGGAAATAAAAAGGACTCAAATGGAGTTCTTTCATCAGAACTCCAAAACATCAAATACTGTAAGATTGATAAATCTTTTTTTTCTTTCTTTTTTATAACTTTTATTGGTATGTTCAAAACAATTGTTGTTGAACACATCATGTCGCCTACAACCCAGACAGGGCCGGCCGCATAAATATGTAAAGATATCGCAAAAGCAGTAGGCACACAGATACACAGCAAGTCGCCTACAACCCCTTCGGACCGGCGTGTTAATTCAACAACTGTAGATACTATGGGATATCAACAGAGAGACATCAGTATACTTGCAGCATGTAGTAGCTTTTCGTCTCAACAAACGCTAAACGGAACACCTTAATGTACCTGGTATTGAAATGAGGTGCTTAGCTGCAAAGGGCAGTTCCATGTATCACAGTAGCCACATTGATTGATTCCCTGTCCATCATCTGTCAATGGAGTTGCTATTGGGTCTGTATGCAGAAGATATCGAACAGCCTAGTGCATGCTGGCCTCTGGGGTCAGGGTAGCATTGTTATATGTAACTACAACATCAATCAAACAAAGTCTATACAGGTCATAGAGAAGTATTTGGTGTGGGGCGAGTGGAGGGCTCCATAATGCCCAACGTGGGGGAGAGGTGGGCACCAGTGGAACACAGTAAGCTCCATGATGTTTAAGGGAGTGTGTGCATCATTCAGATTCAAAGAACTGGAGAGTTCTAAGTTTTGGGGGGCTAAAGCAGGTGAATTCTATGTGCATAAAGTAAGATATCAATGGCTGTCATATGCGCTGGAATTTTTTCCGTGTTTGCTAAATTGTGAGACAGCTGTTCCATCCCTAGGATGCGCCACACCCTAGAGAACCATTGTCTTAGAGAAGGAGGCGATGTTTGCTTCCATGTGCATGCTATGAGTTGCCACGGATAAATCCTTTTTGAGCCTTACTGAAAGGTGCACAATTGAGCAACCCAGACAGTAGGCAAGAGACAATGGAAAATTGGTAATTTGAATAAATGATTATAAGAAGTGATGGTCATCAATCAATTCTCTGCAAAGCTTAATGTCACTTTCAAATATAGGATTTAAACTTCTTTTGTGAAAACAAAAAAACTAATATTTTTCACATCTATTTTTGGTGAATAGTTTTACTTAGCGATTGGCCCAACTATAATCACATTGCTTTATTAGTTTGCTGCGTCACTCATGACATCACTTTAGAAATAGGAAGCTTTTCCAAAGGAAGCCAAATTGAGGGGACAAAGAGTAAGACTTGAGGTTGCAGAAACAGTGGAGAATTCAATAAGGTCCTCAAGTGTTTAAATCATTTAAAACTGGTAGATTTTATGAGCTAATGACAGTTTGAATGATAAAACTGCATAGAGTGTACACACAAAACAACGAGGTAGACCTTTTCAGGTTGGAATATAAATGCCCTTGATCCAGCGCGGCTCCAGACAAAACTTGCAAAACCATCACCATACTCCCTAGAAGCTATTTACACATTACTCGCCAGTGGGACCCATAACACCACGAGTCATCTGTACACACATTCACCCTGCTCCCAGGATTGGTGAATACGTAGAGGAGAGCTGCTGGATTTTAGCGGAGTGTTTTATTTCATACTAAAATGTATGCACTATATACATCTGCAGTTTATCGATATTACCATGGTTTTATTTTCTAGAAACATTAAAGCACCCCACCATTATTGTCAATGGATCTGCTAGTAAAAGTTAACTAATGCACAACAAGACCAGCCTAATTCTCCATTTATTTATTTTTTTATTTAGAGATTAAATCTCCTAGCATGACCTTACTTTTATTCACTATATTTTAGTAATCATTTAAACATTTAATAACCTAGACAGGAAGAGAAGTTAAATTCAAACATTTATATTTATTAGCATAACAGTTCGGAAAATAAATTGATTTTTTTTTTATCAAGATCTCAGGACACGGACATCAGAACAAGGACAGAACAGTTCCCAAAAAACATCTCTCTATTCTTTCTTGATGTTCACCTTCCATCAGGACTCCGCACCCATTCAAAAGTTAAAGTCCAGAAAAATGTCAAAGTCCTTGCACCATAGCAAAAGTTCGTCAATCCGACAGCATGTCGTGGTGCGGAATAAAATCGAAAAGCAAGCTTTTTTCTTACTTCCAAACGTCCTCTTTTATACCCTTTTTCCCTAACTTATCTATCTAAGATTCGAAACTTCTAGGGTCCTCATTCATTCGTATTGGTTGAATCAAGTGGTGGATGAGCATAACCTCATCTCCTCATTGTCCATATTTCCGCCAAGTCATCGTTAAAATAAAAAAATTAAAAAGTCTCAGTTGTTCTATAGCAGTTTTTTCTGCTTGTGTCCTTTAAATTGTTATTTCAGATCATTTTCCCATGCTCATGATGCGGACATACAAATTGTTGGCAGTAGCTCGAACGTCCAGGCCACGTTGACCTCGACCACGCTGTACAGTCACATGCTGCTTGCACTTCTCTTGAGCACAGTCGCGCATGCGTACATCATCACATTCTCGGAGTCTCAAACCCTCCATCTTTTTGTAGGCCGCATGGGCCATAATGGGAACTATTATAGAAACAAACACAATTAAATGTTAATTTTCGAAGTATAGCCCTTCTGTTTACCTCCCCCATTCTAAGGTAACCCTGTTAGTTATTACCTAGTAATTCAGCCACATATAAGCATGGTGTACTTACCATTCTCCATCATTTCTGCCACAATTAGACATATAAAAAGCATATGCACACAGATTTTGGTTAGATTATCACATTTGCACACAGGATTAATATAACAACTTCACTTAATTAGTAAATTGTGATTCGCAACATAAGCAAAATAGTATCCCGCGTGTATTTGTGTGAGCATTCTATTCTATGTTGGTTACTTTCAAAACCACACGATTAGTACATATTACTGTTATGTGGAAGTGACTTCACGAGAGGTATACAAAATATTTTGTTTTCATCCTCGCTTCATCACCCTCAAAGGGAGAAGAAAGTAAAATAGTTCTATGCTGATGAAGAAGATGGCATTTCATGTAGTAGTGCGTCAGGAAATGCATTTTGGAGCAAATTAAATGTCCAGATATATGAAACCAGGCCGGAAAAAAGAAGTTTTGCTGCTTTTCAAACTTTGACTCAAAGGAAAACTTGGCTCATACGGCTAAAAAATCAGGTGTTTGGCTCTAGAGTCCAATGGGTAAAGGTGCAAAGAGCTGCCACAACATTGACACGCATAAAACCCTTTCAGTAAATAATGACTAACTTTTATGTCTTTAATTCAGCTAATGATATTCTTGTGGCAGCCATGTCCCTTGCATACTATAGAGGCAGCTACCAACTGCATGTGATATCTGTTATTCAGATTTTGTGTGGCTCAGTTTACTAATCCAGTATCTAATCCAGCATGCTAGCGGAGGCCTAGGCCTGTCCTTTTACGCTGAGGTCCAGAGACTGGTTCTGTGACCTAGATGGGCTAAGAAAGGGTGTACATTAGCTGACATGTGGCTACTCAGTCCCAGATTTATATACAATTTGCGCTCGGTTTGAAGCACAAATTGACGCAAAGCTGCACACAATGTTTATTTTGAATTTATTTTCCAATGAAAAGCTAGCTTTGCACTGGAAATTTGCCTCAAAGTAACCCAGAAAAGTGCAACGTGAGAGCAATGCAAAGCAGTGCTTCGCATTAATGTGCATCAAACCGGCATTTAATAGCATTCAGTAGCGTTCCAATTCAACCACCCATGGTTTTTGATGCACAAGCCTTTCTACTAACAATAGTAGATAGTATTTTGCACCCAAAAACATAACACCACTTTGAAGCAGGAGTTAACGTTTTGAAATTATCTAATTTCTCCTAACTTTCCCACTTTGCATGTGTGCTGCACTATACAGCACACTACCAGAGTGGGAGACTTTTCAACGTTAGTCTAAGAATAGTATTTTGTAATGAAAGGCTACCCTTCTAGTACAAAACCCACGCTAGACTTGACGCAGACACCTTCCACTATGGTGCAAAGGTTTGTGAATGGTGTTATGCAGCCTGATGGTGCACCAGCACTAAGGAGAGAGTTGGACAGATATGGCACTTTCTCTTTCCCTCTAACGCAATGCAGCACAATACCTTTGGTAGCTGCGCTGCATCATGAGACACTTCTGCAAATCTGGGCCTCAGTGCCGTGGGTTGTTAACATCAAGTGGTAGCGTTTTTTGTAATTCTAGCAAAGAAATACCCTTTTCTGTGATTCAGCGAGAGAGTGGTGCCTACTGGCCCCACCGGTGTAAAGTGTCGCTTGTATGAGACACCAAGGGCCTCATTTATGAGAAGTGACGCATCGCTGCGTGAAAGCAGTGATGCGTCACTTCTCAGTGCGCCCTCCTTGCGACATGATTGATGCGTCATATTTATAATATGACGCATCATGTCGCAAGGAGTTACAGATACGTCAGTATTTCTGTCGTATCTGTAAGCGCAAAAGTGACGCATTGCTGGAGTGTGTCACAAAAGTGACGCAATTCCAGCAATGTGTCCTTTCACATGAGGCAAGCCCCATGTGAAAGGGCCCGCATCAGTCTTACGCCGCGTCAGTCTTACGCCTGCTGTGAGGCAGGCATAAGATATTGACGCATTTGCGTCCTAGAAGTGACGCAGTGAAATCTCATCGATTTCACTGCGTCACTTCTACAACCCTTTCTTGCGTCAATACGCCCCCCTTGCATACATTATACCTGGCGCAGGTATAATGTGGTGCAAGGGTTTACAAAGTGACGCATCTACCTAGATGCGTCACTTTATAAATATGGCGCAACAAGGCACATTTTTTACGCCACTGGTGCGTCAGAAAAAGTGACGCACCGGCGGCGTAAAAGTGACGCACAGCTTCATAAATGAGGCCCCTAGACCCTTGTCCTGACATCTCTTCTACATGTTGAGTGCATGTTGTGTAAAGCAAGCATGGTAGCAGAACTCCATGAGGATGTGGGTATGAGATTGTTAAAAGAGTGGAATCCATTCTGGATTGACTATTTGTGGACATTTCATCATTACACTATTGTTTTACATGGCAAAGATGGAACCTTACCCAACAGTGGAAGAGCACTCTCATGCATTCCTGAGCTGCAGGGTGAAACACAAGACAGTGAAGCGTGGGGGAAGGATGGAGTCAGGGCTGCCTTTAGAATTTATTTGGCTACATTTTTAGCAGGTGGTTGTTGATTAGTCATTCCTGAGCACTATCCTTTGTTGTTAATAGGAAGGAATCAGGATGAGCCATCAGATTATGTTGCTGGATGGTGGGAAGCTTCTAGGCAGGGCATGCACCTTTTGCCTCTCTGTGAGTGCTTCGTCAGGAAGCACTCACTGTATTTGTACACATGCTCTGTCATTGTACACATGCTCTGTGTGCACATAACTATAGCGAGCATCAACAATATCTATTATGAGAGGCATCGTCTTTTACAAGGACTTTGTCTCCACAGCAGAGTGAACATGAGGTATGAAAAGGAACCACGCAAACTTGTTCCTGGCACTGACAGTGAGATCTGTCTGGGAAGTATGTATCACAGTAGGACTCAAACTACCCCACTTGGTTTCAGTTTAAAGTTCTTCTGGCTTAGGAAGAGGGTGCTCTGCAGAGTACTTAAAGTACTACATACATCCAGGACTCATGTCTGTTAGACAACCAGTCTCCCAGAGGGGAGGGCACATCACCTGAAGTCTGCACATGTTGGTGGAGGAGCTGTGAGTCTTCTTGTGAATAGGGAGCCTGCTTGACTTTCTGAGAAGGTCGGACAGCATGACTGGCCCAGCAGGAGCTGATTATCCAAGGAAGGAGAAGCCCAGTTGCCAAGAACAGGAGCAGTTCAGAAGAGCAGACTGTTTGCTCAGGTGGGGGTAATCGGAGTTGTCCTTAGTCTATGCAATTGTCTCTTGCAAAGGCCAGCTTACAGGTACCCCATGCTCACCTACTCAGCGTGCTCACTTCAGCGACTGCCACCAGAAGAAGAGAGTGCACAGCCAGCCGGGGCTTGCCCAGTGAGAGTCAATTTCACTAGAAATGGTGTTCCTGCACTGAGCTTCTCACAAAGAGAAGGTTTTGGGGCCTCCTGGTCGAGTCACTGAACACAGGAGGCTGTCTGTATGCCTGCATCCTGCATGTTAGCGCTTAGGACTAGCAAGATCCCAACATCACAGGTAAACCTATAGGCTAAACTGTACATCGACTCTGAATTTTACTACATATGTATATGGGCTCGATGCTTAACAAACTTTAACAATAACCTTGCTTAAAGTGACCTTTATAGCACCTAGACCTGTGCTTTAATCTAGATTGTTGATTTCTCTGTAGATAATCCTGTGACACCCATAGCATGTCATCTTATGGTGATTAACATTTTTATTTGTAGTATCTCATTTTGATGTGAATAAAATTCCTTTTCACTAAAAGAAAAGTCCTGTATTGGACAATGAATGAGTTCTAAGGGCCAGTTGTACGACCATTGGATTTAGCGCCTCACAGTTTGCGACAAATTGCGAGGTGCTAAATCCAATGTAAAACAGTGTCGGAGACACTGTTAGTGGTTTCCAATGGGGTCGCAAAATGCGGGTCTTATCAATATTCATGAACCACTCGCAATTTGCAGCCCCATTGGGAATGGCCAGCCTCACAGGGATGGTGGTCTGCCGGGGTCAGCAGACCACCATGTCTGTGACTGCTTTTCAATAAACCGTTTTTTTTTTTAAATGCAGCCCGTTTTCCTTAAAGGAAAATGGGATGCATTTAAAATAGAAAAAATGTAACGTTTTTGTTTCGTTGTTTAACCACTTGGGAGCTAGTAAACAAACCTCCCCAGTGCTGCGCTGTCCATTATCCGGTGCTGAACTGGACGTCCAGCGGTCGCACGCAGCACTGGGGAGGTAGTGCCCGTGACGACCGTTGGCCGACGGCAGCACTTAAGGGGTTAAGGGCGGGTAGTGATCCCTGGGACTACTGCCTCCCCTTAAAAAATATTTTCCCCTGCATTCCCAAAGGGGAGGGGTCCCCTGTGGATCCCTTCCCATTTGCGAGTGCGTTTCCACCCTTCTGAGAAGGGTGGTAAACAGCGACTGTTTTGGTCGCAAAAGAGTCATAAATACCTGGAGGACTCATTATTATTACGAAGGGATGCCCTCGGAATGCCCCTTCCTAATAGCGACTCGCTATTCCTATTCAGTGAGTCGCAAATAATTTGCGACTCGCAAAATGGGTTAAGTACATGGCCAACTCGTTTTTTTGCGGGCGCAAAGGGGTCTAAAACCCCTCTGCGACCGCAAAAAATGGTTGTACATCTGGCCCTAACTCTCTATTCTCCACCCAACATCCCAGAGAAGCTTTTACTGATTGCCATTGATTTCCAGAAAGTCAAATGTGGAATGGGTGTACTTGGTCCAGTTTGCAGGACACTAAAAGGTCCAACCTTAGAACACCAGAAGCAAACAAACCCAACCACCACCGTTGTGGCCCAGGAGCTCCTGCATGCTCTATAGCCACCCCAATTGGGGTCTGAAAGCTACTGATGTTTAAGCCATATTTACAGAATTAATTTCTTTAATAACTGCCTATTCATTGCTAGATAGAAGACTAAGGGCCTAATTAAGACCTTGACGGGACTACCGTCGTCCGGCGCGTGGACCCATTTGAAGTACTCCATCGAGCTGACGGAGGTCCACCTCTCATATTTAGATGTTGTGGCAATAGCCACTTTGTTGCTGCTGTGGCTGTCTTCTCTGCTGGCTAACAGTGCTCTCTCACAATCAGGCCGGTTGGTTTGCGCTGAGCCGATTTGGATGTTCTTGTTGTAGTGGCGGTGTCCTGGAAGCGGATTCCTAATGGAGTGAGGCCATGGTGGTGTGGAGACAGGTAAGTACTATTCATCATTATCTTACCACACATATGTTATTTATTTTGATTTATTTATTTAAAAAGTTTTATACAGCGTAAACATGACCTGAGTGGGTATCAGAGTACTTTACAGAGAATTGGGGAGTGCATGAGAGGAGACACGTGAGGTATGTTGTGAATGTGTCATAACGTATTTGTGTGTAATGTGTAATGCCCTTATTTTTACATATGGCATTGCACACAAAACAACATACACAGACTATTGAATGTACACCCACAGGCACCACAAGCAGAACATCCACCACCACCACCACCCAAAAAAATGTTTTATGTGTCAATATAGGTTTGTCCATTTCACCACAATAAGTTGTAAGATGAAGCATTTGCATGACACATTAAACAATTGCATGTGAGAGTAAAGTAAAAATACACGAGGTGAAAGCTAATGATAACTCACGATCTATAGTGAGACAACTGACACAGAAGCATGCCTTAGATACCAACGACAACGGGGTTGCTGAGCGTCGTGGTAAAGTAACAGCAGCACAGGAAGGACCTGGACAATGGAGTTCAAGATGGAAACGGAAGTGGGAAACAGAAAACAGGTACGTTTTCACCTCATTTTCTTCCATTCTGCCAACTCGAGTTTGGAGGTTTCCCCGCCACAGTTGCCTCGATGGAAAGGCACATCGTAATCGGGATGGTGGCATTCTTGGTGAGACTCCCTCCGACAGTCGCTTCTGCCTCTGACACCACCAACATGGGAGCAAATTCTGGCAGAGGCAGCGGGACTCCAACGGTCTTTCCTCCAGAGACCTGCCAACATCTAAATGCAGTGGATGGACTACCAAGTCGATGGACAGGAAACCATAGAAAAAGCAGCGGTGGCACCAGATCCGCCAAGATCTAAATCAGGCCATTAGACTAAAGTGTGGTAGCATTGCAAGACTTTTGTGAGACCATTCCACTTTATCTGTAAATTTCAGATTAACCCCACACCAAAAATTATCATTCTTGGTGTTCATTCTGCAATAAAAATTAATTTCTATAAAACGTTGCTCAGACTTCACCTTGCAAGGTTCAGGGATTACTTAATACTATTGATTGACCTGTATGCGTGGAAATATGTCTAGGTTCTCTCAAGGAAATTAGAGGATATGGCAACCATGATATATTTAGAGAGTGGGGATTGATGGTGATCTTAGTTCCTGGTCTAAGAGGATGGGGCTTACTTTGTGAGTCATGGACTATTACCACAATAGCACTCAATCCAAGACGGCACCCATCATTACAGGTCATGAAATCCCTTCCTTTCAGAGGCCATTTCACACAGAGATACTATAAAAGCCTGCAACATGCAATTACTCATTGCCTGTCAAAGTTGTGTTTTGTTAGGTACTCCAAATCTCACATTGGTTCACCCCTGGCCTTCTCCCTCTCGGCACCTTTGCTGTTTTCTCAGGTCCCTGTTCAATAACCCTACATTTTACATATTGTCGGTTAGTTCTTTTAACTTCAGTCTTGCCTTTAGACCTTTACAGAAACAGAATTGAAGAAATATATATCAGTGGAAATCTATCTAAAGGGTTAATTGGACATTTAATCTCCCCAAGTGGTGCTTCTATATTCTTCATACCAAAATATGATGGAGAATTAAGACGTTATATTGAATATAGTGAATGAAATGTGATTACCATTAGAAAGACTGTGCCAATTAATTCCATTCACTTAAGCCACATCAATTTAGCGTCCTGGTTCAATAAGCTAGGTTTACGATGAACTTATCATCTGGTGGAAAATTATATACCCCAAGAAGACACCCCAATAACTTGATCACAGGTAGATGAATGAAGGACACTGTTAAACAACATGGAATGAGTGTGGATGACGGTGGACCCCTCCTATACGTGTCCTCGCTAGCGCACCTGGTCCAGCCACGGCCCTGGGAGTGAAAGTCGGCAATCAATCAGAAAGGGATACGAGGGAGAAAAAGGCTATCTAGGGCAGTCCCCCACTCAACAAATCTGAAACAAGAAGCCCTATTCAGCCTGCATGTTGTGAATCTCAGACTCCGTAACTTCAGGGGCCAAACCTCCTATTGGCTCACCAAGCGGCCAGGTCAGGCCAGTGCTGACTTACAGGTCCGGACATGCCTTCAAACATACAAACAACACTGTGCACAAGGTACAACACATAAAGAAAATATGTGTGGGAGCAAGGAAAGTACCTCACGGACGTGACACCCGAGGGGGTTCCCGGTCTGTGAATGACCGGTCTACCCACTTCTCATCATCGGTTACTTTCCTTGCAGGGAGGATGAAAAGAGTGCAAAAAGATGTGCACCAAACAGGATAGAGAGACAGAAAGGGAGTGGCCCCTGAAGTTACGGAGTCTGAGATTCACAACATGCAGGCTGAATAGGGCTTCTTGTTTCAGAGTGAAAGTCGGCAGCCATCCCTCGAGCTGCAGGCATGATGCAAAGACGGCGAGACTGCCGAAAATGGCATTGTGCAATGCCGCGGTTTGCTTCCACAGCGGCCCAGACCACAATTGACGCGGCAATGAGGTGATGCATCAAAGTGCTGTATGGGATTACGAAGTTCCATCTGGGCCCCTGAGGATGCATGCAGGCTCTGTATTTGGCGGCTACAGGTGATGCAGGTGAGTGGTAAGTGGCCTCTTTTGAGACTTTATAGCTGTTAATCCCTACCTGGTCACACAAGAGATAAGTGTGGATTATAGTTGCTGCAGAACTTGATTTCTGGACATTTTACCTGTCCTACTTGGATTTGTGCTATTGCATTTACCCAGTTGCTTAAAGGAGTATTTTAATGGGGCACACTGGGCACAAGCTGAAAGAAAATAGAGCCCCTCTCCCCCCTGAGTCTTCCATGCTGGGTTACGACTAGGGATTAGGCGTACTCACAAATGAGGAGGCCATCAAGGATTGGGAAGTAATGACCTAACTGCTGGTTGCTGTAGTTATAATTACATTATGCGCATACTTAAGCGCAAGACTCCCGGAGTTAACACAGCCTCTTCGAACCAGTCCATTCCTGTCCCGAGACAACGACAAAAGGAGAAACCACTCACAATGGTACTAGCATTGCGGCACCCACAGCAGAGAATGGACACTAAAGTGCAGCAAATATTGAAAGCTGGGTGCCTTGAGGCACAGGCCTCTCAGATGGGGATAGAAAGCAGGTCAGAAATGGAGAATAGCAGAGCTGTACAACAACATCTACACAACCCATAATTTGGCCAAACAATGAAAAACATGTTTGAGCTCATCCTTTCTGAGATAAAAGAGCTCCGCTTAACGCAATCTCAGGAAATTGCCTCTCTCCACGCAAGATTGTCAAATATTGAGAAAACTATGAGTAAAATTCCCCAGCGAATGTCTAAGGCTGAGGAAAGGGTCTCTGTTTTGAAGGACACAATGGAGACATTCCAACAGGAGCTTGCGCAGATAAAACAAAGTGAAGACACTTTGGAGACCAAGCTTCAAGATCTAGAGAACTATAATAGATACTCAAATCTTTGCTTGGTTGGAGTTTCAGAATTGGTTGACGGACCCCAAGTTCAAAATTGTGTAGAATTCCTACTGAAAGAGGGTATTCCAGAGCTAACAGGTGATTTAACGATTACAAGGGCACATAGGTTACCCTCTCAGCGTTTCTCTAATGCAAAAGATCCTCAAACAATATTGGTTAACTTTGCAGACTATCGAGTACGCAAGAAAATATCAACTAATGCCATTAAAACAAGGTCTTTTACAACGCAAACGCTCCTCAATTCAAGACTTTTTCAGATATGACAGCAGTTGCTGCAAAAAGAAGAGACTTTGTGCGGATGATTGACTCTTTAAATACAAAGGGCAGTCACGCGACTATTGTGCAGCAATCCAAGTTGAAAGTTCTTGAGAATGGCAAATTACATATATTCGATGATGTAGGGAAAGCGCACGAACTCCTGAAGCATATGTCTAGTTCACTGTAAAACCGGCATATGCTGGCAAATGTATGATGTCTGTAGACCATAGTGGCACTTTTTGGGGTTAAGCGGGTTTTTGCTTGTGGTTTCTGGTTCGGTTAAGAGGTTCCACTAGAGTAGTATGGAGGGGGCAGGAGTCAGAAGACTAGAGTCTTCTTGATGACCAGGCACACACACCACTGGTGCAAAACCATGGCACCTAAGGCGTTTAGTGGGATTTGGGAGAAGGTGTGGGCTATTCTCCCAAGTGATACAAGAGGGTGGGATTGTGTGAGTGAGCTGGGTGGGAACAGGGCAGGGCACTGGGTGTTTATATGGGGAAAAAAATTGGAGAGTACATCTTTATGTCTTGGCAAAAGTAAATAGGTCTCTAAAAGAAGAGCAAACATTTGAGGTAGTAGGCACCGGGAGGGGTTTTCCACTTCAAATATCATTACATAGAAATAGGTTTTATAAATTACATGCCTTCAATCTGCACAAGCATTTTAGGCATCCATTGTATCTCTGTATTCACAGGGTTGGACATAGAGGTACATGGAAAGAGATATTAGTTTATATTGTATAAAATGGATTCTAAACTGCTAGCCAACAGAATGAGTAAGTGTATAGGGCAGTCATGCATCAAGATTAATGTGGATTTCTGTTAGGGAGGCAGCTATCTTTTAATACCATCTTTTTAATTGAGGCCTTAGATTATTTTAGTCATAATAAAATCCTGGCTCAAATTATGCTGCTAGATGCTGAGAAAACTATCGATTTGGTTTATTGGGAAAGCCTTTTTTATATCATGGCTACATTTCGAATTTTTGCTAGAAGTATCAGCCTAATCTCAGGTTTTTATAGAGGGCCCCAGCACAAATCATTATTAATTATAGCTGTATTGGCACGTGCAATGTGTACAGAGGAACAAGGCAAGGCTGCCCTCTGTCACCAATACTCTTTGCACTGTTTTTAGAGCCATTAGGAATAGCCATCCACTTGAGCAGCAATTTAACCTCTCCAATCCGGGGGATAACAAATATAAAGCTGCATGCTGACGACATAGCCCTCTTCCTTAAACCAGACCTAGAAATGAGATAATAATTACTGGGAGGTTATACAAATCAAAAACAGAGATCCTATTGTGTACTACTGCACTTGACACTATAATACCAGAATTTCTTTCAGCAGTTAACACCAGACCTAAGAGATATTTGGGAATATATGCCTCAGAGAATATTAAAGATTTATACATCTTACATTTTGTCCCTCTGTTAATTAAAATCAAAATGTTGTTCTTAAAATGAAATAGTTTACAGCTGTCAATAATCGGCCGAACTGCACTAATTAGTATGTCTATTTTACCAATATGTTCTTTTTTAATATCTGCCATTCCAAGTGTTTTGTACAGATGACACTTTTTAAGGAAGTCCAAGGCATGCTTTCAACTTTTGTATGGGCAAACAAGGTGCCTATATTGGCTATAGATTCACTATACTGGCCATTAAGTGAAGGTGGATTGGCCCTTCCCAATTTGAGGGAATATTGCTTTGCGACTTTTGCTCACACCGCATACAGATTTGATAAAAACTTAAATTTCAACAGATATGATAATTGTTTTCTAGATTGAATTTTTCAGGAATATAATATAATCGATTTTATGTGATTAACAAAATCTCCTACAAAAGATAGATATACGGTTTTACAGTGGAATGTAAAATGCAGGCAGCAATTTTTTAGCTACTACGATATTCCAATACTCAATGCGACAACCTGGCTATCAGACATATATGTCGGGGAAGCTCCCCTACTTGATAGGAATAGAGTGTTTAGCTGGTTGAGGAATGGGTACAAATTGTGGGATTATTTAGACGGGAGCTGGGAAAAGTGGTACAAAATTAAATGCAGCATTCTGCATTATATGGTATCATTACAATGGCCCTTTGTTAGAATAAGGCATTTTTTATCAAATCTAAGCCAGACACAGATTATGAAATCGGCAGAATTTATCGAAGATTTGATAGAATCCAACACTCAGCGGTCAATTAGTTATTGAGTTTCACTCTTACACAACTATAAGGTATCTAAACTTTATGAGAAAGTGCAAACTAATTGGCAGCCTAAAGAAAATCTCCAGATATCGGCCTCAGTGTGGGATAAGATAAATGAGTTAAATTTTTCATTACTAAAGGGCATGAATATCCGCTGTATGCAATTTTACACTAAATGGCTGCTTTATAGAACCCCTGCCTTCCTCCATAAGATCAACCAACATATTTCTGCCAGTTGTTTCAGATGTGAGGTTGAGGAAGGGGGTAATTGGATATATACGGTTTGGACTTTCCCAAAGATGAGTACGTTTTGGGATGATGTTAGTCAGTGTTATTGCCACACTTTGCAGCTGCAACAACCATTAGACACTCTGACAACCGTTCTCGGATATTCATCCGAATTAAAAGCAGATTTGGTATTGAAAAAAGAACGGTATATTATATCTTTATTAGTTAGGTCTTTAATTCTCCAAAAATGGCGTTTCAAGGAAATTCCTACATTTCAACATTTTAGATGTAAAATGAGTTGGATTAAAGAGCTGGAAAAAAGGTACACAATAAGATCTGGGTCATACAGGACATTTCTTACGTTGTGGCAAAATGTTTGATTAAGGAGGGTTTTAGAAGGTTGATAAACCTAAAGTAATTAGAAAATTTACGGTTAGTTATGTGATGGATTCTAAAATGATTATATTCTGTTATGCTCTATCGATATGTTTGAAAAAGCTTTAAGATGTTGGAGATACTGTAAGCAGTGACCTTGTAGTTATTTTGTATTGATTTTGTCAGATATATGTCAATGAAATGTGTATATTGGTGAACTCTCCTCATACATTTTTTTTATAAAAAGGACACTGTTAAACCTCAATTTCCTGAGTCAATGTTTCCCAAGATAAGGCACCACAAAACATTTTAAAATACAGTTAATTAGGCAAGGACAGATTCAATAAGTGTGTTCTAGTTCAGAATTAGAACATTTAGAAAGATTTATTACTAAAATTCGTAAGGTACAATACAGAAATTATAAATGCATAAAGTAATTGCCATTATCCATCTCAGTAATATGAAAACACAGAAACATAGGCAAAGTGAAGAATTATTCTAAGTCAAATGGAAAGCAAAATCAAAAACAAATCGGACAACATTCATAGTAGCATCAGAAAGGTCTCTGGCTCACCACCAAATTTGATGGTTTATATAGAAAATCTTGTTATAAGATAGAATGCAAACTGAAAATTCATCATAATGTGAACAGAATAAATAAAATTTCGAAAAATCAGAGCATAGAAAATGATAAATGTCACTGCACCTAAGCCTATCACACTGCAATAATATTGATTTATTGAGTAGGCTGAAGTCATCCGGGGTTGACAGAAGGAACTAGTTACAAAAGCAAGAGTGAACTAGTGTGAATGAATGCAATACAGCAAGTTTCGGAAGAGCCCTTGAACAGTTAAAACATTGCAGAGCCCATGTCGGAAAACATTTGTTGGAGAATAATAAAATCAATGTCATTCAGAAAGAAACATATATGACTTTCCTTTACTGTGCAGCAAACATAATAAATAGTGAACATGAAGGGCGAGACATCCTTTTTGAACAAGATGGTGTGGAGGCCTTACAGAGGCCTAGTTAGCATAAACCAAGAAAAGGCACTTTAACAAGTCATAGCATAATCATTTCACAAGTTATAGCATCAGATAAATATAGACATATAAATTCAAATGAAAATCCCTATTCTGTACGTTATTAGTAATGCACAATTTTACCAATGCTGAAAAATTCCCACACATTCAACACTAAATATGATCATTTTGAGTATTTAATGATTCCTTTCCAGCCATGTAACACCACTGCTGTCTTTCAACATCTGTTTAATTAGATTATGCAAGGTATTTTAGATGAATTTGTCTATCTTGATTACAATCTCATCTTTACAGAAACTCTACCAGGACATCATTGCCATCTCCGTGAAGAACTTACCCATTTGTGTAAGCATTCCTTGAATGCCAAATTGGAGAAATGTCAGTTTGAAATCAATCAGGACAATGTTTTGGATGTCATCTCACTGCAACTCATCAGTATGGGCTAGCAAAATGTAACAGCTGTTTTGCAGTGGCCTATTCCCAAGAATGTGAAAGACCTCCAGCGGTTTTTGGGCTTCGCTAATTTTTATATACAATTCATTGAAGGCTTCTCCTCTCTCAATGAACCAATTTTGAAACTAACCAAGCACAGGATAACAGGATAACATTTCTGTGGGAAAGAGCAAACCTTTTCCACCCTGAAAAATGCTTTTACTATTGCATCCATTTTACAATATCCTGATGTTTTTCTACCTTCTATTCTAGAAATGGATAACTCTGCTACAAGTAGGGACGAACAATACTCTCACAATGACATCTTAACATTAAAGCCTTTCATTCAGTTGTTTTCTGATGTCAAATTCTCAATCCGATTGAATAGCATTATACTATCTCTGAGCAAAGGTCATTAGTTTCAAGGATTTTTTTCTCACTTGCAACAGTACATAGAAGGAGTTAAACATGAAATACATGCTGGACTGATCATAATAATTTCGGATTCTGGAGATCCATGAGGTGTGAGAATCCTAGGCATGCACAATTGATGCTTTTCTTCTCCTGTGTTCACTTTGTGATAAATTTTGACCAGAAAATGGGCATGGATACAACAGATTATGTTTTGTCACGTAAAGGTCAGAGGGGCAATTAATTCCCCTGGTATTCTTTTTCTGGCCTCTAGCATATGCTCCATGACAGATCAATTCATTATCCAGGTTTTGAAAGCTCAGCAACATCATCATTTTTATAAATGGTTTGATGTTGAACCCACTCAGAGATTAGAGATACACTGATTTATTTTTAATCATAAATAGTAAATTGCATTTGACCTCTTTTAATTTACAAAGGCAAGTATTACATTGGTGTCATACTGTACTTGCAAAGGGCCATCCTCAAACTCGCCATACAAAGAGTTAGAAAACTGATCTTTTTGGTATCCTCGGTTTCAACAATATATTGAAACCTATGCAAAATCCTAAGTAGTGTGTCTGCAAGGAAAATCATCCCACTCCATACCAATGAGATTGTTACAGCCCTCGCCCATTCCGAAAAATCTTTGCTTTATGATATCCATGGATTTCATTGCAGACTTACCAAAATATGAATCTTCTACTGACATGTTGGTTGTCATTGACTCATTTGAAAAATTGATACATTTCATACCTTTTACTAACTTATCTATAGCCAAATAACTTGCAGATATCTATATGAAAGAGATTGTTAGATGACATGGTATACCAATAGATATCATCATTGATAAAGGACCACAGTTTATATCAAAAATCTGGTCTGCATTGTTAAAAATACTGGCCATTTAGGGACATAGATCCAGCAGTTGCAATAGTCCCACAGATGGGCAGATTGACAGAGTAAATAAGATCTTGAACAATATTTATGATGTTTACTAGCTCAACATCCTGAGATATGGGTGTGATAGCTGCCTTTTGCTGAGTAATAATTTCTTATACTGCTCTCTTAGATCTTTCCTCTTCTTTTCTTCATAAGGCTTTCATAGACATTTGCAGCTCCTTACAGTCAGGTCCCAACTCTCTCTGAACTCCTTCAAACCTTACAACCATAAACACACAATTTTATCTCATCCTGCGGCTGCTAAAGCTGCTTACAAAAGACAAGCTTATTCCTAAAGAATCCCTGATCCAAGTTGTAAGGTTAGGCTAGCCAGTGTGGAGTTCAATTAACCGTTCATTGCACCTCTATGTGGTAGGTTTTTGCCAAGGGCGAAGTATGCACACTTTGGCTACAGCTAGTGAGGTTGAAAGCCATCTAAGCTCGTGCATCATTAGCTCAGGGAGGTTTGATATATTATGAAGAATGGTGAGTTAAGGGGATGAGGGAATTGGGAAGGAACAATGTTGGAGAAGGTGACTCAAGACATTCACCAAATAATTGGTCAGGGCTGGACAAGCACAGAGAATATGAAAGAGATTACAGTAGTCAGCAGTACACCTCCAACAGCAGGGTTGTTCCTGCTCCAGGTGTAGTATCTGCTATTCACCACCATAAATGCTGAGAGCTGTCAGGGAATCGGGAAGGGTAACATGCTGAATAGACAGTTGACTTATCGGGGGACCACCATCATCTTCACAGTCTGCACTTTCCACCAAAGAGGGAAGTTGAGGTGTGTCTGCTTCAGGAAGTCCTGCTTAGTGCATTCCATGAGGGTCAAGAGGTTGTCAGCTACCAAGAGAGAGAGCTCTTTGTTGATGTGGATTCGCAAGTGGCAATGCCTCTCCCATATGGCATCCTCACTCAGACCTATGTGGGACATGAGGCAAAAGCGGTACTACTACTCAAACACTTTCTTAGCATTCAAAGGTACACCAGAGTCCTTAGTTGATTCTGGAAGGTACGACCCAAAGCAAACCCCACCTGAGATTAATGGCTAAGCTGGGGCATCACTTTGCCTAGTCTCATTGGCAGGATTTAGCCATGATCTTTAAATCCACATGAAGGAGGAAGATTGGGTCGTAGCTTGAACAGTCTAGCAATTCTTTGCTTTCCTTGCGTATTGGAGAACACTCAAGGGAAACATGAACCTCAGCCTCTTATAATACAGGGTCTAATGGGGTACCTTTGTCACTTTATAGAACTCTATAGAACTTCCTGGGAACCCATCTGCCCCTCGGGACTCACAGTGGGAATTTGGATATGGCTTCTGCCACCTGCCACATCTTCCTCTATGAATTCTCCTGCGAGAAGGGTGCAGCTGTCCTCAATTAGGACATGTAAGTGTTGCGGCACCAAGACGTCGTTAGTCCATGTAGGATTGCCTCTCAGTTCTGAGGTGTACAGGGAGGTGTAAAATAGCGAAATTAGGTTAACAATGTCTCTAGGGTGCACTAGCAGATGCCCTAACGCATCAAGGATCACAGAGCTAACTATTTGAGATTGTCACTTCCGCAATTGGGGGACAAGTAGCCTCCCTGTTTTCTCCCCATGACCACATCAACGCCATTAGTTTGATCATCACTTTTTCAGCTGTCCAAGTGAAAAATGAGTTTGGAAGTATTTTTGCAAGTTCTAGCTACTTCCGCGGAGCAGGCATGAGACTCATTGTGTAGCTTGTAGTAAGGGAGAGAATAGTTGACTCCAAAGTGCAGACCTCTGTCTGGGCCTTATGCTTTGCCAGCTCCAAGTCCTGCATCATTCTCCCTCTCCGAGTCACCTCGCCCACAACACAGAGGTCCCTTTGGGATTCCACCAAAGTACGATCAAATATGAATGCAAATTTGCTCTTTCCTGTCAGGGAGTCTATAAGTTAATGCCTTTATTCACTACAGGATCATGGGTGAGGGGATAATTTTCCAAGTTTGAGTCCCAGAAGAACTGACTGTGGTCAGTGAAACCTGCCTCTAGGATGTCACGGCTGGTGTTTGTTAGACCTGTCAGCCTCAGGCTGGTCTTCCCCACAAATGTTTGCCTTCCTCTTCCATTTTTCTGACCTCTTTTTTTGTCCTGCCATGGCACTCTGAGCACTTTACCACTGCTAACCAGAGCTAAAGTGCGTGTGCTTTCTCCTCTAAACATGGTATTACTGGTCTATACCTAATTGACATATTTAATTTATTATAAGTTTTAAGTAAAATGGTACTATATTTACCTCGGGCCTGTTAATTAAATGCTACCAGTGTGTCTGCAGTACAAATTGTGCCACCCACTTAAGTAGCCCTTTACATATGTCTCATGACTGCCATTGCAGAGCCTGTGTGTGCAGTATGAGCTGCCGTTTTGACCTGGCAAGATAAATCTTTTGCCAGGCACAAACCTTCCTTTTTAATGCATATAAGTCACTCTTAGGGTAGCCCTTGGCCAGCCCAGAGGGCAGGGTGTGATGTACTTAAATAGTAGGACATGCATTATTAAGTTTTACATGTCCTAGTGGTAGAAAAGTCTTACAGTCGTTTTTCACTACTGCAGGGCCTATCTCTCCCATAGGATTATATTGGAGGTGCCTTATTACATTTTGTAATTTCCAAGTGGGAAGAGATGACTGGTTCATCGTTGGTGTCTCGGGAATCCTAATTTAAACTCCTAACTAATGGTTAAGTCAGATTTTAAATTACAATTTTGAAAATGCTTCTTTTAAAACGTTAGCAATTGTTTGCTTTAGCCACTTTGTACCTTTCGCCTGTCTCTGGTCACATGACTGTGTGTAGTTAGCAGTGGGATTTGTGTTTTCCTTCTAGACAGCCGCACACAATGGGAGCTTAGATATGACTGGTAGGTCCATCACTGGCAGGAGGGTAGTGAGGAGCTTGGCCAAACCTCACTTACCCTTGAATATGCTAAGTCTTATCTTCACACAAAGGGTCTAACGACCCTGCATTGTCACGTCAGTCAGCTTTGAGCCAGGGCAGGGAGGGCAGGCCATCTGTGTACTACAAACACACTATCTAGAAGCTTCTCCCATCTCTCAGAACCAGGGCACCTGTGTATAAAAGAAGAACCTCAGGCACCAACTCTTCAGTACACTTCTGGACCTGTGGATTCTCTACCAGGAAGAAGGACAGCTGTGTCGCTGAAAGGACTGCCACTCTACGGGACTGATGGTCTGAAGCAACTGCTGCCATCCTGTGCTGCCCTCTTGTCTTGGTGAGAAGGCCTAGTTGGCTGGCCACTTATCTGAAGTGTCAGGGACATAACAGACTTACAATAGCCTTGCACCTGAACCTGGACTCCTCTATCTGTGAGTCTACCCTGCCAAGTCATGCCACCACAATCCTGGACCCTTGGAAGATTGCCAAGGTGCTTGCCAGCAGAACCCATGAATCATTTCTGCTGAGTGGCACAACCCTGAGCTGAACTGAAGCATCTTCTCTGCTGAGCAACGCATCCACATGGATTGGACCCATTGCAAGGACTCACATCGCTGCCACAGCCCTCATCACCTGTAGAACCACAGCTGTGCAATACATCCTCGGTGCAGGCCCTCACATCACTTGTTGACAGCAGCTTCAACTATGATGCCGGACTCCGTATCGCAGCCTCGCAGCTCTTCAGAATCAGCGCACCACAAACTGTGTGCTGCATCCCTGATGCCGGACTTTGCACCTAAAGCCCCATTGATGGGTTCCTCAACGCCGACACCACAGGACCTCGCACTGCAGCCTAGCTGCATCTTGGAACCAATGCAGTGCATCCGCTGCGTGACACATCTTCGACACGGACCGACACAACTCACCGCACCTCCAGGATTTAAGGTACTTTGTTCAGCGAGCCTAGTGGGTGCTCTATTGTGGTCAGCCTGAACTTGTGACTGTGTCCTTGTCTGGCATGGCCAGATATCCACATTTGACGCTTTTTGGGTCTGTTTTCACTAAAATCTGTCAAAGTGAATGTCTCCAGTTCTACTGATTGTATTTTTGTAATTTTGGTCTTGTTTAATTTGTTAACAATGACGCTATTTTCCTAGGATTCTGGTTGCTGCTCACAAACCAGTCAACCAACCACCCAATATCTTACAGTGAAATTGGGAAGTAGCCCTCTGTGAATGAGGTAATATTCAATATAGGATTGTGGGGCTACGAATACTAACTTGTATCACCAAGTTACCACCTAATGGTCTTTACGAGCTGTGAGCTATCCCACATCTTTATTTGAAAAAGTGGATTAAGTAACAATAAAATTAGATCTAAATAAGGGAAAATGTGGCACAGTCTTGCCAGTCTAGAAGCCTTTAGGTGCAAGAGAGTTTAACTGATGTCAGAAAGACCAGCGCTCTCATTTGACAAAGGAAGGTTAGAGAAGTGTTTATTGACTTTTACACATATCCTTACAGCAAAGGAAATTCACAGGGCCTGATTCGCAAAGGTAAACTTACACTTTTATGTACGTTTACAATTTTTAGGGTATTCACAAACTTCAAATTTAACCTTTCTAATAGTAATTTTATGGCTTCAGAGGCTCCGCACATAAAAAAAAGGCCTTTGCTATCTTTTCATGTGCAGAGTTTCCACAGTGATAAAATTACTGTTAGTAAAATTAAAGTTGCAGTTTGTGAGTACAAAAATAATTGTAAACTTACACAAAAGTGTAGGTTTACCTTTGTGCATCAAGCCCACAGAGTGTACTAGCTATACAAGAGTATTAAGAGAACTTGGTACGGTTTCACTCACCGTTCTGTTCTGCTACCTTACAGTTTCCCCGACTGGTCTGTTGGGAACCAACTTTATCTTCAAACACTTGTCCCTTTTTTACTATATACTTTTAAATTCAGTGTTGAGCTTGAGTTACTCTAATATACAGGTTACTACTGATTACTTCATGAACTCCAATCTATTGATAAGGATATCAGCTCACTGTATAAGATAGACATTACCAGTGTGTACACAAACATTCCATAACATTGAAACAGTAATCTTTTTACATCAATTGCACAATGTTTTTTTTTTTTTTAATTTTTTACTAGAACCAAATAGCAGCGTTATTTGACAGTACAGAGACATCTCAGCAGAAGGTGTACAGATATGGCATGATTTTACAGTTTGCAGTCCACCCTGAGCCCTCCCTAATAAACAGTATAAGAATTACAAACGTGCAATGAGGGTCACCCCATTGTCTTCGGGTTAGAGAACGGCATCAGCACACAGGGTTTTGGTTGGTCGGAATTCCCATTACCATGTTCTCGTCCACCCCGTCTAACTTAGCTAGTCTCTCCCTTCTGAGTTCTATTGTGGGGGAGATGCAGATTTCACTCCTGTATTTATTCCAGTGTCTCCACTGATGGTCCCATTTACGTGGGCAGCCTCTCTGTTTATATACTGTTTTTTCTGATATAATTGCATGGTCCATGTCTTTAGCCCAGTCCCGTAGTTGTGGTACTGTGTCCACTCCCCACTTTTGGGCAATGTTTCGTTTCACTATGCTCCACCCCATGGTGACCCATGATTGTTCAGCTTGGGTGAGGTCTGTTGCCTTCCAGATGTTGAGGAGACATAATTTGGGGGAAGGATGTATGGGTTTGTCACAAGTCCAATTGTCGGGGGACGTCTGACCAATATTGTTTTATGTGGGGGCAATCCCATATGATGTGTATGAATCAGCCAGTTTGGTTACAGTGTCGAAGGCACAGCATGTCCGGTCTCCTACCTAGTTTAAATAACAGTTTGGCATCAAAGTACACCCGATGGAGAATCTTAAGTTGAACCAATCAGAGACGCATCGGAATAGCTTCCTCTCGGGGGGATGTCAGGGCCTCCATCCAGTCCTCCTCCGCTATCGGTCCATAGTCCACCTCCCAACCCGCTTGTAGCTTCTGCATTGGGTCAGTCTGGTTATTGATCAGTTTCTTGTAAGTTAGGGAAATGGCTTTACGGTCCATTGGGTCTAGCAGCAATCTATCTTCAAGGGGATAGGAGTCAGGAAGGGGGGCATCCCTGGGAGTGCACTGTCTATGGTGTGGCTGATTTGACGATACCTGAAGTATTCTGATGATGCTAGTTGGTATTTAGTTTGCAGCTCAGCGAAGGACGCCTTTTTACCTTTAATCCACATATCTCCCACTGTGGATATTCCGATCATGTCCTACTTGTCGAACCCTACACAAGCGCTCAGCCGTCCCAGAATGTCAGGCTACCACAATGGGGTGGCCCTCGTTAGATGTCTCTGCCACCCCATCCGCCGCTGAACTCCGTGCCGCACCTCTATGGTATGGGCCGTGGGGCCAGTTAAGCGTAGTTTTTTGTGGTTAGTATATTATGCTCTCTTGTATCCTCCCTTGCCCATTAGCCAAAGATCGGGCCGGAAACTGGGGTCAGTATGCAACCCGAACACCCACTTATTAATGGCGACTAGTTGCGACGCCTGGTAATAGAGACGCATATCTGGCAGTCCGATACCCCCGTCATACCATTCCATGGTGAGTTTGTTAATGGCTATTCAAGGTGACCTGTTATCACAAAGTAATTCTCTGATTGTAGCCTCTATCTGCACGAAATAGGATTCAGGGACCGGTATGGGAGTATTCTGGAGGGCATATTGGAAGTGCGGTAGGGCGAGCATCTTGAATAGAGCAGCTCGTCCCAAAAAAGTGAGAGGGAGTGTCTTCCAATGGGTAACATCCAATTTAAACCTCTGCAACTGTTTCAATAGATTCTGTTCCTAAAACGTCGTTATGAAGATGCCAAGGTATTTGAAACCACGGGTTGCAGTTGGAATGCTATACCCCTGAGGACTCTGCGGAGGGTCACCCCAGAGGGACTACATCTGGGATTTGGACCAGTTTATCTGATAGCCAGAGTGGGCCCCAAATATATGGAAAATGTGTAGAACGCGGTGGAGTGAGCGCATTGGTGAGGCTAGATAGAGCAGCAGAATGTCGTCTGCATAAAATGATATGCGGTCCTCATGTTTGTCCATCCATTTAATGCCTCTGATACCTGGGTTGCCCCTAATCCAGACCGCCAGCAGTTCGAGGACCAGGGCAAACAGGAGCGGTGACAATGGACAGCCCTGTCTCGTTACGCAAAAGAGGGGGAAAGACGTGGAGCGATAGTTATTTACTGAGACGTGGGCAGTGGGGAGCGTATACAATAGTTTGATCCAACCAAATAATTTGGGCCCAAGCCCTATGCGAGTCAGAAACGCGAACAAATAGTCCCATGCCACTGTGTAGAACGCCATTTTTGCATCAAGCGCAAGCAATATCGCATGTGTCTTGATGCATATCGGTAGCTTGGGTGATGGAATAGTCAGTGCAGAGCTAGTGAGTGAGATTAAAACTGGATATGGGAGAGAGAAAATTACTTTAATGAAGATATCTCTGCCAGTCCGTTGACTCAGGAGAGTCCGAGGCACTGACGGATAGGGCAGGGTCTCCCATACCTGTGTTGTTACCGGGTGAGGTGAGGTTTTTATCTCATACAAAACAGGTGAGGTGTGAAGATCACTCCCCTTGTATTGAGGTATTTTTATAATGGTTGTACCTTGACGATTATTGTCAGCACTTTTCACTTTTTCAAAGAATGCAGTAGCAACCTTAATTAGGTCCTGAAGAAAGCCAGGGCTAGGGACCCATTATGCTGAAACTAGTCGACTATACTATGAAGCAGTCTATTTGTTGAAAACTGCTTTTGCACTATTTTAAATGGACTGGCAGAGATATCTTCATTAAAGTAATTTTGTCTCTCCCATATCCAGTTTAAATCTCACTCACTAGCTCTGCACTGACTATTCCATCACCCAAGCTACCGATATCCACTCCCAAAAGGAGATGATAGTTAAACAAGTAATCCTCTTCTATCTTGATTGTACTTCCTTCTGTTGTTGTTGTTTGATTTAGCCTGATCGCAATCCGACCCACAATATCTCTCTCAGTGATCTGGAAGAGTTGTGGTAGGAAGGAAGGATATCCAAGTGATGACACTGACCTCTCTTGGTAGTTGATGGACATCCTATCATGTGGCGAAGGCTGCCTCTCTTTACATACTGTTTCTGGGTTGATTTCATTTCATCTCGGATATACGCTGGGTGTTTTCAATCTTAGCTGTAACGATAACCTTTTTCTTGCTTTTCTTTCTGAGACCACCAGATTTTATTGTAGTTGTGGGGGCATATACTGAGACAACATTGAGGACTCTGCCCTCCTAGATGCCTGTGCAAGCTGTGTATCTACCCTGAGGATCAGTCCATATGTTTTGTATCATAAAAGGGCAACCTCAACATCATCTCCTACGCCGACGACCCCCAGCTGATCCTCTCCCTCACCAACGACCCCGCCACCGCCAGAGCCAACCTGCACGAAGGGATGACAGACGCAGCCAAATGGATGTCGAACAGCCGCCTGAAACTGAACTCGGACAAGACTGAAGTCCTCATCCTGGGATCCTCACCCTCCGCCTGGGACGACTCCTGGTGGCCCCCCGCCCTGGGCAGCGCACCCAAACCAACAGACCACGCACGCAACCTGGGCTTCATCCTGGACTCCTCCCTCTCCATGACCAGACAAGTCAACGCCGTCTCCTCGTCGTGCTTCAACATCCTGCGCATGCTACGTAAGATCTTCCGATGGATACCCACCGAGACCAGGAAGACGGTCACCCAGGCCCTCGTCACCAGCCGTCTGGACTACGGCAACTCCCTCTACGCCGGAACCACCGCCAAACTCCAGAAGAGACTCCAGCGGATCCAGAACACCTCAGCTCGACTCATCCTGGACATCCCCCGCCGCAGCCACATCTCCGGACACCTGAGAGACCTGCACTGGCTCCCGGTCAACAAGAGAATCACCTTCCGGCTCCTCACCCATGCACACAAAGCCCTACACAACCAAGGCCCAGGATACCTCAACAGCCGCCTCAACTTCTACGCTCCCAAACGCCAGCTTCGATCGACCAGCCACGCCCTCGCCGCCGTCCCCCGCATCCGAAGAGCCACCACAGGAGGAAGGTCCTTCTCCTACCTGGCCGCCAAGACTTGGAACTCCCTTCCGACCCATCTCCGCCTGACCCAAGACCACCTCGCCTTCAGGAAGCAGCTCAAGACCTGGCTGTTCGAACAGTAGCGGACCGCCCCCCCCCCCCCCCCAGCGCCTTGAGACCCTCCGGGTGAGTAGTGCGCTATACAAATGCTTTGATTGATTGATTGATTGATTGACCTGTACAGAAGAGGACCCCCACCCCTGGGGACCCTGTTGTGAAGCCTGAGTGTGTCATAATGCGGTATCCTTTCCTGTTAAGGGCCATTCAGAAGTTGCGTATTAAATGGGTTTCTTGAAATAACACCATGTCGAGCCCATGGGGGTGGATATATTGTAGCACTATACTTCGCTTTATTTTGTTCCCTAACCCATTGACATTCCATGTCATGAGTTTAAGTTCTTTACCACTAGCCATTGGTGTCTACTGTAAGTATAGTGAAGTGTGCAGGGTGTTTATGAAAAGTGAAACCCTCATCTGCATCCTTACAGGTAGCTCCAGGAATTTAATACATCATTCCTAAGTATGAAGTCCGAGCATTGAATATTGAGGCCAGCGGAGATGTTCTTATACCAGATGTTAATTTATTCAACTGCACATAAACAGTAACACGTAACCCCCCCAACAAATTAAACTCAAAAGGATCCCAGTCCCAAAGAACTCACCCCCCTCTCTGCCTCCCTGCTCAGCGGGCCTAAAACCGCCCACCACCCCCAACATGCAGAGTGCCTGTCGTCCACCCATGAATAATTCCAGGGAACAGGAGCTACTCCACTCCCTATTCGTCCACTAGCTACCCGACCCCCGCCCCCCAAACCATTTACAGTAGAGAGGCCCAATATGGTCCTCATTAGTAGTCTTGTGGCACTCACATTGATACTCACTGTGAAGTAACTAGCTCCTTAGCAAAAATCAGTCCCTCTATGCGCAGCCTAGCATGTTGACCCAAGATATCCATCAGTGACCCAGGTAAACTAGTTGGAATTTAGAACAGCTACAGAAGCCAGGGCCATCCACAATGCCTAATTGTCAGAAATACGAGCCAGCATCGTCACCAGCACCAGACGTGGGTAATCTCACTTCCAGGAAATCACGGCAGCGACATCGCATTTCCGAAGGGTACCCCAGGGCCCCTGACAAACCCACACAGTCTTACCAGGCACAGGATCAGTGCCCTTCCGTATGTCCCTGGGAGTCAGAGTCAGAGTGTGGAGGAGAGCGCCTCTGCTGGCGCCTGTCTGTGTTGTCACCCGCCGCTGGAAAAGTAGTTTTCCCTTTTTTCTCCACCTTGCACCAGCCATCAAGCCAGTCCCAAGCCTCCTCCCGGCCAGTAAAGAACCAGGATTTCCCGTTGGCTTCCACCCGTAGTTTAGCAGGGAACATCATTGCATATTTGACCTCCTGGTCTCGGAGAGCCCGCTTCACTTCCAGTAAACTTCGGCATTGTTTCTGCACTCTCAGGGTGAAGTCTGGAAAGAACATGATCTTACTATTCTCCAGTGTGAGTGGCGGTGCCGCCCTTGCCATTTGTAGAATAACATTGCGGTCTAAGAAGTTGTACACCCATGCCAGTAGCGGCCGAGGGGGTGCCCCAGGCCTCGGACGGCCCCCATGCACTCAGTGAGCTCTCTCAATCGTGCAGCATTTGGAGAGTCCTCTGGGTTGTAGATGTTTAAGGACCAGTCCCTCCACAAAGAGGTCTACCGCCTGCCCCTCCACTCATTCCGGCACGCCAATAATGTGGATGTTGTTCCTCCGCATTCGGCCTTTGTAATCGCTGTAGGGCCATTGCTTCATGAGAGGAGCGGAGGTCAGTGATCTGTTTCTTAAGCAGGGCGGTGTCAGTCACTAGTTCTTTGGTGGTGTTCTCCACTGTTCCCACCCTCTCAGCCATTTTCTTTACATTTTCTCTGATCAGAGCTACATCTGTGGCCACCGTATCAATCCGCACCTCAAGAGAGGTCTGTATAAAACCTGCGTGGTTGAGGCGCAACCAATTATTTACACTACATCGCGTGTACTACTCCCCCAAAAAACTCTCCAAATTCCAACCAGGAAGGTGCTGTAGTAAATGCCTTCTTCCAGCAGCCTCAGACTTACACATGTTTTGGGAGTGCCAGAACATCATTAGATACTGGCAAGAAGTTAGGATATCTCTTGAATCAATGCTTAAAATTTCGATCCCATTCTCATGGTCCTTAGTTATTTTTGGCCTAAGTGACAACATTAAGGGACTAGAGATGGAATTTCTATATTATCCCATTCTCTTAGCAAGAAGACAAATATGTAAAAATTGGGTCAATATTAATTCGCCGACTCACGCAGAGTGGTTGACATCACTATATGCAACATCTAAAGTTGATTTGGCAAGAACCTGCAGTCCCCGTACTGTGAGATTCTGGAACTATTTAATTGAGTGGAGATAAAGCAGTCAGAGAACCCGGGTTTTTTTTTTTTTTCCCCGGGTCCGATGATTAAGCCCAATACTCCATGTCCAACGGGAGACTCCCCATGCCGTAAAAGCTATTGGACTAACAGCTGACAATAAGCCTGAATGGAGACAGATCGCGCGAGGTTTCCCCTCGCTGAGACATTGGGTTCGCTTCTCTGGCAGTGTTAAAACTATTTTCTGGTTTATACCTATACAGAGAAGAATGTGTCTTTGTGGTTGGAGAGTTCCTGGAACGATGAAGTGGCTAATGAGGACAAAAAAAAAAAAAAAAAAAAAAATAAGAGAGGTCTGTATGGCCGTGATCGCTTCGAGTAGGTCCTTATTCATCGTTTCTGCTGCGTCACCCGGCGTCCCCGTCTCTGTTCGCTTTTCAACTGGCTGCTTCTGCCAGGCAAATTACTCCAGCTTGGACTGGGTAGCCGTCCGATTAGTACGGCCGGATGCCATTGTCTTATTGTCGCAGAAGCACCACGAGTGAACCAGGGCACCACTGCTACTCCCCGCCGCCTGCGGTGAAAACCTCCACCCGGCCTGTCAGTTTTAGCAGGAAGTACCCTCCACCAGAGGGGTTCAACCCTTCTTCACTCGCAATGGGCTCGGTCAGGTATATATTGTGCACGGCCCTTCCATCTTAAGGGCTACGAAAACATCAGGGCTGGACTCATTCAATTGCAAAGTCACTTCCAATCATCAATGGGTCGCACCCCTGTCGTGTGGCCTTGCCTGTCTTGAGGGGGGGGGCAGAAGACTCAGGGGCCCCGGAGCAAAACATTTTCCCTTCCACCAGCAGGCCAGATGCTCCAAGACGCCGGCTTATTTACAGTTTCACCAGCTTCACAAGTAGACAGGTCATACCTTATGTGAGTCACCGCAACTTTCAGCTTCACAGGGGCTCCAGGGCCACACTTCCCAGGTCGCTGTGTTCCAGAGGTGACTGGTGTGCTATTACCGCTACTCTGGTTATCATCCACTTGACCCCAAACCAGTAGATGCGTCAATGGTGCAGTACGAGGTGAAAACAATGAATTTATATCACGCACGGTCGGAAACAACTGGGTCCCAGTAGTTATGCACTTAATGTCCTGTATGTCAGGGGGGGACCGTCTCACCCACTTCCCAGGGTTCGAGTAAGGCCCTGTGTCTCTGCAGCAAGCGACTGCCAATCACCACTCTCCCAGGTGTTCAAGATGATTTACCCCGCAGCACCGCTGGTACTCCACGCCTTAACTGACCATTGGGCCCCCCAGCGCACCCGCTCCAGGCTACATGACCCGCCCACAGCTTGAATGATGTCCCAGCACCAGGCCGCAGGGCCGCTCTTGGTCCGTGCTCATGCTGCAGCAATTAAATGCAATCTCACTCCCAGTGGAGGCCGCCGCAACATCCACCGGGCCCTTCCCACTCACCGGACCATCGGTGGCGGCCCTCGCAGCCACAACAATCAATCCGCCCGTAGATGTTAAAACGAGGTGAGCTCCTCGCGAATCGCCGGGGGCTCCGTCCGTACAGGCCACAGCCACGGTCTTCCTCAGCGCGTGCGCGGCGCAACCCTTCAGCCGGCAGGGACGCCCACGAGGCCTCGGTCTCCGGAGCTCCCACTGGTCACTTTCTCTGATTCGGCCCAAACTTGGCAGGGCGTTCACCGGGCACCACAGTCACAGATTAGCAGTACCAGGCAGGGCAGGGATCGGGCCTGCAGGAGCAAGGTTTGACAGGATAGATTGGGAGTGGCACTCCGGAGTGACACTACCGAGCAGCCATTCCTGTCGGTGGTTTGCCATGCCCCCCTCTATTGCACAATGTTGTATCACACAATTATTTTGAATGGAAAATAATATAATACATAGGAAGCGCAATGGGTTCAACTGTGGCACTATCATTTGCTTGATTATTTGTGGAAACTTATGAAAATAACTACATCCGTGAAAACCCAAACTGAAGGGAACAGTACACTATATGGATTACATTTTTTTTTACATTAGAACTGTTAAAAAATTGAAGTGGGAATTTGTATTGAGCAAGTGAATCATACTACTTTTGGAATTTGTTTGCTAACATGGATGAGATATACACTTCCTGAGGTCGAGGTAGCACAATAAGATTATGTATGACATGCCAAAGTAAATAAGAAACCAACAAAAAGGCTACTAATCAGTTATTTCACTTCAACAGCTTTCATCCACCTTACCTAAAAAGCATTTTCCTTTTAGCTGAATAATTAGAGGAAAACATATCACATCTAATGATAGTACATTACAGATATAGTTGGAAGAATTAAAACATATGTTTTGTGAGAAGGCATATGTAGTGGAAGTACTGAAACAATGTATAAATAGGGTAAGGTCAATGCAGAAAAGGGATTTGTTACTGTACCATGAAAAAGGCCAAGTGAACAGAAAGGTGCAGGAAATTCTCTGAACAATGTTTAAAAGTTAAACCTATGTTGAATATGAATTGATGTAAGATTCTGTAGGACAATGAATTGAAACAGTTATTTCCTGAGGACATACTCATGTAGCACATGAAGGAATATCAACATCAAACCTATGGTATTGACATGAGTTCCATGGTTGAATGAAAAAGGTAAAACAAAATACATTTAAAACTAAAGAAAAATTAACATTTACATGGTTTCTGCAAGCTGCATTCATATGAAGAAGAGAGAAACAATAATACATCCATATACCGGAAACATTATGTTTTGAAGGATTTTGCTACATAATATAGCATTACTCTCCCATACCATAAATGTTATGTTGGTTTGACTGAGGCAAATGCTAACGTTTATTGATATTAAAATTGTTCTATTACAAGAACTTTAAATCAGCAGGGCTCACAACTTTATGGAAGACAAACGTAATTCAAATCAAATAAGATTTGCTATTCCGGAAGTCGTACAGCCACAGAAAGGAGAAGATAATCCTCATAAATGGATATTACAAGCAGAAGCAAATTGGATTGAAAGTGAAGTATGGGCGAATTTTCGGGAATTCGCAAAAAATCAGCGAATTCGTGAATTTCCTGCGAAATCCTGGATTTTTTTGCGATTTTGCACCATACTTAACTGGAGTACTTTCTACTGGCTAATCAGTAAGTGCTACCTCGTTGTAGTGCTTTTCCTGCACTACAGCTGCCTAAAGTGCCAGAAGAGTTGTCTCCAGGGACCATGTGTGTGTTACTATGCCATCGCGCGAAGGGCGCAGGGGTCCCTTGAGTGAGCTGTCCACATTAGTGGGTAAATGGCGGGAAGACGGTGCACACGCTAGTGTGTGGGCGGGATCAAACGGGTGAAGCTTCCATGCGAGTTCACATGCCTCTTGTGTGCATAAAAAGTCAGAGACCGATCAGAGCAGCAGATCGGGAGAAAGAAGCTCCAGTGACCATGTGTGTGTTACTATGCCATCGTGCCGAAGGGCGCAGGGGTCCCTTGAGTGAGCTGTCCACATTAGTGGGTAAATGGCGGGAAGACGGTGCACATGCTAGTGTGTGGGTGGGGTCAAACAGGCGAAGCTTCCATGCAAGTTCACATCACATGCCTCTTGTGTGCAGAAAAAGTCAGAGACCGATCAGAGCAGTAGATCGGGAGAATGAAGCTCCAGTGACCATGTGTGTGTTACTATGCCATCGCGCCAAAGGGCGCAGGGGTCCCTTGAGTGAGCTGTCCACATTAGTGGGTGAATGGCAGGAAGACGTTGCGCACACTAGTGTGTGGGCGGGGTACACGGGCTAAGCTTCCATGCGAGTTCACATACTTCTTGTGTGCATAAAAAGTCAGAGACCGATCAGAGCAGCAGATCCGGAGAATGAAGCTCCAGTGACCATGTGTGTTACTATGCCATCACCCCGAAGGGCGCAGGGGTCCATTGAGTGAGCTGTCCACATCAGTGGGTAAATGGCGGGAAGACGGTGCACACCGCTAGTGTGTGGGCGAAGCTTCCATGCGAGTTCACATGCCTCTTGTGTGCATAAAAAGTCAGAGACCGATCAGAGCAGCAGATCGGGAGAAAGAAGCTCCACTGACCATGTGTGTTACTATGCCATCGCGCTGAAGGGCGCAGGGGTCCCTTGAGTGAGCTGTCCACATTAGTGGGTAAATGGCGGGAAGACGGTGCATACCGCTAGTGTGTGGGCGGGGTCAAACAGGCGAAGCTTCCATGCCATATAAAAGGTCAGAGACCGATCGGAGCAGCAGATGGGGAGAATGAAGCTCCAGTGATTTTTTGGGGCTGATAAAGGAGGTACTGAATTTGACCTTCAACTCGGGCACCTGCTTTAACTTTAAGTGCTTCCTGTTCACGGAGCCTCGTTGTCTACTTGTGACTATTCTCTGACCCTGCTTCGAGGGTCAGAGCAGGGTCAGAGAATAGTTGCAAGTAGGCAACGAGGCACGCTCAGGAAGCACTTACAGGGTTACAGCAGGTGCCCAAGTTGAAGTTAATTTCTTTGTAACCATTTTGAAATCGCGGAAAATCAGCAAATTCCGCGAGTGTAATGAATTTTCCGCCCATGCTTATTATACCCATGTGGTTCAAATGAGGACTATAATATGATGTGATTCTTTGAGGTTCTGAATGATGCACTCTAATATTTGGTTAAGATAATTGATGTGTTTTTATTTTCTGTGTTTGAAATATCAATATGTGAGTTAACTTATATACATAGGGGACTATTCACAGAGGCAAATACTGGGCATGATTCACAAAGGTAGCTTATAGTTTTAAATAATTTACATTTTTGAGTAAGTTTACTACTTTTTAGCTATTCACAAAATCTGAGTGTAAATTTACCCAACAGTGTAACATCCATGTCTCCGCAAAATGGAAGGTCCCGGGGCTACGAACTGCATGGGCTATTTTCAAAGGTAACATATGCTTTTGAATAATTTACCCATGTAATTTTCTCTCATACTTTTGAGTAAGTTTACTACTTTTTCCCAAATATATTTTATTTTACATATATTTTTGAATTATTTAATTAATTAAAGTTATTTTAATATTATTTTTTAGGGGGTTTAATTTCCTTCCTTCATTATTTTCTATGGGAGGGTGTTGCAGTACCAGTTTTTGGCCATGTGTGGTGCTGGTCCTACTTCAGATCTGAGCTGGATCACAATAACAACTGTCTTGGGTGATTTTGGCTGTAGTAACTATTAATAGGCAATTTCTGAATAGGAATGGGCTTACTCCTTTATGGGTGGGAGCATATCCCTCACTAAACCACTTCCCAACCCTCTGTTAACTCCTCCGTACTCCTCCCTTAATCCCTCTCCTTTATTAATCATGTATTCCATGGTAACATTATTTAATATTTAAAGGAAATGTTAGTATAAATAAAAGGTCTACCCCATATCATTTCCCATGGAGAGACGAAGGGGTAGCCACCTTAGCATCATGTATTTGATGTGATTTGAGATGTTATCAGTGATGTCATAAATTATGTCATAGAAAATGTAATGAGTAATGTAATATGTGAGGTCATAGCAGTGCATGGCAGGGCAAAAGTTATAGCTCTGCTAACCATAATTGGTGAATTTCTATTTTTTTAGTTTAAAATATTAATGTTGTCACTGACAGATTCACCTAACTATAATGTTACCTTAACCTTCATGTTTTTTCATTAAACTTCTAGTTTTTTAAGATCATAAAGTAATATGTTCTTACCAAGGTCAACCCCCGCTGTCCATGGCCTTTGGGGGGTGGGGAGTTGGCAACAGAACTTTAAGGGGAGGGTCCACGTGGCCCCTCCTCGAGCCATATTAGGCCTTGGGGCCCCCTTCTCCCAGGTTCTTTTTTTTAAAGTGGAGTGGCCAAGTGGCCACCCGCCCAGAGTCATATTAGGCCCTGGGGAGGGATTGTATCCCCGTGGGCCGTTGAAAAAAAAAATAAAGTGAGAGGATAACATGGCCCTCCTCCCCAAGTCTTATTAGGCACTTGGGATCCCAGGCCACTACTACAATTAAAGGGGATGGGGCTGCATGGACCACCCCCTCTCCGAGCCTTAATAGGCCTGAGGGATAGGGCCCCAGGAGCCGAAAACGGCTCAGGGAGGGGGGCCGGGCACCCCTCTATGTAATTAAAGAATGTGTCCCTGGGCTGCCATTTTGTTTTTTTTTCCCGATTCTGCGGTAGTCTTGAGGGATTGCCAGTTTAAAAACAATTTTGGCCCCGAATGTGGTCCTTCTGGGTCCCTCCCCATGCGACCTAGACAGGGCAGGGCATCCCTACCCTGCCTCCATATATCACCTTTTAAAGTTCAGGGTAGGGGACTAGGGCCTAGATGTAGGTAATAGCAAATTACCGAATGGTAAATACCGAATTTTACTGATTCGGTATTTACTAATCGGTAATTGCTATGTAGGTAAAAAATTTGTTAAAAATACCGAATCGGTAAGATTCGGTAATTACCGATTCGGTAATTACCGAATCAGTATTTGCCATTGATTCCTATGGGCCTTGAAGCCCATAGGATTCAATAGCAAATACCGAATCTGTAATTACCGAATCGGTAAAATTTCCGATTGTACAAGGGGGACAGGGTGTCACTTTGACACCCTGTTGCACCCCTTTTTCTGGCTTGTGTGCCATGCGACACACATACATGCCCTTAGGGCAAGTCTGTGTGCCACATGGCACAGGTGTACATGCACAGATGTGCATGTACACTGGAATTCGTTATTTACCATGGAATAGTATTCCATGGTAAATAATGATTCGATAAGGGCTCGTGGCACTGATTACAGTGCCACCTACATATTGATTTACAGAATCGGTAAATTTACCGCTTTGGTATTTTACCGATTCTGTAAATTTACCGAATCGGTAAATATACCGATTCTGTAACATTAAGGCCAGCTACATGTCAAATTCCAAATAGTATTTGGCGACCTACATCTGGCCCTAAGTCCTTAAGTCCTGTAATGGCTTCAAGCAACATTATTCTGATGTTGCTGGCAGCCAATCAAAGCTGTCGCTCCCACTGTATCTCTCACAGAGCAAATTGGTCCAAAGGGAAAAAAGATCCCTGGACCAACCAGTATGCTCCATTTTTAAACTGGCGCTCCCACAAGACTCTCTCAAGCCTATCTCAAGTACCTATAACTCATACCCTAAAGTAACTATAACTCACCCCCCATCATGCACAGTATTATAAAAAATGATGGCATTTCAGATGTGATTAGGAATATTATAAATGTAATTAATGAATATGTCATGAATGATTTAATATGCATTGTGAAAAACAGTGCAGGGCGAGGGCATAAGTTATAGTTACTTTAGGGTACAAGTTACAGTTACTTGAGGTAACTATACCTGGTAAATTTCAGTGGTTTTCTGGTTTCAAATAGTATGTTTTACGTGACATTTTCACCTAACTATAAGATCCCTTTATTCTTTTTTTTCAGTGAATTTCTAAGGTTTTTTTCATGTAAAGTTAGATATTCTTACAATTCCTAACAATAAAGCCATTGTAACCTGTGTTTTTTTCAGTGAATCTCTAGGTTTTTTCTAAACGTAAAGTAAGATGTCCATATTAATGCAAGGCTGGGGGGCAGGATGCAGTTTCTGGCCTGGCATGGTCCGTTGTGCTTCCCTGGCCAACCTTGCTCCCCTGCCCCTACTCCTTGCCCTTCCATTGTCTAAGTCCATACCCCTTCCCCCTCATCAAGCACTGTGTGGCTGCTATTCTGCCTCTGCCCTTCATGTCTGCCCTGCACAGTTAGCTTACTGCCCCTACCCACCTCTTTCCTGCCGTCTGTTGTATGAGACCGTGCACCTACCCCATCTCTCCTGCCCTGCATGGTCCAATGTGCTGCCACTGCTCTCCAATTAGCTTGATGTCCCTGGCACTCCTCCTGCCCTCCATTGCCTGAGGCTATGCCCCTATCATTGCCCTCCTGCTCAACCCCTGTGCTTAGCATGACTCCCTTACCCTCCTTCCCCCTGCCCTCTGATGTCTATTTGCATGTCCCAGCTCCATCTCTTTTTCCCACCATATTCAATGGACCTGTCACTGCACCTCTTGTCTACTTTGAGTGTTCTGTGGAGCTGCCACTGCCCCGGCCCGTCCCACTCACCATAGCTAGGAGGCTGCCACCTGTCCCTGCCTACTCCACATTGCTTTCCATTTTCTGAGTTCCAATCCCATATCCCCTCTCTCCTGTCCTCCATGGTCCCTTTTGCTGCCACTACCTTCTGCCCTCCATGCTTTGCTGTGTTGCAACAGGTCCTCCTGCCATCCTGCATGATCTATTGTGAATCTCCTGCTCCCTCCCACTACCCTCTCTTGACTGTGTCCAGCCTCTACCTCTCCCTTCTACCTTCCATGGTCTTTTGTGTATGGCACTCCATCTTGCCCACCATGGCCATTGTGCTGCCACTAACCCTCCCACTTGCCATGCATGGTCTTATGTGCTGCCATGCCCCTCCAACCTGCCCTGTGTGGTCAGCGTGCTGCCCCAATCCCTTCCTCCTTTTTCTAGTGTATGCCATTATAGCCCCCCTGTTGCCCTCCATGGTGTGTTGTGCTTCCAGTGAGCATCCTGCCTGCCCTGCATGGTAAGCTCACTGCTCCTGTCCTGCCCTGCCCTGCCCTCTGTTTTCCAAGTGCAGACCCCATCCCCTTCCTCCTGTCTTCCATGATCTGTTGGTGTGCCCCTGCCCCTCCCCCCTGCCATTCATAGTCTGTTGTGTTGCAACTGCCCCTCCTGTCTGTCCAGTATGATCAGCTTGCTGCCCTTTCTTCTCTCACCTCTGCTCTGTATTGTCCATGTGCATGGCCCTGTCCCCTTCCTGTTGCTTTCCATGGACCGGTGTGCTGAACAGCCCTCCCATTTTCCCTGTGTAGTGTCTTGTGCTGCTGCAACCCCTGGTGCCTTCCCTGTAAGCTCAGTTTGGTGCCCCTGTTCACATTCCTCCTGTCTCTATTGTCCAAGTCCATGTTCCTATACCATTCCTCTTGCCCTCCGTGGTCCGATGTACCATACATACCAACATTTGGATCTTGGTAAGAGGGAGATTTTGAAAACAAAATCTGGGGAATTTATTTTCCTCATTTTTACAATTATTGAAAAGAGGAGATTTTAAGTGGGAGATGGCTAAAATGAGACCCTTTTGGGCTTAAAAACATCGGGAGTTTCTTGTCTGAATTGGGTCTATGGCCATGTATGGTTGAATTGCCACTGCCTCTCCCTTCTGCCCTCAATTGACTGTTGTATTGCCACAGCCTCTCTTGCCAATCCTGCATAGTTGGTTTGTTGTCCCTGCTACCCTTCCTCCTGCCCTTCATGGTCTGTTGTGCTGCCACTGCCCCTTTTGACTGCCCTGCATGTTCAACTTGCTGCCTCTGCCCCCTCCTCCTTGCCCTCAATTGTCTGAGTCTGTGCCCCTGACCTCTGCCTCCCCACAGTGCTCTCATGAACTGCTAGATAGAGACTGCTACAATCTATATTTATCACAAATGTGTGGCACACCTGAAGTCATCATGATGTAGTCAAAACTGTGATACCTAAAGCATTTCTTTCAGAAATTATTAAATTGAGGGGGCCTTTTTCCCATAGAAATTATGGTTAGTGCTCTAAAAAACAAAAATAAGGCCACATTTTCTGAGTTCTCAAATAGTGATGACGCGCTTTTAAATTATTTGCTATATTAATGTTTTGTTATCTAGTTGATCACTTGATTTTTTGTTGCATTTAGGTGAGAGGGTGTGGTGTTACAGCCAGAGCTGCTGTCTTTGCAGCTGGGGAACCAGGTTTGAGTTTCAGCTCAACTTGCTATGATTCTGGGCAAATCCCTGGACCCCCCATGCCTAAAATCAAAAAGAATGTCCCCTTGTGTAATGTGACTGATGCTCATGTAAAGCACCCCAATACCTTTAGGTCAATTCTATGTCAGGACCAGAGGCTTCAGATTATGGTCTCTCGTTCTTCGCTGTTTATTAACATATTTTCACAGCAGCCAATTAAAATTCAACATTTCAAAATACTACATTTCCCAGTAATCCACACTTGACGTCATTCTCTAAACATCCAATCAGGTCCTGCCTTTGCCGATATAATGCCAGGATGTCATATCTATTCATCTTACTTTGCTGCTCAGCACCAGATATAAATACCGCAGAACTTTATTCTGAACTTTATTCTTGCTCTTGTGTTTACAGTGTTTATAACATTATTACCAACAAATCGCGGGCGCTTTGCCGCATATCACACACCCGACCTCGGTAATCAGAAGGTGGGAAGCGGAGCATTTATTGCTCAGACGACCTTGTCCTATTTCTAGCTCTCCACTCAGCCTCCGCGCAGTACTCATGCTGTGAGAAGCCCTGGTGGTATTGGGCAGATTGAGCCATGGTGCCTCATACGTTCAGCAGCTGGATCTCCATAGCTGCGATCGTTGGAGAGCACAGCACAATGCTTTCCTACTCCCACGCAGGCTAGTGTATACAGTAATACAGGCTTTGCCTGAGAGGTAGACGTCACTTGAGTTTGCCTCCTGGCACCCTAATCACTAACCCTGGGCGTAGTACGCGTAGTCGCGCTACGTGAAGCTACGCGAAGACGTTCTCGCACTACGCGAGCTTTGCGAGCGTGCCTAGTAGCTTGCTGGACCCGTTTGTGAGCCGTTTTTCTTGCTCGGGAGCGTGTTGTGCGTGTTCGGGGCGCTGTCTGCATGCTCGGGGGATTGTAGCGTGTGACCTTACCCATGCGGTGGGCTATGGGCGTGGCCATCTTGTTTTTTCAATTGTCCCGCCTGCTCGCGTCCCCTATTTCCTCTTCCGGGTCGCGCATAAGGTGTTCGCGTTGTGCACGTCATGTTCGGGAACACAACTACTTGTTCACGCTGACAAAGTGCGTGTTCGCGTGAAAACGTGGTCGCGATGGGCGCGGCCATCTTGTTTTTCACACTCTATGCTATGGTTCTGGGCCTAGTTTTCTATCCACCTTTTATCTTTGCAATCTTTACCTATTTTCACAGTTTTTCTTACTTTTTTTACTTATCATCTATCTCTCTCTGTCCCTAAGTTTATATTTTGAATTTTATTTCTACTTTTCCACCTTTTTTAAAAACTTTTCTACTGTTTTATTTTACTTCTTTATTTAAGCTCCTACTTCTTCCCCCTAACTTTTTTCCTTTTGTTCTAACTTTTCTTTTCCACCTCCACCTCCACCCCAGAACCATGGCAAATGGGAGCAGCAGAACCGGCTCGAAGGGCAAGGTGCCTGCGCCCAAGAGCCGGCTGCCTTTCGGCAGAATGCGACCTGCAGGGGTGCAGGCCCGGAAACATTTCAGGGAGGCGGAGGTGCCCGCCCTGGTTTTTTTCATCCAGCGCCACATCCCCTTGACCTTGGCAGCAGGCGGCAGGCCAGGCTCCGGTTACCTTCCAGAGGAGCGTCACCGCCGGTGGGCGAAAGTGCGCCGGGCAGTCTTCCGCCGCTCGGATATCCGGCGCACCCACCAGCAGTTGGCCCACCGGTGGGCAGACATTCTGGACAGGGAGCAGGACCTGTTGGACCTGCTAGGTGTCGAGGTCGTGGGGCTTGGTGAGTAGCTAGTAATATTAATATATATATATAGTAGTATAAGTATTGTGTATAATTCTTGGACGAATAAGTAACACGATTACTGGTGCGCTTAGTTACATTACAGATCAATTCCGTCTCAAAATCTTCTGTTATTGTATGACACAGGTGCTGCTCGCCACTTCTCTTACTGGTTTGTAACTTTGCGCTAGCTTGGGCTGGTGATTATTGATGTTAGAGTTTACTTTAGAGAACTGAAGTTAGTTAATGCTATTGCTAGAGTCTAGTCCTTACATTGTCATTTCGTGAAATAGTGGTGGATGGATAGTGTTAGTTCATATTTTTTTAAAGGTCTGCATGACGCCTCCTCTGTCACTGAATGCTTAGTTAGTTCTTATTTATCCCACCCCTCCATAAAACCGGTTTGAAGTTTGTTTACTGAGTGGTAGGCTTAGCAGCAATAGCATTGTCACGTCAGTCAGTAGCATGTCATATGACGCAAGCAACCAACAATTTCGTGTATGCACAAATTTATGCATGTGTCCTCCATCTCATCTATGCATGTTTGCGTGCAAAAATAAAATGGAAATGCCGACTTACTGAACAATTGGCCCGTCTGGATTCTGGAATAGGTGGTGTAGGTCAGGTGGTACTGGCTTCGTTAGTATATTCTGCAATCAGAATGTTTATGGAACATTTGATTAGTGTTCTATAAGTAGACGGTCTGTGAATCCTGCAAGCCAGTAGTCATTTAGACTTCGAAGTCAATTTTATTGCAATTGTGTCCTAAAATGTTTGAGAGGAGTTTTGAATGATGTATTTGTTTTTACAGCACTCAATGTTTCTCTTTCTTTATTATTTCTTACATGATCAGCACCACCCAGGGGCAAGAAGACGGGGTACGAGTCGGCGGGACAACCACCAGAGGAGCGCTCCTCTAACGAGGATCCTGCTGCTGGCCCCAGTAAGTCCTACAGTGCTTATATTATTAGCAATTATATTTCCCTAACTTTTTAACACACCTTATTTTTTCCAACGTATTAAGCCTCCTTCCTAATTCAATGTTAGCTAAACCTTCTTCTTTGGTCTTCAATTTGTTTTCCAAATTTTGGGTATCCAATGCCATCCCTGACTTTCAGTTCCTTCAAACTGCCTCTGCCCGATGACTCTCTGTGCTACTACTATTAGACTGTCTGTCGCTAAGCTTGCCCTGTTGGCCACTCTTTAGTTAAGGTATTCTTTTGAATAAAGCTGTGATAGAATAGCTGTAGCCACTGGATCCACTCCTGTCTTTTGCGTTGTCCTCTGTAATCTCTAGTCTTTGTCAATTCCCACCAAAATAATGCGCGACAAGATGTTTGCCTACTAATTTTTGTTAGGTTAGTATACTACTACTACTGTTGTGGTTATTCTCTGCACAGCCACATGCAGAACTATGCACAAGAAAATAGGATGTTGGTGATAGGGAGGTTGGACCTTACTTACACCCTAGTCACAGAACTCAGTCAGAAGAACCCACAATTCAATGACCGTCTACCTACCTAAGTGTCTCAGTCATAGTCATTTGTCCCACTCCCGACCCCCACACGAAGATAGTTAGATATACCCAATGATTTTATTACACAACCGAGAACAGAAGAACACCCTTTCGCTCACTCACTCGTTTAAGTCCACAACACCCCAGACACTCAAAATATACCACAGAGTCTATGTGCAAGTTCAAAAACTTTATTTTTTTAATAACACGCTTTGTATTGTTGTAACTTGTAAGTTGTTCCATGAAAAACATCCAGCTCCACCATGCAAAATAAAGACGATTAAATACTATACATTTTGTAGAACTAGTGCACGATAGAGAATTGTGGGAGACCCCTCACAGTTGAACGTATACTGGTTACACATGCATCTTTCGAAAGCTCTGCAAATCTCTGGTTCGTAGAAGGCAATCTTCTCATCTGCCTATGAGAAAAATGTTGCACGTTAGACAGTGAATACAACTATGCCAGTTTTTAGCAGTCATGCCAAAAAGTGTACATTATGGATAAGCAAAAGGGACTAACAATACTGGTTTGTCAACCTCTTTAGTTGTATGCAACACTCATGTGGCCTCAAAGGTGTCTTTCTTACTGTGCAACAAGCTGCGAGGTAACATGGGCAAAACAGTAGACCCGGATCTAAAATGGTTACATGGCTCAGGCTAACTTTCCAAAGACTAGAGTAGGAGTAGAGATTAGATGACCCTAGGGACCATCTAATAAATTAAAACTAAACTCTGTCTAATGACTGCTGTACAGTAGTACGCAATTTGGACTAGTTACAACGATTTATGTTGTACATAACTGTTTTTTCAATCTTCCTTCCTGGTGAAAAAAGTACAACTAGTAAAATAGGGGGAGGTGTGCAGGCATCTAAAAAGGTGTACTTGCTTTTATAGGTGCACAATCACTACCAACCACCAGTGCCGACGGGGCCAGCGGCGATGCTAATGCCATCCAGGAGGGGACAGTGGCTGCGGCACCTGCAGGAGCACCAGTGGGGGAGGAAACTTCAGAGGTGGGCGGTGGTAAGTTATATTCAGTACTTATTTGCATTACTAGGTGGAAGGGGAACATTTCCCTCACTGTGCTATGAGACTTATTAAGAAAGTATGAATTTGAAGTTGTACTGGACAATATACAATGGTTGAAGAAGACACCCTTTGCAGCATTACCAGCATGAGTTGAGTAAACAAGGCCTCTTCTATCAGACTCCAACTCAGCTGTGAAAGTTATGGTGAAGACTAAAAAGTCAGATCACATGACCTTGAGGGATGTGTTGAACAAAAAGGGAAAGAAGTGAACTAGGGTGGAAGGAGGAAGGACGAAAGAGATGTAATTAGACTACCATAGAAGGATACTTTGGAAGGTTCATGCACGTGGCTGATATGAATCCGATGCATGGGTTGAACTGGAAGTTGAAAGAAGATGCATGCCTGGTTGGACAGAACAATATGGGTGCATGGATATAGTGGATAGCAAGAAATATGAGCGGAGTTTGTCAAAGAAACCCAAGGCGAGGAAGGAGTGGACGCATGGGTGGTTGTTGGTGAAAGTGAAACCAGCTAAGGCGATAATAAAGAATGATAGACATTTACTTTTAATGGGTGGATGCCCCCTAAATGTATTGTATTTATCATAGGTGGAGACTGTCACTGGAAGCAGAGTCTTACTTTGAAAATATAAAAGGAGATACAAAAAAGACTGGTGTTCTTCTGTGTACTCAAGTCCACCCATAGTACTAGGGCAAGTATAATGCCAGAAAAAACTTCAACAAATGTTACAGGGAGGGGAAGCAGGAGGATAGATTAGATAGATACTAAAAGTTGCCACCAGTTGTATGTACTGCGCTTGGTAGTGCTACTATGCCACTATGTGTTGAATTAATTTTGAAGAGTTTCAGTTACAATTCTGTTTCTTTTTTTATAGATACTCATACTCCGTCCCAAAAACCATCATGGAAGGAGTTGGCAGCTAGGGCCCGGCAAAGGAAACTGCAGGCCATTGTGGAGGAGTACCGCCGGCTGGTGGCTGAGGCCGAGGAGGAGGAGGAAGAGGCGGCGGCAGCAGCTGCTGCCTCTTTCAATGCCCCAGGCCCAGCCGCGGTCGGTGGTGGGAGTACCTGCGGGCGGTGACGTGGGGAGGGGGAGGGGCAGGGTGGGGGGTAGTAATGTATGGATTACGGAGTTTAACAGGGAGGATTAACATATAAATAAATAAAACGAAATTCGTTGTGCTCACTGCATCACATTTGGTGATGCAGTGCACGCAACGAAATTCGTTTTATTCATATATATGTTAACTTACCTGTTAAACTCCATAATCCATACATTACTACCACCCACGCTGCCCCTCCCCCTCCCCACGTCACCGCCTGCAGGTACTCCCACCACCAGCCGTGGATGCCCAGGCACCACCTGCAGGAGTACCGCGCCGTGGTCAGGCAGCCGCTCACCGCCGGTATTTCACAACATCTGCCGCCCCCCCCCCCCCACATCATGGATGCAAATGTAGGTGCTGTGCATTTCGGCAACAACTTCTCCTCCGGGTGGCCAAGCTGGAGGACGAATTAGAGGAGCACGTCAAAATAATAGTGGACAAACACCTCAAAGCCCGCTGATTGTAATGGACCCTGTTCATTTGCCCCTTTTTTAATACTTTTGTTGGTGGGTGGGAATTGTTGGTTGGGGTTATATTTGTGGGACATTCTTTGGACTTGGACATTGGTTGGGGTTAGGGTGGGGATAGGGGTGGGATAGGACTAGGAGGATTTTTTTTATGTACATGAATAAATGTTATTTATTTTCAACATACACATATGATGTTGTTTTGTGGTGGGGTTACCGTTGTACGTCACAAGGTTTACTCTAGATGCAGGGCAGCGGCCAGTGTTTGATTGAAATAATGTATTAATTGACCACATGTGTAACATGCAAACAGATAGATGCGGTACCCCTCACTGAGTTATATGTGTCCTATTAGTACTACCAGTCTCTCCTCCATTATACCTCCCAGCAAACTTCTCTTCTTACCTGTGATTGATGATGATTAAGTTTGGCACCGCAAGGGCTGCATGGTTTCCCAAGACAACAGAGAATATGCCGTGGTTGTGTGATGGTAGTAGTAGACTAGACACTGGCACTAGCTTTGGCAAACAAAAACAAAGAGACAGTCATTTGCCTGAGAGAGAATGTGGGAGAAGTAGAAAAATACAGTACATAAGACTGGCAAAAAAATACAAACAATATTGCAACTGCTAAACTCAAAGAAATCAATGGTGTCGGGGACTGCCAAGTACAAGAAGATAACTTTAGTTGTGTTGAAGGAGTCAGTAAAACACAATCCAATTCGCAAACTTAAATGCTGTAAAATGAAATTCAAACAATGCCACCAATTATTTAGATTTATTCGTTGGGTCACTTTGGGAAATTAATTGCCTTGTACACTAGTACATAAAGTGAGCTTGGGTGGGCAAGCAGAAGAAGATCCTCGCCCTGCCTCGTTGACATTTGATTTCATTAGTGTTGCTTTCACCACATCTGCCCCAGCAAGCGTGTGATCAATTGTTGGTGTAGATTTAATGTAGTAAGATCACACCTCAATATAAAACCACACAGCCCGGGGGAAGAGGGTTAGGGTTTGATGAATGGATGGGAAGGGGGGTTTGGGGAAAGGTTTGACAAAGAAAAACAGTACGTATGGAGACAACAAAAGCAAAACAATGAAGACGATGATTGATGATCCACTACTACCCAATAAATCTAAAGTTAAGTAAGAAAAACGAAATGAATGCACGATGAAGATAAGTAATAACTTGATGGTTAATAATAAGTGGTACTTAACAACTACTACACAATTCAAAGGTATTTCTTATATATGATATGAATATGACTTTTGCCTAGGCTGTATGCCCTCTGAGAAACCGTAATACCTGCTGTAGGGGGCTGAAAGATAGCAAAGAAAATTAAGAAATAGTTTAAGTGAAGAATCAATTACCAAACACAAGCATAAAATAAATGAAGAGGAAAAAGGAATAAAAACAATTACGAAAATGATACTAAAGTTAATGTATTATCCAGGTCCAAATGTGTAGTTGTATCTCGTCATTCATCTTTGTCCTCCCTTCCATGGACACTGTGACTGAATATCATTCTTGGGCGCCTCTGGCTGGATGATGAGGAGGATTGGTAAGGTAAGTGTGAGTTGTTGCTCCAAGTATAATAGCGCTGGGTGAAAGGTCGGCCTGAAAGTGTAGATGAAAAAAGAAATGGGGTATTACAAAATAAGTTAACTGAATGAAAACATATAAATCAATTACGGTGTAGTTCAAAAAAGACAAGACTCATGAGCGAGAAGATTTTCAGACTGAGGCGGCTTGGATACATTGATTAACTCTACTCTTCTAGTTGCACAGCAGTCATCAAAAACAACAACAAGATAGGAGCCAGCACAGAACAGTTACAGGACCATACTACAACACCGGGCCGTGAGTCTGTGGCCCAAACTCCATTTACCTAAATTTTTCACAGTTCCAGACAAAAGGCACATACAGCAATCTAGCATTTTCCAAATCAAGTGATTAACTCAATGCGCCATTGTCAGTCAATCATACCACTCTTCGTTTCCACCACTGCACACACATGTAGCCTAGGTCTGCTGTGGTTCTTGTTGATTGGTTGTGTTTACCTTGTATTCCACTTCCTGAACGTATTCCATCAATCATCTCAGATCAAACTGACTGACAGCGTGCAAAGATGGTATGGTGATAAATTATTTACAACAAGGGGTGGTGATGGACAGAGTCTCTGAATTAAGCAGAGTACTCTCACCCAGTCAAGAGATCAGGGCTAGATCCAACACCGTTTTTTAGCTCATTGCACCATCCCAGTTTCAGAACCTGGCTGTATGCAAATTAGTCTGTCCCTGGCCCAGTGCATCATGGGAACAGGGCAGACCAGACTACAAAAGCCAATTCTTACACTGGGAAGGAAACAAGCTTCCGGGGACCGGTTTCTGCCATTTCAGGCGTCTTCGGCCCGGCTTGCTTGAATCCTGATGGTGCAATGAGCAAGGGACTCACATCTGAGTATACCCTTCCACGCTTAGGGTGGACAAAATTATTTACAACAAGGGGTGGTGATGGACAGAGTCTCTGAATTAAGCAGAGTACTCTCACCCAGTCAAGAGATCAGGGCTAGATCCAACACCGTTTTTTAGCTCATTGCACCATCCCAGTTTCAGAACCTGGCTGTATGCAAATTAGTCTGTCCCTGGCCCAGTGCATCATGTGTAGTTGTATCTCGTCATTCATCTTTGTCCTCCCTTCCATGGACACTGTGACTGAATATCATTCTTGGGCGCCTCTGGCTGGATGATGAGGAGGATTGGTAAGGTAAGTGTGAGTTGTTGCTCCAAGTATAATAGCGCTGGGTGAAAGGTCGGCCTGAAAGTGTAGATGAAAAAAGAAATGGGGTATTACAAAATAAGTTAACTGAATGAAAACATATAAATCAATTACGGTGTAGTTCAAAAAAGACAAGACTCGTGAGCGAGAAGATTTTCAGACTGAGGCGGCTTGGATACATTGATTAACTCTACTCTTCTAGTTGCACAGCAGTCATCAAAAAGAACAACAAGATAGGAGCCAGCACAGAACAGTTACAGGACCATACTACAACACCGGGCCGTGAGTCTGTGGCCCAAACTCCATTTACCTAAATTTTTCACAGTTCCAGACAAAAGGCACATACAGCAATCTAGCATTTTCCAAATCAAGTGATTAACTCAATGCGCCATTGTCAGTCAATCATACCACTCTTCGTTTCCACCACTGCACACACATGTAGCCTAGGTCTGCTGTGGTTCTTGTTGATTGGTTGTGTTTACCTTGTATTCCACTTCCTGAACGTATTCCATCAATCATCTCAGATCAAACTGACTGACAGCGTGCAAAGATGGTATGGTGGTCATCATCATCCGGTGTGGCACGTGTACGTGTTGTCCAACAGACCACCAACAGCAACTCAGTCTGTAGTGAGTGACTACGATTAAGTCCAGACTGCACCTGCAGTAGTAGGAGTACAATTGGATACATATTATTGAACAACATGGAAACATTGACCATCACTTGAGATACAAGTACTTTGTTATTATATTAAACTACTAGTATAGTTCTACTTCATGCACATTTGCTCTGAGTCAGCAAGCATCCAATGCAATGTATGGCATTATTCATTTCATATACCTGTCTTTCTCTTCTTTGTGGCTGTCAGATCACAGATGCAGCAGAGCCTTCTGAAAATGATGACGAGTTTACTTTAATTTTGGAGCCCTGCTCAAGTTCTGACATTGAAGAGTTGTGTATGCCTGCAGACAGAGGTGGTAGCCTTAAGACAGTGATGCGTTTCATATTGGAAACGAAACAGAAGATGGCTATAGTCACGTACGTTTCACTTGTTATGGAGGGACTGTTAGAGGCTACATTATTGTACTATTCTCCATCTCCATCTAATGTATGGCAAGATGGAAATGTGTTTAGGGTGAGTCAGGAAGATGGAGCAGGACTTTGAGGAGTGGAGTGCACAGTTAAATGCACAGATGTGCAACTCCAATAGGTAATTAAAAGTAAGAGAAAGGATGGTGTTGGTTTTGAAGTTTGAACCAGAAAGACAGATACACACAAATAAAGGAAGGGAGAATGTAACAATTTAAAAGCCTAGTTGTCAGGGAAGAGGAGCTCGTCCTCAAACCCTGGTGGTTCTTCTGACAGAAATAGGTCATGTAACCCACTAGTTATGTCTTCCGACTCGCTATCCTTTTCCAGCTGTGATTCACGTATTTTGTAGTCTGGTGGTATGAAGTGCTGATTCATTTTGATCATGGTTAACCTCTCCACGCTTTTGGACGAGAGACTGGTCCTTTTCACAGTTACAATGGCACCAGCAGCACTGAAATCACGCTCAGAAGAGACACTTGCAACAGGGCAAGCCAGATACTTTATCGCCAGCCTGCTGAGCACTGGCCATTGGGTTCTTGTCCTATACCAATACACCAATGAGCTTTGCTCCATGAACACCTCTGTTGTGTCATCCAGATAGGCCTGGACCAACCGCTCAATGTTCAGTGGTGCTCCGGTTTGCTCGTCCTCTTTTGGCTTTGCGACAGCAACGGACTTACCCATCCCTTTCTGTAGAAACCAAGCAGCTATTTTTTTGGTTGTGTCCGATGAATCAGATCCTGTTGGTGCTGTTGTTTTTATTGGTAGTGTTGGTGACTGCTGGGAAGCAAACGCACTGCTCTCATGCTGTGAAGAAGAACTTGACTCTGTAGGATGCTCAGTAGTACTTGCACTGTCCTGGGCTGGCACTGGCAGGCCTCTAATTGAGAGCTGTTCGTTTTCTAAATCAGTGGCTTCCTCGGCTATTACAGTTTTGTACTTGGCAACATCCCCTTCTGAAAAAGGAATTACTGCATTACTGTTCACAAATAATTTGTACCGTGGATCCAAAATTGTGGCAGTAATGTAATGTTGATTTGACACAATATTATTTTGAATCCTTGTATTCTTAGATTCGCCAAATAACATGCTTCAAGTTTTCTTTCAACACCTTCGTATGTTTCAGACACCCCCTTCAGCTCTTGCTCTAGCATGTACAACAATGGGATAGCTTGGCCCATAGTACAGTCCTCCCTGCTGACTGCACATGTGAAGACCTCAAAAGGAAGTAGCATCTCTGTCAGGCATTTAATGAGGTCCCATTGCCACATCTCAACGGTCATGGCTTTATTAACAGTAGGATCCCCTGATCTTCTTGTCATTGCCATGACATAAGCATTAAGTGGTATGTACTGCTCAAACAGCCGATCAAGCATGTAATAAGTAGAGTTCCAACGTGTTGGGACGTCCTGGACGAGTGCTTTGACTGGCATTTTATACTCACGTTGAATGACCCGTAGCTGCTTCCGGGCTTTAAAAGAATGGTTGAAATGCATGCAGATTCTTCTGCAAATGGTCAGTAAGTTGCTTACTTTGCTTTCATTTTTCAGAAAGTCTTGAACTACAATGTTAATGCAGTGTGCCAAACACGGGACCCTGAAATAGCGACCATCTTGCATGGCCTTAACTACATTACTGCCATTGTCGGTGGCAACAAAACCAATGTTAAGGCCTCTTGGTCGCTGGCATTCAAAGACCTTGCTGTTAAACTCAGCCAAATTTTTTGCAGCAGTATTCGATTTCACCGTAGCAAACATGGCTACAGTAGCATGTCTGCGAGTATCATTAAAAATCTCAGCAGTGTCAATGCCTGCAGATATCTTGACTTTAACACCTGAAAAAGAGATCCAGTGTGCAGTGATGCACATGTAATCAGTGGCTTGGCAACTGGTCCACATGTCTGTTGTCAGGTGGATACTATGCACAGCACTCTGCTGCAAGGCTTTTCCAAGGAATTCCAGCACGTCGTGGTGTAGTGCTGGAACAGCAACTCTGGCAAAATAGTAGCGGCTGGGAACATTCAATTTTGGGCAGATGGTTGTCACAAATTCCAGGAAACCCACCCCTTCAACAAAAGAAAAAGGGAGAAGGTCCAGTGCTAACATTTTAGCAAGCTTAGCATTGTTCAAACGTGATATTGGGTGGTAGTGCTCGTACTTTCTCTCCTGCCTAAACATGATAATAATGGTACGCTGCTTGGTATTTCTTTCAGTTATGCTCGATGCAGTACTTCGCGTCGCAGACTTCGCACCCGTACTCCTTGGTGTTTCCGGGTTACTCTTACTCTGGTGCCACTGAGATGTTGCTGATGCGGAGGATGTGGGCTCTACCACTGCAGTGCTGGGGACAGGGGTACTTTGTGAACCACTACCAGATAGAATGTCTCCCTCTTCTTCCTGTTCGACCATGAGTGGACCTTCTACTGCTTCCCCACCAACATTAATGGTTCCTGCTTTTATGCTACATAGGTGGTCCTCCCACTTGATTGCGTGGTGTTTTTTCAAATGGATCATTTGGCCTCCGGTACCATAGTTTGTACCAAGCTTACCACGACTAACAGAGGAATGACAAATAGAGCATATAGCAATGTTGTCCTCATTTGCGCTAACTGTAAAGAAGTCCCACACTGGGGAGCTTAACTTTTGTCTCCTGCTAGAGGTGCCACTTCCAATGCCGGATGAACTGGAGGTTGTGTGTTGAATTTCACTATGTGGCTGCGCAGTAGTACCACTACCTACTTCTGCTGAGGTAGAACTTGTGCTGGATGTAGGACGCTGCCGGCTCTGTGCTAATGTAAAAATGGTAGCTGGAGGTAGTTTTGGTGTGGACTGTGTTGGAGGTATGCGTGCTACATCCCTACTAGTCGCAGCCATTCTCGATAGGGTTAAAATGTTGGTCTCCATGTCCTCAGGCCCAGGAGTAATGCTTGTGATGACTGGGTCTGACTCGTCATCACCATCATTATCCGGCTGTTCAACATCGTACTCCATAAGTGTAAGGCTTCCTGGGACCTTCCTTTTCCCTAGCCTGGTCTTCTTGGGATGTCTCTCCCTCTCATGCTCAGATTGTTGTGGCTCCCAATTGAGATCAAGATCATCAGAGGGGATGCTTGGAGAAGAACTCGATGGACTAACCCTCCTTTTCCTTGGGGATTTGGAAAACAATAGATCTCCTGCATGAGGTGCTTCCTCTTCTTCTTGCTCTGCATCAGGCTCAATTTCCTGAACTGCCCCGACTTCGGGAGGAACAACAACTACTATTGCGGGTGGTGGTTGTTGAACAACAACTATTGCAGGCGGTGGTTGTGGTTGTTGTTTTCGTTGAACATCTACTATTGCGGGCGGTGGTTGAGGAACAACTACTATTGCAGGCGGTGGTTGCGGTTGGTCTTTTCGTTGAGCATCTACTATTGCGGGCGGTGGTTGTGAACAACTTCTATTGCGGGCGGTGGCTCAGGTTGAACATCTACTATTGCGGGCGGTGGTTGTGGATGCTGTTTCGGAACATCTATTATTGCGGGCGGTGGTTGTTGTTCACCACTTTTCTGATGTGTTCCCTCTTGCGTGGAATGTGTACTACTTTGAGATAGCGATAAGTTCAGGTCAGGCTCAGTATCACTGCTTTCCACCATTAGGCTGGCTACCTCTTCCCCACTCATCTGCTTGGGCCTGGGTTGGTGGCTTGAGCCCACTGATGCGGAGGTGCTGGCCGCAGCTTGGACCCCGGTCACCGCTGCTGCAGGCGTACTTTTTTTTTCTCCCAAAAAAGGTTTTCGGGTCAACACCAGACTTAAGTGTCACTTCCTTCTTCTGTTCTTCCTTCTTCTTCTCAGCAACTTTCTTGGTCTTGGAGGACCTGGTACCTGCTTTCTTTGGGGTCATCTTCTTCAGATGTCAGCAGCAGCACTCAGTTGCACAAGTTGCTGAGAATGATGTCTGGTCAGGTGAGTCACACCACACGTGACGTAGTACAGAAGGACGTCCGTCTGGCAGTAGAACAGGCGATGAATGATGACAGACACCTCCTCTTCAGTCTTTTGTGCACCTACAAGCAAAGAAGGCAAATAACATCAGTCGAATGTGGATTTTTTTAGCTTTAATTTTAATTACTACTAGAAGTATTAGTACACTCAGTAAGAGTGAGAATAGCAAAGAACTAAAATGCAAATGTAGTGGAAGTGGAACTTGTTTATCCTTAATTTGTGCATCATTTTGGATGGATGCAGCATCAGTGACCTGCAGCAGATAGCAATGGGGATGTGAACAGTAGTAAGCCAACAGGAACAATGGCAAGACACAGGTTAATTTGTCAAAAACAAAACAGCACACTACTACTACCACCACAGCTCCCAGCCACATGGGCACTCATAACAGGTACATGGGTAAAGGCCAGAAAACAATAAACTCAAGCAGGCCTATTTTTTTTTTTTTTAAAATATATTTTTATTGCAGGAATTAGTAAATCGGTACAAAATCGACCAGCATAATAACACAAGCAATATCAGCGAAATACAACCCTGTGTCCCCGCACCGTAAGTTCCGTACACAGCCTTCCGGCCCACAACCCTGGGGTCGGGCGGCGAAATTCAATGGGGGCTCAGAAGGATGTCAGAGCTGGTCCGGATGATCCACTGTCCGTCATCTGCTTTTCCAAACAAGCCTATAAACCCAAAAGAAAAACCCCCCACCCTCAAAATACTACTAACCAAAGTAAATCCCACCCAACCCCGCCATCAGCGCCTGAGAACAACCGCAACAGGATCTACTATGGGACCCACGGGGAAAGCAACAGGAATAATAGTGCAAACGTTTTAATGGGACTCGGGGCGAGTCGCTTCTTCACCTTCAGAGTCGCTGGGGGCGCAATAATCCCTGAGGGCCTGCACTAACATTTCCCACTCCAACGCTGCCTCCTGCGCCTTCTCATTACGCTGCCTCCCAGCCAGTTGGTATCTCAGGGTGCTCTCCCCCGCCGCCCACTTCAAGAGCTCGCTGTGCCATCGACTTCCTGTCGGACCCACTCGTGCCTTCCAGTTCCTGGTCACCTCTCGCTTAGCAAGAAGGAGCCCTAGGTCGATAAATTCGCTGGAGATTTTATTCTTAGGGGTATGAGGGAACCAGTGTAGGAGTCCCACCGCCGCATCAAATGATAAGGATCTCCCCGTCACCTCCTCCAGGGTCTTCCCCACTTCCACCCAGTAGGATGATAATCCCGGGCAGGCCCATAACATGTGGAGGAGGTCCGCCTCCTGAGCCGGGCACCTAGGGCAATCCGCCGAATTCGTGGCAAAATATCGTTTAATTTTCACTGGGGTCAGATATGCTCTATGGAGAACGTAATAGTGGACCAGCTGAAAACGGGCGTGGCGTGTGCCCTTCCAGGCTCGCCGCACCAACTGGGACCAGGTCGTCTCCGGGATCTCCCTGCCAATGTCCTCCTCCCAGCGGTTTCTCAAAGTAGTGAGAGGAGCCAACCCCTCGTTGATCAATCTGCCGTAAAGGCAAGTGACCGCCTTCACCGTGCCCGCAGACATCATCACGTATTGGCACACCGGAGATAAGGTGGGTTCCTCCTGCCCGCTCTTCCAGTGCGCCTGGATCGCTCGAACAATGGCCGAGTGCAACAGAAAGTCACCACGGGGGATCTCGAAGCGGTCGATAAGATCCTGGAAGTGCAAGAGCGCCCCTTCCTCATACAGATCCCCAACCAGCTGTAAGCCAGCGTCCTCCCAGGCCGCCAATCGCGACCAATCGCCTCCATGGGGGAGGGCCGTCAGCATCCCCAAAGGTATTTCGGGCGCATATGGTGTTCTCAGATGGCCTCGGGCGTGAGCCCGATTCCAACATAGGCGGACGGTCCGCTCCTCCAACGACAAATCCCGCAGGGCCAAACGTTGCCGCAGCACTATGAAGGAGAGAACATGCCTGGCCATGCCCGTCCCCCGTCTGTCTTCCGGGCCTCGAAATTCCCGGGCGATCGCCTGGGTGAAGGTCTGGAGCTGCGCCGCCAGATAATACTTTTCGAAGTCCGGCACCGCAAGCCCCCCCTCATCCTTCGGCCTCATCAGGGTCTTGAGGGCCACCCGACGGCGGCCCGAGCCCCAGAGGAATCCGACCACCATAGATCGTAATAGTCGAAACGTGGCCGGTGGGATCCAGATCGGTAGTGTCCGGAAATAATATAAGAGCCTGGGAAGCGCCACCATTTTAAGCAGAGCGATCCGTCCCGCCACCGAGAGCGGCAGCGTGGCCCAGAAGTCCATGCAGCCTCGAAGTGCTCGAGTGCTGCGGGCAATGTTCCCATCTAGGAGGTCGGATGGGTCGTGATAGACGAATACCCCCAGGTACTTAAAGCAGTCGGGCTCCCATCTAATCTCCCTACTTGGAGTAGGGGCGGGGGCACCCTTACGAACCGGGAAAAGACAGGTCTTGGACCAATTCACCCGGAGGCCCGAGACCTCCCCAAACTCCGTGAGCGCCGTCGCCGCTCCATGTAAAGCGTCGAGGGGGTCCTCTAGGAAGAGCAACAGATCGTCTGCATACAGCGAAACGTAGTGCGGGCCCGAAGGCGTCCACAGGCCCATATAGTGGGCTCCCGATCGAAGATGCAGCGCGAGAGGTTCCACCGCCAGTGCAAAGAGAAGTGGGGACAACGAACACCCCTGCCTCGTGCCTCGTTCTACCGGATATTGCGAGGAAATCAGTGGTCCCGCCCGGACCCTGGCCGATGCAGAGGCATAGAGAACCGCGGTCCATCTGATGAAGCCCTCTCCGAGGCCGAATCTCCGCAGCACCGTGCAAAGGTAGTCCCACTCCAGGCTATCAAAGGCCTTCTCTAGGTCCACCGATAAGACAACCGGGGACGGGGCATCCACAAACGGTTCCCCTAGCAAACGGAACAACCTGCGAATGTTCATAGTCGTGTTACGCCTTGGGATAAAACCTGCTTGGTCCTCATGCACCAGGGAACTCATGTGTCCCAGCAGCCTCGAGGCCAAGATACTGCTCAGTATCTTATAGTCCACCATCAGCATCGATAAGGGACGGTAAGACCCCGGGTCTGACGAGTCCCTTCCTGGTTTGAGGAGAGGAACCACCAACGCCTCACACATCGAGCTCGGGAGCCGCCCCAGCCTCTTCGCCTCTCTGTAGACCACCAATAACCTAGGGGCCAGGAGGTCAGCATAAGCTGCATAAAACTCCACGGGCAGGCCGTCCAGGCCCGGGGTCTTATTTCTCGCCATCCGTTTAATGGCACCGCGGATCTCCCCCAATTCTATGTCGGACCCCAGGGCTTTCGCCACTTCGCGCTCCACTGTTTGGAGCTCCAGTGGGCGCAGATAATTATCGAGCCGGTCAGGGTCTCGGGCGGAGCGACTGCGGTATAAACTTTCGTAATAATGCCGGAAGCAGCTGAGAATCTCCGGTTGGGTGTATACCTCGGTTCCGTCCGCCTTACGCATACTTGTCGTCAATGAGGACTGACGCGTAGGGTTGGCCAGCCATGCCAACAACGCGCTCGATCTGTCCCCCTCCGCGATGGACCGGACCGTGTAGGCCTTGTAGTCAAAACAGCGAAGCCGTTTGACCTCCGCCGCCACCTTCTCCCTCGCCCCCGCCGTGTGTACCTGTAATTCCGGGCACCCGGGGCGGCGAACTTCCAGCTCGCGGAGCTTCCGGTCCGCTGCGTCTAAGTCAGCTAGGATAACTCGCCTCATGCCCACCTTTTTAGAGATGCAGTAACCCCTCACCACTACCTTAAAAGCGTCCCACTCTAACGCTCTTGTACTCGCGGTGCCGCTGTTGGACGCAAAATATTCCGATACCTTATCCCCCAGGTCCGCCCTAAAAACACTGTCCTCAAGAATCTCGGGTCGTAACTTCCAGGTGGGCACCGCCGGCGCCCCGGGGAGCCAGCGAAGGTCCAGCAGGAGGGGGTTATGGTCTGAAATGGTCCTGGACAGGTACTCAGATCGGACCGCTGCCGAAACCAGTTCGGGCGAGCCAAGAAATCCATCCAGTCTGACATGCAACTCATGTAGGCTCGAGAAGTATGAATAGTCCCTAGAAGTGGGGTGATGCGCCCTCCAGATATCCGTCAGACCCCAGTGGGTCTGCCAATCCTTACGACCCTTAGCCGTGCGACGAACCGGAGAATCGGGAAGGGGTGGATGTGAGCGGTCAGTGTCTACGTCCACTACTGAGTTGAAATCTCCTCCAAGCAAAAGGGGCCCGGAAAAGAAGTGGGCCAACGAGCCCGATAACCTGGAAAGGAAGGCAGTCTGGTCTATATTAGGAGCGTACATACAGCAAACGTTCAAGTCCCTCCCTCCTAAAGTGCCCGAAATGGCCACGTAACGCCCCTCTGGATCTATCACTGTGTTCGTGACCTGGAAGGGGACCCCAGCTCTAACCCAAATTAGCGCCCCCCTGGCATACGCGGAGTACGATGTGTAGAAGACCTGCCCCCTCCATCTACGCTGTAGCGCCGCCCCTTCCGCCTTGTTCAGATGAGTTTCCTGCAGCAGCGCCATTTGCACTCCCCTACGCACTAAATAAGCGTGGACTTTGTGGCGCCTGGACATAGTATGAAGCCCCCGCACGTTCCAAGTAACACATTTCAAATTAGCAACATCAGCCATTGTCCCATATTGTCCTCGCACAGTCTCCCCATCCGGGTCCCCACAAAAAAAGTACATCAAACCTCCCAGCACTGATGGCGGCCATTTTCCCCAACCAAGGCCAAACAACCCAAGAACGAACCAAACCCCCACCCACCCTCCCCAGAACAGGACCCAAACAGCACCATCCAGATCCCATCCAAACCTTGCCCTCCAACAACCCAATAACCCCTACTAATCCTGCGGTCGCCACCGTAGGAAGGCCTTAAGGGCCAGGTGCGGGCCGGGCGGAGGCAGTGGGCCCTCGACGCTCAGGCTACCAGGACTAAAACAAGCCCAAAACAGTACCAAAGACCCTCGGGGCAAAAACAGGGGCACCCCACCCTCCCCGCCCTCGTTGTCAGCATCAAGTGACGGCAACCGCCTCCCCCCTGCCGGGCCCCCTCCCAAAATGAGGTAGCTTAACCCGTTACCCCTGTCCATCCAGAAGGTCTTCCGCCGACTTCGGTGTGATCACCGGTGTATGGGCGCTATCGGTCACCGAGTCCTCGGAGTCCGACTGTGCCCCCTCGTCACCCGGGTCCGCTTCCTCTGCAATGGCATCGTCCCGTGCGCCAGACAACTCAGATAACACCTCCAGCACTCCCCTCCGCTCCGTCGACGTCTCTGCAGTTGAGGGCCCCCCTGAGCGGCCACGGCGATTCCTAATCCTCCTGGATCGCCGTCTCTGTTCCGGCCCCTCCGCCTGTTGGGATGAGGAGCCGAAGCCATCTTTCCCTGCTCTGTAAAGCTCGAGCCAGGCACAGACATCCTCCGGGGTGTCGAAGAATTGAGTCTTGTCATCGACAATGATGCGGTGCCTAGCAGGATAGAGTAGCGAGTACTGGATGCCCTCGCTCCTGAGCTCGCGCTTGACCGCCAGGAAGGAGAACCGCCTGCGTTGAGTTTCGTAGGTGTAATCCGGGAAGATGTTCACCTGACTGTTCGCCACTTTGAATGGGCCATTATGCCTGGCGGCATTGAGGATGAAGTCTCTGTCCCGAAAGTGTAATAACCGCGCCACCACTGGTCTCGGGGCACGCCCCTGCTGCGGTGGCCGCGCCGGGACTCTGTGGGCACGCTCCAAGGTGTAGAAGGAGGACAGCCCCTCCGGGGCCACCGTGTCACGGAGCCAGGCCTCCAAGTACGCCACCATGTCGCCATCCTCGATCTTTTCCGGAAGGCCCACCACGCGGATGTTGTTCCTCCTGTTGCGGCCTTCCGCATCCTCCGCTCTCTGCTCTAGGGTCGCAATCCGGGATAAGGCATCCTTCATTGACGCAGCCAAGGTTCGCTGTGCCGGCTCCAAGGTTTTCACCGAGCTCTCCACCTCCTTGACCCGGTCCGACAGTTTGCCGTGGTCCGCTCTAAGGAGACCAAGGCTCGTCGCCACCTGGGCAATGTCTTGTTGGAGGGCCGATCGTGTGGTCGCCATCGCCTCCAGGACGCGGTCGAACTGCTGTTGCATCGACGCACCACCAGAACTCTTTGGGTCCCCATGTTCCTCTCTGTCCTGGGTCTCCGAGTCTGAGGCGGTTGGGGTAGCCCCCTTGGCTCCTCTAGGTTTCCCCATGTCGCCGGGGGTACTCCGTGATGGTCCAGGAGCATGCGTCTCCGGGGGCAGATGCCGACCGCGACCCTCCCGGTCACTGGATCTTAAGTCGAGTATCGGAGACCTCCTTCTCCAGGGCCTGCGGGAACTTCTCCACTTCGGCTCGCGCCACCACCACGGCGTCCGAGGGCACCGATAAGGGGGCGGAGACAACCGCCGCCAGGTCGGGCAGGCCCGCACAGCCGCTAAAGTCCCGGGGTGAGGGTCACCAACTCCACCGGACGATTTGTGGCGCCAGAGTGTCGCGCCTCCCATGGGAGTGGACAGGCCAGGAAACTGTAGCTAGGTGCGGCGTCGTGAGCGCGGCCACCGCCTGGTTCACTAGACGTCCGCTCACGGGATCCACTATAACGTGGGCATCCGTCCGGTTACCCAACCGAGTGCATTCTCGTTGTGGAAAGTCCGATCCGACCGATATCTAGTGCACAAATCAGCCGGGGATGGCAAAGCCGGGGGCGAGACGCCGCCGGCGGCGCTCCTCCAGTTCAATGGATCCGGCTAGGGGGACAATGAAGTCCGGGCGCCATGTTGGATCCGCAAACTTCGGTTTTACGCCGGATCACCACTCGTCCGAGCCACAGCAAGGGCCCTGGCAGGTCGTCGTCGGTCCGTCCAGCAGAATGCGGGGTTCGGGGTGCCCCGCAGCCTCCGATTTACAGGATAATCACGGGCTCAGTCCCGGAGCCGAGCTCTCAGGCGACCATCACCATCGGCGCCCAAGCCACGCCCCCCCCTCAAGCAGGCCTATATCCCTATATGGCCAGAAAAAGGAGGATGCCTGTTAAACATCACAGGTTAATGCAAAAAAGAAAATCCCCATCGCTAAAAGGTTTGAAAGTTACACAACAACAACACAAACAACAAAGGCATTTACAGTTTTTTACACACACCCAAACAGTTAACTACACCCCAAACACCACATTTGGAAATTCAATGCATTGCCACCCATGCCCTAAATGATGTTAAATTCAATAGACAAAATGGAAACCGCTACATCACGCATCCCCGCTGACTACCTCTGGGACTCTAGGCCTACTGGCAGAAGAAATCACAAGTTTGTAGGCCTGCGACAAAACTAAAGCACGATGGAAGGTCACACAAAATGGCCACCCCCACATGGCCTGGCCACCCCCAACAACATGAAAAGAAAGAGAAGACAGACAATACATGCCTATGGCAAAAGGACAATGCTTGGCTTCACAAAATGGCCGCCCTGCCACCCACATGGTCAGGCCACCCTCAAACAGCAAAGTACATAGAGGACAGAAACAGTAAGTGGTCCATGCTCCAAAAACTGCAACCAGATGACAACCTGAGGAGTTTCTTTAGCAAAATGAACAGCATCAACATTTTTGAGAAGGTTTTATGCAACTCGAGACATATTGCTTGCGAGATTGCAAATTCGGCGTGTTCGGCAACGCGAATTGTACAAAACGTCGTTACCGCGTACCCGAGCACGTACAATGAGCGCGCGAAAAAGACTAAAACTGTAAGGTCGCGTAGTCGCACTGTGCAAAGTTACCAAAACTACGCGAGCTGAATTCTAGGGTTACCTAGTGCGCAGAAAAAGCCATATTATTCAACACACACTCAAAACCTGCAATTCAACACCAAAAACACATTTTGCTAATCAATCCAAAGCCATCATGACCTACATGATGTTACACTTACAACTTAAACACCACAATAACAGTTGAACAACTTTCATGCACCCATGATGATGTCTCTAGTAGTACACTTGGGCCTACTGGCAGAGTAGGCCACAAGCTTGGAGGCCTATGGCAAAAACACAGGGGCTACAAACACAAAATGGCCGCCACCACCTGGCCAAGCCACCCGTAAGTAAATGAACTCAAGCAGGCCTACACTAACTACATGAACTACTAGGGTTACCTAATTTTACAAAAAAAAAATGAAATTCCACTACAAAAGAGTTTGCAATTGAATCCAATGCCATCCATGATGTTTTTTACAGACACCACAGAACCATGGTTGGACCCGTGGGTACCTCTAGGCCTACTGGATGAAATTTCAAAGACATACAACTTGGCCCCTCATGAAAGTATAGGCCTCCCTCAATAATAATTTTAAAGAAATATTGAGAAGCACAGAACACTGTAGTTAGAAAAAACCCAAACCAAACAAACATTTACAGTACACCAATTCTCAATTCTCAAACTTACTTGTAAAAGAAAAGTTCAAATCCAAAATTCCTCAATAAATCCAATCAAATGATATGATGCAGCAGACATACACAAAGAGTGATCCTTCCAGCTCCAAATCCAAATGAAAGTGAACACCACATCGACAAAGCACTGGGAGGAGCCTAGTGGACAGGAACGGGAAGTTGGAGACTCAGGGGCACTTCCTTTCTCTTGAAAAAAAAAGAGTAGAAACAAAAAGAGGACTCCTAGCCCAAAAAAATACAGCCAAATCACAATCTAGGAGTTTTCCCGAGCAAAATGATCATTTTTGAGAAGGTTTTAACCTGCTCGAGAGATATTCTGTGCCAGATTGCAGTTTCTACGTGTTCGGAAACGCGATCTTACCAACATGGCGCTGCAAGGAAGATCGCGCGTCCTAATGACGTGTTCGCGCGTCCGAATGACGTTATCGCGTTCTCACAGTCGCATGGGATTGTGCGGTCGGATTCCAAACATCGTAGCGAACGCGACCGGGAGGGAAAAGCGAGAAAGCGAACGCAGAACCACGGTAAGTCATTACCGCGCATGCGAGAATGCTATTGAGCGCGCAAGGAAGAAAAACTACTACGCTACGCTGTAAATTGCGAAGTAGTCGACAACTTCGCGCTCACCGCGAAGTTGCCGAAAATTCGCAAACTCCGCGAGCGGAGCATAGTTCTCCGCCCAGGGTTACTAATCATAGGGCTTTTGTCAGAGCTGCCCCACCACAGCTGCTTGTGTCAGCCTTACAGCATTCTCTTCAAGTGAATGCAAAAGCCTCAATTGCCTGTCTTTATCATGGCAGGGCGTCTGTTTTTTGCTGAGGGCGCCTACCAACCTGACATGCAGGATGTCCCACCCTTCTTTGAGGAGAACTTTGTAGAGGCTCTAGCTGCCTCAGTGATGCATTCTGTGAACTGGGACCTAGCAGCCACCCCCCAACCTTTTACAAGCCATCTGCAGAGGTATGCCCTCAATTCTGCCCCTCCACCTGGCCCGGCCCACACAGGTAATGACACAATCTCCAATAACTGGCCCTGAATTGAGATCATGACCCACATCTCTCGCACATTTACCTCTGAACATGCCACCCGAGGAGGTAATCCCATGCCCTCCACCTCACACGGCCTGACACTCCCTCCTCCACCCTTCTGGTGATTCTACTACTCCGCTACAGAAACGTCAGAGAGTCCAACGTGATTACTCCCTCTATGTCCTCCCACACCCCCCAACCCACCGATTCCCCTGTAATTTGTCCAGATTCTTTCATCCACCCACGCTCCTCAGCCTTGGCCCCACTCCCTCCTGTCACAGACTACGTCCATGTAAGTGTCATGAAGGGATCTGATGAAGTAGTGTGTAATAGATTGCTCTCAGAGTGTTCCTGGTCTGACATTGCGGAGAAAGTGACAGAAACCCCAGAACTGCATCCTAATCTAGCAACATTTTGGAAGTGCTCGTCCAAAAACCACAGGAAGGGGAAAAACAGGTCATGGAAAGCCTGTCAAGATAAAGTCCTCGACTTGACTGGGCCCCTATGCAAACTTTTAGAGATGGCAAACTCAGCTAAAGATATGGGCTCCCCAATCGACCCTGACAAATTTGCTGGATGGGGCCAGAGAGTGCTATGCATGCTGGGGAACGCTAATTGTGCCTTGTCAGCGGATGTAAATCCATACTCATCCACATAGACCCCAAACTAGCGGAACTGGCCAACGCACAATCGGGCCCAAAGTCGAATGACCTCCTCCTCGGAGACAGATTTGTTAAAGATATTGTAAAATGTGTGCAAACCTTTACTGCACTCGACAAAGGGCAGTCCTCACTGCACATGGCATTCTGAAACCAATGTCTTTTTGGGTGGCTCGGCCGATAAAGGGGCGTTTGACTGGCCATTCATACACACTACAGGCCCTTCCAGACCATACCAAGGCTGAAGTCATACCTAAAGGGCTGAGGCACGTTCCAAGTTCTATCCTTCCAGAACCATGGAAGGCACTATCATTACCACGGAGGTCCTCCATGAGGCCATGGAAATTTCAACACCTCTTTAGGTGCCTTAGGGAAGACTTATTTCCCCTTCATCCGTTCAACTGGGTGGTAAGATGCAACTCTTCCTCCACACTTGGAAGTCCATCACGCAGGACTCGTGGGTTCTGTAAACTCTCTCTGGTTTCAAACTGAAGTTTTTTGGGACACCCCACCAACCCCTCCTCCCATGACCTCTCCTTTTTTCTTTTCAAGATCAAGCTTTTGTTGAAGACAAACATACCCAACTTCACCAGAAAGGGGTGATCTGCCATGGTCACCCCAACCCCGCGGGGTTTTGCAGCAACATCTTCGTGGTCCTCAAAAAAGTGAAAGGTGCTCGTCTGGTCATCAACTTAAAGGAGTTCAATTTTTACACTCTTTATTGCCATTTCAAAATGGAGGGGATTCATATCCTCAGAGACCTCCTTCAGGAGATTGGATGGCTCATCTCGACCTGAAGGATGCATATCTCTCTTTTCCCATTTTTCCCCCTCATTACAAGTTCCTCCAATTCATGTGGGAGGGTCAATGGTTTCATTTCAAGGTCCTTCCTTTCATTCTGTCCTTGGCACTGTGGTGCTTCACCAGGGTGATAGTAGAACAACTCTGTGCCTGAGGAGTTTATGTTATTGCTTATCTCGAAGATATACTCTTGATGCCACAGGACAAACACCTGCTTTCATAGACCATTCAACTGCTCGAGGATTTGTCTGGTCAATCAAAAGAAGCCTAGTCTTTGTCCCTCCGAGTGCATAGGATCCTTCGGCTTCCAAATAGACTCAGTGTTAACCCACTCTCCCTTCCCCATCTGAAATTGCAACTAGTTCAGAAAACAATTTGCTCAGCTCTTTCCAAATACAGAGTCTCTCTGAAAATTCTAGTCAGAACTGTGGGTCTGTTAGCCTCATCCATACAGGCAATATTCCCAGCCCCCTTGCACTATTGAACTTTACAACACCTAAAGATTCAACAGGGTCTTTCCTATTCCACACAATCAACCTCACAACAGATAACCAATCATAGCTGCAATGGTGGCTCAATCACATGGCAGCATGGAAATGCAGGGCCATTTTTGGCTCCCTTCAGCCAATTGTGATCGAATCGATGCCAGTCAGTGGTTTTGGGGGGCCAGACGCAGGAACATCTCAAAATGCGGCTGTTGGAAGTCCAACTAAGCACAACTCTACATAAATTGCTTGGAGCTCTGTACGGGTTCTTTTGCAATCGAGACTCCTGCCCCCCACTCTTCCGGTTGTTGTGTTTCATTGAGGATGGTCTACATCTCCGTTGTCCAGTACATCAACAGACTGGGCGGAACCAGGTCCCAGGTTTTGTTAGAGATTACCAAGAAATTTTGGCATTATTGACCTCAACACTACATCACAGTGATTGCAGAGTATCTCCCAGGGTTGCGACAACTTTGTGGCAGACTGGAATTCTCGGTAGCTTTAGGACGCCTGCAAGTCTAAATTCCACTTACTCCTGAAGCAATGGGGCAAGTGGGACACAGACCTATTTGCTTCCTGCCTATCCAATCAACTTCCAAAATTATTTTCCTGGCACCCAGATCTGATAGCTCTGGCCACAAACACTTTCTTTCAACACTGGCACGGCCCTCCCCCCTATGCTACCCCTCCTTTTCTCTTGATCCCGAGAGTGTCAGCCCAAACTCGCAACCAACAGATAGAACTAATGCTGATCATTCCACTGTGGAGATCCCAACCCTGGTTCCCCATCCAGATGGAGATGTCTTGTGCATGTCCGTCGCAGATTACTTAATTCCCGGATCTTCTTCTAAATCTGTTGGGAGTTCGACATCCCTTACTGATGGAGGACCATCTATATCTCATGGTGTGGCACATTTCAGGGACTATTGGCTCTTGCCTGGCATTTTGGAACAATCTGAAAATGTTCTTCACTGATTCTGGTCAGATGCCATACATAAACCTTATGCCTCCACTTGGCGACGTTGGCTGGGTTAGTGCAACGAACAGAGTTTGGAACCATCCGGGTGCCCCATTGTTTTTGTCATCAATTTCCAAGCAGGTTTGGTGTCTTCAGTAGTATCTAGTCTTCTCATAACAACTATCACTATGCCCTCTCAGCCTGGCATGCCTTGGTGAAAGGGAAACCGATGGGCGATCATTCCTCAGTGAGCCAGACCATTGTTAGTTTAGCTTAAGCAATCCTCCATGACACAAACATGCATATTTGTTCGATGTAAATATTGTCCTTTCTTACATACAGAGATGGCCGGCCAATTCTGACCTTTCGAGGAAGCCATTGTCAGCAAAGTTGGCCATGCTGCTTTGCTTGAATGAATGAAAAATAACTTGTATTGCGCAACTAAAACCCGAAGGCATCAAGGCGCCTATCAAAACGTTCAAAAGAAGGCAAAACAAAACTACAGGTAGGCTTTGGCAAATAGCCGAGTCTTCAGGGCCTTTCTAAAGGACTGCATAGTAGGAAGGGACTTAATTTCCACAGGTAAAGCGTTCCACATTGTCGGTGCTAAACTAGAGAAAGCTCTGCCACCCCATGTAGCTCTGCGGACGCGGGGTACTAAAAGCAGCGACTTATCAGTGGAACGCAGATTTCTGTAGGGGATTTAAGGAACCAAAAGGTCTCTTATCCCACCTGACCTATTTCTTGCTAAGGCCCCATAGGTCAGACACATTATTTTAAAGGAAATCCTGTCCTAAATTGGGAGCCAGTGTAAAGATTTCCTTGCAGAAGTGGCTGACGCACGTTTGGGTAGGTCTAACACAAACTTGGCCGCCGCATTCTGGACCATTTGTAGTCGCCGAAGCAACCCCTTGTTGAGTCCTGCATACAGCGCATTACAGTAATCAAGTCGGGAGCCTATAAGTGCAACCACGACTTGCTTTCTCGCCTGTTGAGATAGATAGTGCTTAATCTTCCTCAAGATATGGATTAGGCCTCAGCAGGTGGAGACTGTTCTATTCACCTGCTGACGCAAACTGAGGGTAGGGTCGATCAGGACTCCCAGATTTTTAGCTAGGGCAGCAGGTACCGGGCATGTTCCCAATGATGCGGGCCACCAATTCGCACCCCAAATGTCCTCCTTTCCTCCAAACACCAGGATCTCCGTCGTCTCACCATTTAATTTCAATGAATTGCAGATCATTCATTGAGCGACTGCCTCCATACAGAGTCTAAAATTGGAGGCAACCGAGCTGACAGGCTGGGAGAGGGAGACCAAGATCTGAGTGTCGTCGGCGTAGGAGACTACCTCCATCCCAAAAGATCTAAAAAGTCTGGCAAGTGGGGTCACATAGATGTTAAAAAGGGTCAGACTTAGCTCCGACCCCTGAGGGACCCCACAATGCACAGGCAGGGATGGAGATAGAAACTCCCCCAGCTTCACTCTCTGTTCCCTCTGGTCAAGAAAGGAGGTCAGCAAACTAAGTGCGGACCCCTCCATCCCAATCTCCCTCAGGCGAGATGTTAACACCAAGGGAGAGAGGGTGTCAAACGCAGCCATAAGGTCTAACAGGATGAGGAGGGTGGTCTGGCCCCCATCAACTCGGGTGCGGATGTTGTCCAACACTATGGTAAGGGCCGACTCAGTACTATGCCCCCTCCTAAATCCGTGCTCTGAATGATCCAGATGGCCAGAGTTTTCCAGAAAGGCTGCAAGATGCTGGGGCTAATTATGAGTCTCCTGCCACACTGGTGGTCCAACCACCTGGTTATAATTGTGATGGTCAGACTGCCATTGGACCGCCACAACCGTTGGGGATTTGTTATCTCTCGGCATTGGCGTGGTGATTTGAGGCTGCAATATGCTGGCGCCACCGCTGCGGCACGGCCAAGCATATTACAAGTTTCCACACTGCCACAGTTTTCATGATGGTGGGCCTGCCATGAAATGTTTGGTGGTGAGAAAACTAAGGGGCTTGTTGCCCTAGGGGGCAAATGCAGGGAGGCACATGTTGTGCCCCCCTGTCAGTATGTACCCATGTTCCTGCACACCAAGGACTTTCTAAGGCTCAGATATGATATTTTTCCAGGTTCTGGGCTGACAATGAAATAGGTGTGTTCCAGTGGGATGGCCATGAGTTCCAGCTTTAGTTTTCAAATGTTGTATTTTATTTGGCTGCTGGGAAAATATGTTATTAAATAGCGAAGAAAGAGAAAGCATAATCCTCGCCTCCAAATCCTTAACAGAGTTGAAAATTCCAGTCGTGTTAGCTAGAATTATTTTTAGTTTACGCAATATAAAACTGCAAAAAGTAAATAAATAAATACGCGTTTTGTACACTTCTGACATTGGGCTACACATGGGCTACATTTGTGCGATATTTATGCTACATTTGGACTCTTCTTTCTCTGGTGGCCAACTTGGGAGACTCAAACTCAATTTCTAGGGGGGATGTGAAATGGATTAAGGACAACTTTTTGAGGATGGCATCGCAAACGCGGGAGAGTGAGGAACTGACTAAACCCAGAGCCAGAGCCAACTTCCTCCTCCTGACTACGCCTTCAATTGAACCTTATCTAAAAATTGTAAGCCGCCCATATCACCGACACTTGCTTATTAGATTTAGGTTCAACATCATACAGTATTCCCTAGGTGACTTCCCCGTATGGGGGGTCCCAGATGAGTCAATCCCATGCAGCTGCGATAACTTCTCAGAGCAGTCCCTTATGCATTTTGTAATGTTTTGCGATCATTTTAAGAAGTGCAGAATGCAGTTCTTGGTCCCTATCTTAAGGGAAGCAGGTTTTGCACAAGTACGCCCAGCCCTACTTTATTTACAGCTACTGGGTAGCCCCAGGACAATCTTCAGGGTTGCTAGCTTTCTGGTCGCAGCAATGCGCATGAAGGCAAGGAAGCTATCCCCGAGGTACTTGGAAGGATGACCCCATTATACTGCAGATTCTGTTAAAGTTTTTTTAAACTTTTCTCATCTTTATATTGTGATCGATTTGTATTTGTACCAACTTTTTAATTACTTGAATGCATTAGACACTGTTACTGGGCTTGACTTTTTAATGATTTTAACTATATGAACTTTGTGACATTTTTAAATTTGCATTGTCTTGTTGCTTTTATGATTTTAATCAATCGAATAAAGCTTGCTTTTGACTTTGACTCTTTTGTTATGAAGCTCTCTAATTTCCTCATTTTCTACAGTATCCTCATTAGAAAACGCTTTCAGTTTTCCACTTCAATTCCACCCGGATGGAGTTCAGATGTGCTATACTTTTGGCATAAATTTAGAATATTAACGCTGTAGTTGCTCTTTAGAACACTGCGGTAAAGCTACAGTTGATCACCAGGGAATTAACTGGCAGTCTGTTGCTGGTGTTGAAAGTGCATGTTTCAGTATGCATGCCAGAATGCTCTACTGAAATAGAAGAGGAAGAAACTCATTGAAAAGAGTCCTAATTTAGTTTTCTACAGCACTAACCATAATTCCTATGATGAAATAAGCCACTCATTTTCTTTCTTTCCAAATTAAATGTTTTAAGTTTTACCAGTTGGATTCAAACAAGATGACGTTAGGTGTGCCACACATTTGTCATAAGTAAGACTGTTAGCACTCTGGTTCTCTAGAACTCTCTGGGAGGCTGCAGTGGAACACAGGGGAATCAACTGACAGGTTGCCAGTGTTGTCAGATTGGGCTACTTCAAGAAAAAATAAGCGATATTTTCCCCATATGTGTGGGAAATAACTCTCTTGGTGGGTTGCACACATTTAGATTTTATTATGCCCTGTGTGCGTGATGAAGAACACATTCTATGTCAGGACCGGAGGCGAGTACTATGCATTTCTTTGCTCACTCTTTATTAACAGCATGTTCAAAGATAAAGTAAAATAACAACATATCACAGAACTACAACTCCCATGAACACTAGGAGTAACCATGGCCAACAACAGTTCAATCACATAGGAGTCCGATAGTCCATATAATAATGCTGGTGTCGCAGTCCTTCCTCTTTCTTCACTGCTGCCTCATCAGTGAAGACCCTTCATTCCTTCTTCCTGCCGTGGGTAAATAGCTTTGGGGATTTGATTGATTGTCTTTTGGACTTCATTTTACTAACTTGTATTTTGCTCTGCAAGCGCCCTCTTCTCAGCGGTTTCACTCCGCTTCAGTTCGCAGGCTCTTTAGCCCGAGCGCGTCTTTTCTTTATTCCGTCTGGGTGCACTAGGTGGTGCTATTTTCCACCTCCAACACATTTTCTCGCACCATAGAGTAGCTAGGAGTGCTCTGGTGGTCGTGTTTGCGTTTGAGAGATCCGAGCAGCCTCCTGCTCGTGCCTGCTTCCCTCCCAACCCTTGCCTGACACCACAAAGCAGTCAGAGAGAACAGCTTAACCCATAAACACATTTATTAACCCTGGGTGTAGTGGGCAGAGTGGGGCTACGCCGAGCACCATGTAATTTTGAGAACAAACTCCGTGAAACTCCGCGTAGCCCACGCATGCGCAGTTTTCACCAAGAGCGCGATAAAGCGGAAGAGGGCAGCCTGGAGACACCGCAGCTAAGGTAAGGCATTTTTCTGTACTTTTAACTCGTTTTTACAAAGTTTTAACCAATTGCTAATAGGGCGGGTGGGAGGAGGAATCTGGCCAACTCTGCTCCGCTGTGGAGTGTGCGGAGGTCTACGCATTTTCTGCGGAACGCTGGATAGGCAAATCTCTGCACACTCTGCGGGTGGATGGGAGTTCTCCACTCACGGTTAACATTTATTTTGTATTGCCTTTCACCTAGGTCACCTTTTCCTTGGCAACTAGTGGTCAGAATTTTAGAGCAGCGGTGAGGAGGCTGCCCTTCTTAATTATGGTGGGTATCTTATTTGTGCTCTTACCCTCCATAAATGATGCAATCCCAGCAGGACCATGATTATGCTCCGTCTCTTTCCTCTGTGGAGGAATGGCCTACCCAACAACGCATTCCTGTAGCAGTGGACAAGCTCCTTTCTGGGGACATTTCACAGGTGTTGGCCCCCTGCAGGAAAGTGTTGATAAGCTCTCTGCGCAGGTCTTCAAGGGCATGGGGATACTGGGAGACCGGGGGCTGGACCTAGTTGGGTGCCCCAGCTCACCCATGTAAGGTTAATAAGCGTGACCGGGGCACCTTGAAGGCTTTAGCCGGCTGGCTGACGTCTTTCACAAGAGTGCGCAAATGCTTAAATAGGCACCCTACCAGGAAGGCTACCAGTGACAAGGTCGCCACAGATTTTGACCCTGAAGAGGGGTTCCCCGACATGGGGAGAGTGATTCTGACGAGACACAGGACTCGGGCAGGTTTTGGCACCCACAGTCTACCAACTCTGACCGTTGTGAGGCGGATGGCGCCCCTTCCTACATGTTTGACCCCCCTGACAGGAAGATGGCTGAGTATTTGAGCAACAAAATCAGCCAGCCTCTCAGCAAGGAGGTGAGAGCTCGCCTCAGGTCAGAATGCCCTAGATATCACTGGCTGACATGGTCACAGCTATCCCAGAGATAGACCCCAACCTGTGCACCTTCTTCAGTAAATATATGAGGGTCCCCAAGTAGTGGATCAATAGATTCTGGAGAGCCTGCCAGGACAAGCTCCTGGCCGTGGTGGTACCATTTACAAACATCATAGAGCTCGCAGAGAGGTCAAAGGAGTCAGGTCAACCTCTTCCCACAGATGACGTGCTGGGTGGGTGCAGAGGGCGCTATGCCTCCTCGAAAATTCCAACTGCGCCCTCTCAGCAGAATGGCGTCGCTCTCTCTTCCTGAAGATAGACCCTAAGTTGGGGGAACTCTCGTCATCAGAGGCAGGTCCCTTAGTCCAGGGCTCCCCTTCAGCGATCCCTTTGTCAAGGAGCTAGGGAAGTTTGTATCGACGTTCTCAGCTCTTTACAAAGCCCAAGTGTCGATGAAGAAGATCATCTCTGGGAATATTTTTGGCAAGGCTGGAGGAGGCAGGGGTCACTCCTGCCGCCAATCCTACAAAGGCCCTAACAGAGCCCAGGCAAGACAAACAATTGTTGGCAGGATGGCCAGCAAGGAACCTTGAGCCCCTCCCACATCAGAAAAGGAAACAACAACCGTGGCCATGGAGAGGCCCATAACAACTCCAAAGGATACAGTGGTAAGCACCAATCTGTTAACACCCCTTCATTTGGGAGGGAGAATAACCGTATTTTTCACAAGTGGGCAGAGATCACCTCAGACCCTTGGGTGCTGGAGACGGTAAAGGGGAACCATATAAAGTTCTACGAAACTCCAGTTCAAACTGTAAAACCCTGTCCATTGGTGTTTTCCTCTTATTATGAATCCCTAATAGACCTGGAGGTCCAAGACCTTCTGACCAAAGGGGCAATAAGCCACTCTGAGCTACAACCCAGAAGATTCTTAAGCAACCTGTTTTTAGTGAAACAGAAGGTCAAGGGCTTTTGCCCCGTCATCAACCTCAGGTCCCTCAATGAGTGGCTGGTGTACCGCCACTTCAAGATGGAGGGGATTCACCTCCTCAGGGCCATTTTGCTAAAGGATGACTGGTTGGCGCGTCTTGACCTCAAAGATGCCTCCCTGTCTGTCCCCATTTTCCCCATCACTGCAGGCTCCTCCAATTCGAGTGGAGGGAGCAGGACTTCGAATTCTAGACTCTCACATTCGGCCTGTCATCCGCACCATGGTGCTTTACCAAACTCCGTAATCTCGAATAGAGAGCGTAGCAGTAGAAATAGATTTTCGCTCAGTGTGAGGCAGAAAATCTGGTACAAAAGGAAAAATGTCCTTTCTTGAGCCCCCTCACTCACCGGGGTTTCCCCACAGTGACAGGCTTCATCATAGGGGCCATCTCAAACCGCTGCGGGTTGAGGCATGCTACGACTTGCGACATACCTAGGAGCACTGTGGTGAGGAACTATGTGTGGTACAGTGGTGTATGTGGAGTGGAGTGAGTTAAAAATATCTAACTAGTGAGGAAATAACTTTATTCTTGCTCCTAGTTGATATGTTAAAAATGGGGTCTGGGTGTGCTCACCCATTACATATCTTCTTTAATTCATTTAGAGGAGACATGGACCAAGTCCTGAGTCTTGTAATGGTTGCCAAAATGAATTGTTAAGAGGCTGAAACCAATGAATCAGGATTTACATCGGCCACTCAGAGCATATCTGGATACCAACTGTCCAGATGTACAATTATTTTTAAACCTTAGCGTCCCAAAAACTGTGGAACAGATTTATACCAAATCATAAGAAACACAATCTGCAGACCAGGATCTAGCTTTCTGCCAAATTTGGTGTATTTCTGTTTAGCAGTTTTTGCTGTAGCCCATCTTAAAGAAGTTTATGGAAAATACATGTTGATTTTATGTTTTGGGCCCCCCTTTTTTCTTGGGCCCCACCTGACAGATCACCCTGAAAATTTTCCAGAAAGGAGCTGAGATGAATGAACGTTTTTTGGAAAGTTTTTGGTAAAGTTTGATGAAGATTAGTCAAAGGGGGCCAAAGTTATTATCAAACCAAAAAAACTCTCCTTCTATGGAAAAGCAGACTCACTATAACTACTAGAAGCAACCACCATTAGGTTTTATATATATATATATATATGTATATATATATATATATTACCTACTGGCGGTCGCCAGTAGGTATATATAGTTAGGATTTTTTCTCTATGGGTTTTTTGAAAATTCTATGTCTAATAACTTTGGCGTTTGTGGACGGAATTGGCTGAAATTTTCAGGAAAATGGCACATTTTGTTTCTGAGCAGCCCTTGAAAATTTGGGGGGGGTTCGTCAAGGGGGGGCCGAGAAAAAAGGGGGGTCCCAAAACGCGTTTTTCCCATGTTAATTTCCATAGGGCGGTTGGCCTCACTTTTAGCCCGAATGGCTGAATGGATTTGCACGAAACTTGGCAAAATTGTAGGGACTGGTAGCCCGATGTGCCTTTTGTAGGTCTCAATATATGTGTTCCAGTGGATTTTGAGAAATTAACGTTTAAAAAAAGATATATATCTGTAACAGCGGACCGGGCAGCGCTCTGGTTCGCGGACTTTTCGCGCAACGGAGCTTTGTGAAGCGAAGCTGATTGGTTCTCCGGCGTCTGTCAACATTCCAAACAGTCTGTAGCGGCCGCCATCTTGTCTCTCGGTAGGATCGAGAGACAAGAGGAGGCCAAAGCGAAGGGGCAAATGACCATAAGGGGGCATAGTACATTGTCGCTCACCCCCTAGGTTTGATGTGGAGGTTTTAAAAGGGCCCCGCGGGGCAAAAAAAAATAAAAATAATAATAATCGAACAGCTGAATGGATTTGCACGAAACTTGGCAAAATTGTAGGGACTGGTAGCCCGATGTGCCTTTGCTAGATCTCAATATATGTGCTCCAGTGGATTTTGAGAAATTAACGTTCAAAAAAAGGTATATATCTGTAACAGCGCACCGCTTCGCGTACTTTTCGCGTTACCGAGCTTTGCGAAGCGAAGCTGATTGGCTCTCCGGTGTCTGTAAACATTCCAAACAGTCCGTAGCGGCCGCCATCTTGTCTCTCGGTAGGATCGAACAGCTGAATGGATTTGCACGAAACTTGGCAAAATTGTAGGGACTGGTAGCCCGATGTGCCTTTGCTAGGTCTCAATATATGTGCTTCAGTGCATTTTGAGAAATTAACGTTCAGAAACAAGATATATATCTGTAACAGCGCTCCGCTTCGCGGAGATAAAATTATATGTGTATTACCTAGCTGTTGCTAACACCAGTTAGCGACGGCTAGTAGAAGATAGCGACCATCTTGGGCCCCACTTTGCATGTGAGTGATATTTATCACTAATGACATGCAAAGTGGGCATGCCAAGATGTTAGCGACTGGAAACAGTCGCTAACATCGCTATCTCCTATTATCAACTTTTGGAAATATTCGAGATAAGGGCGAATATCTCTAAAAGCTACCACCTGCCCTGAGCAGTTCTTAGCCATGTTATCCAATGGGAGGTGGATAACATGGCTAAGAGCATTAGCTCGGTAATGCATGAATATCGCTGAGTTTTCAGCGATATTAATGCATTGCTATTATCAAGGTTTATCGTATTTCCGATAAACCTTGATAATAGCAAGGTTTATCTGCGATAATTTCTGACGGTAAAAAACATCGTTGCTAAGCATCGTTAGGGATAAATATCGCTTAACTTTGGTAATATGCCCCAACGTCTGTTAACGTTCGATTCGAAGGAAATCAGGAAGTGTTGAAAAACATTGTCTGCGCCATCTTGTCTTTTTTCAAATGCCACACTTTTGTCGTGCACGGCAGCCATTTTAGATGCCTTGACCAGACCCACTCTGTGCACGCTGTCGATCCTTAGCATGGCTCCCCACCCTCGCAAGCATCTCCCCCAGGCAGTGGTCACCCCCGCTCTCTGTCTTATGCATGGGTAATAAACCTCCCCCATCTGCGCTGCTGTTCCCTGAGAATCACACCCTGTGCCCGCCCGACACCTCCCTTTCGCCCTATTCACTACCGCACCCTCTGACATTCCTTTTCCTCTGTGTCCGATTGTCCAGGCTGGTCCTAGGGTATCAGCTAGCCCTGCAGATGTAGTTTATGGCCACAGCTGTAAAGAATCACCCCTCTTCAAAGGAGTTATAGTAGATCAAGGCCCACACTCGATGAGATCCGTCACAGCAGAAGCGTTGCTATTATCTGAAAACCATCCTGTATTGTGATTGGGGAGGGGACCGAGCCTGAAGCGGAAGATTCCAGGGATGACTCTTTGTACATCAAAGTTTTTACAATTATGTGTCACATTAAAAATATATAGCACTCCGACAAAGTAGTAAGATTATAAAACTTTAATAATTTATAAATATATACAAGAAAACAAAAATAGTAATAACATATAAACATTTTTAGGGAAAAACAACGAAGTAGCGGTCGGCTGTGCGAATAGTCCCAACGCAGCACAACGTCGAGATTTCCGGCGTGGGGCGTCGCGGGGGGTGGGTCATCAGTAGCAAACTGTTGTGCGAATAGTTCCAAGGCAGCAGAACGCGCCGAAATCTAGATGACACGAAAGTGATGTCTAGTAAGTTGCCACCCAGCAAATAACGGCATGGGGCGTCGCGGGGGGTGGGTCATCAGTAGCAAACTGTTGCGCGAATAGTTCCAAGGCAGCAGAACGATGGCACCAAGGTGATGTCCAGTAAGTTGCCGCACTGGTTTTGGTATCCTACAATGCTGCTCCGAATAACGGCGTGGAGCGCCCCGGGGGAGGCGGCGTGAACGGGCCTCTCCAGGTGGAGTCTCGTCTGTTGTAGTGGGGCGCCCCTTTACCATTTCAGTTGCCATTCCGTCCGTTTTTGGTCCACTGTGTCAAAAGCCGCAATTCAGCTGAGTTGCGCCCACTCTTGCGGTGCAGCGATAGGCGGCTGTCACAGGACTCTCAAAATGGCGGCAGGCTGTTTCCTTTTTGGGCCTGGTCCACTGAAATGGCCCTGGGACACCTTGGAAATCAGACGCTTGTCTGCTAGGTCTTGGACCTCATTCTCGAAAGCGTCCCCTCCGCCTTGAGAATTCATCAAAAGTTTTGGGGGCTCCGACTCCTGCAGGCTTCTGGTGGGGAGCGGCTGCCATGATTGCTCGCGGAATGACCACGACTGAGCTACGAGATGGTGGTGCTTTCATGCTGACGCCAGCTTCAGTCTGAAACATCCAGAAACAAGGTGGGGCTTTCATCGTTTGGGGAAAAAAAAAGTTTTCATCCTATGAAAAGTGTTGTTTTTAGGTCACATGATCAAGCCTTCCATCATTAGGAAACCAAAAGTAAAATGAACCAATGAAAAGTTTTATAAACAAGTCACATGACCTGTTATGCGGCATAGGGTGTAAAATTAGGAGAAAATACGTTGGCACGTGAGGCGGCGTCAGTAGCGGACCGATGTGCGAATAGGCCGAAGGCAACACAACGCGCCAAGATCCGGATGGCACCGAGGTGGTGTCCAGCAAGTTGCAGCACTGGTGTGGCCATCCTACAATGCTGAAAGTCGGCGTGGGGCGCCCCGTTGGCTTGTGAGTTTGCGTCAGTAGCGGACCGATGTGCGAATAGGCCGAAGGCAGCACAACGCGCCAAGATCCGGATGGCACCGAGGTGGTGTCATAGTTGAGAGTTCTGAGCAGCGGTTGTAACACTGTCTGAAGCTTATTTGCAGCTGCTGCAGCTTCACTACGCGTCAAGATCTGGATGGCACCGAGGTGGTGTCCAGCAAGTTGCAGCACTGGTGTGGCCATCCTACAATGCTGAAAGTCGGCGTGGGGCGCCCCGTTGGCCTGTGAGTTTGCGTCAGTAGCGGACCGATGTGCGAATAGGCCGAAGGCAGCACAACGCGCCAAGATCCGGATGGCACCGAGGTGGTGTCTAGTAAGTTGCCGCACTGGTGTGGCTATCCAACAATGCTGAAAGTCGGCGTGGGGCGCCCCGTTGGCCTGTGAGTTTGCGTCAGTAGCGGACCGATGTGCGAATAGGCCGAAGGCAGCACAACGCGCCAAGATCCGGATGGCACCGAGGTGGTGTCTAGTAAGTTGCCGCACTGGTGTGGCCATCCAACAATGCTGAAAGTCGGCGTGGGGCGCCCCGTTGGCCTGTGAGTTTGCGTCAGTAGCGGACCGATGTGCGAATAGGCCGAAGGCAGCACAACGCGCCAAGATCTGGATGGCACCGAGGTGGTGTCTAGTAAGTTGCCGCACTGGTGTGGCCATCCTACAATGCTGAAAGTCGGCGTGGGGCGCCCCGTTGGCCTGTGAGTTTGCGTCAGTAGCGGACCGATGTGCGAATAGGCCGAAGGCAGCACAACGCGCCAAGATCCGGATGGCACCGAGGTGGTGTCTAGTAAGTTGCCGCACTGGTGTGGCCATCCTACAATGCTGAAAGTCGGCGTGGGGCGCCCCGTTGGCCTGTGAGATGGCGTCAGTAGCGGACCGATGTGCGAATGGGGCCAAAGGCAGCGCAACAATATTTTCTGATTTGAAGACACCACAAGGCGCTGAGATGCCAAGATCCGGATGGCACCGAGGTGGTGTCTAGCAAGTTGTGGCACTGGTGTGGCCATCGTACAATGGTAAAAGTCGGCGTGGGGCGCCCTGTTGGCCTGTGAGATGGTGTCAGTAGCGGACTGATGTGTGAATGGGGCCAAAGGCAGCGCAACAATATTTTCTACTATATTTTCGGAGTAGAAGACACCACAAGGCGCTGAGATGCCAAGATCCGGATGGCACCGAGGTGATGTGTAAGTTGCGGACCGATGTGCGAATGGGGCCAAAGGCAGCTCAACAATATTTTCTGAAGAGAATACACCACAAGGCGCTGAGATGCCAAGATCCGGATGGCACCGAGGTGATGTCTAAGTTGCGGACCGATGTGCGAATGGGGCCAAAGGTAGCGTAACAAGATTTTCTGTATGGAAGATACCACTAGGCGTTGAGATGCCAAGATTCGGATGGCACCGAGGTGATGTCTAGCAAGTTGTGCCACTGGTGTGGCCATCGTACAATGGTAAAAGTCGGCGTGGGGCGCCCTATTGGCCTGTGAGATGGTGTCAGTAGCGGACTGATGTGCGAATGGGGCCAAAGGCAGCGCAACAATATTTTCTGACTGACACCACAAGGCGCTGAGATGCCAAGATCCGGATGGCATCGAGGTGATGTCTAAGTTGCGGACTGATGTGCGAATGGGGCCAAAGGCAGCGTAACAATGTTTTCTGTATGGAAGATACCACTAGGTGTTGAGATGCCAAGATTCGGATGGCACCGAGGTGATGTCTAGCAAGTTGGTGTGGTCATCCTACAATGCTGAAACTCGGCGTGGGTCACCCCATTAGCCTGTGAGATGGCGTCAGTAGCGGACCGATGTGCGAATAGGCCGAAGGCAGCACAACGCGCCAAGATCCGGATGTCACCGTGGTGGTTTCATAGTTGAGAGGCACTTCATCTGCAGTGGGGCGCCGAGATCCGGATGGCACCGAGGTGATGTCTAGCAAGTTGCTGTACTGGTGTGGTCATCCTACAATGCTGAAATGTAGTGGGGCGCCCCTTTACCGTTTCAGTTGCCATTCAGCTGAGTTTCGGCCGCTCTTGATGCTACAGCGACAGGCGGCTGCAAGAGGACTCTCAAAATGGCGGCCTGTTCTTTGGATTTGGGCCTGGTCCACTAAAATGGCCCTGGGACACCTTAGAACTCGGACGCTCGATTTTTTTTTCCTTTCCTGTACATGCAAAAAAAGGTAAATGCCCGGTATGTTACACGCTTCATCTGCCACGATGAACTCTCCAGAGGAACCGAAAAAAAATATAGTTGTGGTAACTATACCATGCATCGTCATATGGAGAGGTGGCACCAATTAATTATAGTGCTGCATAAAAGAGAGATTTGGAGGAGAACCCCTGACCTGCTAGTACATTCATCAAAGAAGTGGCACTGAGAGCTTCAGAGGCAAGGGAAACGGTCCCAAATATTTAGAAGAACTTTGGAAAGATTAAAATGACATGTTTAGATTGTGGTAAATTAATTTCATGTGGGCAGATGAGTGTTACTCTAATAAATACAGCATATGAACATCATCATAGTCGATGGTTGGTAGAGACATTTTGACTATATCCTGGACCTGCCCGTCCTCGCCCAAAATGGCGCCGGAATAAATGGGACTCGTAACTCCTTGTTGTGTACTGGTTCCAGAACCTTGAAATCACGAGATACGTATGCAGTTTTGAAGCACATGGCGGGCGGGGACGAGAATTGATTGAATATTTCGACATCCCTATTGATATTAAGTTCTGATGTGTTATTGATTACTGTACTGTTGAAAATTCGAATTAACGTCACCCATGGTACTTGCCCGCAAATGTATATCTAGATAATTTTATTGTAACTGGCCCTGTCGTATTTTAATTATAAAATGTACGTCCACCGATTCCGTAACTGTTAGACACCTTAGTTTTTGCAACCTAATGGCCCGCCCGTTACGTTCCTCTACAGTGTAAATGTCTATTCATCATATACGATTACAGTTTGCTCCGTGGCAGGCCCACGTGGTTATAGGCTCGTATTTGTATAATGAAATTTTCACAATAAAGGTTTTTAAAAGAAAACATGGTAGTAGTGTATACATTGGTAAAGTTTTTAATAATAGTCACTGTTTTAGAATCATTAAAAGGCAAGTGAAATAAAGCAGACCAATTACATGAAGGGTAAAAGGTATAATACGAAGGAACGCAGTAAAGATAAATGGTCAAGGGCTGTTGTGTTTTCTATTCCTGCAACATAAAGTGATCGATAAGAATCTCATATTCAGGCGTATCGGCGACTAAGACAGCAGGTCGACCCTCTTTTGCTCAACGGCTCCCTCATGGGACGAAGAAACGCTCTTTTTCTCGAAAAAAGAATATATTTTACTTGCAGGACAGTTGTAAAATTTCCGGGAAAGTACATTAGCCTGGAACATTATAACATATATTTAAGAGAAAATAATGTTCGGAAGTAATTAAAAGCGTAATTTTTAGGTGATATGACCAAGGCTTTCATCATTAGAATAAGAAAAGTAAAATGAACCAATGAAAAGTTTTATTAACAAGTCACATGACTTGTTATGCTTACGTTACGCGCTGCGCGCCCCGGATGACTTCCGGATGCGCTAACGCGGCGCGTCATATGACGCATTACGCGACAACGCAGGTCCAGAATATAGTCAAAATGTCTCCACCAACCAGCGGTCGAAACACAACCCCTTTCAGCAGGCTAAATAGTTCTGTTAAATGACAACAGAAGGGACAGGCAACAAGAACCATCAGTCAAAGAGGGGAGGGATAGTTCTTCTCTACCGGGTTACATTGGGGCGCTACCGGAACTGATCGAATTGGTAGTCTACAGTGTTTCTGGATGTTTCAGACCGAAGCTGGGGTTAGCATGAGAGCAGCACCATTTCGTAGCTCCGTTGTGGCCATTCCGCAACCAATCATGGCAGCCGCTCTTTATCGTTATTTTGGGCGGGGTGGGTGGCGGAGCCGAGCTGTTTTGCAGCCATCATTGTGTGGAGTTCAGTTCATCTCACTAGTTTTGTATTTGTCATGAGGGGTTGTTCCTAATGTTTCTATTTTAGCGAGGTCAAAAAGAGATCCCATTAGTGGCCTACTGATTTTGCTCGATTCCTTTTCTTTTTTTTTACACGATTTTTCGTTATCTGCAAAGACTAAACAGAGTATTGCGACTCTGTGTTTGTTTGTAAATAGAGAATGAACCAAAGAGAACTAATTCTAAAACAGTAAATACTTGGATAACAATCAATCAAATGGAGAGAGAAGCAGGCACGACGGATTACAACGGGGGCAAAGGCCTGCGTTAACTACCTTTCACTATCTGCAAAGAGAGAGTACTCCTAATAGAAATGAGGGGGGGGGGCACCATTCAAAGCAGATCAGTGTGCATAAACACGAAAATGTTTTCACTTACCACGTACTTGACATTCGACAGCTTATGATATTTGCTATTAAAAAACCATTGAAATTCACTGAAAAAACCATAGGTTATAGACCATATATAGTTAGGAATTAGCATTTACAAAACCTTGAAAATTCACTGAAAAAACCATAGGTTATAGACCATATATAGTTAGGAATTAGCATTTAAAAAACCTTATTTTACTCACACAAAACCATTGAAATTCCATATATAGTTAGTTGCACTAACTATATATCGCGCACCCGCAATCCACTGCTGATCATGTCACATATTACATCATTCATGACATGGTCAGTGACATCACTGATGACATCACTGATGACATCTCAAATGACATCACTGATGACATCACTGATGACATCTCATTTGACATCAATGACCACATCACTGATGATATCATTCATGTGACAATACAATGCATCTCCTCACATTTTAATATAACCTCTGTTTCACCCAGTGTTAAATACAGAGTATAATTTTTGAAACCATTGACACACCAATACTAGTTACTACATACGTACTCACTGATTCCTACGTCTACAAACACATTCACTCATTCACCCATACAATCATTCATACATACAATCACTCATCTTTACAACACTATCATATGCACTCATACACCTATACAGACACTCACACTCTGCCACTCATCCATGGAGTTACTCACACACCTAGTCAGTCCTGTAAAGAATCAATCACACTTCCATTTTCTTGTCTATACAGTTAAACATAGAGCACCTTACATTTTCAAACATATAGTAACACATACTTACTTTCTTATACAATCATTGATACAAGTACACATTGATCTGCACAGAGTCACACACCTCCCAGCCAGCCACACACACACTCAGTCTCCCATACAAATACTTGGACAATCAATCAATAACCCATATAGTTAATCATATAGCTACTGATCAACACATGCAGTAGTTTACAGAACAACAGACATAATGATGCACAAATTAAGACAGTTTAGTCACTAACCCATGCACTCAGTGAGACACATTTAATCACTCACTCATACATTCAGTCATGCACCTACTAAATCCTTCGTCCAGACAGTTATACATCTACTCATTCTTCAATATCTAAAACATATTTAAACTTTACAGAAACACACAGTCACTGGATGATGTCATCAGTGATGTCATCAGTGATGTCATTTGAGATGTCATCAGTGATGTCATCAGTGATGTCACTGACCATGTCATGAATGATGTAATATGTGACATGATCAGCAGTGGATTGCGGGTGCGCGATATATAGTTAGTGCAACTAACTATATATGGAATTTCAATGGTTTTGTGTGAGTAAAATAAGGTTTTTTAAATGCTAATTCCTAACTATATATGGTCTATAACCTATGGTTTTTTCAGTGAATTTTCAAGGTTTTGTAAATGCTAATTCCTAACTATATATGGTCTATAACCTATGGTTTTTTCAGTGAATATATATATATATATTCCAGCTCCAAAGTACCCAACGTACAAAGGAGCACCCGGACCTCAGCTGCACACAAGGAGCCTTGAATGGTAAGCACGCCTCCAACACAACGATATCCTTTGACTGTTCAAACTGCCCTGGATGCCTGACGCGTTTCGAAGTGTCCCCACTTCTCTTCAGAGGCTTTGGCAGTTATGAAAGAGCGCTTGAGGCACCACACCCCTTCTTGCTTAGATGCACGCCCTGGATGGGACTTATGGGACTTGTAGTGTCTCACATCGCGCTAATGTTCAGTTTGTAACTGTTTCAAGCCCACAGATGGGCCTCGCTGTGTGGAATTCGTGCAGAATCCATATGCTGCTGTCCCATGTTCTCGGCCCGTAGTCAAGACCGCATGGCCCCCGGTTCTTTCAGGGTGGTGCTCCTTTCGCGGCATGGGTCGCCGCGTTTTTTTTAATATTCCAGCTCCGAAGTACCCAACGTACAAAGGAGCACCCGGACCTCAGCTGCACACAAGGAGCCTTGAATGGTAAGCACGCCTCCAACACAACGATATCCTTTGACTGTTCAAACTGCCCTGGATGCCTGACACGTTTCGAAGTGTCCCCACTTCTCTTCAGAGGCTTTGGCAGTTATGAAAGAGCGCTTGAGGCACCACACCCCTTTTGCTTAGATGCACGCCCTGGATGGGACTTATGGGACTTGTAGTGTCTCACATCGCGCTAATGTTCAGTTGGTAACTGTTTCAAGCCCACAGATGGGCCTCGCTGTGTGGAATTTGTGCAGAATCCATATGCTGCTGTCCCATGTTCTCGGCCCGTAGTCGACCCATGCCGCGAAAGGAGCACCACCCTGAAAGAACCGGGGGCCATGCGGTCTTGACTACGGGCCGAGAACATGGGACAGCAGCATATGGATTCTGCACGAATTCCACACAGCGAGGCCCATCTGTGGGCTTGAAACAGTTACCAACTGAACATTAGCGCGATGTGAGACACTACAAGTCCCATAAGTCCCATCCAGGGCGTGCATCTAAGCAAGAAGGGGTGTGGTGCCTCAAGCGCTCTTTCATAACTGCCAAAGCCTCTGAAGAGAAGTGGGACACTTCAAAACGCGTCAGGCATCCAGGGCAGTTTGAACAGTCAAAGGATATCGTTGTGTTGGAGGCGTGCTTACCATTCAAGGCTCCTTGTGTGCAGCTGAGGTCCGGGTGCTCCTTTGTACGTTGGGTACTTCGGAGCTGGAATATTTACGCGGCGACCCATGCCGCGAAAGGAGCACCACCCTGAAAGAACCGGGGCCATGCGGTCTTGACTACGGGCCGAGAACATGGGACAGCAGCATATGGATTCTGCACGAATTCCACACAGCGAGGCCCATCTGTGGGCTTGAAACAGTTACCAACTGAACATTAGCGCGATGTGAGACACTACAAGTCCCATAAGTCCCATCCAGGGCGTGCATCTAAGCAAGAAGGGGTGTGGTGCCTCAAGCGCTCTTTCATAACTGCCAAAGCCTCTGAAGAGAAGTGGGGACACTTCAAAACGCGTCAGGCATCCAGGGCAGTTTGAACAGTCAAAGGATATCGTTGTGTTGGAGGCGTGCTTACCATTCAAGGCTCCTTGTGTGCAGCTGAGGTCCGGGTGCTCCTTTGTACATTGGGTACTTCGGAGCTGGAATATATATATATATATATATGTATATATAAATATATAAATCTATAAGCGGGCACCGTGCGCGCACAGTGCGTGAATCGGTTGTGCGCGAGCGGAATTCTGATTTGCTGTTAGACGTCTGTCAACCATTTTGTCACTCCGAGGCAGAATAGAGCCCAAAACAAAAGTGGAGAACGTGAAAAGGGGGCAGGGTAGAGACTCCCTGAGCCCCTAGGCCTTCTCAGGGGGTCCCTGAAGGACCCCGAAGCCCCCAAAAAAATATATTAATTTGAAAAAATTGCAGGGTGCGCGCACTTTGCACGCACCCCCGAGGCAGAAGAGAGTCAAAAACAAAAGTGGAGAACATGAAAATGGGGCAGGGTAGAGACTTCCTGATCCCCTAGGCCTTCTCAGGGGGTCCCTGAAGGACCCCAAAGGGCAAAAAAAACATTTTTTTTTAATTGCGAGGTGCGCGCCCGTTGCACGCACCATCGAGGCAGAAGTGAGTCAAAAACAAAAGTGGAGAACGTGAAAAGGGGAAGGTTAGAGACTCCCTGACTCCCTAGGCCTTCTCAGGGGGTCCCCGAAGGACCCCGAAGGGCAAAAAAAACATTAAAAAAAAAGAATCGCAAGGTGCGCGCTCGTTGCACGCACCCTCGAGGCAGAAGTGAGTAAAAAACAAAAGTGGAGAACATGAAAAGGGGTCAGGGTAGAGACTTCCTGACCCCCTAGGCCCTCTCAGGGGGTCCACGAAGGACCCCAGAGGGCAAAAAAAACATTTTAAAAAAAATCACGAGGTGCGCGCACGTTGCACGCACGTCGAAAAAAAAAGACCAAAAAAAACCAGTTAAATAACAAGTTTGAGTGTTTAGATGTTGGTTGGCTCTAAAAAGAGCCGTTGTGTTCATTGAGTGTTTTTTGTACCTACAAGTAAGTACCAATGCAGAGTCTAAAGTTCAAGAGGAAGACTCTGTTTCTTTCATCTGTGAAATGTACACCGTCTCCTCTATTAATGCCTTGCATGTTGTAACGCAAGTTGTTGTGGTATATAGAACCCATACCATAGTCTCTGAGGAAAGCAGAAACAGACTTATTCACATGTTTCCTTGCTTTCTCAATCTGTGGACAATTTTGATTGGACCAGTTCCATTTTTGACTTTGGCATATATTAGAATATACAAAAGGCAGTTTGTGGAAAAAGTGACATCAATTGCCCAAAGGTGTCCTTTAATCACATTTCCAGACCTACCCCAGTCAAAGTGCCTAGGTCAATGCCACCACAGTGCACAATTATGAGGTCAGGGTGTGGGAGATGCAAAAAGGATTTTACCAATGGCATCAATTGGTGACATCTTAATCCTCTCTGGCCAATCCATAGCATATCCACATTTGGTAAATCAAGGTTGAGAAAGCATCTATTTGCTGCATACCTTTCACTCCAGAAAATATAGCTGTGTCCTACAATCCAAACTCTAAGCATCTTGAAGGAAGATCTGGTTGTACTCAGATGGGCTCTGGAAATGAAATGGCAGTTTGAAAAGTAGGAGTTTATGAACAAATGTGGATGAGATTTAGTGTACTTGGAAAAAAAGAAATGATTGGTGGTTTCTGAAAATTCAACATTGAAAACTAGGGTGCATGCTACTGTTTTTATTTTAAGGAGAAATGCTAATGGTTGAGAAAAAGTCATTGAAAGGAACATTGCCCAGGATACGCTGGTGTATTGAAAAGTCAAACACCCTTGCTGGTTTGGTTTGCAGATGAACTTTTCACCTGTGTGTTCAGTTAGGTGTTCTATGGAGTGTTACCATGGTAACAGGCAGAGAGAGCAGTGGGGGAAGGTTGAATATTATGTGAGATTGAAAGTGTTGCAATGTACAACCAATTAAAATGTTAGTTTGGGTTTTGAATTCATGTGGGAAGATATTTCATTGGTTATCTACAAGAATATGTGTGTAAAATGAGAGGGAAGCTATGTCATTCTATGGTTCCAGTGACTGGTGCACAATTCAGAGATTCTGCTTAGGAAAATCTGGTGTGTGATTGACACTGTTCTAAAACTACAAAAGGATTTTTAAAGGTGAATTGTTAATTTGTAAGGGGATCTATGTTGTGCACTTTAAGTTAATAAGAAAAATGTGTTCTAATGTGGAAGCAGGAGTTTATTTGCATAGCGTCTGATTCTGAATTTGTCTGCTTTGGGGAAAAACATTGTGATAGTTGCATTTGGTATGTTAATGTGTTTGAGGAGATTCTTTTGCAGTACTGTGTTAAAAATGTAGAGTGTGTACATGAATTGGTCTAACCACTTACACACTTGTATATCAGGGTTAGAATTCTCAGATAGTCTCCTTGCAGTCTAGTAAACATTCTGGGTGTGCTGCACAAATGCCATAGAAAATCTTTTAGTAGCATGTGGCAGAATATTTTGCTTAGTTGATGTATTTAAAAATATGGGAATACATGTTTTCATGGAGTGAGTCAGGCTTAATATCCTGTCTGTTTCAGGGTTTAGAGCAGTTCAGTAGTGTTGAAAGAGTTTAACATGTTTTGCTAGGGATGGTATTTCAGGGTTTAGGACAGTGCAGTGGTGTTCAGGCAGTGTAGGAGGTTAAGGCGAGACTGAGAATGTAGAAATGAAAATTCACTAAAATGATTAATACATGCTACAGAGAGAGTTGCTATGGCATTTCTACAGTACACCCAGGATCTGTATTACATGTAGTGCTACAAAGTCCTATGCAGCATGTGTGTCAGGTCTCTTAATTCCCAAATAGTCTTCATGCTGTGTAATAAAGATCCTGTGTGTGCTGTAGAAATGCCATATCAACTTTCTCTGTAGCATGCAGTAATCATTTCAGTGAATTGCAAAGGATATTTTGATTTTTCTGGAATCAGAAGGTGAGTCAGTGTGTTTTTGGGAATATTGTGACCAAATCACTTGCTCGATTCATTTGTTTGCAGACATGGGAATATATGTACTCATGGAGTGAGTCAGGCTTTAGGACATGCAGTGCTTTATACTCCTAGCCCTTGCATGATACCATACATTGCCCAAGCACAACTGCATTGCTCTAAACTCAGAAATATCAGTCCCACCTTGATCCTCTACAGTGCCTGAACACCACTGCACTGTCCTAAACCCTGAAATACCATCCCTAGCAAAACCTGCTAAACTCTTTCAACACTACTGCACTGCTGTAAACCCTGAAACATCATTTTCAGCAAATGCCCCTATAATGTTCAAACACCACTGCACTGTCCTAAACCCTGAAACAACACTCCCTGCATGATCTCCTACACTGCCTGAACACTGCTGCTGTGCCCTAAAATTACTTATGGAGTGAACCATTCTTTACAACATATAGTGCTTCTAATTGCTATGTAGCATGCTAGTAGTGGTCTACAAATGTAAAAAAAAAATTAACATGTTTTTTTTTCTTCACAACAGATTTTAATTATCTACAGAAAGAAAAAACAATATGCCATCAAAGAGTGAGAAAAGAAAAAGATATAAACAGGCCTAGAAAAAAGAAGTACAAGATTTTAGATTTATCTAAACAGCAATGTGTGGAAAAAACAAAGAAAGCTCCTGGTAAGTCAACAAAGGATTTTATAAGGAAAATAACACAAACTAAAAAAAGTGTGGAGAATCAGGAAAAAAAAATATCTGTAACTACAAAATAAAAACAGACAAAAAAGAAAAATGATGGAAAACTATGTGGTAAAGATATTGTGTATAGTAATAGACGAAAAAATCAGTTTGTTGAAATTCGAATGTTTTATAACAGAGTTTTAAATTTATTAAAAAATATAAAGAATTGTAAAAGAAAAACTGATTTTTATAAGAAAAAAAACATATAGAGACAATTGTTGAGAAGGCTTTTGAATTAAAAAAAAAGTTGTTCCTTTTAGTAATCAGTAAGATTCGAACACTAGATAAGCCAATCAATGATATGAAGGCCAAAAGTAAGTGGAAAAGACTAATTAATAGAACACATTTTTGTAAAGTTTTTTCTGGAGAATGGAAACATAGTTCAAGTTGTGAGCCATTTTTTAATGAAGAGAGTTACCTTCAGAGTAATGATTTGTTGCATGCAGTTGACACCAGTGGTCGAGTGTATGAGGTTAAGAATGGTTGTCCGATTGAAAAAGAGAAAATTGTCCCTAGAAATACAGAAGAGGTGTTAGCTGATGAAGTTTAGGGGAGACGTCCTAAGGCTCCAGTGTACACTTAGAATTGTAGTAGCACTTGTAGTGTACGACAGGATTCAATAGATTTTTTTCGCAATTTATTACGTAAGTATAGTAAGAAAAGTGTTAAACAAAAGATTAAGATGTTGCAAGAATTAGATCCTTGCAAAGTGAGAAAAAAAAACGGGTTTGCAAGGTCATTCTCTGGCTTGTCTTTCTAAAAAAAGTATGTCAGAGTGTTTTTCACCATTTCAGGAGGTTAGCAGTACATCATACTGAAATAAGAAAATTAGTGAGAAGGTTGTATTATGCAAAAAGTCCAGCACTAATGTTAAAAAAGTTCAACAGTGCTCTTTTGCATGGATCTGTATTAGATGTAATCAACATTTGTGAAGAAATTGAGGTTAGTTACTTTGGTCCTGAAGAAGACAGTGCAGAAACAGATACATTAATAGAAGGAAATGTGGAAGAAATTGTACAGAATTTTAGTACAGAAAATTTTGAGCAAGAAATTACAAGGTTTAAGGTCATTTCAGGTGAAAGGCCAAACTTTTCTTGTATTTGTTGTAGACGAATTCATTATAAAAATCAGACTAGGTTAGTTGATCTATATTTAAAAAGTGAAAAGGAGAATAATAATGAGTGGAAGGAATTTGCAACTTATTTGTTGGTAGAGAATTGTTTTGATTTGGGTTCTGATCAAAGTATTTGTAAATATTGTTGTAACAAATTAATTGAAAACAAAATGCCTGCTAGAGCTGTACATAATAATCTTGAGTTGGTAAATATTCCTTCTTAACTGATGGATTTAAATACTTATGAGTCTATTCTTATTCAATGTGTTCATCCATTTCAGGCTATTGTTCATATGGAGCCTAAGACAGGGAAATTGCCTCCTTCAGATTTACAGAGAGGATTAAAGGGAAGAGTTGTATATTTGCCTCTAGATTTAAAGAAAAATATTGAAACAATTGGTGTAGAAAATGTGGAAGAGGAACCTCTAGTTATTCTAGTTAATGGCGTTCCTACGAAGAGTAAGAAAATCTGGCAAGAATTAGTGGATGTTAGGAAAGTGAAAAAGGCAACGTTGTATTTGGTAAACAATAATCAATACTATAAAAATGTATATGTAGGAGAAGAGGAAACAACTGTAGAAGAGGACAGTGATTTGTCAACTGCACAAATTGAAAAAGTGGATGTGTGCAGAACTGAAGACATTTATGATGATTATAGTGTGCATCCACTTCACTCTAAAGAAGTGATGGGAAATACTATTGAGTTATTCCAAATGAAAGAAGCGAAAGGAAGTCCCATTAGTGTATGGGAAAAAAGCTTGGAAGCTCGTTGTTTACCTCAGTTATTTCCAACAGGCAAAGGTGGACGATATGATGAACGACCTGTGCAGATTCCTGCATCTGACTACCGGACATCAAAATTATATGCAGAAGATCCAAGGTTTCGCCAATGTATTCCATATTTGTTTCATCTTCTGTTTTAGAGTGACTTGTCTGGACTTTCTTATGCAGTGAACCATATACTAAAAAGTGGAGTACATTTGCAAAATGTTTCGGCAAAGGACTTTATGGATAAAGTCCAACAGAAAGATACTGTTTTGGAATCTCAGCTAATTAATCTCATGGCATGTCAGCGTGGTACTAATGAGTATTGGTACCATCGTCATGGGGAATTGAAATGTATGCTAAGAAACTTAGGAACTCCTACATGGTTCCTTACTCTAAGCTGTGCAGAGTTTGCTTGGGAAGATTTACTTACATTTCTTCGAGAGGCAAATGCAAACATAGAAAATATAGAATACAAGACACCTGGAGAACTGTGCTCTTTGGATCTAGTTAATGTATGCAGGTATTTCAAACATAGATTTGAAGCTATGATGTCTTTTATCAGAAACAAAAAAAATCCTCCTCTTGGAGAGGTTCTGGATTTCTTTTGGAGAAAGGAGTATCAAGCAAGAGGTGCTCCTCACATACATATGCTGCTATGGATCAAAGATGCCCCCAAATTTGGAACAGATTCAGATGACACAGTGATGAGTTTTATTGAACAATATTCTACATGTGCTGTACCAAAAAGTACAAAACAAAAGAATTTTAGACATCAAGTCTTACGGTTTTAAACACATCGTTGTGGAAAATACTGTAGTCGAAAGTACAAATCTAAGGATAAGTTCCACACAAAATGTCGATTTGCATTTCCACGTCCAGTATTATCAATAGGAAGAGTGAACAATTTTATGTCATCTTTGCGACATACTGTCACAAGAAAATCACCGAAAAATACCAACAACTTAAGAAGGAATGAAGAGTCAAAATACATAAATGACTACAACCCAATCATTTTATTCATGTGGAATGCTAACATGGATATTCAATATGTTGCAGACAACTCCATTGCTGTGGCTCGATATGTAACGTCTTACATTACTAAATCTGAAAAGACGGAACTAAAGGAAATGTGGGAAGAAATTTCTCATGAAAAGAGCCTAAGTAAGAAATTGTACAGCTACAGTTTGAAGATGTTGTCTCATCGAAAAATCGGAGCATATGAATGTTCAGATCGCTTATCATCTGCAAGTCTATACTCCAAATCTAGAACAATCATTTGGGTGAGTTTAGGTCTTGGAAGAACACGAAACCGAGTTTTGAAATCTGTGGAAGAAATTGAGTATTTAGCAGAGAGAGAACCAGACAGTACAGATATTTTGAAGACAAATATGTTGGATACATACTATCCAAATAGAAGTAATCATCTTGACAATGTTTGTCTCTATGAAGTACTGCAAAGCTATACTTTTAAGAGGAATATTACAGAAGATATCAATAAAGGAGTATATGCTGTGATTGGATCTGAAGGATGTTTAGTGAAACAAAGACAAGGACATTTGATTAATCACTGAAAACTGAGTTGCGAAACTCCTGACAAAAGGGAATTTTACTATTTAGCTCTTTTGCAACTCTTTAAGCCATGGCGTACAGAACTGGAACTACTTGGAGATTTTTACAGTTTTGAAGATTCATTCAACGCAACTAAAAATACTATAGAATGTCCTGTTTTTACTAAGTATCTGAAAATTTTGAACGACGAAATACAGCAAGAAGCTACAATTGCAGCAGAGATTGCTAGAGACAGTTCTCAAGACAGTCAAAGTTCTGCTTCGTTGAGTCAGGATCCACTAGGAGAACCAATTATTCAAAATGAAGGCGCAACTGCCATGGATGAGGTGGAAACAGCAATGCAACAAGCTCAAGAGGATGTAATAAACTTAGAAGAATTGTAAAAACAACTAAATGTTGAGCAAAAACAAATATACGATCAAGTGACAGAACAGATTGAGCATGGTTTATATCATGAGAAAAAAGAGTGCTCATGTACGTCATTTAAACCTGTCCGACTGTACGTGAGTGGAGAAACAGGAACTGGAAAAAGTTTTCTAATTAAAGGAATTGCAACTTATCTACAGAAAAGAACTGAGTCATCACTCTCTTGTGTTGTTACTGCTCCAACTGGGTTGGCAGCACATAACATTAAAGGGATTACTTTACATCGTTTATTGATGCTGCCAGTAGAGCATGAAAATAAATTAGAATACCACAAGCTATCTGGAGTAGCTTGTGGTGAAGTTTCTAGAGTCTTGAGAAAAATTAAACTTCTCATTATTGATGAGGTAAGCATGGTATCAAATTTAATGCTTGCCTTTGTGCATTTAAGAATGCAACAAATCCTTAAAACAGAGTATGATGTGTTATTTGGAGGCAAACACGTCATAGTTTTTGGAGATCTACTACAACTAACTCCTGTGAAAGGACAGCCAGTATTTAGAACAGTTGCACATGAAGACACCAGAAAGTGCCTGGGAAGCATTGGAAATGTTAATATTTGGTCATATTTCTAATATTCAGAACTCATTACAAATATGCCACAGGCAAAGGACGCTGATTATAAAAGAATTCTTGAAGATATAAGAATTGGAAAAGTGAGTGAACATGGCAAAGAAGCTTTACAGGCACGATTACTTACAAATTTGTTTCCAAATGAAAATATTCTTCCAGAGAATATATATAGAAAAATTGCAGAAAAGAAATCAGTCATATGCTTGATGCCAACTCTGCAAGAATGTTCAATATTCAATGAAAAAATGTTAAAGTTACAAAATCAAGAAATTATAAAACTGGAAGCTATTGATAGAATAGAGCATGACGGAGCTACTATTATTTTGCCAGAAAAGTTGAAGTCAAAATTGGATTCTTTAGAGAAATCAATATCTAAAACTGCTGGTTTAGAAAAGAATCTATATGCATGTATAAATTGTCTGATAATTTTACGACGTAATTTACATGTGGAAAGAGGTTTAGTAAATAGAGCAATTGGTAATGTTGTTGATTTTGTTAATTACCCAAATAGAGATGACATTGAATTTTTGAAAATGAAATTTGATGAAATTGAAGAAGTACAACAATTGAGTCGTTGTTCAGCTCGATTTTTGCTTGTAAAATATTTATATGTCCGCCGAAAACAGTTTCCTGTTTGTTTGGCATATGCGATGACTATTCATAAATCTCAAGGTTTAAGTGTAGATTGTGCTTTGGTGAATATTGGAAGTACTGTGTTTAAAGAGGGTATGACATATGTTGCTTTATCTCGAGTCAGAACTTTATCTGGATTATACCTGATTGATTTTGATGACACAAAGATTAGTGCAGATGTAAATTGTGTAAAAGAGTATAATAGGTTAAGAAAAGAACATGCTCCCAATTTACCTCAATATCCAGTATTTGAAAAACGTGTGGTAAGTCGAAAAAGAAGATATGAGAAAAATTTTAGCGAGGTTGCAGAGAAAATAAAAAAACTAGATGAACCAGTGATAGTAACCAAAAAGAAAAAGGATTTTATTGAAGAAGTTGTTGGTTTTCAGTTTGAAAACAGTTCTGGTGTCAACTGCTATGCTAATGTAGTGGTTAATGTTGTATTTTTTCTTGAAACTTTACTACAACAAATTGTTGAAAATCGGGACAAAAGATTTTGTTGTTTGTTGAATTCTGTGTTTGAGAAATGTAGTAGTGATTAAACTAAAATAGAAAATGTTTCTGATATTCGAAATATTTTAGACATATGTTCTGGTTTAAATCAATTTTCACAGAATATTCAGCAAGATTGTCAGGAATTTCTAATGTATATGCTTGTATTGCAAGATGAAGGTATAGATATTGAAAATCTTTTTGGCCTTTCTTATAAATGGCAACATGACTGTGACAATTGTTCGTTTTCAAGTAGTACTAAAATAGACACTGAAAGATTTATATATTTGACTTTACCAGACTGCAAATCAGTGTCTTTTAAAAATCTAGTTAGAGAAGCAAATCAAAACATGGTCTGTACCCAATGTAACTCACAAATGTTATCAACATTATTATACAAAGATATGGATAGTATGTAATTTTAATGCTGGAACGATGCAGACCTGATGGAAGAAAACTGACAACTTTAATAAAAAATATTTGTGGCTTCTCAACTATCAATATCAGGAAGAACTTTTGTAATTGTAGCAATTATTTTCCATGATGGTCTTTCTACAAAATCAGGACATTACACAGCTTATTTAAAATGTACAAAAGGCTGGACTCATTGTAATGATACTCAATTGATTTTTAAACGTTTGCCTTAGGACTTACCAAATTCTTACCTAGTGTTTTTACAACCCAAATTTTAGGGAAAATAATTGGCCTGGGAAAATAACTGATGTTAAGAAAGGGTAGTCTGGTGTTGAAAAGTACTTTGTGTGTGAGGGTGATCAGGTTCAAAAATTCTTGTAGTTGACGTAGAGGTAGTGTAAGTGTATCAGATAGTGGGTGATGTGGCTATCACAGGAGATGTTGATCATCAGTGAGGCAGAGGTGTTTTAGATTTGTTGTAGTTGTTGGAGATGTTGGTGACATTTTTTATTCCATTGTAGAGGTTTCTTTTAATGGTATACAGCTCCTTGCTAAGATAAAGGATGAGCAGAGTGTCATCGGCATACCAGATGATGTTGCGATTCTGATAGCATGCTAGTTGTTTAAGGTCCTATGTACATGATAAATAGCATCGGGTGGAGGTATAACCATTGTTAGATGGTACAAAAGATGTTGGTGCTTTTGATTCAGAATGTTGGGAAACGGACGCTTAAGAGTACTATTAGGTATCTTCCAAACTAAGGATTTCGCACATACTATTTGGCCATGAGGAATGGTATTTGAAACAAAAAATGACTATTTCGGGTAAATGTTGTTAGCATATGTTTGTACATAACTTTATTTAGAGTGTATAAAAAAGAAGTAATAATGTTTTTTTACTCTGTGATTTTTGGAGATATCCCATACTTACGTAAGAAATTGCTGTTCGAAAAAAACATTTAAGATATGTTTTTTTTCTAATTTTTACATTCTTAATGAAAATGTTGAATGGGTTTTTAAAAAAACAATCTTATTGATTGTCTTTTTTTTTGCCCGCTGTTATATGATGAGTACTATTGTACTCACTGTTTTCAGTGAAATTCAATATATTCCGAGAACAGCAAAATAAAATACATAAAATATTGTACAAATTATTTTGTATTGTGAAATATATATTATAACTTCATGTTTTCTTCTCTTCCACAGATATTATATTTATAAACAATATATTATTAACTTTTCATTACTTATAAGGTAAGTATGACAAACAAAAAATACTTTCTCATCACTCTCTTACTTCTCTTTCCCTTTTTCACTTTCTTCACTCTGTCTCTTACTCCACATCCTTTGCTCATCTTACTCCCCTTCCCTCACTCTCTTTACTCCCCTTAATTCACCTTTATACTCCTTCTCTCACCATCAGTACCCTTCCCTCACCCTCACTTAGCTTCTCCTGCTCCCTCTTTCATCTCTGTGTCCCTCACTTCTCTTTTCTTTCTTCCTCCATCACTACCCTTCTTTTGCTCTATCTCTCACTCTTTAATCTCTCACCCTCACTTTCTTTCCTTCACACCATCCCTCACTCACTTTCAGTCACTCCCCTTCTCTTATTCCCTCACTTCCTTTTACTCACTCCCCTTCCTTTATTCCCTCCCTCACTCCCCTTTCCTCCATCCATCTCTAAGTCTCTTCCTCTGTCTCAGTCACTATAACTGCCTCACTCCCTCACAGTCCCTCACTCTCCCTCTCTTTCTCTCTCTCACTGTCTCCCTCTCTCTCCACCAATCTTCCTTTTCTTTTCTCTCTATTTCCATAAATTCTTCTCTCTCACTCACTACTTTTTCCTCTATCTTAATATGCTTCTTTTTTCCTCACTCCCTTTCCCTCACCCTCATATCCCTTCCCTCACTGTCACTGCCCTTCACTCAATCTCACTCCTCTTACTTCATATTCTCTTCTCTGTGCATCACTCCAATTCCATTTCTCCTGCTCCCATTCCCTCACTCCCCCTCACTCTCTTTCCCTCACTCCATCCGTCAGTCCCCTTCCCTTACTCCCCTTTCCTCATTCACTTTTGCTAACTCCCATTCCTTTAGTCCCTCACTCCCCTTCACTCCATTTCTCTCTCCCTCTCTCCCTCTGTCTCACTCAGTCTAACCGCTTCACTCACTCTCAGTCACTCGCTCTCCCTCTCTTTCTCTCTCACTCTCTCCCTCTCGCTCTCTCCCTTTCTGTCTTTCCCTTTCTGTTTCCTTCACTCCTACTTTATACCTCAGTCCCCTTTCCTCTCTCTTAATCTCCTTCCTTCTCTCTCATTCCCCTTTCATCACCCTCATACCCCTTCTCTCACTGTTACTGCCTTTCACTCACCCTCAGTACTTTTCCCTCACTCACCTTCCCTCACTCCCCTTCCTTCACTCCTCTTTCCTCACTCCCTCACTCTATCTCATTTACTCCCCTTCGTTCACTCCCTCCCTCACTTTTTTCCCGCATGTTTCTCTCCCTGTCTCCCTCTGTCTCACTCACTCTAACTGCCTCATTCCCTCTCAGTCCCTTGCTCTCCCTCTCCATCAATCTTTCCCTCTCTCTCCTTTACCCTTAATCTTCTTTCCCTGTCTTTCTACCACTCCTCCACTCTCCCTCACTCACTTTCCTTCACTCTTTTATTTCTTCTCCCTCATTCCCCTTCCCTCACCCTCATATCCCTTCCCTAACTGTCACTGTCCTTCACTCACCATCACTCCCCTTCCCCCATTACACTTCCTCCTATCTGTATCTCACACCCCTTCCCTTCCCCGCTCTCTTTTCCTCACTCCCCCTCACTCTCCTTCCCTCATTGAAATCCTGACTCCCCTTCTCTCACTCCCCTTTCCTAACTCCCTTCATCCCCTCACTCCACTTCTCTCTCCCTCACTCCCCATCTCTCACTTTCCCTTACCCCCCTTTTCTCATCCTCATAACCTTTCCCTCACCGTCACTCCACTTCTGTTACCTTCACTCCCTATACCCTGCTCTACTTCTCCCTCTCCGTCTCTTGCTCCCCCTTCCCTGTCTCCGTCCCCTGCTCCCCTTTCTCATTCCCCCTCCCACACTTTTCTTTCCTTACTACCCTTCCCTTACTCTTTCACTCCCCTTAGCTCACTCCCCTACCCTTAGTCCCCTTGCTTCAGTCACTCTTTGACTCCCCTTTCCTCACTCAACATACTACCCTTTCCTCACTCATTCCCTCAGTCCCTTCCTCCCCTTCACTCAGTCATTTCAGTCATTCATTTATACACTACACATTCATTCAAAAAAAGTATGACACAGTATATAAGAAATATAGCTCTTCTTTGAGAAGTGAAGTTAGTTCTTACAAGAACTGTTTTTTTTGTCTTTTTTTGTTTTAAATTTCTTTTTTTTGCCAATTTTATATTTTTTGGGGATTTTTTGTAACAAAAAAATAAACAGGTAACCAAAAACTGCTCAACAGGAACAAAAATAATAAAAGAAAAAAATTAATTGCGGGGGCATGTGTGCTGCCTAATCTTTAGCACAATCAAGTCTATGCTCTGCTCTCCATAACACAAGATTACATTGCAAAAGTTGCATCGTATGTGCACGTCCGCAAAATCCGGCCGGATGTCTAGAGCACTTGTAGATGGAGATGCTGGCGATGAAGATGTACTGGGGACAGCAGCTGCAGGATTGTCCCTCAAATGCTGAGTTGATGCCCGAGCATAGTTGTTTGGAGGAACATTCTTTAGATGACGCACCATAGTATGAATACTTAAGGAATAATGTTTGGTGGGATCACCTCTCGATAGAACGGAACCACAAATGTTGCAAGTAACCTTTGGGGCATTCACCATTTTTTGCTCTACTGGGTATGAAATTTTTTTCCAAATAAAAGACTCTTTTGTTTTCTTCACCTTTGGTTGTTCAGGTAAATACTCGACATCAGAGTCTGAAGATTCCTGTGGCTGCTGTTGTTCTGCCATTTTCAAATCTTGAAGAAAACACTGAAGATGCTTCTCTTTAAGAAGTGAAACAGATTATGAGGGAAATGGGTGCGGTTATTGAAAATTTGGAAAAGAAACTACTATAAACCAATCAAAAGTGTTGTTTTCAAGTCACATGACTTTACGTGCCCGCACGGGCGCGCGCACGTTGCGTGACCGTCGCATATGAATAACGTTTTACCAGATTTTGCTTTTAAAAACGTGAAAAGGAGGCAGGGTAGAGACTCCCTGACCCCCTAGGCCTTTTAATGGGGTCCCTGAAGGACCCCGAAGGGCAAAAAATTATTATTATTTTTTGTTTTTAAATCGCGAGGTACGCGCACGTTGCACGCACCCTCGAGGCAGAAGTGAGTCAAAAACAAAAGTGGAGAACGTGAAAAGGGTGCAGGGTAGAGACTCCCTGACCCCTAGGCCTTTTCAGGGGGTCCCTGAAGGAGCCTGAAGGGCAAAAAAACCATTAAAAAAACCAACAACAAAAATGCGACGTGCGCGCACATTGCGCGTACGTCGGGGAAAAAAATACAGTTAAATAACAAGTTTGAGTGTTTATATGTTGGTTGGCTCTAAAAAGAGCCGTTGTGTTCATTGAGTTTTTTTTGTACGTACAAGTAAGTACTGATGCAGAGTCTAAAGTTCAAGAGGAAGGCTCTGTTCCCCTCACCTGTGAAATGTACAGCGTCTCCTCTATAAATGCCTTGCAAGTTGTTGTGGTATATAGAACCCATACCATAGTCTCTGAGGAAAGGAGAAACAGACTTATTCACATGTTTCCTTGCTTTCTCAATCTGTGAACAATATTGGTTGGACCAGTTCCATTTTTGCATTTGGCATATATTACAATATACAAAGGTAGTTTGTGGAAAAATAAATATATAATAAATATAATAATTGATACATTTTAAAATTAGCATTTTAAAAACTGTTGAAATTCACTTAAAAAAACATAGGTTTCACACACGTTATAGTTAGGAATTAGCATTTAAAAAACCTTAGAAATTCACTGAAAAAAACATAGCTTTCACACACGTTATAGTTAGGAATTAGCATTTAAAAAAACGTGCAAATTCACTGAAAAAACCATAGGTTTCACTCACGTTATAGTTAGGAATTAGCATTTAAAAAACCTTGCAAATTCACTGAAAAAAACAAAGGTTTCACACATGCTATAGTTAGCTGGACATTTCACTCATAAGAAACCTTTGAAATTCCCCCGTTATAGTTAGTTCAGCTAACTATAACTCGCGCGACCGCAATGCACTGCTGATGATGTCACATATTACATCACTCATGACATGGTCAGTGACATCACTCATGACATCACTGATGATATCACAAATGACATCACTGATGACATCATCCTTGTGACAAAGTGGCAGACCTCCTCTCAGCGTAAAATAACCTTTGACACACACATTCAAAAATAGAAACTAACATTTTCTTAAAAATGGAGATACCAATACCAATAACAACAACCTAATCAGAAATTCCAACATCTACATACACATCCACTCATTCACCAACAGTTCAATATAGTCACTCATACATGTACTCACTCATCATATGTACTCATACACCTATACATCCTGTTACACACTACTACTCATCCATATAGTTACTCACACACATATTCACACATGCAAATAAACTATCAAAAATCCATTTACTTCATTATACTGCTATATACACACCACTACACTTACTTCTACAGAAACGTACACATATTTACTCTCTTAAACAATCACTTATAGAAACACATACTTATTTATACAGGAACTCTTCCAAACTCTCACTATCACATATACTCAATTATATACATCAATACTCACATATACTAGTTTAAAACATATGTAGTTACTCATAAAGACACTATTGAGACACTCATTCACTCACTAACACACCCATACACACACTCATTCACCTATACAGTCCTGCAAACATGCTGTCTTCAAAAGACATACAATCAGTGAGTCACTCGTTCATGCATCTATGTGGCAAGTAATACCCCCACCAAACCATACACACACTCATTTTTTTTTTTTTTTTAAGACCAATGGTCCCAAACTTTATTTAAATTCACAGATAAGCCAGTAAGTGTACATACAGTGTCAGAACAACGGGTTATTGCCACAAACAGTACCAAGCAGATTGCACATGTTAACATAGCAGTTATACATGAGTGAAAATAAACAGTTGCTGGTAGAAATGCATTGGTACATAAGTGACTGTGCCAGGGAGTGACTCATGGTGCAGTGCCCGCAGTTCGCAGCACTGCAGAAAGGGCCCAGCGCGTTCAAAAAGAAAAGTCCACAGTCAGTGCATGAAATTGAGTTCCCTGTACAATGCAGCAGAGGATAGAGGCAACAGCATACCTTCCCATGGGTCATGGGTCGCTGGGTGTCCGCTTCCCAGTCCCGGACGTATCTAAGCAGCTCCATGTGAGATATAGACGAGGAGGTGTGGTCGGGCATGATTAGGGGTACAGTATAATCGGCCTCTGTGTCAACCAAAGAGTGAACTGGGAAGTCTAATACAGGGGGAGGGAAAAACATTCCAAAAAACTGTTGGACTAGCATTCGTGTGTGTGGTAGTGTACCCAGGATCCTAACTGTGTGTGGTGCATCCGATATGGGCCATGCAGGGGCGGGGACAAGTGAGGAGGCGGTGTCGCCGCGGCCGCGAGGCAAGGGGGGGGGCACAGGCGGCAGGAAGGCAAATGCGGCAGGGGATGTCTCCGCCACACATGGTCTCGGTCACCGGGGGGGAGGGGGAGGGGGAGGGGGTGTGCGGAGCGGGGGGACAGACAGGGAGGGGGGGGAGGGGGGGGAAAGGGGGAGGGCAAAGGGGAGGGGGGGAGAAGGAAAGGGGCGGCGGAGCCCGTGTTAGGTGCGGACAGCAGTCGAGTGAGCCCTCCCTATGTCGCAACGGGACGGCACTCTATTTCGGCTTGTGTGCATGCATGGTGATACGCAATCAGGGCAACGTCCCAGTCCTGGGCGATCGGGTATTTCCGGAGTCCAGCGGTTTCCTCCCTGTGAAGTGACACACTCTCCGCACAGGCCCAGGTGGCAAAAGAGCGGCGCCAGTCCGCAGGGCGCGGTGGGTCGGCACTCTTCCAGCGTCGTGTGATAAGACGCTTGGCCGTGATAAGGCCTAAATCCCAAAAGCGCGCCCGCATCTTGGTCTGTTTGGTCCTCTTGGAGAGTCCCAAGAGGCACACCTCCCAAGTCTTGGGAAGAGTTCCGCCCGTGGCCGCCGTCAACATGTCCGCGACCGCAGACCAGTACGAGGTAAGATGAGCGCAGCTCCAGAGTGCATGCAGGAAGTCCGAGTCTTGGAGGCCGCATCTGGGACACGCCGAGGAAGTGAGTCCGAAGTAACAATTCAGTTTGTCTGGAGATAGATATGCCCGGTGGATGATGTAATACTGTATAATCTTGAATCGTGCATTGCGGGGGACGACCCTGGCGCCCGCTAGAATAGCATTCCACTGGTTGTCTGTCCAGTCTGTGCCACGGTCGGCCATCCACTTGTCCCTCAATCTCCGAGAGGAAAATTGCGTGTGGCTGTGTAAGGCTTGTGCAAGCCAATGCACAAGGTGTGAACCATCTCCCATCACGTGCAGGCATTGGATGAGAAGGTGTGTGGACGGCTCGTAACTGAGGTCACCCCACGCCTTTGTCAACTCATGTAGGAGTCTGGCGTGTGTCAGAAATTGACCCACCGGCAGCTCTGTGTCCGTGGCCAAGGTCTCGAAGGGTAACAGCTCCCCGTCGCTGTATAGGCCGCCCAGGTCGTCCAAGTCCACCGCAGTCCAGCTGCGTAGTTCGGCCGAGGACAGCGTGCCTGCACCCAGGGGTGTCCCCAGTAGAGGCAGGTTCGGGGCATAGGGCACCGTTTGTTTGGTGAGCCGGAGGCTCCGCGCGAGGCACCGCTTCGCCACTGCTACAAGGACCTGCGTGGGGGGGCGGCCCCGCGCCAACGGGTGGAAGAGGGCGAGCGCCTGTACGGGAGATAGGATGGTATCAGCCGTGGCTGTGTCCACTAAGTTCTTATCGCTCAGCCAGTAGGCAACCCACTGCAGCTGTGCTGTCAAGTAATAGAGTTCCTGATTGGGAACCGCTAGGCCTCCAGCGTCCGTGGGTGCAAACAGAGTCTTCAGTGCTACCCGGGGCCTCCCCTTATTCCAGATGAGGCGTCTGGTGAGGGAGTCCAGTTCTCTAAAGATGCGCGCCGGCACATACACTGGCAGATTGGTGTAGTAATAGAGAAGCCGGGGAAGCATTATCATCTTGGTCAGCGCCACTCTGGCGGGCACATTTAGCGGAAGGGAATTCCAGAACGTGACCTGGGCCGTAAGCGAGGAAATGGCTCTTATTAGATTCCCCTCCAGGAGGTCTACGGGGTCTCGATATATGAATATCCCAAGGTCCCGAAATACCGTCGGGTGCCATCGGAGCGTCTCCCCCATCATGCGTACATCACACTGCGGCATCTCGCTACCGAGCGCATAGGTCCCTGACTTGGCCCAGTTGACACGGAGCCCCGACATGTCGCCAAATATCTGAAATATGTCCGTGATCGCCGCTGGTATTTGCTTGAGATCTCTGACATAGAGCAACAAATCGTCGGCATATAGAGATACCGAGTGGGTGCCATCCGCCAGCGGTATGCCCCATGTGTCTCCGGAGTTGCGGAGCATCTCGGCCAACGGCTCCATCGCTAAGGCGAACAATATGGGGGAGAGGGGGCAGCCCTGCCTGGTGCCTCTCCCGATGCGGATCCTGTCCGAGAACAACCGTCCAGTCCGGACCCGGACCTCTGGGGCCTGGTAGAGGAGTCCCACCATCTGTACGTAAGCGTCCCCCAGTTCATATTTCTTGAGGACTCGGAGGAGGTATGGCCACTCCACCGAGTCGAACGCCTTTTCCAAATCAAGTACGATGCATCCCGAGCGCGGCCAGGCTAGGGTCGCATAACGTTGGATTCTGAAAAAACGGCGTAAATTGTAGGACGTGCTCCGTGTGGGTACGAAGCCATTCTGATCAGAGTGTACCAGAGTGGGGACCAGTGGCGCTAGTCTCCGGGCCAGGGCCGCTGCAAGAATTTTGTAATCGGTATTGAGGAGCGCTAACGGCCTATAGGAGCCGAGGTCGCTCGCTTCTCTACCCGGTTTCAGCAGGGAGACCACGTTAGCCTCGTTCAGGGACGCCGGGAGTTCAGCGTCTTCCAATGCCGCCCCATACATTTTCAGCAGTTCCGGTATTAATACCAGGGAGTAGGCCTTGTAAAACTCCGCCGGGAGCCCGTCAGGGCCCGGCGCTTTGCAATTGGAGAGGGAGAAAATCACCTCTCGTGACTCCTCACCAGTAAGCGCGGCTCCTAGTTCGGCCTGTTGGGCAGCGGTAGCAGTCGGGAGCTGTAAAGACGCCAGATAGTCTGTGATCTCCACCACCGTGGCCCGTAGCCGCGAGCTGTACAGGGATTTGTAATGCGACGTGAACGCATCATGGATCTGTTTCTGGGTATAGACCTCAACGCCCTGAGTTGTACGGATGGATAGGATCGATGCAGAGTGCGTGTCCTGTCGTACCAACCATGACAGTAGCCTGCCAGGTTTGTCGTCTGTATTGTGGGTGCGTGCGGAATGCGCAGCGAAGTTGATATTCTTTAGGCGCTCCAGCAAAGCAGCGTGGTCCGCTCTGGCCGAGATGAGTTGGGCATCATCTCCCCCCGCTATTTCCCGTTCTTTATCCAACAGAGCCTCTTCCGCCTGCAGCAGATCTTTCTCCACTTGCCTACGCAAGCTTGCTTGGACACCGAGGCAGCTTCCCCGGGTCACCGCTTTAAAGGCGTCCCACTCGGTTCTCGGGGAGGAGGTCAAGTCAATATTGTCCTCGAAGTACTGTAAGATCTTCCCGGATATTTCCTCTCGGAATGGAGTGTCAAGGAGGAGATCCGGTTGTAGGCGCCACGTTGGTACGGGCGGGCGTGGGCGCTTCCATCCATATACCAGCGTGTGCGGGTTATGGTCTGAGTGTGTCCGGCCTAGGTAGTCAGTGTCAGACACAGAGGGGAGCAGGTCACGGGACAGCATGAATCTGTCCAACCTGACATGTAGGGAATGGGCTCCCGAGTAGTAAGAGTATACCCGGGCGGTGGGGTTCCTGACGCGCCATGCGTCCTGTAAGTTCCATTGCGTCGCCCAGTCAAGGAGGGCCCTGGATGTCGCCTGTACCGGGGCGATCGCTACCGGGAGGGACGAGCGATCAAGGGAAGCGTCTAGCACGCAGTTGTAATCCCCGCCCATCATCAAGGGTACGTCCGGCCATGACGCTATCGTTGCCGACAGTCGTGTGAAAAATTTCCCCTGTTCCACATTAGGAGCGTAGATGGAGGCTATGACTACCTGCTGCCCGTCAAGTCTGCCCTGTATGAAGACGTAGCGTCCCTCAGTGTCAATATTGCTGTGTGTTAGTGCGAATGGAACCCCGGGCCGGACCCAGATCAAGGTCCCTCTCGCAAATGCCGAGAAGGTTGTAGCAAATATCTGACCCCTCCACTTACGGCGAAGTGTGGCTACCTCAGTGGCAACTAGGTGTGTCTCTTGGAGCAGTGCAATCTGAATCTGGTGCCTTTTAAGGTAGGAATATACCTGGTATCTGCGTGAGGGTGTGTGCATGCCCCGGACATTCCAGGTACAAAATTTAAACGTAGCCATCACAGTGCTGGTCACGGTCAAGCACCCATCCCCCCCCCCCCAGTCCCCCACCCGCCCCACCCGCACCCGCGCAGCAGCAGCGAACAATGAGCAGTTTCACCCCACAGCCCCGCCCCGGAACCCAAGGATGCACGCAATAGCAGGACAGTACCAACACTAGTCTCAGAAGGCATAACATGAACATAAACATAATACCAAAAGGGCAACAACAAAAACAAGTCGCCGCCCAAACGCTCTATCGAGCTCAATCAATCCGTAAGGTCAATGGGGGGATGACTAAATACAGCACTTGAGTTAAACAAGGTAGTTCGTAACGTCCGAAGAGCCGCAGCGGCTCCCTTGCCACGGGCAGAGGGCCAAAAGGGCGCCAGGAGTCAGTGATAGTGTCCGCGGCCAGGACCGATTCCCAGTGGCACTTGACCCGGACATACGATCCCAAGGCAGGAGCGCTTCCGTTAGTCCCCCGGGGGGAGGGGCACTCACCTCTAGGGGTCCGTCCACCCCCTTAAAGTCATGGTCCCGGTGGCACTCTGGCAGGATAGCCCCGGCTCCCCTCCAGGCGCCACGGCAGCTCCGCGGCAGTCCGGTGAACGGGGGGGGGGAGGGGTGGTGCTTGGCAGCAAAGTACAGGCCCCACAGAAGACGGTGATCATGGTTGCCAGGGCCTCCAGGAGTGTCAATGTGGGCCCTTGATCGATCCATCCCTGAGGGTGTGCTGACTGTTCCAGTACGTAATACACGTCGGTCCAGCCAGAGCTGGGTGGGGGAGGATTGTTCATGATATCAAGTCTGATGTTTGGGGCGTGACGTCAGGTAGGCCCTCCGGATTCGAGCCATCTGGTAGACCGAACAAGTAGTCGTCGTCTTCGCTCCCGCGTGAGCGTGGGCTAGTGTTGGAAAGCAGGATAGGTGATTGTGACCCGCTAATCTCAGCAGTTATGCGGACGGCTTCCTGTTGTGCAATTTGGATTTGCTCCGGGGTCGGGCCGATCTCCGCTTCCATGGTCGGTGACCTGGCCCTCGAGGTGTGTCGTTGTCTCCGTCTGCGTGTGCCTCGATTCCGGCGTTGTTCCCTCGGCACAGGCCCAGGGTTCGTGTCTACCCCCGAATCCAACCATGCCATGGCCGCCTCTGGGGTGTCAAAAAAGTGGGTCTTGTCCTGCGCCACCACTCTGAGGCGTGCCGGAAACAACAGTGAGTATTTGAGAGTCAATCGTCTAAGCCGTTGCTTCACCACGTGGAAGGATTGGCGCCGTCGATGAACTTGTATGGTGTAATCGGGGAAGAACATCACCTTGGCATTGTCCACTTGAATATCCGACAATTTCCGCGTTTCGCGGAGGATGGCATCTCGGTCGCGGTAGTTCAGCACTCGCATGAGCATCGGCCTCGGGTTGGAGCCCTCCGGGGGAGGGCGAGAAGGAACTCTGTGCGCCCGTTCTACCACAAAGTGCGGCGACAGCGTGCCTTCTGGTAGTAGTTCTCTGAGCCAGGCCTCCATATGCTCCGCCGTCTCTCTCCGTTCCCATCGTTCTGGCAGGCCCACTATGCGCACGTTGTTCCTTCTGGCCCGTCCTTCCGCGTCCTCTGCTCTATCCTCAAGGAACTCCACCCGGTTGAGTAGGTCCTGGACGTGTTTGTCCGTCTGCACCAGTTTAGGTGTGGCCTCTGCCATCGCGTGCTCCAGGGTCGTGGTGCGGTCGGCCAGTTTCTTGTGGTCGGTCCGGAGGAGTGTCAGGTCCACGGCCACTTTGTCGATTCTGTTCTCCAGCGATGTACGGGTCAGCTGCATGGATTCCTCCAGGCGTTCCATGGCTGCCAGCATAGTGTCTAGTTTGGATGTAGTCTGGTCCGTCTCCATATGTTTCACCATTTTCCCCTTGTTTAATGACCCTCCTGTGCCAGTCTTTGCCCTGGTCCCCCCGGACATGTGGGAGGCCTTTGCGGTCTGTCAAGCGGGTGGGTACGTTCTCGTAGTGCGTGATGGAGGGACCGGTGCGCGTCAGTCTCCCGGTCAGGGCCTTCGTCGCACTCGTGGTGAATGGCGTGTGGCTGTAGGTGGGGGGAGGAGGATCGCCTCACCGCAGGGCCCCAGGATTTCGTGTTACACAGCCGACTGAGGAGGACGAAATGACCGTGTAGCAACTGTTATAAGAACTCTCAGGCGTGGCGGTCAGTGCCGTGCTGGACCTGACTGTTGGTTGCCTCCTGTCTGCGCCTCGAGGCGGCTCGATGGGCCGGGACGACAGGTCTCTCTCAGTGAGTCCGTCCACTGGGCTCGGGAAGATGCACTCCGTCGGTCGATGCCAGGCGCCACCTAGTGCCACATGGGGATCCACGTTGTCTGGCCCACTCTCGGCAGAGGTGGGGGGGGTGCAAGTCGGAAAATCTGCGTTTCTGCACCTGGCCGGGAGATTCCCTCAGCGTTGGGTCGACTGCCTGCGAGGGCCGACGTGTTGCAGCCCCATTGCGCACGTGGCGCAGTCCCGGTTCCTCTGTGCCAGATGGGTCCGGTGGTGCTCCGCGACTCCTTCTGTGCGGCGGGCATGTGCAGGGGCCTGGGAGATAAGGCCGCGTTATCTCCGGCGGCAGTCCGCCGGGGCCAGGGGTGACAGTGTCTGTGTGGGTCTCGTGGCGGCCCAGCTCGGTGGTCCACCGGTGTCCATCTAGCCGGGATGCGCCGTTTAGCGCCGGCGGGGCGGCGATTCAGTCCGCCACGGGCCGCCGCGGTGCAGGGGTTCGTAGCGCCTGGGGTCCTCGTGTGGGTAGGGCGCTGGAGGTGCACGGCAGCGCGTCGCAGGTTCTTTTCCTGGGCTGGGCCTATGGTTGGGCGTCAGGTAGGCCAGGGGGCGTCCAGGGGGCTGTGCCGGGTAGCATATGCTCTGGGCCGGAGGGGCCCTGGGTCGTTGTCGCCAATGCGGGTCTCTAGGTAGTCTCGTGCACTCACCCCCTGGCAATCATGGAGCCCGGCAGGGTGGTCCCAGCAGCGGTAGGCAAGGCGGGCCGATCTCGTGGCCTTCGTGAGCCCAGGCTGCGGACCTCCCACTGGTGGTCGAGGTCCCCGCAGTGTATCGTCGTCGTTGAGGATCCAAGGTATGGGACACGGTCCCGACTCTGCGCTGGACCGCGCACTGCAGGCCACTCGTTTCGCAGCCTACTCCGCAAGGTCGGATCCCCGGCCTCAGTTAGTCGGGGCCGCCGGCCGGAAGTGCGCGCTGGGCGGCTAGTCGTGAGGGCCGCTGCCGGTCGGAGGGTCAAGTGGTCCGATCCGCCTGGAAATCGCTCCGGAGGTGGGTCTGGTATCCGGGCACACTCGGTCTGAGTTTGGGCCCGGTGCCGTCAGAAAATACAGGATAATTGGCCCGTGTTTGGGGAGCTTCACTCGGAGCTCAGACGAAGCACGTCTTTTCACATCGCGTGCTTGGCCACGCCCCCACCATACACACACTCATACTGATACTGAAAAAAAACAACTAAGAACCCAAATAGACACTCATGTAGCTACTTACCAACCCATGCAGCTACTTATACACAAAGTGAGACAATGATACAGATATTTACATATTTAAATATTACTTGCTAATACATGTATTCACTAAGATGCACTTAATAAGTCAGTTATACAATTAATTTTACAAAAAAAGCATCCATTTAGACACTTATTTACCCATGTATTCTTCCATCGACCTTTAGATATACATGTATAAAAAATATTTATTTTTCAGAAAGATACACATTCACTGGATGATGTCATCAGTGATGTCATCAGTGATGTCATTTGAGATGTCATCAGTGATGTCATGCGTGATGTCACTGACCATGTCATGAGTGATGTAATATGTGACGTCATCAGCAGTGCATTGCGGTCGCAGGAGTTATAGTTAGCTGAACTAACTATAACGGGGGAATTTCAAAGGTTTTGTATGAGTGAAATGTCCAGCTAACTATAACATGTGTGAAACCTATGGTTTTTTCATTGAATTTGCAAGGTTTTTAAATGCTAATCCCTAACTATAACGTGTGGAACCTATGTTATTATCAGTGAATATATATATATATATATATATATATATATATATATATATATATATATATATTACCTACTGGCGGTCGCCAGTAGGTATATATAGTTAGGATTTTTTCCCTATGGGATTTTTGAAAATTCTATGTCTAATAACTTTGGCGTTTGTGGACGGAATTGGCTGAAATTTTCTGGAAAATGGAACATTTTGTTTCTGAGCAGCCCTTGGAAATTTGGGGGGGGTTTGTCAAGGGGGGGCCGAGAAAAAAGGGGGGTCCCAAAACGTGTTTTTAACATTGAGTTTTCCATAGGGCGGTTGGCCTCACTTTTAGCCCGAACGGCTGAATGGATTTGCATGAAACTTGGCAAAATTGTAGGGACTGGTAGCCCGATGTGCCTTTTCTAGGTCTCAATATATGTGCTCCAGTGGATTTTGAGAAATTAACGTTTAAAAAAAGATATATATCTGTAAGCGCGCTCTGGGCAGCGCTCCGGTCCGCGGACCTTAAGCGTACCGGAACTTCGCGTAGCTAAGCTGATTGGCTCTCCGGTGTCTGTCAACATTCTAAACAGTCCGGAGCGGCCGCCATCTTGTCTCTCGGTAGGATTGAGAGACAAGAGGAGGCCAAAACAAAGGGGGAAATAACCATAAGGGGGCATACTAGATCCTTCCTGACCCCCTAGGTTTAATGTGGAGGTTTTAAAAGGGCCCCGCGGGGCAAAAAAAACAAAAAAATGTTTTTTTTTTTTTTTGCGTGGGGAGCGCCCGGTCCGCGAACCAGGAAGCGTTCTGGGCAGCGTACTGCAATGAAAAATGAATGATAGACTTTTCAAATGCTGTATGTTAATTGATTGTTGGTTTTGTTGATTATTTTTTATTTTCTTTATTTTTTAAGCATTTTTTTTATTGTGATTGTGTTTCATAATTTATTAAACTTTCTAACATTTCATTGTCAGAAATTTCATAATTATCATTGAATATACATTGTAGTCTCTGAGGGTGTAAAATGTCCTCATTTTCAAGGAGGTTATCTACTGCTTGTACACATTGCAGTAGTTCTTTGTCTAAAGTTTCATCGAAAAATTCAATATCATTTTCATCATTGATTTCTTGGCTGCTCTCTTGCAGGACAATTTGAAATTCAACTTTCTGTTCGCCTTCCATTTTGCCTGAAATTTAGATTAAAAAAATATATATTAGTAGAGATAGGGCACTGTTGGGATTAATTTTGGGCAGTGTATAGTATCAGAGTGGAAGTAGGAATATAAAAAAGTGTATGTGATTTAACGTAAGTAAATTCATAATTATACAAGAGAAGCCTAACTCCATCCATAACTATAACAGAGAAGTCTATCTAAATCTATAACTACTACAGAGGGATAGTATATAACTATCAGAAAAAGTTTACCATATTAACTTATAGTGCACAATATACTTCAGTTTTAAAAATAAAAACTTACCTTTAGATAGAAGTTGAAGGAATTAGTGAAAATCCTATTGAAATGTACACCAAGAAGTAGTAGTCAAAATGGCTGTGTTTTCTTCTCTTCCTTTATATATATTCAGGTATATAACCAATCAAATGTGAGGTAAAAAAAGTAGAAAATGAAAGTAACATTTTAATTGGTTGTCAATTCCAACACTTCAGATGTGTTTTGTGAAGTAATTTACCTCACGGTATTTAGAGAGGTCTACAGGCTAAATGGCTAAATGGAATTCCAATCAAATTTGTGAAAATGGTAGGGATTGGTATGTAGTATGAGCTAGTCTATATTTGGTGAAATTGTCTCCAGTGGCTTTTCTGTGAACTACTTTCCCACCTTTTTTGATGGTGCGCTTCCCAGGGAGCGACCCGGTACGCGAACCGTTGAGCGCCCCGGTTCGCGAACCTTAAGCGTAACGGGAGTCCACCATTTTGTGTTTCGGTCGAATTAAGATACAAGATAGAGGGCAAATAATGTTCAGAATGGGTAGAAGGGGGCACGGTAGACTTATCTTGACGGTAGACTTATCTTGAGCTAGTCTATATTTGGTGAAATTGTCTCCAGTGGCTTTTCTGTGAACTACTTTCCCACCTTTTTTGATGGTGCGCTTCCCAGGGAGCGACCCGGTACGCGAACCGTTGAGCGCCCCGGTTCGCGAACCTTAAGCGTAACGGGAGTCCACCATTTTGTGTTTCGGTCGAATTAAGATACAAGATAGAGGGCAAATAATGTTCAGAATGGGTAGAAGGGGGCACGGTAGACTTATCTTGACCCCCTAGGTTTTGTGAGGGTGGCTGAGGAGGCCCATATGTGCGAAAAAAAAACATTTTTTTTTTAAATTTCGCGAGGTTAGCTCCCGGTTCGCGTACCGGGTAGCGCCCCAGGGAGCGTACTTTGTTGAAAATTAGTGAAAAATGTTAGAGTAAAATAATAATTGTGAGTGATCAGATGTAGGGTAGCTCTGAGAAGAGCTTTTGGGTTTATGGTACATTTAGGTACTTATAAGTAGGTACCAATGCACATTCTTAAATTCAGAGTGAAAATTCTGTTGCCCTCATCTGAGAAGTGAACTCCATCTCCTCTGTAGATATCTTGCATGTAGTAACGCAAGTTATTGTTGTACAGGGAGCCCATTCCATGGTCTCTCATGTAAGCTGAAACAGATTTGTTTACATGCTTCCTCGACTTCTCAATTTGTGGACAAAATTGGTTTGACCACCTCCATTTCTGTCTTTGGCATATATTTGAATATACCAAGGCAGTCTGAGGAAAAAGTGCCATTAATTGCTCAAAGGTGTCCTTTAAAAGCATTTCCAGACCTACACCAGTCAAAGTGCCCAAGTCATTACCTCCACAGTGCACAATTAACAGGTCAGGTTTGGGCAAATGCATAAAGGTTTTCACCAATGGTATCAATTGGTGACATTTTAATCCTCTGTGGCCAAACCACTTAATTTCCACATCTTGTAAATTGAGGTTAGGTAAATTCCTGTTTTCAGTGTACCTTTGAGCCCAGTGAATATAACTATGTCCAACAATCCAGACAGAAAACATGGTGAGAGAAGGTTCTCCTGCAGTCAGATGAAGTGTGGCAATGAAATGGCAGTTGAAAAAATGAGAGTTTAAAATGAAAAAAACTGTGGAGTTTCTGTGTTCATGAAGCAGTAACAGTGATTGGTGGATTTTGATTGCTGAAAACAGAAAGTTAGGGTGCACGGATGAGTTATTTGAAAGATGTATTTTGAATGGTCAATAAAAAATCATTAAATGAAAGAATGCACTGGATATGCAGGTGCACTGAGAGTTCAGAGTTCAATTGCAACATTGTTGTGTGAACTTGCAAACACCAGAAGTCTTCCAAGAGGTGGTTGCCATGCAGAAAAGGCAGAAAGGGCAGAGGGGGGAAGGGTTTTCATTTGAAAAAAAGTGAGGGAAGAGTTTTGATTGGGTGACATGAGAGATATGTGTGAAGAATTACAGCATTTCTGTGCTTTTGATAGCTGCAGACTCTGGAGTGCATACCTTTTGCTCTGCTGAAGACAAATTGGTGTGTTTCTGAGACTGTTTTCAAACTCAAAGTATTTGCTAAGGTGAGAAAATATTTCTTTAATTTAGATAGAGAATAGTGTGCTTTAAGGAGAAAATTATGAATTATGTGGCGCAAATTGCTTGTAAATATGCTCCCACCTGTGCAAGGAAAATTTAGATTTTTAATGTTTGTGTTACATAGCCATGTTAAAAGTGATACAAACATGCTGCAAAGGCAATTAAAAAACGCTTTTATGTGTCTTAAGGACATTTTAAGTAATTTTCCCATGTGCAGTGTTTTGAAATTATGATTTGAAAATCGTTTTTGGGGAAAAGGAATTGTTTTTAAATTTATGACAAGGACATAATGGTGTATGCTTCTTTATAAGGCAATTGACTGTCCCTGATGTTATTTTTCCCATTTTAATGTAAGACCTTTCTCTGTGGCGCAAATTGCTTGTAAATATGCTCCCACCTGTGCATGGCAAATTTAGATTTTAAATGTTTGTGTTACATAGCCATGTTAAAAGTGACCCAACCATGCTGGAAAGGCAATAAAAAAACACTTTCATGTGTCTTAAGGACATTTTAAGTAATTTCCCTGTGGGCAGTGTTTTCAAATTATGAATTGAAAATCGTTTTTGAGGTAAAGGAATGTTGTTAAAATTTATGTGCGCCATATGCCCCCAAATTTCTTTTTCAGGGGTGTAGCAGGGTGTTATTGAGACACCCCTACACCTTTGGAAAAATTCCTAATTTGCGATGAGCTAATTGCTAATTGCAAATTGCACCTTCTTTCATATGGGCATCCTGGCGCATGGAAATGAATGGGTAATTTGCAATTAGCAATTTGCTCATCGCAAATTTGGAATGGTAAAGAATCGCTATTTATTCCTTAAAATTCGCTATTTTGGAAATGCAAAATAGTTATATGATACATATGGCGGTTGATGTCTAACAAGATAAGAAGCTTAGGGATAGATTTATGATGACTGGCGCAATGAAGTGGACATCACTTACTTCATTGGTAGAGCTTTACATGTATTATGTCCTCTGTATTCTTCATCAAGCGTAACTTTAATCTGCAATCCTGAGTAGGCCTCACCTTAAACAAACCTCTGGATAGGCCACATCTTATCGTCATCCTGAATTAATCATTTAAAATGCTAGGGACAGATTTATGATAGGTGTATGCCTCTTTTGCGCCACTTACAAAACACTGTCCATGGGGAAATGACTTAAAATGTCCTTAAGACACATGAATGTGTTTTTTTAAAGCGTTTGCAATTTTTTTGGGTCACTTTTAACATGGCTATGTGACTCAAACAGTCAAAATCTAAATTCACCATGCACAGGTGGGAGCATATTTACAAGGAATGTGCTCCATGGGGAAAGGTCTTATAATGTAATATGGGAAAAATGACATCAGAGACACTGAAATGCCTTATAGAGAAGCATACACCATTATGTCCTTGTCATAAATTTGCAAACCATTACTTTTCCCCAAAAACGATTTTCAAATCATAATTTGAAAACACTGCACATGTGGAAATGACTTAAAATGTCCTTAATTCAAAATTTGCTATTCCTTATTTTGCGATTGCACTGAAGGATTTGCAAATTTTGCGATTCCTTAAATGCAATGTATCAAACAAAAAATATGTAAAAAATGACATTAAGGATTTGGAAACTACCACCAACTTCTAGTTGGTGGTAATTTGCGAATTCTTTTCAAAAAGCATTTTTTTCCAAAAAACAAAAGGTGCCATATGACGCCCATACATGCCCTTAGGGCATGTATGTGCGCCATATGCCCCCAAATTTCTTTTTCAGGGGTGCAGCAGGGTGTTCTTGAGATACCCCTGCACCCTTGAAAAAATTCCTATTTTGTGATGAGCTAATTGCTAATCGCAAATTGCACCTTCATTCCTATGAGCCTCCTAGCCCATGGAAATGAATGGGTAATTTGCAATTAGCAAATTGCTCATTGCAAATTAGGAATGGTAAAGAATTGCTATTTATTCCTTAAAATTCGCTATTTAGGAAATGCAAAATAGTTTGATGGTACATATGGTGGTTCATCTGTAACAAGATAAGAAGCTTAGGGATACATTTATGATGACTGGCGAAATAAAGTGCAAATCACTTACTTCATTGGTAGGCCTTTACATGTATTATCTCTTCTGTATTCTTCATCAAGCGTAACTTTAATCTGCAATCCTGAGTAGGCCTCACCTTAAACAAACCTCTGGATAGGCCACACCTTATCGTCATCCTGGATTAATCATTTAAAATGCTAGGGACAGATTTATGATAGGTGTATGCCTCTTTTGCGCCACTGTGCGTCACTTTTATGATGCAGCGGCGGTGCAAAAGATTTGCTATGAGGCGACAAAATTACAAATTGATGCTTTTAGGCAGATATGTCATGGTGTAAAAAAAACGTACCACATGAAACCGATGCAGCAGTGATGCAAAAGATGCACCATGTTGCAAGACAGGCCTCACTTGGGGCCATATGTATCAAGCTAATTAGCATTCGCAATGATCAAAATTCTGCGAATTTCGGCCTTTGCGAATGCTAATTAGACAAATGGTATGTATCAAACAAGTTTGATGCAAAATAAGGAATAGCAAAATTTGCTATTCCTTATTTTGCGATTGCACTGAAGGATTTGCAAATTTTGCGATTACTTAAATGCAATGTATCAAACAAAAAATATGTAAAAAAATGACATTAAGGATTTGGAAACTACCACCAACTTCTAGTTGGTGGTAATTTGTGAATTCTTTTCAAAAAGCTTTTTTTCCAAAAAACAAAAGGTGCCATATGACGCCCATACATGCCATTAGGGCATGTATGTGCGCCATATGCCCCCAAATTTCTTTTTCAGGGGGTGCAGCAGGGTGTTCTTGAGACACCCCTGCACCCTTGGAAAAATTCCTATTTTGTGATGAGCTAATTGCTAATCGCAAATTGCACCTTCATTCCTATGAGCCTCCTAGCCCATGGAAATGAATGGGTAATTTGCAATTAGCAAATTGCTCATTGCAAATTAGGAATGGTAAAGAATTGCTATTTATTCCTTAAAATTCGCTATTTAGGAAATGCAAAATAGTTTGATGGTACATATGGTGGTTTATCTGTAACAAGATAAGAAGCCTAGGGATACATTTATGATGACTGGCGAAATAAAGTGCAAATCACTTACTTCATTGGTAGGCCTTTACATGTATTATCTCTTCTGTATTCTTCATCAAGCGTAACTTTAATCTGCAATCCTGAGTAGGCCTCACCTTAAACAAACCTCTGGATAGGCCACACCTTATCGTCATCCTGGATTAATCATTTAAAATGCTAGGGACAGATTTATGATAGGTGTATGCCTCTTTTGCGCCACTGTGCGTCACTTTTATGATGCAGCGGCGGTGCAAAAGATTTGCTATGAGGCGACAAAATTACAAATTGATGCTTTTAGGCAGATATGTCATGGTGTAAAAAAAACGTACCACATGAAACCGATGCAGCAGTGATGCAAAAGATGCACCATGTTGCAAGACAGGCCTCACTTGGGGCCATATGTATCAAGCTAATTAGCATTCACAAAGATCAAAATTCTGCGAATTTCGGCCTTTGCGAATGCTAATTAGACAAATGGTATATATCAAACAAGTTTGATGCAAAATAAGGAATAGCAAAATTTGCTATTCCTTATTTTGCGATTGCACTGAAGGATTTGCAAATTTTGCGATTACTTAAATGCAATGTATCAAACAAAAAATATGTAAAAAAATGACATTAAGGATTTGGAAACTACCACCAACTTCTAGTTGGTGGTAATTTGTGAATTCTTTTCAAAAAGCTTTTTTTCCAAAAAACAAAAGGTGCCATATGACGCCCATACATGCCCTTAGGGCATGTATGTGCGCCATATGCCCCCAAATTTCTTTTTCAGGGGGTGCAGCAGGGTGTTCTTGAGACACCCCTGCACCCTTGGAAAAATTCCTATTTTGTGATGAGCTAATTGCTAATCGCAAATTGCACCTTCATTCCTATGAGCCTCCTAGCCCATGGAAATGAATGGGTAATTTGCAATTAGCAAATTGCTCATTGCAAATTAGGAATGGTAAAGAATTGCTATTTATTCCTTAAAATTCGCTATTTAGGAAATGCAAAATAGTTTGATGGTACATATGGTGGTTCATCTGTAACAAGATAAGAAGCTTAGGGATACATTTATGATGACTGGCGAAATAAAGTGCAAATCACTTACTTCATTGGTAGGCCTTTACATGTATTATCTCTTCTGTATTCTTCATCAAGCGTAACTTTAATCTGCAATCCTGAGTAGGCCTCACCTTAAACAAACCTCTGGATAGGCCACACCTTATCGTCATCCTGGATTAATCATTTAAAATGCTAGGGACAGATTTATGATAGGTGTATGCCTCTTTTGCGCCACTGTGCGTCACTTTTATGATGCAGCGGCGGTGCAAAAGATTTGCTATGAGGCGACAAAATTACAAATTGATGCTTTTAGGCAGATATGTCATGGTGTAAAAAAAACGTACCACATGAAACCGATGCAGCAGTGATGCAAAAGATGCACCATGTTGCAAGACAGGCCTCACTTGGGGCCATATGTATCAAGCTAATTAGCATTCGCAAAGATCAAAATTCTGCGAATTTCGGCCTTTGCGAATGCTAATTAGACAAATGGTATGTATCAAACAAGTTTGATGCAAAATAAGGAATAGCAAAATTTGCTATTCCTTATTTTGCGATTGCACTGAAGGATTTGCACATTTTGCGATTACTTAAATGCAATGTATCAAACAAAAAATATGTAAAAAAATGACATTAAGGATTTGGAAACTATTGTGGTAAATTGGTGGTAATTTGTGAATTCTTTTCAAAAAGCTTTTTTTCAAAAAAACAAAAGGTCCCATATGACGCCAACACATGCCCTTAGGGCATGTATGTGTGCCATATGCCCCCAAATTTCTTTTTCAGTGGTGCAGCAGGGTGTTCTTGAGACACCCCTGCACCCTTGGAAAAATTCCTAATTTGTGATGAGCAAATTGCTAATCGCAAATTAAACCTTCATTCCTATGAGGCTCCTAGCCCATGGAAATGAATGGGTAACTTGCAATTAGCAATTTGCTCATTGCAAATTAGGAATGGTAAAGAATTGCTATTTATTCCTTAAAATTCGCTATTTAGGAAATGCAAAATAGTTTGATGGTACATATGGCGGTTCATCTGTAACAAGATAAGAAGATTAGGGATAGATTTATGATGACTGGTGCATCACCAGGGATGTGTCAGTCATCCTGTGACGCTGTTCCGCCACCCATGGTGTGCTGCATTTACAATGCGGGGCATCATGGGGCAAAAATGGCACAGATGCGTGACGTATCTGTGATGTAAAGGTAGTGATTGCTGGAGTTGTATCGCAAGTGCGATGCAGCTCAAGCAAGGCTCAGGGGTGCCCCATCTCCACAATGTTGCGTCAAGACCTATGCCTGCTTAAAGCAGGCGCAGGGTTTTGACGCAGTTTTCTCCTATCTGATTGTAAATACGGCACACCATGGGTGGCAGAGCAGCGGTGCACGTTAACTGGTGCATGCCTGGGGATGTGCCATTTAACATAAATCTGCCCCTTTACATTTAAGTATGTGCAGGACACACAGAGTCGGTGAGGCTTATCCAAGGTTAAGAAGAGATGAGTCCTGTTCACTGAAAAATTAGACATAGTCTTCACCTGATCAGCATTGCTGGACATGGCTAAATAATAGCTGCAAAATATTACTCTTGTTAAACAATTTTACTATTATAATCTCTGAGATTTGTCTCTTACTCTGCAACATCTCATTGTTGTTATCTTTCTTTAAAGATAAAGACAACATCAACATGAGTGACAATCTGCAATCAGTTGATTTTGACCTCATCATTGAACTTGTAATTGAAACATCAGTGGATGTTGATCCATTGGATGATTTAAATCCTGAGGATGAAGAAGAGCGTGATGAGGATGCAGATTTGTCCGAATTATATGACATAGGGTGGGAAGCTGACCTGCTTGAGCCTATGGAAATATAAACATTTATTTTTAAAATGTATAATTAATAAAAAGTAAAAATGTAAACTGTTTAATTTAAAAATAAAGACACCTTCAAAAACAGGTTATGTGTAGTGTCTTCAATAAAATATTAAAATATGCTCATAAAATTAGATCAGATTCACATATAAAATAGCACAGGTAACATAAATATAAATGTCATTTCTTTTCTGCTATTTCTGTATTGTAAATTTGCCAAGGACTAAAAAATCTTCTATTTAAAATGTCAAGTAGTGTGTTAAGTTTTTGATCATTGTTATTGATTTACTGTTTGGTAATAATGGTTAATAAAAATTTTTATTATATTTTACCACAGATTCAACTGCAGATCATTTCAAGATTTCACCATGCCAACAATAGAAAGACAGAGAAAGGCTGCAAAACGTCAAAGACAGCAGGTGAAACAAAATAAGCAGCAGTCCTCTAACAAAAAGATTTGTCAAGTCACGAAGAAAGCACCGGGTAAGAGCACAAAATATTTCATAAGAAATATGTGTAGTAAAAAAAATATTACTACAGAAAATGTTTCAGTCCATAAAAAGATAAGCAAATCAAACGGAAAGGAAAGGCCAATCAAAAATGTTACTGCTAGAGCAAGAGATAACTCTGTGCATGATAGTAGAAGGAAACAACAGTTTAGGGACATTCGTAAACGAATGTTCCGCAACAGGATAATTGGCAATTTGTTAAAAAATATTAAGAAAGGTCAACAGAAACTGTTTTTTTATAAGAGAAAAAAAAAAGTTGAGAAAGTTATTGATCAGGCATTTGAAATTAAACGTAAGTTATTTATTTTGATAATCAATAGAATTAGGAAGCTAAACAAGGCAATTTATGATTTCAAAAGAAATAGTAGATGGAAGAGAATAGTTAATCGTAGTAATTTTTGTGAAGTTTTTTCTGGAGAATGGATGCATAGTTCAAGCTGTGAGGCATTTTTTAATGAGGAGAGTTATTTCCAGGATAATGATTTGGTGCATGCAGTTGACACCAGTGGTCGTGCTTATGAAGTGAAAGATGGTTGTCCAGTTGAAAAAGAAAAACTTGTGACAACAGAGGCAGAAGAGGTGTTAGGTAATGAGGTTTTAGGAAGACGTGCTAAGGGTCCTGTGTACACCTGGAAGTGTAGTAGTATTTGCAGTGTGCGACAGGATTCCATCAATTTGCTTTGTGATTTTGTACGGTCATTTAATAAGAAAAGTTTGAAGCAGAAAATGAAGTTGTTGCAAGAATTAGATCCTTGCAGAGTGAGAGAAGTGACAGGTTTGCATGGTCATTCACTGGCTTGTCTTTCCAGGAGAGTATGCCAGAGTGTTTTTCATCATTTCAGGATGCTAGCAGTGCATCATAATAAAGTGAGGAAATTAGTTAGAATGTTGTATTATGCTAAGAGTCCAGCAATTATGCTTAAACAATTATGCGCTGCTCTTTTGCATGGTTCTGAAATAGATGTGAAGAACATATGTGAAGAAATTGAGTTTTGTTACTTTGGAAGTAAAGAGGAGAATGTTGAAATTGACCCAGAAGAAGAGGGTAATGTGGAAGATAGTGTACAGGTTTCCAGTACAGATAATTTCCAGAGGGAAATTGCGACGTTTCAGGTGAAATCAAGTGAGAGGCCTAATTTCACTTGTGTGTGTTGTCGACGCACTTATTATAAGAATCAGACTAAGTTAGTAGATTTATATGCAAAAAGTGAAAGGGAAAATAATAGTGAATGGAAGGATTTTGCAACATACTTGATGGTAGAAAATTGTTTTGATTTGGGATTTGATCAACGTGTGTGTACTTATTGTTGTTGCAAATTAAATCAAAACCAGATGCCTGCTAGAGCAGTTCATAATAATCTGGAATTGGTTGAGATTCCTTCTGAATTGAAGGATTTAAATACTTATGAATCTATTTTGATTCAAAGTATCCATCCCTTTCAGGCTATTGTAAGAATGGAGCCAAAGACAGGGAAATTGCCTCCATCAGATTTACAGAGAGGATTAAAGGGAAGAGTTGTTTATTTGCCTCTAGATTTGAAGAAAAACATTAACACAATTGGAGTAGAAAAAGTGGAAGAGGAACCTCTGGTTATCTTAGTTAATGGAGTTCCGACAAAGAATAAGAAAATATGGCAAGATTTAGTAGATGTTAGGAAAGTTAAAAAGGCAACATTGTATTTGAAAAAAAATAATAAATACTATAAGAATGTATATGTTGCAGAAGAGGAAGTAAGTGAGGAAGAGGATAGCGATTTGTGTGCTGGTCAGATTGAGAAAGTAGAACCCTCTACTAGTGAAGAAATATATGAACATTATAGTGTTCATCCTTTGCATTCCAAGGAAGTCATGGGGAATGCTATTGAGTTGTTTCAAATGAAACAAGCCAAAGGGAGTCCCATTAGTGTTTGGGAGGAAAGTTTGGAAGCTCGGTGTTTCCCACAGCTTTTTCCAACAGGTCAGGGAGGAAGATATGATGAGCGACCTCATCAAATTCCTGCTTCTGAATACCGGACTTTGCGATTGTATGCAGGAGATGCTAGGTTTCGACAATGCATTCCCTATTTGTTTCATCTCCTGTTTGAAAGCGATCTGTCTGGACTGTCATATGCAGTGAACCACATCTTGAAAAGTGGTATACACATGCAAAACATCTCGGCAAGTGACTTTATGGATAAAGTCAATGTCCAAGACAGTATTTTGGATTCTCACCTGATTAATCTCATGGCGTGTCAGCGTGGTACTAATGAGTACTGGTACCGTCGTCATGGTGATTTAAAATGTATGCTGAGGAACTTAGGTACTCCCACATGGTTCCTCACTCTGAGCTGTGCCGAGTATGGCTGGGAAGACTTACTTGAATTTCTACGAGAGGCAAATGCTTACGTAGATAACATCGAATTCAAGACACCCGGAGAACTGTGCTCTTTGGATCCAGTCAATGTATGTAGGTACTTCAATCATAGATTTGAAGCTATGATGTCTTTCATCATGAATAAGAAGAATCCACCTCTTGGAGAGGTGTTGGATTTCTTCTGGAGAAAGGAGTACCAAGCAAGAGGTGCTCCTCATATACATATGTTGCTGTGGATCAAGGATGCACCTAAATTTGGAACGGATCCAGAAGACTCAGTGATGAGTTTCATCCAACAGTATTCTACGTGTGCTGTTCCAAACGCAAAGGAGAAGAAAAGCCTAAGAGAAAAAGTTCTGCGTTTCCAAAGCCATCGATGTGGAAAGTACTGCCGTCGTAAATTCCGAAACAAGGACAAGTTCTACACCAAATGTCGTTTCGGTTTTCCACGACCGGTGATTTCTAAAGGAAGAGTAAACAGTTTGATGTCTTCGCTGCGACATAATGTCATGAAGAAATCACCTAAAAACACATACAATTTGAAGAGGAACGAAGAGTCCAAGTACATCAACGACTACAACCCGGTGATTTTGTCCATGTGGAATGCTAACATGGATATACAGTTTGTGGCTGATAACTGTATGGCTGTGGCTCGGTATGTGACGTCTTACATCACCAAAAAAGAGAAGACAGAATTGAAGGATATGTGGGAGGACATTTCCCATGAAAAGAGCCTCAGCAAGAAGTTGTACAGTTTCAGTCTGAAGATGTTGTCGCATCGAGAAATTGGAGCTTACGAATGCTCTGACCGGTTGTCTTCAGCAAGTCTCTATGCCAAGTCCAGGAGTATCGTTTGGGCGAGTCTTGGTCTTGCTGCAACGCGTAATCGAGTTCTGAAACCTGTGCGGGAAATTGAGTATTTGGCGGAAAAGGAGCCAAACAGTACCGACATTTTGAAGACCAACATGTTGGATACATATTATCCAAATAGAAGCAGTCACCTCGACAATGTTTGTCTGTATGAGGTTCTTCCAAATTACATATTCAAGAGGAACATCAAAGAAGATACTGAGAAAGGAGTGTATGCTGTAATAGGAAGTGAGGGATGTCTGGTCAAGCAAAGAAAATGCCACTTGGTAAACCATCGAAAATTGAGTGGCGAATCTCCTGAAAAAAAGGAGTTTTTCTATTTAGCACTTTTGCAACTTTTCAAGCCTTGGCGTGCAGAAGAGGAACTGCTTGGAGATTTCCTCTGTTACGAAGACTCTTTCAATGCCGCCAAGGAGACCATAGAATGTCCTGCTTTTCCCAAATATGTAGAAATGTTGAATGCGGAAATTGAGCAGGAAGCAATGATTGCAGCCGAGATTGCCAGAGACAGTTCTCAGGACAGTCAGAGTTCTGCTTCATTGAGTCAGGATCCACTAGGAGGACCTGTTATCGAAAATGAAGCTGCCACTGCTATGAATGAAGTGGAAAGAGCCATGGCACATGCTCAGGAGGATGCGGTTAACTTAGAAGAGTTGGAAAGACAACTCAACGTTGAGCAGAGGAAAATATATGACGAAGTTACCATGCAAATTGATCATGGATTAAGTCATGACAAGAAAGACTGCTCATGTACGTCGTTGAAGCCTGTCCGACTGTACGTGAGTGGAGAAGCGGGAACTGGAAAAAGTTTCCTCATTAAAGCAATTTCATGCTATTTGCAGGAAAGGACAGAGTCATCGCTGTCTTGTGTTGTCACCGCTCCAACTGGACTGGCAGCACATAACATTAAAGGGATTACTTTACATCGTTTACTGATGCTGCCAGTGGAGCATGACAACAAATTACAATATCACAAGCTATCTGGAGATGCTTGTTTTGAAGTTTCAAGAATCTTGAGGAAAATGAAACTTCTTATCATTGACGAAGTAAGCATGGTTTCCAATGTCATGCTTGCCTTTGTGCATTTGAGAATGCAAGAAGTTCTCAAAACAGAGTATGATGTGTTATTTGGTGGCAAACACATCATTGTTTTCGGAGATCTTCTGCAGCTGACACCAGTGAAAGGGCAACCTGTGTTCAAAATGCTCACGCATGAAGATACCAGGAAGTGCCTAGGCAGCATTGGCAACGTCAATATATGGTTAAACTTCAATTATGCTGAACTGCATGAAAATATGCGTCAGGCGAAGGATGAAGTTTACAAGACTATTCTACAAGATGTTAGAATTGGAAAAGTGACCGAGCATGGGAAAGAAGCTTTACATGCACGATTACTGTCAAATTTATATCCAGAACAAGATGTTGTGCCTGAGAATATTTTTCAGAAAATTACTGATAAGAAATCTGGAATATGTTTGATGCCAACTCTTGCAGAATGTGCCAAATTCAACAACAAAATGTTGCATTTAGAAAAGCAAGAGATTGTGAAACTGGAAGCTATTGACAGAGTAGAGCATATAAGATCAACAATTATTTTGTCTGAGAATCTGAAAACAAAATTGGATTCATTAGAGAAGAGTATATCTAAAACTGCAGGTTTTGAAAAGACTCTGAATGTGTGCTTGAACTGCCGTATAATTTTAAGAAGGAATTTACATGTTGAAAGAGGTCTGGTAAATGGATCAATGGGTAATGTTGTTGATTTTGTAAAATACAGAAATAGAGATGGAATTGAATTTTTAAAAATTAAATTTGATGGCATTGAGGAAGTACAGCTAATTGGTCGTTGCTCTGCTAGATTTTTGCTTGTAAAAGACTTATATGTTCGCCGTAAGCAGTTTCCTGTTTGCTTGGCATATGCGGTGACAATCCATAAATCGCAAGGTTTAAGTGTAGACTGTGCATTGGTGAATATTGGCAGTTCTGTGTTCAAGGAGGGTATGGCATACGTGGCATTGTCACGAGTTAGAACTTTATCGGGATTGTACTTGATTGAGTGTGATGTCACAAACATTTGTGCGGATCTAGATTGTGTTAAGGAATACAATAGGTTAAGAAGAGAGTATGCGTCACATTTGCCTCAGTATCCTTTGTTTGAGAAACGTGTGGTAGGCTGGAAACGAAGAAATGTGACCAATACTGGGGAGGTTGTAGCAAAAAGACGAAAAGTCGATGAACCTAAAATTACAAGCAGAAACAAAAAGGATTCTGTTGAAGATGTTGTTGGTTTTCAATTTGAAAACAGTTCTGGTGTCAACTGCTATGCTAATGTAGTGGTTAATGTTTTGTTTTCTCTAGAAAATGTAAAAGAAGAGATTGTGGTCAATTCTGATCAAAGATTTTGCAGTTTGTTAAATTCTGTGTTAGAGAAATGTAGCACTGATAGAAGAAACATAGAAAGTGTGTCTGAAATTCGAAATCTGTTAGACAGATGTTCAGGCCAAACACAATTCTCTCAAAATATTCAGCAAGATTGTCAGGAGTTTTTAATGTATATGCTTGATGTATTGCATGCTGAAGGTGTAGATGTAGATCAGCTGTTTGGGCTTTCTTATCAATGGCAGCATGACTGCGAGAACTGTATGGTATCAAGTACTACTAGTGTAGACTCAGAAAGATTTATATATTTAACTTTGCCAGACAGTAAATCAGTCTCCTTTAATAAGCTAGTAAAAGCAGCTGATCACAACATGGAGTGTAGCCAATGTAAATCTGAAATGATGTCCACATTATTTATACGAACATATGGCCAGTATGTCATTTTAATGTTCCAACGATGTAGGCCTGATGGAACAAAATTGACAACTTTAATTAAAAATGTTGTAGCTTCGCAGTTGTCAATATCAGGAAGGACTTTTGTAACTGCAGCAATTATATATCATGACGGCCCTTCAATAACATCAGGACATTACACAGCTTATTTAAAGTCTAGAAATGGCTGGTCATTCTGCAACGATTCTGTTTTAATTTTCAAAAAAAAATTGCCGTATGACCTTAAAAACTCTTACCTGGTGTTTTTAAAACCAAAATTTTAGGGAAATAATCTTGGGATGTGCTCTGTGGAATTTCAAGAAGTTCTAATGGCTCCTACACAATTTGGCCTTGAGGATAAGTGTAGTTCAGAGACATAACTTCTAACCATAAGACTGGACGTCATGGAGAAATAAGTGCACTTTGAATGAGTTCAGAAAAACTATTTCTTTTTATAAGCTAATTGAAGCAGCCAATCAAAACATAGAGTAGAGGGAATGTAAGTCTGCAACGCTGTCTACTGTTTTACATTGCTTTGTGATTGAAAGTGATGTAGAGAATTAAATAATTGTAGTAGTCATAGAGTTAGTGTAAGTCTGCTTCATAGTAAGCAGTATCAGTGTCATAGGAAATGTAGAACATGACTGAGCAAGAAGGGGAAGATATTACTATTCCAGGATTGTGAAAATGATCTTCAACATTTTAATTCTGAAAGTTGCGGAAATGCCAAATGACGGGATTGGCTTACAAGAAATCCAAGAGTTATAAATGGGTCTGACAAGATTTGGCCTTGTGGAAACTTGTGGTAGAGAGCAAGAAGTCATTTATTGCATGTAACATGTTTTTAAAAACGATGGAGATTTTCTTTCAGAAAGTGGCGGGCTGAAAGTAATAACAGCACAAAAGAGTGTAAGCTGTTCATAGGACATCCTTTGACGTCATGGAAAGTAAGTTAACTTTAAGGAGTTCTGAATTCTGATTTCTTATGTTGTATGGGTTTTTTAAACACAATCATTTTGATTCTGTTTTTTTTTCCCCGCTGTTATATGATGAATACCTTCAAGTCACTGTTTTTAGTGAATTTTGATACATTCTGAGAACAGCAAAAATAAACCATTTAACATGTATAATTAATTCTGTACTGTTTGCATTTATGATGTATATGTAGAACTGTGTAGGAGGCATGGAGAAGGTGAGGCTTCTGTAAGTGTCAAAGTTGTTGCATGCAGTGCTGCACTTCTGCGTATTCTTTCATATGCTAGACTACATCTGCACAATGAGATACCTAAGCAAAGGAAACACAAGTGATGTGATTGTGAAATGAGCAAAATAAATTGCACGTATTTCAATTACATCACCTGTGTTTCCTATCATTACGAATCACATTGTGCAGATCAAGTTTAGGTCTGTCCAGGGAAACATAGGAGGTTTGGACTTTGTTCAAGAGTGCAGTGGACATGACTCACTTCATTGGTAGACCTTTACATGTATTATGTCCTCTATTCTCTTCAACAACTCGAAATTTCATCTGCAACCCTGAGTAGGCCTCACCTCAAACAAACCTCTGGATAGGACACATCTTATTGGCATCCTGAAGCAATTATTTAAAATTTTAGTGTCTTGCGACACTTTTCTGAGACAACAGCAATGCAAAAGATGCACCATGTTTTAAGATAGGCCTCACTTCATCTGCATCAAGATACTGTTAGTTTAAAATGTATATCTTTAGGACTGTGTAGGGGGCCTGGAGAAGCAGAAGCTTCTGTAAGTGTCAAAGTTGTTGAAAAACTGTTTGTCCTTCAATCTTTTCCCTTGTCTTTTGTAATTTTTAAATACATGTTTTAATATTTTTGAAATGTTTGTTCTCTCTTTCACAGATTGAAAGTATAAAAACAAAAAGTGAGTAATTTAACGACAATTATAAGGTAAATGCTTTGTACTCTTTTCGTTACATTTCTATCACATTCACCTACTATTAGTTCCACTGCTTCATTTCTTTAACCCTCAGTTTCCTGCCTTTGCTACTTCCCTCATTCCTTTCTCTATTACCTACTTACTCAACTCCTTCCACTCTTTTTCTCAGTCCCTCTCTTCTCATAGTTCCTCACTCTTGTTCACTCACTCCGTCTCTATTACTCTCAGTGTCTTTGACTGATCACTCTATCACTACTTGTTCATAATGCTTTCTCTGTGTAGTTGAAGCACACTAAGGGGAATATTATGAACACAGCCAATAAAATTATTGCTCTTTTCATTGGCAGAAAACTGGTTAAAAAGTGGTTTTAGCGGCAGTTTTCTGCCGCAAAAGCAGCTTTAGTGACACATTTCTGCCAATAAAAGCTGCAAAACTTTTATTGCCTATGTTGATGATATGGCTCTATGTTACTTACATTTCTTTGCTGTTTCAATTAATCTTTTTCTGTTATTTTTTGTTTTCTGTTTTCTATTTTTTCTCTCTGTTATTCCTCATGTTTTAATGTTATTTTGAACATTCACTCACATTCTCCAAGAAACTCTTCTTTGTTGATGTTATACTCTCTTTTTTTTTCTTTCACTTCGTTATCTATTTTGTTTTTCACAATTATACCCTCTTCCGTCTTTTCTTCGGTAAATAGATCTATTAAACAGTATCTCTTCTTTACTCCCTATAGCTGTCTTTCTTTTAACATCACTCTCTGTTTACTTTCCTTATACTTACTCTTTTTTTTTTTTAAATTTTTTTGGGTTAGCTCCCGGTCCGCGTACCGGGAAGCTAACCCGGGAGCGAACCAAAAGAAATAGAGCTTGCCAGAGTGCTAAACATGCTAGCAATTTTTTTTGAAAGGGAAGGTAGTTCTGAAAAGAACTTTTTTTTTTAATATTTTTGTTGTTTTATATATTATTTTTTTTTTGAACATTTTTTGTTTTTTTTGTATTTTTTGAACGATTTTATATTTTTTTTGGTTTTTTTGGGGGGGGGGAAACAACAAAAAACAGGCGTTGAAAAGGGCTCAACAGGAGCAAAAAAAAAATTACTGGGGGCGGTTAGGGTAATCATGGTGTTCATATGCTAGGTTTATAGCATTTATGCTCATGTTGCCACAAGCTAACAATGCACGACAGTGCATACAAGAGTGAATCATGTGCCCAGAATATTTGGCACAGTTTCCCGTGCCTCTTCTGGTGTTAATGCAATTGGTAATGTTGGTCTGGCCACAGGAGTTGGTCTTGGATTGTCCTGCATATCCCTTATTTCCGCCCGGCTGTAATTTAGTGGATGCTTCCTTGTCATGTGCCTGTGCATTGTGTGATTTCCGTAGCTATATTTCTTGTCCGTCCCTCTTGATAATTGTTCTTTGCATATGCGGCAGGTGACATACCTCGCATTGACTTTTTTTTGGCCACGAGGGATCGAATAAAACTGCCAGATGAAACTGGCTTTCTTTCTGGAAACCCGGGGCACCTCTTCTAAGAACTGTGGTTCTTCTCCCTCCTCATCCATTTCTTCATCTTCCTCCTCAGTGTTGGTAATGACCTGGGGAGGTGGTCCTCTCTTCCCATGAGGAGGTGGAGGTGGTGGTGGGGGTCCACCAGCTGAAGCTACCAATGAAGCCATTTTCCAACAAGCAAAATAGGTCTTCCTCTCACAATGATGAAAGTCAGAGTGAGGAAAGAAGGAGGGGTTTTCATCATTTGGGAAAAACAATACTTCTCAACCAATGAAAAGTGTTATTTTTAGGTCACCTGACCTAGCCTTACATCATTATGAAACCAAAAGTGAAATGAACCAATGAAAAGTTTTATTAACAAGTCACATGACCTCTCACGCTCATGTTACGCGCTGCGGAACGCGCCCCGGTTAGCTTCCGGGTCGCTAAGCTTCGCGCCTCGGTCCGCGCCCCGGGACACTTCCGGGTGCGCTAACGCGGTACGTCACAAGACGCATTACGCGGCAACGCGATACATCGCGTTTTCGCGACGCGCCGCGGATCGCTTCCGGGGAGCTGCGTTTCGCGCCTCGGTCCGCGCCCTGGGGCACTTCCGGGTGCGCTAACGCAGTACGTCATAAGACGCATTACGCGGCAACGCGATACCGTCACTATGTTGATTTTTTACCGGTTCGCGGACCGGGTCGCGGCTTTAAATTGAGCTAACGGGAAGCTTCCCGGTTCGCGGACCGGGAGCGAAACAAAAAAAATATTTAAAAAAAATGATTAATAAACATATAAAATATATTTTTGGATTTAAATAAGAATACATTTTACAGCTATAGATATTTGCTATTAAAAAACCATTGAAATTCACTGAAAAAACCATAGGTTATAAACCATATATAGTTAGGAATTAGCATTTACAAAACCTTGAAAATTCACTGAAAAAACCATAGGTTATACACCATATATAGTTAGGAATTAGCATTTAAAAAACCTTATTTTACTCACACAAAACAATTCACTGCTGATCATGTCACATATTACATCATTCATGACATGGTCAGTGACATCACTGATGACATCACTGATGACATCTCAAATGACATCACGCATGGCATCACTGATGACATCTCAAATGACATCACTGATGACATCACTGATGACAACATCCAGTGACTGTACGTTTCTGTAAAGTTAAAATATGTCTTACATATTGAAGAATGAGTGGATGTATAAGTGTCTGAACAAAGGATTTAGTAGGTGCATGACTGCATGACTGACTGTATGAGTGAGTGATTAAATGTGTCTCACTGAGTGCATGGGTTAGTGACTAAACTGTCTTAATTTGTGCATCATTATGTCTGTTGTTCTGTAAACTGCTGCATGTGTTGATCAGTAGCTATATGATTAACTATATGGGTCATTAATTAGTTGCCCAAGTAATTGTATGGGAGACTGAGAGTGTTTATGGGTGGCTGGGAGGTGTATGACTCTCTGCATAGATGTGTGAGCAGTTGATTCACTAGGTGTATGGGTTCAAAAGTGCATGTGGAAACATCTGTATGGGCGGTTGACTGTGTGCATGAGTGTATTGGTGAGTGAATGGATATCTCAGTGCTACATGTCAAAGTAAGTACATATGTAAAACACAGTACATGTGAGAGTTGACATATATAAATAACTGTGCATAAGAGCCAGTGAATGTGTGAGTGGCTGTATGGATCATTGTGAACTTGTATCCAGGATTGTATAAGTGAGTAAATATGTGTTAGTATATGTTTCAATAAGTAAGGTGTGTATAACTGTATAGTTGAGGAAATGGAGGTGTGATTGATTCTTTGCATGACTGACTAGGTGTGTGAGTAACTCCATGGATGAGTGACAGTCTGTGAGTGTCTGTTTTCACTGAGTGTATATAAGGTTATATTAGAGTCTGAAGAGGTTCATCGTATTATCACATGAATGATGTCATCAGTGATGTGATCAGTAATGTCAAATGAGATGTCATCAGTGATGTCATCAGTGATGTCATTTGAGATGTCATCAGTGATGTTATTTGAGATGTCATCAGTGATGTCATCAGTGATGTCATCAGTGATGTCATTTGAGATGTCATCAGTGATGCCATGAGTGATGTCATTTGAGATGTCATCAGTGATGTCATCAGTGATGTCACTGACCATGTCATGAATGATGTAATATGTGACATGATCAGCAGTGGATTGCGGGTGCGCGATATATAGTTAGTACAACTAACTATATATGGAATTTCAATGGTTTTGTGTGAGTAAAATAAGGTTTTTTAAATGCTAATTCCTAACTATATATGGTGTATAACCTATGGTTTTTTCAGTGAATATATATATATATATATGAAAGGTGGTATGCGGGGCTTCCTTTAACTAACAGCGCAGCATAAAACCAAACGGCAGTAATTACACCACAAGAGGAACACTGAAGTGCAAACAGCGAACTACAAATACCAGACCTTAAGAGAAAGCTACCCCCTTAAGGCGACCACCAGAGGGCCAGTACTCCTTAAATGAACAATCGTGCTGGGGAGCTGTTAATCTTCACTGCTGTGGTGTCCTCCTCCTTTGAAAAAGGTCTGGATTAGACCGAAATGCATCAGGAAATGCCAGGACATACCAGCGCTGTAATCGGCAATAAATGCTTTTAAACCTACGGAAGGGTGGCGACTCATTCTTCTCCTCGGAGAAAACTTGTTTGGATATATATATATATATATATATATATATATATATATATATATATATATATATATATACTAGCAGCCCGTCACGACGTTGTCCTGGTATGAAATAGAATGTGTGCAATGTGTGTATTCAGATACGGTCATTCGCGTGTTCCCCCGCTTGAGGCCCAGCTGGTTCATGTTAGCAGGCGCATGTAATTAGTGTAGTGATCTGCCGCCTGAGCCCGGCTACAGCCCTGGCTGATGTTAGCAGGCGCGTGTAATTTGGTTTAATGTGATAGTTCAGTAACAGCGTGCATGAGAGGCTGCAGTAATTGTCCCCGCAGACACGCTCAGTTGTGTGTGTCCCCGCTTGAGGGCCAGCGGCGACAATTAGAATGGTGTGAGTCTTGAATGATTGTTTTCCGCTGTTCTTATTTTTTTATGACCCACACCGACGCTCTTCGGCCCGAGTGATTTTTAGATGCACCCAGGCCAAGCCACACACTGCGTTCGGCCCTTTCAGACACACCCAGGCCAAGGCACACACTGCATTCGGCACCCCCAGTATGTGTGAGACAACGGGCAGTCCCCCAAGGGAGTCTTGCGAATGGTTACTTACCACGCTTTGAGGTGAACGCCTTTGTGACGCCCCCAGCACACGGCCACAGCAGACGATCTGATTAATGTACGACCCAGATGGCATGAAGTGCGGAACATAGCACACGCACCCAGCGTGTCCCTTGATGCGGCGCAATTGGGTAATTGGCGCTTCACATGGCATGAAGGGTGGACACACGCCCACAGCGCGGACACACACCCACAGCGTTTGTCACGGCCCCAGCGTGTCACGCCCCCAGCATGTCACACCCCCAGCGTCCCCCTTGATGCGGCGCAATTACGAATCACATGGCATGAAGGGCGGAACGTACCACACGCCCCCAGCGTTTGTCACGCCCCCAGCACACGCCAACAGCAGAACGCAGACAGGCCCACAAGGGACTACTTTCCTGGCACGGTTCTTTTAAATCTATATGGTGGCCGTCTGCATAGCCTATGTTCTTCTACTGCAACTGCCCTTTCCAATGCTGTATTGGGTGTTGTGATTGGTGCTGTGGTTACTGAGATTACTTGCCTCAAAGGTTTGGGCTCTCACTTTATAATAATTAGTATGGATGAATATATATATATATATATATATATATATATATATATATATATATATATATATATATATATATATATATATATATATATATATATATATATATATATATATATATATATATATATATTACCTACTGGCGGTCGCCAGTAGGTATATATAGTTAGGATTTTTTCTCTATGGGATTTTTGAAAATTCTATGTCGAATAACTTTGGCGTTTGAGGACGGAATTGGCTGAAATTTTCAGGAAAATGGCACATTTCGTTTCTGAGCAGCCCCTGAAAATTTGGGGGGGTTTCGTCAAGGGGGGGCCGAGAAAAAAGGGGGGTCCCAAAACGTGTTTTTCCCATGCAATTTTCCATAGGGCGGTTGGCCTCACTTTTAGCTCGAACGGCTGAATGGATTTTCACGAAACTTGGCAAAATTGTAGGGACTGGTAGCCCGATGTGCCTTTGCTAGGTCTCAATATATGTGCTCCAATGAATTTTGAGAAATTAACGTTCAAAAAAATATATATATCTGTAAGCGCGCTCCGGGCAGCGCCCCGGTTCGCGTACCTGACGCGTAACGGAACTTCGCGAAGCGAAGCTGATTGGCTCTCCGGTGTCTGTCAACATTCTAAACAGTCCGGAGCGGCGCCATCTTGTCTCTCGGTAGGATCAAGAGACAAGAGGAGGCCAAAACAAAGGGGGAAATGACCATAAGGGGGCATAGTAGATCCTCCCTGACCCCCTAGGTTTGATGTGGAGGCTTTAAAAGGGCCCCGCGGGGCAAAAAATAAATACATTTTTTTTGGGTTTTTTGCGTGGGGAGCGCCCGGTACGCGCACCTGGGAAGCGGTCTGGGGAGCGTACTATAAGGAAAAAAGAATGATAGACTATGATATTTTGAAATATTGTATGTTTATTGATTGTTCTTTTTTTATTTTTTTTTTATTTAAGTAGCAGTATTTATGATTATTAAATATAAATTTATTTTTGTGATTGTGCACAGTATACTATAAGTCTGACTTTACATTATAATCAATTCGGTACTAGTTTATGAATTACATATAAAAATGATTAAAGACTCAAACAATTTTTGATTATTAAATATAAATGTCTTTTTCTGATTCTTTTTCAAAATTTAATAGAACGTCTAACATTTGACTGTCTGATATGTCTTCTTTTTGACTGAACATAACTTCCCACATTTGACCGTCCTGATAATGAAGTAAGAAATCCACAGATTCTACACATTGTAGAAGTTCATGGTCCCGTGATTCATCCATGAATTCCAAGTCAATGGGTTCAATGATTTCCTCATTGTTAATCTCTAGGACAATTTCAAAGGAAACGTTCTGTTCTCCTTCCATTTTTGTGCTGAAATTTGCATTAAAAAAAAATATATCAGTAGAGATAGGGCACTGTTGGGTTTAAGTTCAGACATGTACTTTTCAGGCGTGAAGTAGTACTATTAAAAAGTGCCTGTGAAAAAGCCTAAGTAAATTCATAATTATACCACAGAAACCTAAATCAATCCATAATTATAATAAACAAGCCTTTCTCAATGTCTAACTGTTACAGAGGGATAGTATATAACTATCTGAAAATGTTTTCAAATTTATAAAATAACATCTTACCTTTTAAAAACAAGTTTAAGTTGTCAGTGGAAATGATTTTGCAATGTGGTTCAGGAAGTAGTAGTCAAAATGGCTGTGTTTCTCTCTCTTTCTTTATATATATTCAGGTACATAACCAATCAAATGTCAGGTAAAAAAAGTAGAAAATGAAAGTAACATTTTAATTGGTTGTCAATTTCAACACTTCAGATGTGTTTTGTGAAGTAATTTACCTCAGGGTATTTAGAGAGGTCTACAGGCTAAATGGCTAAATGGAATTCCAATCAAATTTGTGAAAATGATAGGGATTGGTATGTAGTATGAGCTAATCTATATTTGGTGAAAGTGTCTCCAGTGGTTTTTCTGTATATTACTTTCCCACCTTTTTTGAGCGAGCGCTTCCCGGTGCGCGCCCCGGTACGCGAACCGGCAGCGTTACGGGAGTCCTCCATTTTGTGTTTCGGTAGAATTGAGATACAAGATGGAGGGCAAATAATGTTCAGAATGGGTAGAAGGGGGCACGGTAGACGTATCCTGACCCCCTAGGTTTTCTGAGGGTAGCTGAGGAGGACCATATGTGCGAAAAAACCCATTTTTTTTCAAATTTTCGCGCGGTTAGCGTCCGGTGCACGTACCGGGTAGCGCTCCGGGGAGCGTACTTTGGTGAAAATTTGTGGAAAAAGTTAGAGTAAAATAATTGTGAGTCATCAGATGTAGGGTAGCTCTGAAAAGAGCTTTTGGGTCCTGTGGCTGATGTAGGTACCTACAAGTAGGTACCAATGCACAGTCTTAAATTGAGGATGAAAATTCTGTTCCCCTCATCTGAGAAGTGAACTCCATCTGCTCTGTAGATATCTTGCATGTAGTAACGCAAGTTATTGTTGTAGATGGAGCCCATTCCATGGTCTCTCATGTAAGCTGAAACAGACTTATTTACATGCTTCCTCGATTTCTCAATTTGTGGACAAAATTGGTTGGACCACTTCCATTTCTGTCTTTGGCATATATTTGAATATACCAAGGCAGTTTGAGGTAATAGTGCCATCAATTGCTCAAAGGTGTCCTTTAAAAGCATTTCCAGACCTACCCCAGTCAAAGTGCCCAAGTCATTTCCTCCACAGTGCACAATTAACAGGTCAGGTTTTGGCAAATGCAAAAAGGTTTTCACCAATGGTATCAATTGGTGACATCTTAATCCTCTGTGACCAATCCAGTTGATTTCCACATTTTGTAATTTGAGATTGTGTAAATTTCTGCTATCAGCATACCTTTGAGCCCAGTGGATGTAACTATGTCCAACAATCCAGACAGAAAACATGGTGAGAGGAGGTTCTGCTGCAGTCAGATGAAGTATGAGAATGAAATGGCAATTGAAATATTAGGAGTATGTAATGAAAAAAACTGTGGAGTTTCTGTGCTAATGATTCAGTAGCAGTGATTGGTGGATTTTGATTGCTGAAAACAGAAAGTTAGGGTGCAAGGATGAGTTCTTTGAAAGATGTAATTTGAATGGTCAAGAAAAAATCATTTTATGAAAGATAACACTGGATACGCAGGTGTACTGAGAGTTCAGAGTTCAATTGAAACATTGTTGTGTGAACTTGCAAACATGAGAGGTCTTTCTGGAGGTGGTTGCTATGGAAAAAAAGCAGAAAGGGCAGAGGGGGGAAGGGTGTTGATTTGAAAAAAGTGAGGGAAGAGTTTTGATTGGGTGACATGAGAGATATGTGTGATGAATTACACCATTTCTGTGTCATTGATGGTTGCAGCCTCTGGAGTGCATACCTTTTGCTCTGCTGAAGACAAATTGGTGTGTGTCTGAGACTGTTTTGAAACTCAAAAAGTATTTGCTAAGGTGAGAAAAGATTCATTTAATTTAAATAGAGAATAGTATGCTTTAAGGAGAAAATTATGAAGAAAGATGTGTATTTAAAATGTTGCTTTGTGTCAAGTGTTTTACAAATAGATTTTGTTTCTTTGAGTTACATAGCCATGTTACATAGGCATGTTAAAAGTGACGCAAAAATGGTGCAAGGGCCTTAAAAAAATGCTTTCATGTGTCTTAGGGCATTTTAAGTGACTTTCCCATGAATGTAGGTATATAATTGCTTTACATGATTTGTTTAAAAACGTTTTTTTAAATCAATTAGGTTTCTTGATATGTAGTGCTAGAGTTTCATAGGTTGCTCAGGGTATACTCAGACGTGAGTCCCTTGCTCATTGCACCATCAGGATTCAAGCAAGCCGGGCCGAAGAAGGCTGTGATGCCAGAAACCGGTCCCCGGAAGCTTGTTTCCTTCCCAGTATAAGAATTGGGTTGGTAGTTTGGTTTGCCCTGTTCCCATCATGCACTGGGACAGGAACAGACTAATTTGCATATAGCCAGGTTCTGAGCTGGGATGGTGCAGTGAGCTAAAAAACGGTGATGGATTAAAACCATGATCTATTGACTTGGTAAGAGTATTCTGCATCATTCAGAAACTCTGTCCATCACCACGCCCCTTTTTCCAAAATCGGTTTTTTACCACACTATGTGTGGGAGGGTATACTCAGACGTGAGTCCCTTGCTCATTGCACCATCAGGATTCAAGCAAGCCGGGCCGAAGAAGGCTGTGATGCCAGAAACCGGTCCCCGGAAGCTTGTTTCCTTCCCAGTATAAGAATTGGCTTGGTAGTTTGGTTTGCCCTGTTCCCATCATGCACTGGGACAGGAACAGACTAATTTGCATATAGCCAGGTTCTGAGCTGGGATGGTGCAGTGAGCTAAAAAACGGTGATGGATTAAAACCATGATCTATTGACTTGGTAAGAGTATTCTGCATCATTCAGAAACTCTGTCCATCACCACGCCCCTTTTTCCAAAATCGGTTTTATCCACACTATGTGTGGGAGGGTATACTCAGACGTGAGTCCCTTGCTCATTGCACCATCAGGATTCAAGCAAGCGGGGCCGAAGAAGGCTGTGATGCCAGAAACCGGTCCCGGGAAGCTTGTTTCCTTCCCAGTATAAGAATTGGCTTGGTAGTTTGGTTTGCCCTGTTCCCATCATGCACTGGGACAGAAACAGACTAATTTGCATATAGCCAGGTTCTGAGCTGGGATGGTGCAGTGAGCTAAAAAACGGTGATGGATTAAAACCATGATCTATTGACTTGGTAAGAGTATTCTGCATCATTCAGAAACTCTGTCCATCACCACGCCCCTTTTTCCAAAATCGGTTTTATCCACACTATGTGGGGGAGGGTATACTCAGACGTGAGTCCCTTGCTCATTGCACCATCAGGATTCAAGCAAGCCGGGCCGAAGAAGGCTGTGATGCCAGAAACCGGTCCCCGGAAGCTTGTTTCCTTCCCAGTATAAGAATTGGCTTAGTAGTTTGGTTTGCCCTGTTCCCATCATGCACTGGGACAGGAACAGACTAATTTGCATATAGCCAGGTTCTGAGCTGGGATGGTGCAGTGAGCTAAAAAACGGTGATGGATTAAAACCATGATCTATTGACTTGGTAAGAGTATTCTGCATCATTCAGAAACTCTGTCCATCACCACGCCCCTTTTTCCAAAATCGGTTTTATCCACACTATGTGTGGGAGGGTATACTCAGACGTGAGTCCCTTGCTCATTGCACCATCAGGATTCAAGCAAGCCGGGCCGAAGAAGGCTGTGATGCCAGAAACCGGTCCCCGGAAGCTTGTTTCCTTCCCAGTATAAAAATTGGCTTGGTAGTTTGGTTTGCCCTGTTCCCATCATGCACTGGGACAGGAACAGACTAATTTGCATATAGCCAGGTTCTGAGCTGGGATGGTGCAGTGAGCTAAAAAACGGTGATGGATTAAAACCATGATCTATTGACTTGGTAAGAGTATTCTGCATCATTCAGAAACTCTGTCCATCACCACGCCCCTTTTTCCAAAATCGGTTTTATCCACACTATGTGTGGGAGGGTATACTCAGACGTGAGTCCCTTGCTCATTGCACCATCAGGATTCAAGCAAGCCGGGCCGAAGAAGGCTGTGATGCCAGAAACCGGTCCGCGGAAGCTTGTTTCCTTCCCAGTATAAGAATTGGCTTGGTAGTTTGGTTTGCCCTGTTCCCATCATGCACTGGGACAGGAACAGACTAATTTGCATATAGCCAGGTTCTGAGCTGGGATGGTGCAGTGAGCTAAAAAACGGTGATGGATTAAAACCATGATCTATTGACTTGGTAAGAGTATTCTGCATCATTCAGAAACTCTGTCCATCACCACGCCCCTTTTTCCAAAATCGGTTTTATCCACACTATGTGTGGGAGGGTATACTCAGACGTGAGTCCCTTGCTCATTGCACCATCAGGATTCAAGCAAGCAGGGCCGAAGAAGGCTGTGATGCCAGAAACCGGTCCCCGGAAGCTTGTTTCCTTCCCAGTATAAGAATTGGCTTGGTAGTTTGGTTTGCCCTGTTCCCATCATGCACTGGGACAGGAACAGACTAATTTGCATATAGCCAGGTTCTGAGCTGGGATGGTGCAGTGAGCTAAAAAACGGTGATGGATTAAAACCATGATCTATTGACTTGGTAAGAGTATTCTGCATCATTCAGAAACTCTGTCCATCACCACGCCCCTTTTTCCAAAATCGGTTTTATCCACACTATGTGTGGGAGGGTATACTCAGACGTGAGTCCCTTGCTCATTGCACCATCAGGATTCAAGCAAGCCGGGCCGAAGAAGGCTGTGATGCCAGAAACCGGTCCCCGGAAGCTTGTTTCCTTCCCAGTATAAGAATTGGCTTGGTAGTTTGGTTTGCCCTGTTCCCATCATGCACTGGGACAGGAACAGACTAATTTGCATATAGCCAGGTTCTGAGCTGGGATGGTGCAGTGAGCTAAAAAACGGTGATGGATTAAAACCATGATCTATTGACTTGGTAAGAGTATTCTGCATCATTCAGAAACTCTGTCCATCACCACGCCCCTTTTTCCAAAATCGGTTTTATCCACACTATGTGTGGGAGGGTATACTCAGACGTGAGTCCCTTGCTCATTGCACCATCAGGATTCAAGCAAGCCGGGCCGAAGAAGGCTGTGATGCCAGAAACCGGTCCCCGGAAGCTTGTTTCCTTCCCAGTATAAGTATTGGCTTGGTAGTTTGGTTTGCCCTGTTCCCATCATGCACTGGGACAGGAACAGACTAATTTGCATATAGCCAGGTTCTGAGCTGGGATGGTGCAGTGAGCTAAAAAACGGTGATGGATTAAAACCATGATCTATTGATTTGGTAAGAGTATTCTGCATCATTCAGAAACTCTGTCCATCACCACGCCCCTTTTTCCAAAATCAGTTTTATCCACACTAAGTGTGGGAGGGTATACTCAGACGTGAGTCCCTTGCTCATTGCACCATCAGGATTCAAGCAAGCCGGGCCGAAGAAGGCTGTGATGCCAGAAACCGGTCCCCGGAAGCTTGTTTCCTTCCCAGTATAAGAATTGGCTTGGTAGTTTGGTTTGCCCTGTTCCCATCATGCACTGGGACAGGAACAGACTAATTTGCATATAGCCAGGTTCTGAGCTGGGATGGTGCAGTGAGCTAAAAAACGGTGATGGATTAAAACCATGATCTATTGACTTGGTAAGAGTATTCTGCATCATTCAGAAACTCTGTCCATCACCACGCCCCTTTTTCCAAAATCGGTTTTATCCACACTATGTGTGGGAGGGTATACTCAGACGTGAGTCCCTTGCTCATTGCACCATCAGGATTCAAGCAAGCCGGGCCGAAGAAGGCTGTGATGCCAGAAACCGGTCCCCGGAAGCTTGTTTCCTTCCCAGTATAAGAATTGGCTTGGTAGTTTGGTTTGCCCTGTTCCCATCATGCACTGGGACAGGAACAGACTAATTTGCATATAGCCAGGTTCTGAGCTGGGATGGTGCAGTGAGCTAAAAAACGGTGATGGATTAAAACCATGATCTATTGACTTGATAAGAGTATTCTGCATCATTCAGAAACTCTGTCCATCACCACACCCCTTTTTCCAAAATCGGTTTTATCCACACTATGTTTGGGAGGGTATACTCAGACGTGAGTCCCTTGCTCATTGCACCATCAGGATTCAAGCAAGCCGGGCCGAAGAAGGCTGTGATGCCAGAAACCGGTCCCCGGAAGCTTGTTTCCTTCCCAGTATAAGAATTGGCTTGGTAGTTTGGTTTGCCCTGTTCCCATCATGCACTGGGACAGGAACAGACTAATTTGCATATAGCCAGGTTCTGAGCTGGGATGGTGCAGTGAGCTAAAAAAACGGTGATGGATTAAAACCATGATCTATTGACTTGGTAAGAGTATTCTGCATCATTCAGAAACTCTGTCCATCACCACGCCCCTTTTTCCAAAATCGGTTTTATCCACACTATGTGTGGGAGGGTATACTCAGACGTGAGTCCCTTGCTCATTGCACCATCAGGATTCAAGCAAGCCGGGCCGAAGAAGGCTGTGATGCCAGAAACCGGTCCCCGGAAGCTTGTTTCCTTCCCAGTATAAGAATTGGCTTGGTAGTTTGGTTTGCCCTGTTCCCATCATGCACTGGGACAGGAACAGACTAATTTGCATATAGCCAGGTTCTGAGCTGGGATGGTGCAGTGAGCTAAAAAACGGTGATGGATTAAAACCATGATCTATTGACTTGGTAAGAGTATTCTGCATCATTCAGAAACTCTGTCCATCACCATGCCCCTTTTTCCAAAATCGGTTTTATCCACACTATGTGTGGGAGGGTATACTCAGACGTGAGTCCCTTGCTCATTGCACCATCAGGATTCAAGCAAGCCGGGCCGAAGAAGGCTGTGATGCCAGAAACCGGTCCCCGGAAGCTTGTTTCCTTCCCAGTATAAGAATTGGCTTGGTAGTTTGGTTTGCCCTGTTCCCATCATGCACTGGGACAGGAACAGACTAATTTGCATATAGTCAGGTTCTGAGCTGGGATGGTGCAGTGAGCTAAAAAACGGTGATGGATTAAAACCATGATCTATTGACTTGGTAAGAGTATTCTGCATCATTCAGAAACGCTGTCCATCACCACGCCCCTTTTTCCAAAATCGGTTTTATCCACACTATGTGTGGGAGGGTATACTCAGACATGAGTCCCTTGCTCATTGCACCATCAGGATTCAAGCAAGCCGGGCCGAAGAAGGCTGTGATGCCAGAAACCGGTCCCCGGAAGCTTGTTTCCTTCCCAGTATAAGAATTGGCTTGGTAGTTTGGTTTGCCCTGTTCCCATCATGCACTGGGACAGGAACAGACTAATTTGCATATAGCCAGGTTCTGAGCTGGGATGGTGCAGTGAGCTAAAAAACGGTGATGGATTAAAACCATGATCTATTGACTTGATAAGAGTATTCTGCATCATTCAGAAACTCTGTCCATCACCACACCCCTTTTTCCAAAATCGGTTTTATCCACACTATGTTTGGGAGGGTATACTCAGACGTGAGTCCCTTGCTCATTGCACCATCAGGATTCAAGCAAGCCGGGCCGAAGAAGGCTGTGATGCCAGAAACCGGTCCCCGGAAGCTTGTTTCCTTCCCAGTATAAGAATTGGCTTGGTAGTTTGGTTTGCCCTGTTCCCATCATGCACTGGGACAGGAACAGACTAATTTGCATATAGCCAGGTTCTGAGCTGGGATGGTGCAGTGAGCTAAAAAAACGGTGATGGATTAAAACCATGATCTATTGACTTGGTAAGAGTATTCTGCATCATTCAGAAACTCTGTCCATCACCACGCCCCTTTTTCCAAAATCGGTTTTATCCACACTATGTGTGGGAGGGTATACTCAGACGTGAGTCCCTTGCTCATTGCACCATCAGGATTCAAGCAAGCCGGGCCGAAGAAGGCTGTGATGCCAGAAACCGGTCCCCGGAAGCTTGTTTCCTTCCCAGTATAAGAATTGGCTTGGTAGTTTGGTTTGCCCTGTTCCCATCATGCACTGGGACAGGAACAGACTAATTTGCATATAGCCAGGTTCTGAGCTGGGATGGTGCAGTGAGCTTAAAAACGGTGATGGATTAAAACCATGATCTATTGACTTGGTAAGAGTATTCTGCATCATTCAGAAACTCTGTCCATCACCATGCCCCTTTTTCCAAAATCGGTTTTATCCACACTATGTGTGGGAGGGTATACTCAGACGTGAGTCCCTTGCTCATTGCACCATCAGGATTCAAGCAAGCCGGGCCGAAGAAGGCTGTGATGCCAGAAACCGGTCCCCGGAAGCTTGTTTCCTTCCCAGTATAAGAATTGGCTTGGTAGTTTGGTTTGCCCTGTTCCCATCATGCACTGGGACAGGAACAGACTAATTTGCATATAGTCAGGTTCTGAGCTGGGATGGTGCAGTGAGCTAAAAAACGGTGATGGATTAAAACCATGATCTATTGACTTGGTAAGAGTATTCTGCATCATTCAGAAACGCTGTCCATCACCACGCCCCTTTTTCCAAAATCGGTTTTATCCACACTATGTGTGGGAGGGTATACTCAGACGTGAGTCCCTTGCTCATTGCACCATCAGGATTCAAGCAAGCCGGGCCGAAGAAGGCTGTGATGCCAGAAACCGGTCCCCGGAAGCTTGTTTCCTTCCCAGTATAAGAATTGGCTTGGTAGTTTGGTTTGCCCTGTTCCCATCATGCACTGGGACAGGAACAGACTAATTTGCATATAGCCAGGTTCTGAGCTGGGATGGTGCAGTGAGCTAAAAAACGGTGATGGATTAAAACCATGATCTATTGACTTGGTAAGAGTATTCTGCATCGTTCAGAAACTCTGTCCATCACCACGCCCCTTTTTCCAAAATCGGTATATAATTGCTTTACATGATTTGTTTAAAAACGTTTTTTGAAATCAATTAGGTTTCTTGATGTGTACTTCTAGAGTTTCATAGGTTGCTTGGGGCATATTTACAAGGCCTTTGAGTCTCTCTGATGTTATTTTTCCCATTTTAATTTAAGACATTTCCCCGTGGTGCAAGGTCCTTGTAAATACACCCCCATCTGTGCTTGGCAAATTTAGATTTTGATTCTTTGAGTTACATAGCCATGTTAAAAGTGACGCAAAAATGGTGCAAGGGCCTTAAAAAAACGCTTTCATGTGTCTTAGGGCATTTTAAGTCACTTCCCCTTGAATGTAGGTATATAATTGATTTACATGATGTGTTTAAAAACGTTTTTTGAAATCAATTAGGTTTCTTGATATGTACTGCTAGAGTTTCATAGGTTGCTTGGGGTATATTTAAAAGGCATTTGAGTCCCTTTGATGTTATTTTTCCCATTTTAATTTAAGACATTTCCCCGTGGTGCAAGGTCCTTGTAAATACGCCCCCTTCTGTGCTTGGCAAATTTAGATTTTGATTCTTTGAGTTACATAGCCATGTTCCATACAGTGCTCACCTTCTGCGTAGTCTTTGATATGCTAGACTCCATCTGCACAATGAGATATCTAAGCAAAGGAAACACAGGTGATGTGATTGTGAAATGAGCAAAAGAAATTCCACATTTTTCAATTACATCACCTGTGTTTTCTAACATTACGAATCACATTGTGCAGATGAGGTTTAGGCCTGTCCAGGGACACAGAAGAGGTCTGGGCTTTGTTCAAGAATGCAGTGGACATGACTCACTTAATTGGTAGGCCTGCACATGTATTATCTCCTCTGTACTCTTCAATAAGCCTAAATTTCATCTGCAACCCTGAGTAGGCCTCACCTCAAACAAATCTCTGGATAGGCCTCAGCTTATCGTCATCCTGAATCAATCATTTAAAATGTTAGGGGCAGATTTATGATGGCCGTGCGCCTCTTTTGCGCCGCTGTTGCGTCACTTTTGTGATGCAGCAGTGATGCAAAAGATGCACCATGTTGCAAGAGAGGCCTCACTTCATCTCCAACAAGATACCGTCAGTTTAAACTGTAAACATTTAGGACTGTGTAGGGGGCATGGAGAAGCTGAATCTTCTGTAAATGTCAAAAATTTTGTATACAGTGCTCAGCTTCTGTGTACTCTTTGATATGCTAGACTCCATCTGCACTATGAGATACCTAAGCAAAGGAAACACAGGTGAAGTGATTGTGAAATGAGGGAAAAAATTACACATTTTTCAATTACATCACCTGTGTTTCCTAACTTTACGAATCACATTGTGCAGATGAGGTTTAGGCCTGTCCACGGACATAGAAGAGGTCTGGCCTTTGTTCAAGAGTGAAGTGGACATGACTCACTTCATTGGTAGGCCTGCACATGTATTATCTCCTCTGTACTCTTCTACAAGCCTAAATTTCATCTGCAACCCTGAGTAGGCCTCACCTCAAACAAACCTCTGGATAGGCCACACCTTATCGTCATCCTGAATCAATCATTTAAAATGTTAGGGACAGATTTATGATAGCCGTGTGCCTCTTTTGCGCCGCTGTGCGTCACTTTTGTGACGCAGTGGTGGTGCAAAAGATTTGCTATGTTGCGACATAGTTACAACTTGATGCATCTAGGCAGATGTGTCATGCTGTAAAGTCCTGTGCCACATGAAACCAATGCAGCAGTGATGCAAAAGATGCACCATGTTGCAAGACAGGCCTCACTTCATCTCCAACAATATACCGTCAGTTTAAAATGTAAACATTTAGGACTGTGTAGGGGGCATGGAGAAGCTGAATCTTCTGTAAATGTCAAAATTGTTGTATACAGTGCTAAACTTCTGTGTACTCTTTGATATGCTAGACTCCATCTGCACTATGAGATACCTAAGCAAAGGAAACACAGGTGATGTGATTGTGAAATGAGGAAAAGAAATTCCACATTTTTCAATTACATCACCTGTGTTTCCTAACTTTACGAATGACATTGTGCAGATGAGGTTTAGGCCTGTCCACGGACACAAAAGAGGTCTGGCCTTTGTTCAAAAGTGAAGTGGACATGACTCACTTCATTGGTAGGCCTGCACATGTATTATCTCCTCTGTACTCTTCAACAAGCCTAAATTTCATCTGCAACCCTGAGTAGGCCTTACCTCAAACAAACCTCTGGATAGGCCACACCTTATCGTAATCCTGAATCAATCATTTAAAATGTTAGGGACAGATTTATGATAGCCGTGTGCCTCTTTTGCGCCGCTGTGCGTCACTTTTGTGACGCAGCGGCGGTGCAAAAGATTTGCTATGTTGCGACATATTTACAACTTGATGCATCTAGGCAGATGTGTCATCCTGTAAAGTCCTGTGCCACATGAAACCTGCGTCAGATTTCATGTGAGCGTTTTGTTGTAGGGTGGCCAGTCATTTGCATGAATCCCTGTAAAACTAACACAGTAAAATTAAGAAGATTTCACTGAGTCACATTTATGGCATTGCTGAATCAAATCCTTACGCCTGTTTGAAACAGCATCGCTGGACATGGTTAAATAATATCTGCAAAATGTTACTCTTGTTAAACAATTTTACAATTATAGTCTCTGAGATTTGTCTCTTACTCTGCAACATCTCATTGTTGTTCTCTTTCTTTAAAGATAACGACAACATCAAGCATGAGTGATAATGAGCAATCTGTTGATCTCGATATTATCATTGAAATTGTGATTGAAACATCAGTGGAAGTAGATCCCTTGGATGATTTAAATCCTGAGGATGATGAAGAACATGATGAGGATGCCGATTTGTCAGAATTGTATGACATAGGGTGGGAAGCTGACCTGCTTGAGCCTATGGAACTATCAACATGTATTTTTAAAAGTTACTTGTAATGAAAAGTAAACATGTAAACCGTTTCATTTAAAATTAAACACAACTTCAAAAACAGCTTGTATGTAGTGTCTTTAATAAAATAGTCAAATATGCTCATAAAATTAGTTCAGATTCACATATAAAACAGCACAGGTCAAATGTAGAAGCATTCCATTTCTTTGCTACTATTTGTGACTACTAAATTTGCCAATGCACTAAAAATTATTTTATGTAAAAATGACAAGTAGTGTGTTAAATTTTTGACGACTGTTATTGATTTACTGTTTGGTAATAGTGGTTAATAACATTTTTAATTATATTTTACCACAGATTCAACTGCAGATCATTTCAAAAGGACATAATGCCATCTAAACAAAGAAACCAAAAGGCTACAAAACGTCAAAGACAGCAGCTTACTAAAGGCTTGCAGCAGTCCTCTACAATAAAAACTCGTCAAGTCACCAAGAAAGCTCCGGGTAAGACAACGAAATCATTCCTAAGAAACATTTGTAGAAAAAAAAGTAGTACTACAGAAAATGTTTTAGTCCAGAAAAAGAGAACCAATTTAAACGGAAAGGAAAGGCCAATCAAAAATGTTACTGCTAGAGCAGGAGATAACTCTGTGCATGGTAGTAGAAGGAAAAATCAGTTTAGGGACATTCGTAGACGAATGTTCCGCAACAGGATAATTGGCAATTTGTTAAAAAATATTAAGAAAGGTCAACAGAAAGTGTTTTTTTATAAGAGAAAAAAAAAAGTTGAGAAAATTATTGATCAGGCATTTGAAATTAAGCGAAAGTTATTTATTTTGATAATCAATAGAATTAGGAAGCTAAACAAGGCAATTTATGATTTCAAAAGAAATAGTAGATGGAAGAGATCAGTTAATCGTAGTAATTTTTATGAAGTTTTTTCAGGAGAATGGATGCATAGTTCAAGTTGTGAGGCCTTTTTTAATGAGGAGAGTTATTTCCAGGATAATGATTTGGTGCATGCAGTTGACACCAGTGGTCGCGCTTATGAGGTGAAAGATGGTTGTCCAGTTGAAAAAGAAAAACTTGTGGCAACAGAGGCAGAAGAGGTGTTAGGTAATGAGGTTTTAGGAAGACGTCCTAAGGGACCAGTGTATATCTGGAAGTGTAGTAGTATTTGCAGTGTGCGACAGGATTCCATCAATTTGCTTTGTGATTTTGTACGGACATTTAATAAGAAAACTTTAAAACAGAAAATGAAGTTGTTGCAAGAATTAGATCCTTGCAGAGTGAGAGAAGTGACAGGTTTGCATGGTCATTCACTGGCCTGTCTTTCCAGGAGACTATGCCAGAGTGTTTTTCATCATTTCAGGATGCTAGCAGTGCATCATAATAAAGTGAGGAAATTTGTTAGAATGTTGTATTATGCTAAGAGTCCAGCAATTATGCTTAAACAATTATGCACTGCTCTTTTGCATGGTTCTGAAGTAGATGTGAAGAATATTTGTGAAGAAATTGAGTTTTGTTACTTTGCAAGTAAAGAGGAGAATGTTGAAATTGACCCAGAAGAAGAAGGTAATGTGGAAGATAGTGTACAGGTTTCCAGTACAGATAAATTTCAGAAAGAAATTGCCACGTTTCAGATGAAATCAAGTGAGAGGCCTAATTTTACTTGTGTGTGTTGTCGACGCACTTATTATAAGAATCAGACTAAGTTAGTGGATTTATATGCGAAAAGTGAAAGGGAAAATAATAGTGAATGGAAGGATTTTGCAACATACTTGATGGTAGAAAATTGTTTTCATTTGGGATTGGATCAACGCGTGTGTACTTATTGTTGTAACAAATTAAATCAAAACCGGATGCCTGCTAGAGCGGTTCATAATAATCTGGAATTGGTTAAGATTCCTTCTGAATTGAAGGATTTAAATACTTATGAATCTATTTTGATTCAAAGAATCCATCCCTTTCAGGCTATTGTACGAATGGAGCCAAAGACAGGGAAATTGCCTCCATCAGATTTACAGAGAGGATTAAAGGGAAGAGTTGTTTATTTGCCTCTAGATTTGAAGAAAAACATGAATACAATTGGAGTAGAGAAAGTGGAAGAGGAACCTCTGGTTATCTTAGTTAATGGGGTTCCGACAAAGAGTAAGAAAATCTGGCAAGATTTAGTGGATGTTAGGAAAGTCAAAAAGGCAACATTGTATTTGAAGAAAAACAATAAGTACTACAAGAATGTATATGTTGCAGAAGAGGAAGTAAGTGAAGAAGAGGATAGCGATTTGTGTGCTGGTCAAATTGAGAAAGTAGAAGCCTCTAAAAATGAAGAAATATATGAACATTATAGTGTTCATCCTTTGCATTCCAAGGAAGTCATGGGGAATGCTATTGAGTTGTTTCAAATGAAACAAGCCAAAGGAAGTCCCATTAGTGTTTGGGAGGAAAGTTTGGAAGCTCGGTGTTTCCCACAGCTATTTCCAACAGGTCAAGGAGGAAGATATGATGAGCGACCTGATCAAATTCCTGCTTCTGAATACCGGACTTTACGATTGTATGCAGAAGATCCTAGGTTTCGTCAATGCATTCCCTATTTGTTTCATCTACTGTTTGAAAGCAATCTGTCTGGACTGTCACATGCAGTGAACCACATCTTGAAAAGTGGTGTACACATGCAAAATATCTCGGCAAGTGACTTTATGGATAAAGTCAATGTGCAAGACAGTATTTTGGATTCTCACTTGATTAATCTCATGGCGTGTCAGCGTGGTACTAATGAGTACTGGTACCGTCGTCATGGTGATTTAAAATGTATGCTTAGGAACTTAGGAACTCCCACATGGTTCCTCACTCTCAGCTGTGCCGAGTATGGCTGGGAAGACTTACTTGAATTTCTACGAGAAGCAAATGGAAACATTGAAAATATCGAATTCAAGACACCCGGAGAACTGTGCTCCTTGGATCCAGTGAATGTATGCAGGTACTTCAATCATAGATTTGAAGCTATGATGTCTTTCATCATGAACAAGAAAAATCCACCTCTTGGAGAGGTGTTGGATTTCTTCTGGAGAAAGGAGTACCAAGCAAGAGGTGCTCCTCATATACATATGCTGCTGTGGATCAAAGATGCACCCAATTTTGGAACAGATCCGGATGACTTAGTGATGAGTTTCATAGAACAGTATTCTACATGTGCTGTTCCAAAGGCAAAGGAAGACAAAAGCCTAAGAGAACAAGTTTTACGCTTCCAAAGCCATCGTTGTGGAAAGTACTGTCGTCGTAAATTCAGAAACAAGGACAAGTTCTACACAAAATGTCGTTTCGCCTTTCCACGACCGGTGATTTCTAAAGGAAGAGGGAACAGTTTGATGTCTTCGCTGCGACATAATGTGATGAAGAAATCACCCACAAATACGTACAATTTGAAAAGGAACGAAGAGTCCAAGTACATCAACGACTACAACCCAGTGATTTTGTCCATGTGGAATGCTAACATGGATATACAGTTTGTGGCTGATAACTGTATGGCTGTGGCTCGGTATGTGACATCTTACATCACCAAAAAAGAAAAGACAGAATTGAAGGATATGTGGGAGGACATTTCCCATGAAAAGAGCCTCAGTAAGAAGTTGTACAGTTTCAGTCTGAAGATGTTGTCGCATCGAGAAATCGGAGCTTACGAATGTTCTGACCGGTTGTCTTCAGCAAGTCTCTATGCCAAATCCAGGAGTATCATTTGGGCGAGTCTTGGTCTTGCTGCAACGCGTAATCGAGTTCTGAAACCTGTACGAGAAATTGAGTATTTGGCGGAAAAGGAGCCAAACAGTACAGATATTTTGAAGACCAACATGTTGGATACATATTATCCAAATAGAAGCAGTCACCTCGACAATGTTTGTCTGTATGAGGTTCTACAAAATTACATATTCAAGAGGAACATCAAAGAAGATATTGATAAAGGAGTGTATGCTGTAATTGGAAGTGAGGGATGTCTGGTCAAGCAAAGAAAATGCCTCTTGGTAAACCATCGAAAATTGAGTGGCGAATCTCCTGAAAGAAAAGAGTTTTTCTATTTAGCACTTTTGCAACTTTTCAAGCCTTGGCGTGCAGAAGAGGAACTGCTTGGAGATTTCCTCTGTTACGAAGACTCTTTCAATGCCGCCAAGGAGACCATAGAATGTCCTGTTTTTCCCAAATATCTAGAAATGTTGAATGCGGAAATCGAGCAGGAAGCAACGATTGCAGCCGAGATTGCTAGAGACAGTTCTCAGGACAGTCAGAGTTCTGTTTCATTGAGTCAGGATCCACTAGGAGGATCAGTTATCGAAAATGAAGCTGCCACTGCCATGATTGAAGTGGAAAGAGCCATGGCACATGCTCAGGAGGATGCGGTTAACTTAGAAGACTTGGAAAGACAACTCAACGTTGAGCAGAGGAAAATATATGACGAAGTTACCAACCAAATAGATCATGGATTAAGTCATGAGAAGAAAGAGTGCTCCTGTACGTCGTTGAAGCCTGTCTGACTGTACGTGAGTGGAGAAGCGGGAACTGGAAAAAGTTTCCTCATTAAAGCAATTTCATGTTATTTGCAGAAAAGGACTGAGTCATCGCTGTCTTGTGTTGTCACCGCTCCAACTGGACTGGCAGCACATAACATTAAAGGTATTACTTTGCATCGTCTACTGATGCTGCCAGTGGAGCATGATAACAAATTACAATACCACAAGTTATCTGGAGATGCTTGTTGTGAAGTTTCAAGAGTCTTGAGGAAAATAAAACTTCTTTTCATTGACGAAGTAAGCATGGTTTCCAATGTCATGCTTGCCTTTGTGCATTTGAGAATGCAAGAAGTTCTCAAAACAGAGTATGATGTGTTATTTGGTGGCAAACACATCATTGTTTTCGGTGATCTTCTGCAGCTGACACCAGTGAAAGGACAACCTGTGTTCAAAATGCTCACGCATGAAGATACCAGGAAGTGCCTAGGGAATATTGGCAACGTCAATATATGGTTAAACTTCAATTATGCTGAACTGCGTGAAAATATGCGTCAAGCTAAGGATGAAGATTATAAGAATATTCTACAAGATGTTAGAATCGGAAAAGTGACCGAGCATGGGAAAGAAGCTTTACATGCACGATTACTGTCAAATTTGTATCCAGAAGAAGACGTGCCTGAGAATATTTTCCAGAAAATTACTGAGAAGAAATCTGGAATATGTTTGATGCCAACTCTTGCAGAATGTGCCATCTTCAACAACAAAATGTTGCATTTAGAAAACCAAGAGATTGTGAAACTGGAAGCTATTGACAGAGTAGAGCATATGGGAGCAACAATTATTTTGTCTGAGAATTTGAAATCAAAATTGGATTCATTAGAGAAGACTATATCTAAAACTGCTGGTTTTGAAAAGACTCTGAATGTGTGCTTAAATTGCTGTATAATTTTAAGAAGGAATTTACATGTTGAAAGAGGTCTGGTAAATGGATCAATGGGTAATGTTGTTGATTTTGAGAAATACAGAAATAGAGATGGAATTGAATTTTTAAAAATTAAATTTGATGGCATTGAGGAAGTACAGCTAATTGGTCGTTGTTCTGCTAGATTTTTGCTTGTAAAAGACTTATATGTTCGCCGTAAGCAGTTTCCTGTTTGCTTGGCATATGCGGTGACAATCCATAAATCGCAAGGTTTAAGTGTAGACAGTGCATTGGTGAATATTGGCAGTTCTGTGTTCAAGGAGGGTATGGCATATGTGGCATTGTCACGAGTTAGAACTTTATCGGGATTGTACTTGATTGAGTGTGATGTCACAAACATTTGTGCGGATCTAGATTGTGTTAAGGAATACAATAGGTTAAGAAGAGAGTATGCGCCACATTTGCCTCAATATCCTTTGTTTGAGAAACGTGTGGTAGGCCGGAAACGAAGAAATGTGACCAATACTGGGGAGGTTGTAGCAAAAAGACGAAAAGTCGATGAACCTGAAATTATAAGCAGAAACAAAAAGGATTCTGTTGAAGATGTTGTTGGTTTTCAATTTGAAAACAGTTCTGGTGTCAACTGCTATGCTAATGTAGTGGTTAATGTTTTTTTTTATCTAGAAAATGTAAAAGAAGAGATTGTGGTCAATTCTGATCAAAGATTTTGCAGTTTGTTAAATTCTGTGTTAGAGAAATGTAGCACTAATAGAACAAAAATAGAAAGTGTGTCTGAAATTCGAAATCTGTTAGACAGATGTTCAGGCCAAACACAATTCTCTCAAAATATTCAGCAAGATTGTCAGGAGTTTTTAATGTATATGCTTGATGTATTGCAAGATGAAGGTGTAGATGTAGATAACCTGTTTGGCCTTTCTTATCAATGGCAACATGACTGCTAGAACTGTAGGGTATCAAGTACTACTAGTGTAGACTCAGAAAAATTTATATATTTAACTTTGCCAGACACTAAATCAGTGTCCTTTAATAAGCTAGTAAAAGCAGCTGATCACAACATGGAGTGTAGCCAATGTAAGTCTGAAATGTTGTCCACATTATTTATACAAACATATGGCCAGTATGTCACTTTAATGTTCCAACGATGTAGGCCTGATGGAACAAAATTGACAACTTTAATTAAAAATTTTGTGGCTTCGCAGTTGTCAATATCAGGAAGGACTTTTGTAACTGCAGCAATTATATATCATGACGGTCCTTCAACAACATCAGGACATTACACAGCTTATTTGAAGTCTAGAAACGGCTGGTCATTCTGCAATGATTCTGTTTTAACTTTAAAAAAAAAATTGCCTTTTGACCTTAAAAATTCTTACCTGGTGTTTTTACAACCAACATTTTAGGGAAAGAATCTCGGGATTTGCTCTGAGGAATTTCAAGAGGTTCTAATGGCTCCTACACTATTTGGCCTTGAGGATAAGTGTAGTACAGAGTCAAAAGTTATTTTTCAGTTTTAACTATTTCCTGAAAAAAAAGAAGGTTTTTTTACAGAAAGTGTTGGGCACGGATTAGTTAAAGGAGAACAGAGTATTTCCCAAAGCAAACGGTGTTCTTACCATAACACTTGACGTCATGGAAAAATAACTGCACTTTGAATGAGTTCAGAAAAACTGTTTCTTTTAATAAGCTAATTCAAGCAGCCAATCAAAACATGGAGTAGAGGTAATGTAAGTCTGCAATGCTGTCGACATATTTTGAACAAACTTTTGGTTATAATGTCATTTAAAAATTCCAACTATATAAACCTGATGAAAATAAGTTTTCAACTTTAATTACAAATGTTATGGCTACACAGTCGTTGATTTTAGGAAGAACATTTCTAACTGCAGCTATTATATGACATGATGGTCCTTTGACAACATCCACTTATTACACATCTTATTAAAAATATTCTTACTTTCTGTTTTCAGAAGAAAGAATTTAGGGTAGGTAACTGGCCTATAATGATTCTAGAGGTTGATATAATTGTATGTACTGTTTTAAATTGCTTTGTGATTAAAAGTGATGTAGAGAATTAAATAATTGTAGTAGTCATAGAGGTAGTGTAAGTCTGCTTTATAGTAAGCAGTATCAGTGTCATAGGAAATGTGGAACATGAGTGAGCAAGAAGGGTGAGATATTACTAGTACAGGATTGTGAAAGTGATCTTGAACGTTTTCTTTGTGAAAGTTGCGGAAAAAGAAAATGACGGGATTTGCTTAGAAGAATTCCAAGAGTTATAAATGGCTCTTACACGATTTGGCCTTGTGGAAAAGTGTGGTAGAGAGCGAGAAGTCATTTATTGTATGTAACATATTTGTCAAAACGATGGAGCTTTTCTTTCAGAAAGTGGCGGGCTGAAAATAATAACAGCACAACAGAGTGTAAGCTGTTCATAGGATATCCTTCGACGTCATGGAAAGTAAGTTAATTTTAAGGAGTTCTGATTTTTGATTGGTTATGTTATATGGGTTTTTTAAACAAAATCATTTTGATTGTGTTTTTTTTCCCCGCTGTTATATGATGAATACCTTCAAGTCACTGTTTTTAGTGAAATTTGATAAATTCTGAGAACAGCAAAAATAAACCATTTAACATGTATAATTAATTCTGTACTTTTTGTATTTATGATATACATTTAGAACTGTGTAGGAGGCATGGAGAAGCTGAGGCTTCTGTAAGTGTCAAAGTTGTTGCATACAGTGCTCACATTCTGCGTAGTCTTTCATATGATAGACTACATCTGCACAATGAGATACCTAAGCAAAGGAAACACAGGTGATGTGATTGTGGAATTAGCAAAAAAAATTGCACGTTTTTCAATTACATTACCTGTGTTTCCTAACATTACGAATAACATTGTGCAGATGAGGTTTAGGCCTGTCCAGGGACACAGAAGAGGTCTGGCCTTTGTTCAAGAGTGAAGTGGATATGACTCACTTCATTGGTAGGCATGCACATGTATTATCTCCTCTGTACTCTTCAATAAGCCTAAATTTCATCTGCAACCCTGAGTAGGTCTCACCTCAAACAAATCTCTGGATAGGCCTCAGCTTATCGTCATCCTGAATCAATCATTTAAAATGTTAGGGGCAGATTTATGATGGCCGTGCGCCTCTTTTGCGCCGCTGTTGCGTCAGTTTTGTGATGCAGCAGTGATGCAAAAGATGCACTATGTGGCAAGATAGGCCTCACTTCATCTCCAACAAGATACCGTCAGTTTAAACTGTAAACATTTAGGACTGTGTAGGGGGCATGCAGAAGCTGAGGCTTCAGTAAGTGTCAAAGTTGTTGCATGCAGTGCTGCACTTCTGCGTACTCTTTTTATATGCTGGACTACATCTGCACAATGAGATACCTAAGCAAAGGAAACACAAGTGATGTGATTGTGAAATGAGCAAAAGAAATTGCACGTTTTTCAATTACATCACCTGTGTTTCCTAACATTACGAATCACATTGTGCAGATCAGGTTTAGGCTTGTCCAGGGAGACAGAGGAGGTCTGGCCTTTGTTAAAGAGTGCAGTGGACATGACTCACTTCATTGGTAGGCATGGACATGTATTATCTCCTCTGTACTCTTCAACAAGTCTAAATTTCATCTGTAACGCTGAGTAGGCCTCACCTCAAACAAACCCCTGGATAGGCCACACCTTATCGGCATCCTGAATCAATCATTTAAAATGTTAGGGGCAGATTTATGATGGCCATGCGCCTCTTTTGTGCCGCTGTTGCATCACTTATGTGATGCAGCAGTGATGCAAAAGATGCACCATATTGCAAGATAGGCCTCACTTCATCTGCAACAAGATACTGTTAGTTTAAAATGTATATATTTAGGACTGTGTAGGGGGCATGGAGAAGCAGAGGCTTCTGTAAGTGTCAAAGTTGTTGAAAAACTGTTTGCCCTTCAATCTTTTCACTTGTCTTTTCTAATTTTTAAATACATGTTTTAATATTTTTCAAATTTTTGTTCTTTCTTTTACAGATTGAAAGTATAAAAATAACAAGTGACTAAGGTAACGACAATTATAAGGTAAATGTTTAGTACTCTTTTCATTACATTTCTATCACATTTAACTTCTATTAGTCCCACTGCTTCATTTCTTCAACTCTCAGTTTCCTGCCTTTGCTACTTCTCTCATTCCTTTCTCTATTACTTACTTACTCTACTCCTCCCACTCCTTTTCTCAGTCTCTCTGTTCTCATAGTTCCTCACTCCTGTTCACTCACTCCGTCTCTATTACTCTCACTGTCTCTGACTGATCACTCTTTCACTAATAGTTCATTATGCTTTCTCCCTGTAGTTCAAGCACACTAAGGGGCATATTATCAACACAGGCAATAAAATTATCCCTGCTTTTATTGGCAGAAAACTGCTGCAAAAGCGGCTTTAGCGGCAGTTTTCTGCCGCAAAAGCGGCTTTAGCGGCAGATTTCTGCCGATAAAAGCAGTCATTATCATCAGAAAACTGCCGCAAAAGCGGCTTTAGCGGCAGTTTTCTGCCGCAAAAGCGGCTTTAGCGGCAGATTTCTGCCGATAAAAGCAGCGATAATTTTATCACCTATGTTGATAATATGCCCCTATGTTATTTACATTTCTTTGCTGTTTAAATCATTCCTTTTCTGTTACTTCTTCTTTTCTGCTTTCTGTTTTTTCTCTCTGTTATTCCACATGTTTTAATCTTATTTTGAACATTCACTCACATTCTCTAAGAAACTCTTGTTTATTATTCTTCTACTCTCCTTTTTTTCTTTCACTTCCTTATCTATTTTGTTTTTCACTATTATACCCTCTTCCATCTTTTCTTCGGTAAATAGATCTATTAAACAGTATCTCTGTGTTACTCCCTATAGCTGTCTTTCTTTTAACTTTACTCTCTGTTTCCTTCCCTTATACTTACTCTTCTTTTTTTTTTTTTTTTTATTTCGCTTCCGGTTCGCGTACCGGCGAGCGAACCGGGAAGCGAACCAAAAGAAATAGAGGTTGCCAGAGTGCTAAACATTTCAGCAATTTTTTTATAAAGGGGAGGTAGTTCTGAAAAGAACTTTTTTTTTAAAATATTTTTTTATTATTTTTCTGAATTTTTTTTAACTTTTTTTGTATTTTTTGAACGGTTTTATATATTTTTTTGGTTTTTTTTGGGGAGGAAACGAAAATGATTCATTGTAAAGGGCTCAACAGGAGCAACAAAAAAAAGAATTTATTCTCTGGGGCGTTTCGGACAATCATGATTATCAATTGCTAAGTTGATTAAATTGATGCTACTTCCTCTGTACTAAATCAACTGACCGCAACGCACGCACACATGTTTGATTGTCCCGAACCTCATCTGTATATTTGGGACCATTTCCCTCGCCTCTGGTCCCGTCACTTCCTCCACATTTGATCTTCGGGCCACAGGACGGGGGTTGTCCTGCATGTCACGTAGCTGGGCAGCACTGTAGTTGATAGGGTGCCACCTCTCCATATGGCGATGCATCGTATAATTGCCATAACTGTATTTTTTATTTGTCCCTCTGGACAGATCTTTCTTGCATATAAGGCAAGTTACATACTGGGCATTCACTTTTTTTTGGCCCCGGGGATATTTAAAAAATTGCCAAATGAAACTCTCTTTGACACGGGACGTCCTAGGCTCTTCTTCCAAAAACTGCCTCTCCACTTGCTCCTCTTCCTCTTCTTCCTCTTCTTCCTCCTCTTGATTGAGGATTACCTGAGGAGGTGGTCCTCTCTTCCTAGGAGGTGGTGGTGGTGGTGGGGGTGCACTAGCTGAAGCTACAACACTTGCCATTGCTAAGTGATGAAAAAAGGTCTTCCTCTCACAAAGATGAAAGTCAGAGTGAGGAAACAAGGAGGGGTTTTCATCATTTGGGAAAAAAAATAGTTCTGAACCAATGAAAAGTGTTATTTTTAGGTCACATGACCTAGCCTTACATCATTAGGAATCCAAAAGTGAAATGAACCAATGAAAAGTGTTATTAACAAGTCACATGACCTGTTATGCTTACGCTACGCGCTCCGCGTCCCGGATCGCTTCCGGGAAGCTGCGCTTCGCGCCTCGATTCGCGTACCGGAGCACTTCCGGGTGCGCTAACGCGACGCGTCATATGACGCATTACGCGACAACGCGATACGTCGCGGTTACGCGACGCGTCACCATGTTGTTTCCTAAAGCGGCAGTTGCGCAAACGTAACGTTTACCGGTTCGCGGACCGGGTCGCGGCAAGAAATTGAGCTAACGGGAAGCTACCCGGTTCGCGGACCGGGAGCGAAACAAAAAAAATACATAAAAAAATTATATTAAAAACATATAAAATATATTTTTTGATTTAAAGAAGAACACATTTTACAGCTTTTGATATTTGCTATTAAAAAACCATTGAAATTCACTGAAAAAACCATAGGTTATAGACCATATATAGTTAGGAATTAGCATTTACAAAACCTTGAAAATTCACTGAAAAAACCATAGGTTATAGACCATATATAGTTAGGAATTAGCATTTACAAAACCTTGAAAATTCACTGAAAAAACCATAGGTTATAGACCATATATAGTTAGGAATTAGCATTTAAAAAACCTTATTTTACTCACACAAAACCATTGAAATTCCATATATAGTTAGTTGCACTAACTATATATCGCGCACCCGCAATCCACTGCTGATGATGTCACATATTACATCATTCATGACATGGTCAGTGACATCACTGATGACATCTCAAATGACATCACTGATGACATCACTGATGACATCACTGATGACAACATCCAGTGACTGTATGTTTCTGTAAAGTTAAAATATGTCTTACATATTGAAGAATGAGTGGAAGTATAAGTGTCAGGGCGCGTAGCGTAAGCGCGTCAAGCCATGTGACTTTAAAATAACACTTTTCAATAGTTCAGAACTTTTTTTTTCTCCAAATTGTGTGAAACCCACTGTTGGAACTGGGGTCACCAGCTTCCCGAGGGTAGCATGGCACGAGCGGGTAGGCATCCGAAAGCTTATGTGTAAAGCGACCATACAGCACACGCAACCACTGAGACGGAAAACTGGGCACGCAATGAGTGACGCCACTCCAGTGAGTATGTATAAAAATTAAATAACTTTTATATATTGAGCAGAGTCAGGGTAATCAAGATTTCACAGTATTATTACCTTATTAGCTTTCATTTCAAATACATGTATTTCAACACTTGGCAATAAATACTAGGTGAATAAATATTAAATATAAGATAAATACTGAATATTAGATAATATCAAGGTAGATAACCACAGGCCTGACCGTCCTTGCTTCTTGTCAGCACCTGTAAGGAATACATCACAAAAGGCAACTAAATGACATTACATCATGTTAGATCTGTAGGAATATTACCCACTTCTCACCAAGCAAGGGTGAACATTTCCTTAAACCATTTCAGGAAAAATAACCAGGCACTTAGCCAAGAGTAAGCGGCTCATTTGACAAGAACCAACATTTCAGTGGTACATTTCAGTGTTCCAATCAGGAAAGAAATAACGTTCCGCTATACAGCAGTAAACATGTGAATAGGTAACTGTAGGCTTCCAGTAAATGCAGCACTAAGTGGGAGAAAACCATTTCATTAAGAATAAACATCCCCTTGTGCAGGTATAACCCACTCCTTAATCAGGAATAACCATTTTAGGAATCACTCCTAGTATGAATAAGCGTTTCCTAGATTAGGGCTACATATTTCATAAGCTACAATACATTTCTGTAGGCCAGAAAGAACATTCTCATTGAGCAGATGTAGAACTTCCTATGAAGCCAGTGTAAAACATTTCATTAGGCCAGAATTACATATCTCATCAAGTAAGACAAACATTTCCTTCAATCAGGGTAGCCTTTCTCTGAGCAGAAGTAAACATTTAATAATAGATCAACCATTTCATGACTCAGACCTGCACATTTAATTGGGCCTATGCAGAGCATTCCCTCAAAGCAATAATAAATAGGCCTATTGTAATATGTGCATTTCCTTAAGGCAATTCCAAAGTTACTACAGCCTTAACTCCTTATGCATTTCATTAGGAGCACAAACACTGCATTTCTCAGCAATAACATTTCCAAAGTAAAAGCAGGAATAAACAGTACCTCGAATGAGGGTAAACCATTCAATTGGCAGAAGCAACCATTTCCTTAATCAGGAATAAACAGGCCATTAGAACCCAGGCCCCATTAGCAATTTTGCGCAGCAAGCTCCTCGAATCGGCAGGGCCTGTAATAAGGTTTTCCTAGCTCCTGCAGCTTAAAAATAACAGCGCCTTATGTAGGACTAAACATTTAATTTACCCAGAATAACATTCTCCTCAAGCAGGGATCAACCTTCCATTAATTATATCTAAACCCTGTGCCTAAGAACCAGTTAGACAATGGCACATGAGCAGGAATTCTCAGGTTGGAACAAAACCATTCATTAGACAGGCACAATTAACAAATTCCTTGCTCTGCAGTTCTTGACGCAAGGATAAAACATTTCAGTATTCAAGAGTATCCCTGTTGGTAGGTAGAAGTTAGAACACTGGGGCAGGAGTATAAAATATTCCATTAGGTAAGTACCCCATAAAAAGGCTCAACATTTCATGAGAGAATAAATGCTGCATTACTCTGCCATAAACATGCATAGGGCTATACTAACTGGCATGCAACTGTACCCCAGGCAGGGGTTAACTTTTATTAGCTGAGGCCCCCACGGTGTCTTTTGGGGGGGCCTGGCCCAGTTCCAGTACTTGAAGGGGCCAATGGGGCTATTCCCCAGTTCAGGGAGCCTTCTGACACAGCGCCAGGCAGCAAATTCAGGTCCTGGGAACACAGCGCCTCGCTGATGCAGCGCTTGAAGTAAAAATTTTTTTTTTTTTTTTTTTTTTTAAAGACGTTTATTAAGTTTCACAGTGTAGTACATGTGGCGCAGCCTACAACCCATAGGGCCGGCCGCAACTGGAGGATGCGCTTATAAGACAGTGGATCACAATTAACATGTAATTAGTCACGTACCGGTTACCATACATTTCTTTTCATGAGCAATAACCTTCACGTCATTGGTGTCCCTGTGTACAATTTTGTTATAAATGACGTCACATTTTAGTAAATACGAGAAAAAACAAGAAAGAACATTTCAACTCTGTGAACTGGACAGTTCTCATCAGTGTGTCCCATTTTGTCAGTTGTGTCATCAGAGAACCAATCCGCAACCATGTTTTCGAGCCCAGGGAGAGCGCTCGCAGACCTTAGTTGCGTGACGAGGATGTGGGTGTAAATGAGACACTTGTGTGGCCTGTGTCTGCTTCGAATCACTCCACCCGCTGAGTGACGGTTGAACCTTACTTCTCATCTCTGCAGTGTGTAGTGATTCGCACGGGTGGTTCTATATATCGTCAGTGAGCTGGAGAGAGAGATGTGGCCTGTGCCAGTCCCCTCGCCTAAGTCGTCATTCGTGTGTACTTCCTGGCGGACAAACCACGTATGGGAGATAAGAATCCAGAAGGTATAAACGGGGGTGGTAGTATGGGAGGGGGGGGTTCGCGGGAAGGGAGAGTGCATCTAAGGAGTGGCTCGACGGGGGTCGGGCGGTAAGACACCAGAACAAGCCCGTGTGGCTTCATGTCTGCGGGTGCATGCCTATCGTCGGGGGGGGACGGGGGGGACGCCATTCACTTCCCCAACGCACCTTCCTTCATGCTGTTCGTGTAATTTCATGTATTATGGGCCCTGTATGAATCCCCTGGTCGCACCTTCTTTCTGGAGGGATCTCACAAAACCGTCCCAGAGCTGTGCTATGGGGAACTGTCTTAGGCCCGTGACCTCCTCCCGATGTAAAGCTATGCTTTCCGCCCTGGCCCAGTTAGTGAAGGAAGCGCACCAGTACTTAGGGACTGGCGGCTCCCTCCTTTTCCAATGCTTGGTGATCAGCCGTTTGGCCGTGATGAGGCCTAGATCCCAGAACCTGGCTTGTGTCTTGTTTAGCTTGGTCCTTCTATATAAACCTAGCATGCATGCCTCCCAAGTGTGTGGTAGTCCCGGGCCAGCGCTGCGTGTTAGGAGGGACGTCACCTCCCTCCAGTATGTGTCTAGTGAGGGGCAAGTCCAGAGCATGTGTAAAATGTCCGCGCCTATCAGGTTGCATCTGGGACAGGCCGCGGTGTTGATCATGAAATACTTGTTGATCCTATCCGGTGACAAGTATGCCTGGTGTATTATATACAATTGGATGGTGTGGAAGCGGGCATTGCGCGGGATCATGGACCACTCCTTATCCGTCCATTCCCTCTGTCGGTGGGCCACCCACTTGTCCCGCGCCGGCTGTGTGGACCGCTGTGTATGTAGGAGGAGAGCCTGTGCTAGCCAGTGGATGATGTGAGTACCGTTACCCATTACATGGAGGTATTGCATTACATGGTGCATCTGCGGTATGCAGCGCTTGAAGTTAATGACAGATGCTGGATGTACAGCGCTTCACAGTACCTCAAGGGTCCCCAGGCAGCAGCCGAGCTCTTAGGTTCACAACGCTTCGCAGTAACAGCGCTGGTAATGGCTTTCTGGTGTCAGCTGTAGGGGCATCACAGCGCTCTTCAAAGGGGCCTAGCGCCAGGGGTTTCACGGCGCTGGGCTCAGTCAGCAGGTCACGAATGGCAGTGCTTCTCTGGGGGCGACAGCGCTTGAAGGCACAACAGCCGTCTCAGGCAGAGTCAGCGCTCATCAGGGCAAAAGCGCTTCAGGCAGGAATAGCGCCCAGGAGCTTTGTGGCGCTTTAAGAGTATAGCGCTTCAGGGCCCAACAGTCTGCAGGACATAAGCGCTTCTCAAGGAGGCACAGCTCTTCAACAGGTGATCGGAGGGATAGCTCCTGGGACACAGCACTCTGTCCAGTTTAGCACGCTGAAGTAAATTAATCAGTTCAGATGATGCAGGTTAGCAATTCAGACAGATATAGCGCTTCAGGGTTCTAGCGCTTCTGCAGGCAGTTACAGTGCTTAAGCTTCAGGCAATTCAGTTAGGCTAGCAGTTCAGGAGGCTAGCGCTACGCAGAGATAGCGCTTAGCATTCACTTCAGTGGAGCACTTTCCTCAGGACAGGTAGTGCAGGGTGCTTGCACCAGGGAATAAGAGCGCTTAGCCAGCAACAGTTTATATTAGTTGGAGTCAGATCAGCAGGTTCCACAGGACAGTCGACACAACAGTGGCAATCCAGAAAAAGGGATCCCAGGTGGCGTCAGGGAGCGCAGGGAGTGTTACAGCGCCAATACCTGGTTGATTTCTCAAAAGTCCTGTGGTGATTTGGTTACTTCTTGGCGCTTTATATTTCTTGCGCCCTTGTAAATTGCAGTCTCTGGGTTCCTTGAAGGGGGGGGATGTTGAAGTTGATGGTTGATATCAAGTCTCCTCAGCCCGTTCCCTTCAAGCAGACCTGGGGTTCCCCTTCCGCCGGGCCAGGTCAGGGGGCAAATTTAGGATCCCTCAACACTTGATAGGCAGCACCTAGGCTCTGTCTCTACCAGTGTCATAGGTCCCTGTCTAGGCCCCACTGCCTAAAGCTCCTGCGTAGGTTCACCCCCAGGTCTGTGCTCCCTCAGTCTGACAGGAAAGTTTCCCTCCCTTTCCTTTTTTAGTCCCAGTTGACAGTTGGCAGTGGCAGTTGGTGCCACCTCACCTGTTCCAGAAGGTTCCAGGAGGTTCTAGGAGGTTCCACCATTATGGCTATGGACAGCCTGGCAGGCTAGTATGGATACATTGTTTGAGGGTTCTAGCCAGCTCCTGACTACTAGAATGCGCCCACAAAGACCACGCTGCAGTAGCAGGGGTTAGTGGCGGCCATGTTAGGGGAAGTAAGCACCTGCACCTTAACATTAGTTTGACATACACAGGGCTTTCTTCACTACACAAGGCCTATACCCTTTTGTTACAATAGGGGGCACCCTAAATTAAAGGAATAAAAAACGAAAAATTCTGGGGAAAGGGCCAAGTCCTACACCCACTCATTTCTCTCACTATTGCTTTGTACTTGGAGAGAGCAAGAGCTGTTCTGTGTACTGTCTTCATCTCCTACTTTCCTGATCTACAGCAATGGCTGCAAGGGAGTCATCCAGCAGTGATTCCGACGGATTTTTGGATGAGGACCCTCCTCACCAGAAGAAAAAGGACCATTTCATCTGGAAATTCTATGACATCCCTGAAGGACAAAAAATAGTCAATGCTCCAAAAGTAACCTGCAAAATATGTGGCAGTACTTTATCCAGAGGCAATCCTCTAAAAAAATATAGCTTCGGAAATGCCAATTTAATCAGGCATGTCAAAAGAAGACACCCAAAAAACTTTGCCAGGGAGAGTGTCAGGGAGCTGGCACGGAATTTACCCACAGATGGCGGCAGCACCTCCACTGGTGGAGCAACACCTTCAGGACCACCCCGTAGAAGAATGGTTCCTAACATACAGCCGGTGTTTGCACGCATCAAATTTCTGTGCACGCAGTGTGACGAACTGCTCTGCTATGGGGAGCAGAGTGTTGAACTCATTGCCATAAAGAAACAGGAACACCGCTGCCCTGCCAGTCCCTACATTTTCAAATGTATTTGCTCCTGTTGAGCAGTTTTGGAATCCCTGTTTTTGTTTTTCCCCTGAAAAATAAAATATATATATAAAATCGTTTTAAAAAGTAAAAAAAATATAAAACAACAAAAACAAAAAAAAAGTTCTTTTCAGAACTACCTCCAATTTATAAAAAAAATGCTATTTTTAAAAAAAAAATCTGTCATTTTTTATCTCCATGGTATGCTCCCCGGTGCGCGTACCGGGCGCTCCCCCCCACGAAAATCGTTTTTTTTGGGGTTTTTTTTACCCGCGGGACCCTTTTATGGCCCCCACATCAAACCTAGGGGGCCAGGGGGTGTACCCTGCCCCCTTTTGCTCATTTCCCCCTTTGATTTTTGCCACCTCTTGTGTCTCAATCCTACCGAGACACAAGATGGCGGCCGCTGCGGACTGTTTCGAATGTTTACAGACACCCGAGAACCAATCAGCTTGCCGTGCGCAAGTCGCGTGGCGTGCCCGGAGCGCTCCCCGGTACGCGTACCGGGGCGCGGCTCTAGATATATAAATTTTTTTGAACCTAAATTACTCAAAATCCTCTGGAGCACATATCTTGAGACATAGCAAAGGCACATCGGGCTACCAGTCCCTACAATTTTGCCAAGTTTGGTGAAAATCCATTCAGCCGTTCGAGCTAAAAGTGCGACAGACCGCCCTATGGAAATTAACGTGGGGAAAACATGTTTTGGGACCCCCATTTTATCTCGGCTCCCGCTTGACGAATGCCCCCCAAACTTTCAGGGAAGGAGCGGAGTGCCGCGAGGCAAAGTTGCTGAAAAATTCAGTCTGATTCCTCAACCGGCGCCAAAGTTATTCCAAATAGAATGTTGCGATTTCCCTATGGAAATCGATCCTAACTATAACTACCTACTGGCGACCGCCAGTAGGTAATATATATATATATATATATTGATACCCCTCGGTTCCTTTTCGCCAGAATTTGCAGCGCTCTCTCGCCGGTTTGTAAATCCCCACGACAGAACCACCCCGCATTTAAATCCACAACCAATTCCCCGAGCTGGGAGAAAAACGGGACGAACTCGCGTTTGTCTTCACTTATGTGCTTTTTTATTTAATCCTCACAGCATGGAGTTTCTCAAGCAGGCAGGCACAAATCTCCACGTTTCGGGATGGCATATCCCTTGTTCACGATCAATTTGGCTCCAGGCTCTCAGTCTCAACATAGTGAGTCACATTATTACATCATTTATTGTTTGATGTTATTTTGGCCCTCGGCCTTCTGGATGATGTAGTTTTTTGCAATTTTTTTTATACATTTTTTTATCCGTCTGCATAGCCTATGTCTTTCTGCTGCAACTGCCTTTTCCAACGCTGTATTGGGTGTTGTGATTGGTGCTGTGGTTACTGAGATTACCCGCCTCAAAGGTTTGGGCTCTCTCTTTATAATATTAGTATGGATTTATTTATTTTTTTGCTGAAAAAAAAAAGTGTTATAGGGACATTATAGTTAAGCTCAGATTATACTCATACAAAGCCATAGAAATTCAGCAGTTATAATTACATGAGCTAAGGTTATATGGGTGTGTGAGTGGGTGTGTGAGTAGTTCTGTGGATGTCATCAGTGATATCATTTGAGATGTCATCAATGATGTCACTGACCATGTCATAAGAGATGTAATATGTGAGGTCATAAGCAGTGCATTGCGGGGGCATAAGATATAGTTAGCTCAGCTAACTATAAATGCAGAATTTCTATGGTTTTGTAGAAGTGAAATATGAGCCTAACTATAACATCCCTGTAACCTTTGTTTATTTCAGTGAATTTCTAAGGTTTTTATGATTCTATTTCATAACTATACCATCCCAGTAACCTTTGTTTTTTAGCGAATTTCTATGTTTTTTAAATTCCATTTCCTAAATATAACGTCTCTGTAACCTTTGTTTTTTTCAGTGAATTTCTAAATGTGTTTAATGTTATTTCCTAACTGTAACCTGTAGCCTTTGAGAGTGAGTGTGGGACTGAGTGCATGAGTGTCTCAGTAGGTATGTGAGTGAGGGTGCATGTGTCTCAATAGGTGTGTGAGTGGGTGTGTGAGTGTGTAAATGGGTCTGGGAGTAGCTATATAAGTGGCTCACTGGATATTTGAGTAGGTGCGTGATTGTCTGAGTGGATCTCTGAGTGGGTTTGTGAGAGTCTGAGTGGGTCTGTGAATGGGTGCGTGAGTTTCTGGATGGGTCAGTGAGTGGGTGCCTGAGTGGGTGCATGAGTGTTTGATTGGGTCTATGAGTGGGTGCATGAGTGTCTGAATAGGTCTGTGAGTGTGTTTATTAGTGTATAAGTGAGTGTGTGAAGCTTTATGTCTCCAACATCTCAACAATCCGTCTGTGGGGGTGTTCCTTGTCACAACAATAGAGGTTCTTGGCAGCCAACAACCCTCAGCAGCCAAAGATAGTTCATCCCCCAACCAGATGTACGCCAGGAGGCCCCTATACAGAGTGGTTGAGAAAGGGGCCCCTTCCTCTGACGAGGTCTCATCAATTCTCAGCAAGCCCATTTCTGACCTTTATTTTCCCTCTTTCTTCTCATTTCTGACCTTTGTTCTGTCGCTTTTTGCTTATTTCTAACCTTCATTCTGCCTCTTGCTGCTGGTTTCTGACCTCTATTTTGCCTCTTTCTGCTCATTTTTTACTTTTATTTTGCTTTTTACTGCTTGTTGCTTACCTTTACTCTGCCTGTCTCTGCTCATTGGTGGCCTTTGTTTCTGCTCGTTGTGGACCTCTATTTTCCCCTCTTTCTTCTCATTCCTAACTTTTATTTTCCCTCTTTCTGCTTGTTTCTGGCCTTTATTCTGCATCTTTCTGCTCACTTCTGACCTTTATCTTGCCTCTTTCTTCTCGTTCAGACTTTTATTTGCCTCATGCGGCCCGTTTCTGAACCTTAACGTGCCTCTTTCTGCTCTTATCTGACCTTTATTTTGCCTCTTGCTGCTCATTTCTAACCTTCATTCTACCTCTTGATGCTCATTTCTGACCTCTATTTTGCATTTTTCTGCTCATTCTTGACCGTTATCTCTTTCTGCTTGTTGCTGGCCTTTATTTTCTCTCTTTCTGTTCATTTCTGACCTTTATTCTGCCTTTTTCTGCTTGTTGAGGACCTTTATTTTCCCCCTCTTTTTGCTCATTTCTGACCTTTTTTCCTTCTTTCTGCTCATTTCTGACCTATATCCTGCCTTTTTCTGACCTTTATCTTGCCTTTTTCTGCTCTTTGATGAACTTTATTTAGCTTCTATCAGCGCATTTCTGACCTTTAACTTGCCCCTTTCTTCTGACCTTTATTGTGCCTCTTGCTGCTCATTTCTGACCTTTATTTTGCCTCGTTCTGTTCATTGCTAATCTCTTTTTTGCCTCGTTATGCTCATTGCTGGAGTCAATTTTGCCTCTTTCTGCTCCTTTCTGGCCTCTATTTTCCCTCTTTCTGATTGTTTTTGACCTTTATTCAGCCTCTATCTTCTCATTTCAGACCTTTATTTTGCCCCTTTCTGCTCGTTTCTGACCTCTCTTTTGCCTCATACTGCTCATTTCTCACCTATATATTGCCTGTTTTTGCTCGTTGCGTACTTTATTCTGCCTCGTTCTGCTCGTTTCTGACCAATATTCTGCCTCTTTCTTCTCATGTCTCACCTTTATATTGCCTCTTTATGTTTGTTGCTGAACTTTAGTCTGTCTCTTGATGCTTGTTTCTCATGTATATTTTGACTCTTTCTGCTCTTTTTGCCAGGGACGGTGAGGGGGGCCGCAAGGTGCCCGTGATCCATACTGGCACCCCGCCTCCTGCAGGAGCCGGCATTGCTGTCACAGACAAGGAACTGCTAAACATGCAGCTCCCTGTCTGTGACAGGAATTGTTTACTCTGTTTCCCTGCCTGCTTGACAGTGGGTAGGGAAACAGATTAAACCTCCACTTCGATCAACCAAAAGCATTTTGTCATCACGCTTACTGGAAGCGGAGTGTGTGCTCCGACTTGACAGGAGCTGTCAAAGCTCCCACCAATTCACCACAAACAGCTATGTCCTGGGGGTGGGCACCCCAGGACATAGCAGGAGCCGGCCCTGGGGGTGGCAGTCCCCAGAGCCAATATTGGCTCCTGGAGGGGGGCCATGTGGCTCTCCTTCTTTCACTTTCACAGGCCGCCAATGGCTGAAAAACTTAAATATGGAGTGGGAAGGCCATGCTGCCCCCCAAAGCATTTTTATTTTAAGCCAAGGGGAAGTGGTGGTCCCTGGGGCTTGGGCCTCCAAGCATTCATATTTAGCCCCAGAAAATGCTGGTCCCTGTTGCCCGGGGGAGTCCTCGTGCACTCCCTCCATTTCTTTAATAATCCTGTTTGCCTCTGGGACCGCTACCACCCGGGGGCTACAATTAGAACAAGTGCGTTAGCTGGCGCTTGTTTTTTTTTTCTATATTCACAGTGATATTTGAAAAGATATCTGTGTTGGGGTTCCAAAAGAACCCTAAGACCTAGGCTTGGGGGTCTGGGTATTCATATCCTGTCCCCTGTTCTTTTTTTCTGTTTTTTGGGGGACTCAGCTGAAGTTCCCAAGATGGCTGCCAACACCTCCTGATTGAAGTGTTGGCAGCCAATCAGAGCTCTGCATTTCTCTGCACCAGCTCGTTATTAACCGCAAAATCAATGTGATCGCAACTATCCTTATTTGGATGTCCTTAAATCTCTCAAAAACTACTGAATGGATTTATACCAAATAACAAAAAGCTAGCTTTCTGCCAAATGTTGTGTCATTCCGTCCAGCAGTTTGGGCTGCAGTCGTGATTAAAACTCCTATGGTAAGTAACAAGGGAAGTGCACATTTTTTACTCCCCCTTTTTCTCGGTCCCTGCTTGATGGATCGCCCCAAAACGTTCCATGCGCAACAAGAGCCATGGCACATTTTTTGGGAAAGTTTTGTGAAGATTCATCAAATTGCGTCAAAGAGATAGAAAAATAAAAAAAACAATTTTCCTAGGAAAACATGGCCCTAACTATAAATATAGTAAGCAAGGCGGACTTGTCTGCCGAAACGCGTCTGGGTTCATCCATGGAATAAAACTTTTGTCTTTATTCATCACATCCCACGGAGTCAGTGCCTGCTTTGCATGTTCGAAATCAGGACTGGAAATATATATATATATATATATATATATATATGTATATTACTCACAAAATGCCCTGCAGCTTTAGGAAGGCACACTGCTGCAAGACAACCATCCGGCCTTCCTTGCAACTTTCCTGGGCACTCACAAGTTGATTTAGCTGCCTGAGGCGTTTCGATGCTGGGAGCATCTTAATCATAGGCTTCGCTTGCAAATTGCATCAGCAAGGCTCTCTTTTATTTTCATGGCCACATGCTTAATTAGTTCATTACCCACAATGGGTCTCTGCTTAGTGCGTCCTTCTTATAGCATGCTCGGATTAGTAGTCCAAATGCCAAGCATTCATTTACTCCTTAGTCGATTGCTGTTGACATTTTGCATATTAAAAGCATTAATATCCTGTAGTAGGTCTCGGGGTGTCAAGGTAAGTCTATTTGCATACGACTTGCAGCGCTGTTCCATCACGGACCCGTTCCATGACTCAGCCCTTCCTTTCCTCACGGAGATGGTGCTCTTCCTCACGACCGGACCGTCGTGTACGTAAGTTACTCACAAAATGTCCTGCAGCTTTAGGAAGGCACACTGCTGCAAGACTACCATCAGGCCTTCCTTGCGACTTTCCTGGGTACTCACAAGTTGATTTAGCTGCCTGACGCATTTCGATGCTGGGAGCATCTTAATCATAGGCTTCGCTTGCAAATTGCATCAGCAAGGCTCTCTTTTATTTTCATGGCCACATGCTTAATTAGTTCATTACCCACAATGGGTCTCTGCTTAGTGCGTCCTTCTTATAGCATGCTGGGATTAGAAGTCCAAATGCCGAGCGTTCATTTACTCCTTAGTGGATTGCTGTTGACATTTTGCATATTAAAAGCTTTAATATCCTGTAGTAGGTCTCGGGGTGTCAAGGTAAGTCTATTTGCGTACGACTTGCAGCGCTGTTCCATCACGGACCCGTTCCATGACTCAGCCTCTCCTTTCCTCACGGAGATGGTGCTCTTCCTCACGACCGGACCGTCGTGTACGTATGTTACTCACAAAATGCCCTGCAGCTTTAGGAAGGCACACTGCTGCAAGACTACCATCCGGCCTTCCTTGCGACTTTCCTGGGCACTCACAAGTTGATTTAGCTGCCTGACGCATTTCGATGCTGGGAGCATCTTAATCATAGGCTTCGCTTGCAAATTGCATCAGCAAGGCTCTCTTTTATTTTCATGGCCACATGCTTAATTAGTTCATTACCCACAATGGGTCTCTGCTTAGTGTGTCCTTCTTATAGCATGCTGGGATTAGAAGTCCAAATGCCGAGCGTTCATTTACTCCTTAGTGGATTGCTGTTGACATTTTGCATATTAAAAGCATTTATATCCTGTAGTAGGTCTCGGGGTGTCAAGGTAAGTCTATTTGCATACGACTTGCAGCGCTGTTCCATCATGGACCCGTTCCATGACTGATATATATATCTCGTGGGGCAGAAACGGATTTAGCTTGTCCATCGGCACACTTAGGCCCATCTGGGGGCTTCAAATTTTACCGCAGCAACATCACACACTCCATTGGGAGATAAAGGACACTATAAGGCCCATAATGCTCTGCTAGTCGTGGCAGAGCGCCCCATTCAGGGCATGTATTGGAGCATTTAAATGACAGGGCGGTGTCCTATGCGCCTTCAATTGCCAAAGCCTCTCAAGAGAAGTGGGAACACTTCGAAACGCGTCAGGCATCCATAGCAAATTGAACTGCTTAATGTTATCGTACTGGTGGACTGCACACCACGAAGAGTCTTCAGGAGCATGTTGGCACTTGAGTGCCCCTTGTACGTTGGGTACTTTGAGCTTGGATATATATGTATGTATCTATCTATATATATATATATCTATCTATATATATATATATATATATATATATATATATATATATATTAAGTTCCACATTTGCCAACAGCTTAGGAAGCACTCATCATCGTACAAAATTTCAGGCAGCAACACCCTCGCAAATCCCTGGAAATATATGGGTGCCAACGCGTTTCAGACATAGTTTGTCCTTCTTCACAGGCAGAGCGACCCCAAGTGAAAGGCAGAGACTGCTGCTAGGTATTTCAAACACAATTTAATTGCCCACAGGTGAAGGCTCATACAAGTAAAAAGCATAGCATTCTGGGAGCAGCAGTTCGTAATGAGCCTTGTAGTTCTGTTAAACAACCAAGTCACTCTCAAATCTCAACTTTAAAATAACGCCATTAGTGGGCTTCATCAGAGAGTGCAAGAGGCGTTGCCAATGTTATTGTGCCAGCACAAAGACCGAACAGGCTCCAAACACCCAGAGCCTACGGCCCGCATTCCGGTGGTGCAATCCCCGCAGCTTGGCTGCCGCGCATTTATTAAGTTCCACATTTGCCAACAGCTTAGGAAGCACTCATCATCGTACCAAATTTCAGGCAGCAACACCCTCGCAACTCCCTAGAAATATAAGGGTGCCAACGCATTTCAGACATAGTTCGTCCTTCTTCACAGGCAGAGTGACCCCAAGTGAAAGGCAGAGACTGCTGCTAGGTATTTCAAACCAATTTAATTGCCCACAGGTGAAGGCTCGTACATGTAAAAAACATAGCATTCTGGGAGCAGCAGTTCGTAATGAGCCTTGTGGTTCTGTTAAACAACCAAGTCACTCTCAAATCTAAACTTTAAAATAACGCCATTAGTGGGCTTGATCAACAAACAATAGACTTTGGAAAAGACTCGTGATTGTGGCGCTAAGGATTGGATGCAAAAAATTGAATAATGTACATAATGTATATACTTTGGTTTTGCTTTGAAGTTTCTTTAAACATTTAAAGTACTTTACTGTAATGTTGAAGTGAAACAAGAAGTGAAAATGGCCGAGTAAACTAGCCAGTAAAACTGTGCAAGGTTGATGGTCTAGATGACTATGGAAAGGGAAGAGGGTACTAACACTGAGCACTTTAAAGAAGTTCTAGACCACAGGGATTCTATGGTCCAGTGGAAGGCTAGGAGTAGCCGAAAAGCGTAGGCCGTCCGTTTTTTGATGCATGCGAAAAACTTTGCACATGGTGTGTGAATAAAGCAAAACTTTTTACAAACTGACCTGTTGCTGTGCCGTGACTTCAGCCGATGTACAAAGGGTGAGAAGAAACGTTGCAATATTGACCCATAGACTGGGACGCGCATCACAGGCACTCTCGGTCGAGGGGAGGCGGTCAGAGTCAATAATCCAGTTAGTACGAAGCGGAGAAGAAACGACCGACACCTCTGCTGCAATTGCCTGAGTTCTGCAACGGAGGACACTTGGAGAGAGCGCGAAATGGAAGTTGCAGACGATTGACCGGCGAAAACCCATCGGTGAGTGCACTGACTGGGGGGTGTGTTTGTTTTCGCTCTGCTCTGCAGCGCGGCGGAGGCGGCGTTCGGGCTGTGTGAGGCGGCAACCTTCTGTTAGTAAACGAGCCGCTGGGTAGAGTAGCTGGGGCGTAAAGCGGAGTTGTGAAAGCGGCTTTTCCTTACAAACTGACGAAAACAGTATAATACCGCAAGAAAAGCAACACGCTAAAATCCGTATTCAGGCTCACGCACTGAAAGTGCAAAATGAAATGCCCGGAAGAGAAGCGAGAAGACAGCACCTTCGTGTCCAAAAAAGATTTGTGAAATCCTTAAAGGGGCAGAGCAGCATTTCGAGAACCGAGTGAAACACTAAGTGTTCATTAGGAGCAACAGGAATACAGGAGAATCAGCCAACCTAACAAGCAAGGGGCAGACATCCTGGAATTGATCGTACAAAAAAGGCACACCAGACAAAGGAACGCGACATCAATCAGAAATAAAAATTTCAACCTTGCACAGTGAAAAATGGCAGACAAATCCAGAAGTCGCCAAATGAGGGCAAGCGAGGTATTGAATGATGAAAACCCCCCCATTACAAGCATGAAATCAAAAGGAAATGCGGGGGAAACAGTGAAGGAAAGAACAGTATTGACCATGGTGAGAGAATTACAACCACAACGGATTTTGGAGATAAATAAATGGTGGGAGAAGACTACTTTAGAAAAATATATTGAATATAAGAGAGTCCCGCGTGGACTAAGGATTCTTATAATGCCCACCTTGAATGATTTGAATATGGACTTAATAAAACTATGGCAAACGGATACAAACGAATGTTCCTTCAAATTAATGAGAACTCTTATCATCTATGCCGAAAGAAAGCTGGAAAAAATCACAAGCATAATTACGGCATTCGAAACTGAACTCGCAGATATCCCCACATCAGAGGAGAACAAGGAGACCATTGAGAATATGGAGAAAAAGGTAGCCAAACACGAAATGGAGGTAGAAAAACGTAAGGCCAACAAATTCACCAGGGACAGGTTGGACTATACCAATGGGCGAATATATACATTCGCCCGCAAATACGATACTATGAGGAGCCATGTGGCAATGGACAAAAATGCAGGCACAGGCACGGAGCACACAGAAGAGGTGGATAGCTCCGAGGTGAGCTCTAATGAAGGAGAATCGAATAGTACACCACTGTATTTTCGTGGGGAGATACAGTTGGCCCACATGGTCACACGACAGAGGGGAAGAGGCAGAATCAATACGTGGGGAAAGGAACAGCCAAGGCTCCCGAAAAAACCCTAAATAAACCTACAACCAGAAGGGGCGGAAAGAGAAGCCAAACCAAAAAGAGGCAGAGGAAAGCAAAAGTAGCAACAAAGAAACTGACAATATCCGATAATATAGTAATCAATTTATCGAATAGAGAACTATCGGATATGCAATTGAAACTCTTGAATAGAGGTCTTTCGTACTGCCCAACGAAGAACATAAACATCCCTAACGCACGTATTGACTTATACAAATTTTGCCACAAAGTAAAATTAAAGAAATATTTTGCTGAAAAAGACCCTAAAAAAATACATTTTACCAAAAAAACGGAAGCACTGTCCAGTGTCAAACAAAAGGACCTACCAGCCATCATAACATTACCATCAATTAAAGAGACTCCTTCAGTAAGCCAAATTGACAATAGAATTTCACCACAAATGGAGATTGATTTTTGTGGTACAATGGGAATACCCACAAATGCAGGAGGAGAAAGTGGGTTGAAGAAACACTCGAGATTTTGCCCACAGCTCCCACCCGGCAACAAGGTGGACTTGTTCCACGAATTAATGGTGGAAGAGATAACGAAGATTGCAGATAAATCTTTCAGCCACGTGGAAAATATGAAGAGAAAACAAAATCTATCTCCAAAAGAATACAAAGCAAGGTCCGAATTAAAAGATGATCCGACAATAATTATCAAATCATCGGACAAAGGTGGTAACCTCGTTGTGCAGAATGTGTCAGCCTACATTGCAGAAGCCAATAGGCAGCTTGACAACCAAGAACATTATGAACAATTAAAGAGGAATCCAATGGAAGAATGGACCAGTGAATATCACTCTTTATTGTTAGGTTGGAAAGACAGAGGTCTAATTGACTTCAATGAATATTCCTACTTAAAAACGGACAGTTCATTAATAATTGCCACAATATACTTTTTACCAAAAGTACATCAGTCCCTCATACAACCCCCAGGAAGACCGATCGTGAGTTCCATAGGATCATTATCAGAATCAACATCAAGATTCATAGACATATTTATAATGAACTATGTGACTGCACTACCTTCTTTCCTGAGAGATACAATGGATTTCCTAAAAAAGATCTCTGAGACTGAATGGAAGACAAATTATTTGATGGCAACTATTGATGTTGCCTCTCTCTACACCTCAATACTCCATGAGGATGGTGTACAAACTGTCAAGAAGGCGCTTGAAGCACGCTCAGTAAGTCATTTGGAACATTCAGCAATGCTGTTGGATATGCTAAGCTTCTGCCTGACGCACAATGCTTTCCTGTTCTTGGGGAAGGTGTACCTCAAAAACAGGGGACCGCAATGGGGACATCATTTGCGCCCACATACGCGAACCTCCTGATGGGGGCTTGGGAGAGTGAGGTAGTGAGGAAGGAAAAGGAAAATGGATCTAGAATTAAACTTTGGTGTCGTTTTATTGATGACTTGTTCATCATATGGGAAGGAAATAAAGACACACTCCAATTATTTATTGATTCCTTGGAGGAAAATGAGTACAATCTTCATTTCACCTCAACTATCAGCGCCACAAATCTCATCTTCCAAGATGTGGAGATATTTGTAAAAAATAACAAATTGTGCTCCAAAATCCATAGAAAACCTACATCATGTAACAGCATCCTCCACGCTAATAGTGGACATCCTGTGAACCTAAAGTGGAGTATTCCATATGGACAAATGCTGCGAGCAAAAAGAAACTGCTCAGAACAAACGGATCTAGAAGATGAAATAGAAAAAATGAGCCATCGATTTAAGGAGAGGGGATACCCGGAGGAGGTTATAGCCACTGCAAGATCAAGGATGGCCGTGAAGAAAAGAGCGGATCTGCTGGTACCAAGGAACAGTAGAATTGAAATCACTGATGATGAAATTGAACAAAAGAATGAAGTAACAAGACTGATCATTGACTTCGATAACCAAAGTGGAGAAATGAAAAGAGCACTACGAAAACATTGGAAAATCTTGCTCCTAGATGAAACATTAAAGAATAATTTAACACCGTACCCAAGCATTGCATATCGCAAGACTTCATCTCTTGGGGACATCTTGACACAAAGCCATTTAGAATTAAAAGAAGTCAACAAACCAATTTGGCTAACGACTCCAGGATTTTGGAAGTGCTTCAAATGTAAGGCCTGTGAACATGGCATAAATATCAAGGAATACAAACTTCAAAATGGCAAAAAAGAAAAAATAAAGGATCACATTAAATGTGAATCAAAATGTGTGGTTTACAGACTACAATGCCCTTGTGAGAAATCATATATAGGGAGCACAATCAATAGATTGAAACTAAGAATTTTGCAACATCTACGGGCGATTAAAAACAAAGACCCTAGCTACCCTATGGCCATAAATTTTGCGAAATGTCATCAGAGCAACCCAGATCTACTGAGATATTCAGGGATTAAATTAAGCAAAATCTCAGAAAGGGGCAGAGATCGAATAATACAACTTCGAAAACTTGAGTCCAGAATGATACTGGGAATGGGGACAGAAGTCCCATTTGGACACAATTTGGATGCCGAACTGTTTGTACACCCATAGATGATAGAGACAGAATGGTGGGATAAATGAGAGACTTAATTCATGATCAGAGAAATATAAATAGATGTAAATAGATGTGATGAGGCATTGGACTGGATATTGAGAAGTAGTACAGCAGTCAGAATCAAAGTAAAAGTTAGGTTGCATCCTAGGAGTAAGGAGGTCCCAATCATGAGTTATTGTTATAGTTATGAGATATAATACTGTAGTGGACAATTATGAAGTAAAATGGAATGCAGGGTGTTAATGAGGGCATGAAAAAGAAATGGGATGAAATAAAGTGTACTTCACAAATAATTACATAACTTTATCATGTCAGAATTATCTCGAAAATGGAACCATTACGTATGTACACGATTAGAAAATGACAATATTGTGTGGAGGAATTGGTGTAATTGTAAATAGTGTACATAGAATGATAATATGTCCAGAAATAAGGATTTTGGTACATAGAATTTGAGATTGACCCCTTTTTATTCCAATGAGTGGTACATATAATTGGAGGGTGATACCTTGGTATTTTAATCTAAAGTACCTTACGTAATATATTAGAAAGCACTCTGTTCTTAACCTAAGACAGTGTATATATAAAAAATGGTACTTTACTATGATAACAAACAATAGACATTGGAAAAGACTTGTGATTGTGCCCCTAAGGATTGGATGCAAAAAATTGAATAATGTACATAATGTATATACTTTGTTTTTGCTTTGAAGTTTCTTTAAACATTTAAAGTACTTTACTGTAATGTTGAAGTGAAACAAGAAGTGAAAATGGCCGAGTAAACTAGCCAGTAAAACTGTGCAAGGTTGATGGTCTAGATGACTATGGAAAGGGAAGAGGGTACTAACACTGAGCACTTTAAAGAAGGTCTAGACCACAGGGACTCTATGGTCCAGTGGAAGGCTAGGAGTAGCCGAAACGCGTAGGCCGTCCGTTTTTTGATGCACGCGAAAAACTTTGCACATGGTGTGTGAATAAAGCAAAACTTTTTACAAACTGACCTGTTGCTGTGCCGTGACTTCAGCCGATGTACAAGGGGTGAGAAGAAACGTAGCAATATATATATATATATATATATATATATATATATATATATATATATATATATATATATCCATACTAATATTATAAAGAGGGAGCCCAAACATTTGAGGCGGGTAATCTCAGTAACCACAGCACCAATCACAACACCCAATACAGCATTGGAAAGGGCAGTTGCAGCAGAAGGACATAGGCTATGCAGATGGATAAAAAAAGTATAAAAAAATTTGCAAAAAACTACATCATCCAGAAGGCCGAGGGCCAAAATAACATCAAACAGGAAATGATGTAATAATGTGACTCACTATATTGAGACTGAGAGCCTGGAGCCAAATTGATTGTGAACAAGGGATATGCTATCCCAAAATGCGTAGGTTTGTGCCTGCCTTCTTGAGAAACTCCATGCTGTGAGGATTAAATAAAAAAGCACATAAGTGAAGACAAACGCGAGTTCGGCCCGTTTTTCTCCCAGCTGGGGGAATTGGTTGTGGATTTAAATGCGGTGTGGTTCTGCCGCGGGGATTTATGAACCGGCGAGAGAGCGCTGCAAATTCTGGCAAAAATGAACCGAGGGGTATCAATATATATATATATATATATATATATATATATTCACTGAAAAAACCATAGGTTATAGACCATATATAGTTAGGAATTAGCATTTAGAAAACCTTATTTTACTCACACAAAACCATTGAAATTCCATATATAGTTAGTTGCACTAACTATATATCGCGCACCCGCAATCCACTGCTGATGATGTCACATATTACATCATTCATGACATGGTCAGTGACATCACTGATGACATCACTGATGACATCTCAAATGACATCACTGATGACATCACTGATGACATCTCAAATGACATCACTGATGATATCTCATTTGACATCAATGGTCACATCAATGATGATGTCATTAATGTGACAATACAATGCATCTCCTCACACTTTAATATAACCTCTGTTACACCCAGTGTTAAATACAGAGTATAATTTTTGAAACCATTGACACACCAATACTAGTTACTACATACGCACTCACTGATTCCTACGTCTACACACACATTCACTCATTCACCCATACAATCATTCATACATACAATCACTCATCTTTACAACACTATCATATGCACTCATACACCTATACAGACACTCACACTCTGCCACTCATCCATGGAGTTACTCACACACCTAGTCAGTCCTGTAAAGAATCAATCACACTTCCATTTTCTAATCTACACAGTTAAACATAGAGTACCTTACATTTTCAAACATATACTAACACATACTTACTCTCTTATAGAATCACTGATACAAGTACACATTGATCTGCACAGAGTCACACACCTCCCAGCCAGCCATACACACACTCAGTCTCCCATACAAATACTTGTGCAACCAATCAATAACCCATATAGCTACTTATATAGCTACTGATCAACACATGCAGCAGCTTGCACAACAACAGACATACTGATGCACACTTTCAGACAGTTTAGTCACTAACCCGTGCATTTAGTAAGACGCATTTAATCACTCACTCATACAGTCAATCACGCACCTACTAAAACCTTCATTCAGACACTTATACATCCACTCATTCTTCAATATGTAAAACATATTTAAACTTTACAGAAACACATAATCACTGGATGTTGTCATCAGTGATGTCATTTGAGATGTCATCAGTGATGTCATCAGTGATGTCACTGACCATGTCATGAATGATGAAATATGTGACATCATCAGCAGTGGATTGCGGGTGCGCGATATATAGTTAGTGCAACTAACTATATATGGAATTTCAATGGTTTTGTGTGAGTAAAATAAGGTTTTCTAAATGCTAATTCCTAACTATATATGGTCTATAACCTATGGTTTTTTCAGTGAATTTCATTGGTTTTTTAACAGCTAATATCTGTAGCTGTAAAATGTATTCTTCTTTAAATCCAAAAATATATTTTATATGTTTATTAATAATTTTTTTTTTAATATATTTTTTTCTTCGTTCCCGCTTCGCGAATCGGGAAACTTCCCGTTAGCTGACCTTGATGCCGCGAAATAGACCGCGAGCCGGTAAACGTTTCTTTACAGCAACTGCCGCGTTAGAAAACAACATCGTGACGCCTCCCGTCCACATGACGTTTCGCGTTGTCGCGTGATACGTCATATGACGTGCTACGTTAGCGAACTGGTACGCGAAGCGAGGCGCAAAGCGCAGGTTTCTGGAAGCAAACCGGGAGGCCCTGCAAAGCGCGTAACGTAAACACAGCAGGTCATGTGACTTGGTAATAACACTTTTCATTGGTTCATTTCACTTTTGGTTTCCTAATGATGTAAGACTAGGTCATATAATCTAAAATGAACACTTTTCATTGGTTGAGAACTATTGTTTTTCCCAAATGATGAAAATCCCTCCTTCTTTCCTCACTCTGACTTTCATCATTGTGAGAGAAAGACCCTTTGTTACCAGTGAGCAATGGCTTCTTTAGTAGCTTCAGCTGGTGCTTCCCCACCACCTCCACCACATCCAAGGAAGAGTGGACCACCTGCTGAAGTTATAATTCAGCAAGAAGAGGAAGAAGAGGAACAGGACGAAGAGCACGAAGAGAGGCACTTTTTGCCTGAGGAGCCCAGGACGTCTCACCGGAAAGAAAACTTCATTTGGCAATTTTTTAAAATTCCCAAAGGTCAGAAAAAAGTAAATGCAAGATACGTAACTTGCCTTATATGTCAAGATAGACTGTCCAGAGGGACCGACAAAAAATACAGTTTCGGAAACTACACAATGCATCGCCATATGACTAGGTGGCATCCTAACAACTACAGTGCTGCACAGTTTCGTAACGACCTAGATAATCTCCCTATTATGGCCAGAAGATCTGTTGTACCGGAAGTAACGGGACCAGAGGGCAGGGAAATGGTGCCAAATATACAAACGAGATTTCGTGAAGTCTGCGTACATTGCAGTGGATTCATTTGCTACGGAGAAAGTAGCATCACTCTGATCAACAGAGCTATTGACAATCATGCTCATGTTTGTCCGAAACGCCCCAAACAATAAATTCTTTTTTTTTTTTTGTTGCTCCTGTTGAGCCCTTTACAATGAATCGTTTTCGTTGCCCCCTCCAAAAAAAAAACAAAAAAAATATAAAACTGTTCAGAAAAATTCAAAAAAAGTAAAAAAATGTTCAGAAAAATAATAAAAAAAATATAAAACAACAAAAACAATAAAGAAAAAGTTCTTTTCAGAACTACCTCCCCGGTATTAAAAAATTGGTACAATATTTGGAACTGTGCCAACCTCTATTTCTCTTAGTTCGCTTCCCAGTTCGCTCGCCGGTACGCGAACCGGAAGCGAACCAAAAAAACAGTAAGTATAAGGGAAGGAAACAGACAGTTATGTTAAAAGAAAGACAGCTATAGGGGAGTAAACTAGAGATACTATTACCCGTAATCCACTGCTGATGATGTCACATATTACATCATTCATGACATGCTCAGTATGTATGGAAAGGGGCAGATTTATATTAACTAGCACATCCCCAGAGATGCACCAGTTAACGTGCACCGCTGCTCTACCACCCACAGTCTGCCGCATTTACAATCAGATAGGACAAAGCTGCATCAAAACCCTGCGCCTGCTTGAAGCAGGCATAGATCTTGACGCAGGTAGGCTGAAAGCTAAAGCAACAACTAAGTGTCGTGTGCAGAAGTTGCAAAAAAGGAAAAATGGCGTTTAAACCAATAATGAGCCCATGCTAACTTAACACAGTGTAAAGATATCCAGGATCTACATCAGTTTGGGGTTCACGAACCTGGCAGGTAAAAGGCACTGAGGCTTTGCACCGTGCATATCTCATCCCAAATCATATGTTGTTTGTGAATGAAACAATTTCCCAGACCAAATGCTTTGGATTGGCTACTTCTAAAAAATTAAACACCCCTACTATCCCGGAGTTAGAGGAATATGATGGTTGGAGTAATTTTACTTGGTTGTCCATTAAAGATTTACAGGCCCTACTCCATAATTCTTCCTTTAACATTTCCAGTATAAATCCAAAAGGTTGGCTGCTTTGGCAACGTGCCTTATCCACGGTTTAATAACGCTGCCTTTTGCTTTATATAAGTTTTCAAATTGTATGAAATATATACCAATAGGTCGTTATGCACCTTTAGGTAGTGGTTTTCTTCATGAGGTCTGGTCGCTTCCATACACATACAGATGTTTCAAAGATGATCAAGAAGTTTATCTGAATGGAGAGGAATGCACTGAGACGCCAGATCATTCACTAATGTGTAGGCACATACAGTTACACGGTTCATGCAACAAACACCGACCAAATATGGCTTGCGTGTTGCAAGGCACGCCAGTTCCTGCTATCATCCCCACGTTCAAGTTGTTGGAAAATGGTAGTTATTTGATGCTCAATAATGAAGATTGTTCTGGGTTAATTAAAAGTATTCCTTTTATCGTAACAGTAAGTGAACGGGTTATTTGCTGCAGAAATGTTCTATTTCCTCCCACACATGAACATAGGGAGTTTTCAATCTGGCCACAAATACCAACCTTGGGAACAGATTTCAACGGCATGGCAAGAATAAGAGCTCTTTTGTCTCAGAGAGAGGTGGCCTTGAGTTCGGCCCGTGAAACTTTCGTGCTTCACATAGCGAACACCCGTACAGAGGTGCAGACCCTTTTAAATACAGATTTGCCTTTCCATTTCAGCAAGATGGTTCGGACTATCTTTAACGCGTCCTCCACAAAGGGCCTGGCGCACTTTTTTAAAGTTGTTACCAGTGGTCTCGTGACTTCATTTGAGAAAATCTTTGGAGTCATCCCTGCTTTCTTTCATTCTATTTTTTCCACTGTGCTTGGTGGATTCCCATTTTTACTTGCATTACCAGCGGACGCTCTTGTGCTTTTTTACATTTTTAAATATGGATGTCCCTCCTGTGCAAGCTCCCGCCCTGCAGCTGCTGACGCTGTTCCGCAATCGCATGCTTGAATATTATGGCACAATGCCGTTGGCGATATTAAGCACGGCATATGGATTATCTTTTCGATTCTCCTACTTCACCTGTGTCCAGCCTGTATTTCACTGCCTGACCTGTGATTTCGATTGGGCCATTGATTTGTGTCTCTGCGGACCGGTTTCTCCTGACGTCGACTTTAATCAGCTGATGACTCCTATCATTACTCACGAGTTGGTTTGTCCTGGCGAAAGGATTATGGCTGTGGCATTGATGCATGGACTAATTGGTCCCTGGAATTTACTGGCGGCAACACAGTCTTTCTTGGAACAGAGCTTTCTTGAAAACCCACCGAGCTGTCCTCTGATGGTGATAGAGGATCCGGTGCTGGGAGAGCACGTATGTTCTTTTCCGCTTTTAAATTGGATGGCTGAACTCTTTTCGGATGAAGACGGTGACTTCCTATTGGAGGCTGTTGCAGCTTATTTTGCATACACAGTTATGTCATAGACCTTTTTCATGTTTGATATGCTGAGTACTAGCATTTCATTGACAATTCATTGACTTATTTGTCAAGTTTTTATTATTTAGCTTGCCTATTGGCTTAAGCCTCGATAAAGTAGTTGGCTGTTTTATTTTTCTTTAGCATTAAATTTTCCTAGTTTTTAATGTTTTACCTTGCGGACCGTCCACATATAAAGTTGCAATCTGCTCTCATGAGATGCCACTTCTATTATCTTATTCAGTTCGTTTCCGGATCATGGGGAGGTGTCATCTAGATCCTGGATATCTTTACACCGTGTTAAGTTAGCATGGGCTCATTACCGGTTTAAACGCCATTTTTCCTTTTTTGCAACTTCTGCACACGACACTTAGTTGTTGCTTTAGCTTTCAACCTAGTAGTTCATCGTGGTTTACATGAGAATAATATGTTATTGCTCTACTATCTGCTTTGCTTGTTAAACTATATCTGTACAGCGACTGCTGAAGTTTCAAGAACAACACGATACAGAATTGTTATGAGGTCTGATCTCCACGACTTCATACTCATAACATAAGTGCAGCTTCTGCCAATTCTGGGCATGAGGCGGGTTTTATATTGCTTTGCCGAACACACATACACAACACTTGATGCGGTTCACATGAAGAGAGAGCTGGTGTATGCTGATGTGATTCCTTCAAATCTAAGACACTAAAGTATGGGCACGCCCTAAACCAACACAAAGAGACCTTCTTAGCAAATAATATAATATGTGTATTAGGGAGGGTCAGATATAAGCAGCCGCGGGCCGTGGAGGGAGTTACGGTGAGGCAGGGAGGCGGGGAGGGGGAGGGGCAGGGTGGAGCCCTCTCCACCCTGCCCCTCCCCCTCCCCGCCTCCCTGCCCCACCGTAACTCCCTCCACGGCCCGCGGCTGCTTATAAGTGTTGCTAACTCTTATTCATTTACAGCATGTTAACATACTGTCACCATTCGCTTTTTATGTACTAGTAACTATGCTGGTAATTTTGCTACTGATAATATGTGTACTTCTATTATCTAAGATACTACGCCTGAGAAGACGGCATTAGTAAATAAACATTTCAAATACACATGTGTTCTTCTTAACTCAATGTTCTGGTTTCTAAGAAATATATAACGACCGACTGTTCATGAGTTCCACGTATCCTGAGGTACTATAAGTTCATATTCTGGATTGTCTAAACATTGAGAGTTTGTTATATCCAATGTGACACTGTACCTAGCTTGCTAAGGGGTTTTTGATTACTAAGGTGAGTTTTGGGGCACCCTAATTCGCCGAGGTTCCAATCCTCTGTCCACAGTTCTGTGTGAGAACAGAAACCCTGCGACAGGGACACCCCTGAGCCTTGCTGGAGCTTCATCACACTTGCGATACAACTCCAGCAATGCGCCACCTTTACGGCACAGATACGTCACGCATCTGTGCTGTTTTTGCCCCATGATGCGCCGCATTGTAAATGCAGCACACCATAGGTGACGGAACAGCGGCACAGAATGACTAACACATCCCTGGTGATGCACCAGTCATCATAAATCTATCCCTATGCTTCTTATCTTGTTAGAGATGAACCGCCATATGTATCATCAAAGTTTTTTGCATTTCCTAAATAGCGAACTTTAAGGAATAAATAGCGATTCTTTACCATTCCTAGTTTGCGATGAGCTATTTGCTAATTACAAATTACCCATTCATTTCCATGCAGCAGGAGGCCCATAAGAATGAAGGTGCAATTTGCGATTAGCAATTACCTCATCGCAAATTACGAATTTTTCCGAGGGTGCAGGGGTGTCTCAAGAACACCCTGCTGCACCCCTGAAAAAGAAATTTGGGGGCATATGGCGCACATAAATTTTGAAAACATTCCTTTACCTCAAAAACGATTTTCAACTCATAATTTGAAAACACTGCACATGGGGAAATGACTTAAAATGTCCTTAAGACACATAAAAGCGTTTTTTGATTGCCTTTGCAGCATGTTTCAGTCACCTTTAACATGCCTATGTAACGCAAACATTCAAAATCTAAATTTGCCATGCACAGGTGGGAGCATATTTACAAGCAATTTGCTCCACAGACAAACTTCTTACATTGAAATGGGAAAAATAACATCAGAGACTCTCAATTACCTTATAAAGAAGCAGACACCATTATGTCCTTGTCATCAATATTAAAACCATTGCTTTTTCTCAAAAACGATTTACAAGTCATAATTTGAAAACACTCCACAGCTCCTATGCACATAAAAACCCTGTCAGTACTAATACTTCACATTTTCTCCAATTACAATTTCTCAAAGAAACAAAATCTATTTGTAAAACACTTGAGACAAAGCAACATTTGAAAAACACAACTTTCTTCATAATTTTCTCCTTAAAGCACACTATTTTCTATCTAAATTAAAGAAATCTTTTCTCACCTTAGCAAATACTTTGAGTTTCAAAACAGTCTCAGAAACACACCAATTTGTCTTCAGCAGAGCAAAAGGTATGCACTCCAGAGTCTGCAGCTATCAAAAGCACAGAAATGCTGTAATTCTTCACATATATCTCTCATGTCACCCAATCAAAACTCTTCCCTCACTTTTTTTCAAATGAAAACCCTTCCCCCCTCTGCCATTTCATGCCTTTTCTGCATGGCAACCACGTCTTGGAAGACCTCTGGTGTTTGCAAGTTCACACAACAATGTTGCAATTGAACTCTGAACTCTCAGTGCACCTCATATCCAGTGCATTCTTTCATTTAATTATTTTTTCTTCACCGCTCAACATACATCTTTCAAACAACTCATCCATGCACCCTAACTTTCTGTTTTCAGCAATCAAAATCCACCAATCACTGTTACTGCTTCATTAACACAGAAACTCCACAGTTTTTTTCATTTTAAACTCTTATTTTTTCAACTGCCATTTCATTGCCACACTTCATCTGACTGCAGGAGAACCTTCTCTCACCATGTTTTCTGTCTGGATTGTTGGACATAGTTACATCTATTGGGCTCAGAGGTATGCTGAGAACAGGAATTTACCTAACCTCAATTTACAAGATGTGGAAATTAAGTGGTTTTGCCACAGAGGATTAAAATGTCACCAATTGATACCATTGGTGAAAACCTTTATGCATTTGCCAAAACCTGACCTGTTAATTGTGCACTGTGGAGGTAATGATTTGGGCACTTTGACTGGGGTAGGTCTGGAAATGCTTTTAAAGGACACCTTTGAGCAATTGATGGCACTTTTTCCTCAGACTGCCTTGGTATATTCAAATATATGCCAAAGACAGAAATGGAGGTGGTCAAACCAATTTTGTCCACAAATTGAGAAGTCGAGGAAGCATGTAAACAAATCTGTTTCAGCTTACATGAGAGACCATGGAATGGGCTCCCTGTACAACAATAACTTGCGTTACTACATGCAAGATATCTACAGAGGAGATGGAGTTCACTTCTCAGATGAGGGCAACAGAGTTTTCATTTTGAATTTAAGACTGTGCATTGGTACCTACTTATAAGTACCTAAATGTACCATAAACCCAAAAGCTCTTCTCAGAGCTACCCTACATCTGATCACTCACAATTATTATTTTACTCTAACTTTTTTCACTAATTTTCAAGAAAGTACGCTCCCCAGAACGCTTCCCGGTTCGCGAACCGGGCGCACTCCACGCAAAAAAACGAAAAAAACGATATATTTTTTTTTTGCCCTGCGAGACCCTTTTAAAGCCTCCACATCAAACCTAGGGGGTCAGGGACGACCTACTATGCCCCCTTATGGTCATTTGCCCCTTCGCTTTGGCCTCCTCTTGTCTCTCGATCCTACCGAGAGACAAGATGGCGGCCGCTACGGACTGTTTGGAATGTTTACAGACGCCGAAGAACCAATCAGCTTCGCAAAGCTCTGAAGCGGAGCGCTGTTACAGATATATATCTTTTTTTGAACGTTAATTTCTCAAAATCTACTGGAGCACATATATTGAGACCTAGCAAAGGCACATCGGGCTACCAGTCCCTACAATTTTGCCAAGTTTCGTGCAAATCCATTCAGCCGTTCGATTATTATTATTTTAATTTTTTTTTGCCCCGCGGGGCCCTTTTAAAACCTCCACATCAAACCTAGGGGGTCAGCGAGAATCTACTATGCCCCCTTATGGTCATTTGCCCCTTCACTTTGGCCTCCTCTTGTCTCTCGATCCTACCGAGAGACAAGATGGCGGCCGCTACGGACTGTTTGGAATGTTTACAGACGCCGGAGAACCAATCAGCTTCGCTTCACAAAGCTCCGTTGCGCGAAAAGTACGCGAACTGGAGCGCTGCCCGGTCCGCTGTTACAGATATATATCTTTTTTTTAATGTTAATTTCTTAAAATCCACTGAAGCACATATATTGAGACCTACAAAAGGCACATCGGGCTACCAGTCCCTACAATTTTGCCAAGTTTCGTGCAAATCCATTCAGCCCTTCGGGCTAAAAGTGAGGCCAACCGCCCTATGGAAAACTCAATGTTAAAAACATGTTTTGGGACCCCCCTTTTTTCTCGGCCCCCCCTTGACGAACCCCCCCCAAATTTTCAAGGGCTGCTCAGAAACAAAATGTGCCATCTTCCTAAAAGTTTCAGCCAATTCCGTCCACAAACGCCAAAGTTATTAGACATAGAATTTTCAAAAATCCCATAGAGAAAAAATCCTAACTATATATACCTACTGGCGACCGCCAGTAGGTAATATATATATATATATATATATATATATATATATATATATATATATATATATATCCCAACGTATTCTTGGCAGAAAACCAAGCCACAATCACGGCGGGCAACACGACAGGGAATGCCACTCCCTTAAATTCCAACATAACCCAGTTTAGGAAGATAAATAAATCCACTGGTGCCGTGGCCACATTGCATAAACGGTTTTTATTTTAGGCTTCGGGTAGACCCGACGGGTTTCGCAGTTACCTCACTGCTTTGTCAAGGGTGATTCAATAAAGTAAAATACACACATTTAAAGGTGCAGGGTTCCAAACTTGATAAACATAGTAAAAATACTTCTGTTTTTAGTCTCAAGCAGAGTAAACATACTTTGTTTCCCTTGTTTGCCCATTGATACATTATAGCTATTCATTAGCTGTAATTTGTAAACAAGTCTAGCCCAAGTGGGCTGGTGTAATACTAATGTTGATAATCCATAAACAAATAATACATTTCGAACTTCACACTAACGTAAATTTCAAAATAGTCTCTTAGTCATATAGCTCCAGTCATATAGCTCCAGTGACTAAGAGACTATTTTGAAATTTACGTTAGTGTGAAGTTCGAAATGTATTATTTGTGATGTAATATGTGACATCATCAGCAGTGGATTGCGGGTGCGCGAAATATAGTTAGTACAACTAACTATATAGGAGCAATTTCAATGGTTTTTTAAATGCTAATTCCTAACTATATAAGGCCTGAAACCTATGGTTTTTTCAGTGAATTTGCAAGGTTTTTTAAATGCTAATTCCTAACTATATAAGGCTTGAAACCTGTGTTTTTTTCAGTGAATTTGCAAGGTTTTTTAAATGCTAATTCCTAACAATATCAGGCGTGAAACCTATACTTTTTTTTCAATAATTTTCAAAGGTTTTGTAAATGCTAATTCTATTAGCGGATAACGTTTATATATGTTATTATCCTTCTGGGACCACCTGATCAGCCATCTTGTTTCTCAGGAGAAGTGAGGCACAAGAGAGCACAAAACAAGAGTGGAAAACATGAAAAGGGGGCAGGGTTGAGACCCCCTGACCTCCTAGCCCTTCTCAGGGGGTCCCAGAAGGACCACCAAGTGCAAACATTTTTTTTTTTAAATCGTGGGGTACGCGCACGGTACGCGTACCGTACGCGTACGGAGCGCGTACCCCGCGATTTTTTTGCATTTTTTATTTTTTTTTGCCCTAGGGGGCCCTTTTGGGACCCCCTGAGAAGGGCTAGAGGGTTGGGGGGTCTCTACCCTGCCCCCTTTTCGTGTTTTCCACTCTTGTTTTGAGCTCTTTTGTGCCTCAGTTCTCCTGAAAAACAAGATGGTGGCCAACACTTCCTGGTTTGTACAGTTTGGAATGTTGACAGTCGACTGCCAGCCAATCAGAAACTCGCTCGTGCACGTAAGGGTACGCGCACGTACACGTACGGTACGCGTACCGTACGCGTACGGTGCGCGTACGGTGAGCGCATATAGATATATAATTTCCTCAAATTCAATTTTCTCACAACTACTGGAGGGATTTTCACCAAATATAGAAAAGGCACTACTGCATACCTGTCCCTACCATTTTGACAAGTTTGGTGTAATTCCGTTCAGCCGTTCGGGCTGTAGCCGTGTCTAGAGGTCCCATAGAAAATGCCATTTGAACATTTTCAAATTCAATTCTCTCAAGAACTACTGGAGGGATTTTCACCAGACATAGCAGAGGCACATCTGCATACCAGACCCTACCATTTTGCCAAGTTTGGTGTAATTCCATTCAGCCGTTCGGGCTGTAGCCGTGTCTAAAGGTCCCTATGGAAATTAACATGGGGAAAACACGTTTTGGGACCCCCCTTTCCGCTCCCCCTTGACGAATCCCCCCAAAACTTTCAGGGAAGCAGCGGAGCGGAACTGGCCAAAATTCTGGATAATTACACAAAGATTCCTCAATCGGCGCCAAATTTATTCCCAATAGAATGTTGAGCGCATATAGATATATAGTTTGCACAAATTCTAATTCTAAACAACTACTGGAGGGATTTTCACCAAATATAGAAAAGGCACTACTTCATACCTGTCCCTACTATTTTGCCAAGTTTGGTGTAATTCCGTTCAGCCGTTCGGGCTGTAGCCGTGTCTAAAGGTCCCATCGAAAATGCCATTTGAAAAATTTCAAATTCAGTTTTCCCAAGAACTACTGGAGGGATTTACACCAAACATACAAAAGGTACTGCTGCATACCAGTCCCTACCATTTTGCCAAATCTGGTGTAATTCCGTTCAGCCGTTCGAGCTGTAGCCTTGTCAGAATGTCCCTACGGAAATTAACATGGGGAAAACATGTTTTTGGGAACCCCCTTTTTTCTCGGCCCCCGCTTGACGAATCCCCGAAAAACTTTCAGGGAAGAAGCTGAGCGGAGCGAGGCAAATTTAAGGAAAATTACAGGCAGATCCCTCAATCGGCGCCAAAGTTATTCCCAATAGAATGTTCAGAATTTCCTTTGGTAACTAGGTCGTAACTATATATACCTACTGGCGACTGCCAGTAGGTAATTACCTACTGGCGATAGCCAGTAGGTATATATAGTTAGGATTTTTTTCCTATGGGATTTTTGAAAATTCTATGTCGAATAACTTTGGCGTTTGAGGACAGAATTGGCTGAAATTTTCAGGAAAATGGAACATTTCGTTTCTGAGCAGCCCCTGAAAATTTGGGGGGGTTTCGTCAAGGGGGGGCCGAGAAAAAAGGGGGGTCCCAAAACGTGTTTTTCCCATGCAATTTTCCATAGGGCGGTTGGCCTCACTTTTAGCCTGAACGGCTGAATGGATTTACACCAAACTTGGCAAAATTGTAGGGACTGGTAGCCCGATGTGCCTTTGCTATGTCTCAAGATATAGGCTCCAGTGGTTTTTACGAAAATTAACTTTGAAAAATATATATTGGGCTACATTGGGCTATATATATGTTGGAGCCCAAATGTAGCCCAATGTAGCCCAATGTAGCCCAATGTAGCCCAATGTAGCCCAAAGATGGCCACCAGAGACAAAAAAAAACAAATGTAGCCCAAATATCAGCCAGATGTAGCCCAACTATAGCCCAATGACAGAATGTCCCAGAGTGTTCTAAAGAACAACTAGAGTGCTAACAGTCCTACTTATTACAAAGGTATGGCACACCTGAAGCCATCTTGATTGAAATAAAGTGGTAACTCTTAAAACATTTAATTTAAAAAGGAACAAAATGAGGGGGTTCATTTTGCCATAGAAAGTATGATTAGCGAATATATGACGAAATCCCGCATACCATCAGTCCGCAAAAAAAATCCCGCATGTACTATTAGGCCGCAAATTAAAATAACGAAAACTTTTAGAACGAATATGCCTTTAGCATACACTAAACAACTAAACTACCCTAAACCCTAAAACACTACCCCCAGCATGACCCTACACTACACAAACAGTACAACACTACCCTAAACCCTAAAACACTACCCCCAGCATGACCCTACACTACACAAACACTACAACACTACCCTAAACCCTAAAACACTACCCCCAGCATGACCCTACACTACGCAAACACTACAACACTACCCAAAACCCTAAAACACTACACCCCAGCATGACCCTACACTACGCAAACACTACAACACTACCCTAAACCCTAAAACACTACCCCCAGCATGACCCTACACTACACAAACACTACAACACAACCCTAAACCCTAAAACACTACCCCCAGCATGACCCTACACTACGCAAACACTACAACACAACCCTAAACCCTAAAACACTACCCCCAGCATGACCCTACACTACGCAAACACTACAACACTACCCTAAATCCTAAAACACTACCCCCAGCATGACCCTACACTACGCAAACACTACAACACTACCCAAAACCCTAAAACACTACACCCCAGCATGACCCTACACTACGCAAACACTACAACACTACCCTAAACCCTAAAACATTACCCCCAGCATGACCCTACACTACGCAAACACTACAACACTACCCAAAACCCTAAAACACTACACCCCAGCATGACCCTACACTACGCAAACACTACAACACTACCCTAAACCCTAAAACACTACCCCCAGCATGACCCTACACTATGCAAACACTACAACACTACCCCAAACCCTAAAACACTACCCCCATCATGACCCTACACTACGCAAACACTACAACACTACCCAAAACCCTAAAACACTACACCCCAGCATGACCCTACACTACGCAAACACTACAACACTACCCAAAACCCTAAAACACTACCCCCAGCATGACCCTACACTACGCAAACACTACAACACTACCCAAAACCCTAAAACACTACCCCCAGCATGACCCTACACTACGCAAACACTACAACACTACCCTAAACCCTAAAATACTGCACCCCAGCATGACCCTACACTACGCAAACACTACAACACTACCCAAAACCCTAAAACACTACCCCCAGCATGACCCTACACTACGCAAACACTACAACACTATCCTAAACCCGAAAACACTACGCCCAGCATGACCCTACACTACGCAAACACTACAACATTACCCTAAACCCTAAAACACTAGCCCCAGCATGACCCTACACTACGCAAACACTACAACACAACCCTAAACCCTAAAACACTACCCCCAGCATGACCCTACACTATGCAAACACTACAACACTACCCTGAACCCTAAAACACTACCCCCAGCATGACCCTACACTACGCAAACACTACAACACAACCCTAAACCCTAAAACACTACCCCCAGCATGACCCTACACTAAACAACCACCACAACTCTACACTACACTAACACAACACTACACTACACAACACTACACTACACTACACAATCACTAACCCACAAAAAAATTAACACAAACCCACTTACCTCTATCGTCATCGTGGTTTTCACAACGCAAATGCATTTACCATACATGCCTTTAAAACGTAATTCTTTGTAAAGGCATGCGCGATAAATGCACATGCGTTTTGAAAAAATGCGGGATAATGGTATGCGAGCTCAATGACCTTGCGGGATAATGGTATGCGGACTGAAAGTCTGCGGGATAAAAAATGCGGGAAAATGGCTGCAAACCATGATTAGCAGCAGACTTCCCTGGTGAGCACTAGCTTTACTACAGTGATCTAATGAGCAACTAGAGTGCTAACATTCAGAATTTATGGCAAATGTGTGACACATCTGAATGCCTTCTTGATAGAACCAAAGTAAACAAGCATTGAAAATGCAATAGATCTCGCCCTCGTTTAAGCTAAAGCCATTCTGTTTGTAATGAGGTGGCTTTTTAGCTTTGCTTTTATTAGTGTTTTTAAAACTTTCATGTAAATAACATGCATATGTATGCATATATGTATATGTATGCATGCATTTATATTTATATAGATATGCAGATTACATATGTTTATATATGTATATTACCTACTGGCGATAGCCAGTGGGTATATATAGTTAGGATTTTTTCTCTATGGGATTTCTGAAAATTCTATGTCTAATAACTTTGGCGTTTGTGGACGGAATTGGCTGAAATTTTCAGGAAAATGGCACATTTTCTTTCTGAGCAGCCCCTGAAAATATGGGGGGGTTTCGTCAAGGGGGGGCCGAGAACAAAGGGGGGTCCCAAAAAGCGTTTTTCCCATTCATTTTTCCATAGGGCGGTTGGACTCACTTTTAGCTCGAACGGCTGAATAGATTTACATGAAACTTGGCAAAATTGTAGATATGGTTTGCCCGACGTGCCTTTGCTATGTCTCAATATATGTGCTCCAGTGGATTTTGAGAAATTAACGTTTAAAAAAATATATATATCTGTGACAGCGCTCTGGTTAGCGCCCCGGTTCGCGTACCTGACGCGTAACGGAACTTCGCGAAGCGAATCTGATTGTCTCTCCGGTGTCTGTCAACATTCTAAACAGTCCGGAGCCGCCGCCATCTTGTCTCTCGGTACGATCGAGAGACAAGATGTGGTGAAAAACGAAGGGGGAAATGAAGGAAAGGGGGCAAGGTAGACCACTCCTGACCCCCTAGGATTGATGAGGGGGATGTTAAAGTGCCCCGCGATTTTTCGCGGTATAGGCGCTTCCCGGTACGCGAACCGGGCAGCTAACCGGCAGCGTAACGGGAGTCCGCCATCTTGTGTTTTTGGAGCGTCCGGTTCGCGTACCGGGTAGCGTCCCGGTAAGCGTAACAAGGGGAAAACCAAGAGAAACAGTAAAAAAAAAATGAAGGGAATAGATTTCCAGCAAACTTGGCAAAATTGTAGGGACTGTTTGTTTGATGTGCCTTTGCAAGGCCTCAAGATATGTGCACGTGTGGATTTTGTCTAATTAAGGTTAAAAAAATATATATATCTGTAAGCGTGCTCCGGCACGCTTACGTTACGGGTTTTGTTTGCGCTGCAGAGCCGATACGTCGCGGTTATGCGACGCGTCATGAGGCGTCTCACGTGGCTACGTGATACGTCACGTAATAAAGAATATATTTTACAGCTATAGATATTAGCTTTTAAAAAACCAATGAAATTCACTGAAAAAACCATAGGTTATAGACCATATATAGTTAGGAATTTGCATTTACAAAACCTTGAAAATTCACTGAAAAAACCATAGGTTAGAGACCATATATAGTTAGCTGGACATTTTATTGACATAAAACCAATGAAATTCCATATATAGTTAGTTGAACTAACTATATATCGCGCACCCGCAATCCACTGCTGATGATGTCACATATTACATCATTCATGACATGGTCAGTAACATCACTGATGACATCACTGATGACATCTCAAATGACATCATTGATGACATCACTGATGACATCTCAAATGACATCAGTGATGACATCATGACACACCAATACCAGTTACTACATACACACTCACTGATTCCTACGTCTACACACACATTCACTCATTCACCCATACAATCACTCATACATACAGTCACTCATTATTACAACACTATCATATGCACTCATACACCTATGCAGACACTCACACACTGCCACTCATCCATGGAGTTACTCACACACCTAGTCAGTCCTGTAAAGAATCAATCACACTTCCATTTCCTCATCTATACAGTTAAACACAGAACACCATACTTCAGTGACATCACTGATGACATCACTGATGACATCTCAAATGACATCACTGATGACATCTCAAATGACATCACTGATGACATCATGACACACCAATACCAGTTACTACATACGCACTCACTGATTCCTACGTCTACACACACATTCACTCATTCACCCATACAATCACTCATACATACAGTCACTCATTATTACAACACTATCATATGCACTCATACACCTAGTCAGTCCTGTGAAGAATCAATCACACTTCGATTTCCTCATCTATACAGTTAAACACAGAACACCATACTTTTCACACATATACTAACACATACTTACTCTCTTATACAATCACTGATACAAGTACACATTGATATGCACAGAGTCACACACCTCCCAGCCAGCCACACACACACTCAGTCTTCCATACATCCACTCATTCTTCAATATGTAAAACATATTTAAACTTTACAAAAACACACAGACACTAGATGATGTCATCAGTGATGTCATTTGAGATGTCATCAGTGATGTCATCAGTGATGTCATTTGAGATGTCATCAGTGATGTCATCAGTGATGTCACTGACCATGTCATGAATGATGTAATATGTGACATCATCAGCAGTGGACTGCGGGTGCGCGATATATAGTTAGTGCAACTAACTATATATGGAATTTCATTGGTTTTATGTCAATAAAATGTCCAGCTAACTATATATGGTCTCTAACCTATGGTTTTTCAGTGAATATATATATATATATGTATAAGATATATATATAATATGCAGTGATAGACCGGGATGTATTACTGAATGAGATTAAAAGTCTGAATGAACAACTGGATGCGATTATTGACTCTGATACCCAGGCATTAATTACAACAACCCGCAAGGAGATAAGCGAGCGGCTACGCAAACATGAGGAGCGTATTAAAGCCAGAAAAATCCATAAGTTTGCTAGAGACCTGAATGACTACACAACAGGTCAGATATACACCTTCTCGCGCAAATTTGATAAAGCCAGACAGTCCAAGTTGACCAAACAAACGGTCATGGGCGGAGACGCGGCAAGAGTGAACCTGGACGATGCGCAAAGTGAGAACTCTGATGTAATTTCGCTGGCTAGTACATCGAGTACATCGCTCTCTGAGCTGAACGGGGCAGAAGGAGGTCAAGCTGGCAGAGTCTTAAATCTTGCGGAGGAAATTGATTTTTTAGTGGAGGACCGGCTGCAAACCCTGCGCCCGAGAACACGAAAGAATCACAACGCAAGAGGCGCAATGCCAAACGTCACGCAAGACGACAAAAACGAAAAGCCTCAACAGCAAAAACAACAAAAAAAGAAGAGGCAATGGTACAACAAAAGGAATTAGGCAGGGACTGTACCATCACGAATCTCACTAATGTAGTCCTATCAGTTGCTGAAGAACAACTTTTAGCACTAGGATTAAACTTTTGTCCCGAGAGTTCTTTTAATTACACCAGCACCAGAGCGGATGTTTTTAAGTTCATCCGCAAATTGAAACTCAAAAAATTCTTTGCTACAAAACCGGTTTTAGAGAGAAAGGAAAAAACTTCCAAAAATACCAAACAGCCGGTTAATTCTGCCGGCAATTCAACAGCGCCAGCAGCACGAGATGCAAGATTGCTTCTTACCCTTTGTGATCTGGGTAACTCGGATAATTCTACCACGAATGATGACGCCGCTCCATCTACACAATGTGAACTACAAAGCATTGACATTCAACAGAAAGGAGCTGGCGAAAGTCCATTCAAACCGGTAAGCACATTTTTGCCTGTAATGCCGAAAGATGCGGTTGATATATATCATGAATGTGTAATAGAAGATCTTAAAAGATTAAATCGCAAAACACAGGCACATTCGCATAAGGCTAATGCTATGGTGCGTGAATATAATGCACTAATGAAAAAACTGAATCAGAACCAAGATGTGGTGATCAACAAATCAGACAAAGGTGGTAATATTGTGTTGTGGAATAAAACTGAATATGTTGTGGAAGCCATGCGACAACTAAATGATACCACATGTTATGAGAGATCAAATGGGATGACATACAAACGAGCGAAAGATGGCATAAAAAAGCTTCTAATGTCATACAAAAGGAACAATTTGATTTCACAGGTTGAATTTGACTTTTTACATGTTGAACATCCGGTTATACCGATCTTATATCTGATTCCAAAAATACACAAGCAGAAAGTCCCTACGCCTGGTCGACCGATCATTGCAGCCATCAAAAGTGTAGGAGAAAATATCTCAAGTTACATTGACTTTTTCCTACAAGACTGTGTGCAGAGTTTGCCGAGTTACATCAAGGACACTGGCGATTTTTTGAAAAAATTGTCTACCATTACGTGGCAAGAAAATTGGTGTTTAATTACTCTAGATATAGAGTCTTTATATACATCTATAGATCACACTAAGGGTTTAGAGGCTGTCAAACATTACTTGGATCTACGAACCTGTGAATACTATGCTCACAACAAAATGTTGTGTGAATTGTTACATTGGTGTTTGCATAACAACTATTTTATGTTTGCTAAGAATATATGGAGACAAGTCCGTGGTGTGGCGATGGGATCATGCTTCTCCCCCAGCTACGCGTGTCTGCACGTGGGCTGGTGGGAGGAGCGTGTTCTAATGGCCACACCAGGATTCAGGCATGTGAGATACTGGAAGCGGTTTATAGATGATGTCTTTTGTATTTGGGAGGGAGATGAGGTGAGTGCGCAGATATTTGTTGACGCACTTAATACCAACACTGAGAATCTTTTTTTCACCTCTCAAATCAGTACAGTACATGCGGACTTTCTTGATGTACATATAAATATTGAAGACAACAAGATAAATACATCGCTTTTTCGTAAACCGACTGCCGGTAACAGCATACTCCATGCTAGTAGTAGCCATCCACAGCATGTCATCAATAATGTTCCATATGGAGAACTGGTGCGGGTGAAACGAATAAGTAGTACCCCTGAATTATTCGAACAAGAGGCTAAAAATACAATTGGCAGACTTAAAGCCCGAGGGTACAACGATAAAATTCTGAACAGTGCACTGAAACGCTGTCGTGAAAAACCCAGGGAGTCACTGTTCAGGTCTGAAACATCGTTAGCAACTACAGAGAATAATACTCCCCGCTTAATCCTGACTTATAGTAAGCAGGAAAAACAGATCAGGTCAATAGTAAGAAAACATTGGCCTGTCTTGATGACAGATGGCTTCTATAGTGAGATACTGCAGGGTTCTCCTACTATTACATACAAGAAATCGTTCAGCATGCATAATAGTTTGGTCAAAACTAGTCCTGAGTCAAGTAGTGGCAGTACTTGGCTCAAATACAAAGGATTTTACAAGTGTTCCTCATGCAGGGCGTGCAAGTTTGGTGTAAACACCACTCATTATAGCACACCCTTTTGCCCTACCAGAAAGATTATTCGTGGCAATTACAACTGCCACAGTGAGTTTGCGATATATGTTCTGACCTGTACCTGCGGGCTGAGGTATGTTGGCAGCACTAAGCTGCAGGTGCATGTCAGAATACTGCAACACTTACGGGCAATAGTCAATAACGACAACACCTACCCGGTAGCACGCCACTTTAAATCAACCCACAACAATGATTTATCTCAGCTGACGTATTATGTCATAGATGTGGTGGCTCTTTCAGTACGGGGAGGTGACAGAGAGGGACTTCTCAGAAAAAGAGAAACTGAGTTTATTATAGAACTGGACAGTAAATATCCAAATGGATTAAATACGACTGAAGATTTACACCATATGTTATAAATTTTTCACATTAGCTCATTAAGGGCAGAAGCTCTTGTAATTAACTTGAGGTAATAGGAATTATATCTTAATGTGAATCTGTGTATTCCTTTTATGTCTCAGTCTCTTAGGGCTCTCAGAGAATATATACATCGTGTATGATTATTATGAATACTATTTTGCATCAATTGGCACCGTGGGGGGACGGGGTGTGAGATTACATCGACCATGAAAATGAATCTGATAACGAGCTAAGTGTTTGTCGAAACTCTCTCCCAACAATCATGTAAAACAAAAAATTATTGTATATAGTATATTCACTTTTTTATTTAGTTGTAATCACAAAAGGTGCCTATTGGCACTTTGCTGGTTTATCTAATCATTTTAACATCACATAGTATTTTGTTGTCACTAAGGGTATTAAGATGGGCATTGGGGGATATGTTATTGTAAGGAAACCTTGAACCTTTGATCTTATGTGTATACATTATCATAACTTGTTTGATTCACGGTTGTGAACATTTAGGCATTCATGTCAGGAATGGTGGACTGTCCAAAGTATATCTGTACAGTTGTATAATTATGTGAATATAAAAGAACACGTATATATTTTTATATAGATAGATATATATTTTTGTAAGTGTATATACATTGTTTGAATAAGAACCTTTATGATTAATTTTGAGATTTAGTTATAGTAGGACATCCTCAAATTTCGGCATATATTGGCTTTAGTGAGGAATGCGTCAAAAGATCAATGGTGGGTTTTTGCATTCATGCAGATATATTATTTTCCCAGCCTTTTTAATTAAGTGCAGTGATGGTGGGTGCTGAATTTAATAGCATAGAGAAATGTGTTTTCCATGTCTATGCACCATGTGATTCACTCAGGGGGTGGAGCACTGCAAAGTAAAAAAACGTATTTAAATGAATGCTGACCAGGTGCATGGTGTGTGATCAAGAGCACGAGTTGCTCGAAACGCGTCGCCTGAGAGGTGAATAAAATCTCCCTTACTGCAGCCTGGGGTCCGTGTCTTCTTTATGCAAAGGATTGAAGATTTTGGTGTTCATATATATATATATATATATATATATATAATATATATATATATATGTATGTATAATATAGATTTCCTACTGGCGATAATTAGGACCTGGTTTCCATAGGAAATCCACAACATTCTATTGGGAATAACTTTGGCGTCGATTGAGGAAATTGCGTGAAATTTTCCAGAATTTTGGCCAGCTCAGTTCTGCTCCTTCCCTGAAAGTTTTGGGGGGATTTGTCAAGCGGGGGCCGAGAAAAAAGGGGGGTCCCAAAACGTGTTTTCCCCATGTTAATTTCCATAGGACGTTCAGACACGGCTACAGCCGGAACCGCTGAATGGAATTACACCAAACTTTGCAAAATTGTAGGGACTGGTACGCAGAAGTGCCTTTTCTATATTTGGTGAAAATTGCTCCAGTGGTTTTTATGAAAATTAACTTCAAAAACACATATATATCTATATAAGCTTACTGTAAGGTTACTGTAAGCTTACTGTACTCTGTACCTTCCCGAGTACGAGCTGCATTCTGATTGGCTGCCAATGTCTGTCAACACTCCAAAACAGAAATTGTTGGAAGCCATCTTGTACCTCGGTAGACTGAGGCACAGGAAATCAGAAAAACAAACGTGTAGAACTCAAACTCAAAAAGGGGCAGGGTAGAAGCACCCTGACCCCCTAGGCCTGCTCAGGGGGTCCCACAAGGACCCCCCAGGCGTCCCGCAAATATTTTTGGGGGAAAAATCGCGGGGTACGCGTGAGATCTGATTGGCTGTCAGCACTTCATCCAAGAAGTGTTGGCAGCCATCTTGGGACCAATATACATGATAGCACCTCATTAAAAAGCATTGTAGTTAATAGAGGGTTTTAGGACATTAGTTACATTATAAATCATTTGTTGATGGTACCATACTCATTTTAGGAATTGTGGTGTGTTCTAAGGTAATTTTACCATGTGAAAAAGCCTTCTGCTGGGATATCATGAATCATGTTTGAAAGAAAACTATTATCTAATGCATTCCCCAAGTGGTTTGGAAGGGGATCTATAGGCTAAACTGAAAGCATATTTTCTGTAAATTCACATTATCTTTCTCAGTCACGTGAGAATGAAGTCTGACATTCTCAGTAAAACATGTACATCCAACAAGGACAGAGACTGTCAGTTGATTCCTTTGTGTTCTACTGCAGCCTCCTAGAGTGTTCTAAAGAACAACTAGAGCGCTAACAGTCCTACTTATTACAAAGGTATGGCACACCTGAAGCCATCTTGATTGGAATAGAGTGGTAACTCTTAAAACATTTAAAAAGGAACTAAATGAGGGGGTATATTTTGCCATAGAAAGTATGATTAGTGCTGCAGAAAGAAAAAGTAGGGCACATTTTAAAGACTTCTCAAATCCTCTTCTATTTCATTAAAAAATTCTGATATGCAGTCTCCCAAGATGACCACCAGAGACAAAAGAGCCCAAATGTAGCCCAATATCACCCAGATGTAGCCCAAGTATAGCCCAATGACAGAATGTCCCAGAGTGTTCTAAAGAACAACTAGAGCGCTAACAGTCTTACTTATGACAAAAGTATGGCACACCAGAAGCCATCTTGATTGGAATGAAGTGGTAAGTCTGAAAACATTTAATTTAAAAAGGAACAAAATGAGGGGGGTCATTTTGCCATAGAAAGTATGATTAGTGCTTCAGAAAAAAAAATTGTGCGCACATTTTGAGTGACTTCTCAAATCCTCTTCTATTTCATTAAAAAAATTCTGACATGCAGACTGAAACATGCACTTTGAATACCAGCAGCAGATTTCCCTGGTGAGCAGTAGCTTTACTACGGTGATCTAATGAGCAACTAGAGTGCTAACATTCAGAATTTATGGCAAATGTGTGACACATCTGAATGCCTTCTTGATGGAACCAAAGTAAACAAGCATTGAAAATGCAATAGTTCTCGCCCTCGTTTAAGTTAAAGCCATTCTGTTTGTAATGAGGTGGCTTTTTAGCTTTGCTTTTATTAGTGTTTTTAAAACTTTCATGTAAATAACATGCATATGTATGCATATATGTATATGTATTTAATGCAAAGGCTCAGCTTTTAGAAAGGCACTCCACAGCGTTAAAGGTAATACCTCATTTATTGGCACATCGAGGGTGGCTTCACATCCGTTTATTTAAAACTTGTTTGCCAACGCGTTTCTGAGCTGTCTGCTCCTTCGTCCTGGGCTCCGGCAATTCGGTATATTTAACTGTTCACAGTCCTTGCTTCAGCTGTCTTTAGTAGTGTCAGCTGTAGGCGTGTCAGCTTAGTAGCTTGGAATATTGGGACATGTAGTTCTTTGTTTGAAACACCCACAGTGGGTTCCGTTTTACCGCAATATTACACAAGATCACAGTGGTTGAATCCGGCACCATGTATATGTATGCATGCATTTATATTTGGATTTATATGGATATGCAGATTATATATGTTTATATATGTATGTATATATATATATATACACACATACATATATATAAAAGCATATGCATATATATGCATATATATATATGTATATGTGTGCGTGTAGAGAGAGGTAGAGGTGTAGAGGTAGAGAGGTAGAGGTAGAGAGGTAGAGACTAGTAGAGAGAGAAGTAGAGAGAGGTAGAGAGGTAGAGAGTAGAAAGTGAGTAATAGAGACTAGAGAGTGAGTAGTAGAGAGTAGTAGAGAGCAGTAGAGAGGGTAGCAGAGAGTGAGTAGCAGAGAGTAGTAGAGTGAATAGTAGAGTGAGTAGTAGAGAGTAGTAGAGATCGAGTAGTAGAGAGTGAGTAGTAGAGAGTAGTAGAGAGTAAGTAGTAGAGTGAGTAGTAGAGAGCAGTAGAGAGTGAGTAGTAGAGAGTAGTAAAGAGTGAGTATTAGAGAGTAGTAGAGAGTGAGTAGTAGAGAGTAGTAGAGAGTGAGTATCAGAGAGAAAGAATAGTAGAGAATAGTAGAGAGTGAGTAGTAGAGTGAGTAGTAGAGAGTAGTAGAGAGAGAGTAGTAGAGAGTGAGTAGTAGAGAGTAGTAGAGAGTGAGTAGTAGAGTGAGTAGCAGAGAGTGAGTAGTAGAGAGTAGTAGAGAGAGAGTAGTAGAGAGTGAGTAGTAGAGAGTAGTAGAGAGTGAGAGGTAGAGAGTGAGTAGTAGAGAGTAGTAGAGAGTGAGTAGTAAAGAGTGAGTAGTAGAGAGAGAGTAGTAGAGAGTGAGTAGTAGAGAGTAGAGAGTAGTAGAGAGTGTGTAGTAGAGAGTAGTAGATAGTGAGTAGTAGGGAGTGAGTAGTAGAGAGTAGTAGAGTAGTAGAGAATGAGTAGTAGAGAGTGAGTATTAGAGAGTAGTGGAGTAGTAGAGAGTAAGTAGTAGAGAGTAGTGGAGAATATTCCAAAGTTTGGCACAGCACCACTTGCACAATAAGTCCAATCAAATCATATCACTTAGAGTCCTTATTGAAGCGCTGAATCTTGGTGTATATTCAAATACTTTTATTTTCCTTAAGTTTATGTACCACAGCCAGCCGACGCATTTCGTTCTGTAGAACAGAACTTCTTGAGGGCGTTCTTATTTCCTTCAAGTTATGTCGGTATCCTGTTGTCATATAACTAGATATTTCTTCCAAATGTTAGACGAGACTTCAGTACATTCATATTCAAAGTGACTAGGTATCAATTTTACCCACACAATTCGGGGAGACTTGAGTAATTTATAGCATCCTCAAAGTCAGTCTTTCAAAAATTCCAAAGTATAGGACATAATAATCCAAATGCAAATGTTTCTCAAGAAATGTCATTTTCAATCGTTCGAAATATCGGTGTTTGGGCAGATATGACCCAGGGACCCCCAGTATGCAAGGGGAATTAGTCCCCCCTCTGCAAACGTGCCAGTGGCCTGCGTTGCAGAGAGGTGTAAAAAGGGTGTGGCCTCATTACACCTCTCTGCAATGCAGCTCCCTGGCGCATACTGGAGGCTCCTGGTGGGCTAGTTGGCCCCCAGGGACCCCCAGTATGCAATGGGAATTAGTTCTCCCTCTGCAAACGCGCCAGGGGGCTGCGTTGCAGAGAGGTGTAACAAGGGGCATAGCCTCATTACACCTCTGCAATGCAGCCCCCTGGTGCATACTGGAGGTTCCAGGTGGGCTAGTTGGCCCCCAGGGGCCCCAGTATGCAAGGGGAATTAGTTCCCCCTATTCAAACATGCACGGGGGCTGCGTTGCAGAGGTGTAAAAAGGGGCGTGGCTTCATTACACCTCTCTGCAATGCAGTCCCCTGGCGCATACTGGAGATTCCTGGTGGGCTTTCAGGTCTTATGTAGTTAGGAATTAGCATTAAAAAAACCTTGCAAATTCACTGAAAAAACATAGGTTTCAGGCCTTATATAGTTAGAAATTAGCATTTAAAAAACCTTGCTAATTTTTTTAATGCTAATTCCTAACTATATAAGGCCTGACAGCTATGGTTTTTTCATTGAATATATATATGTATAATATATATATATATATATATATATATACATATATATATATATATATATATATATATATATATATATTCCACGAAACAACCAACTCCTTCTGGATCTCCTCCGACCCGTGAGAGGTGGCGTGCACGTCGGCGGAGTAAGACCGACAATTTTCTGCTTTCTTTACCAAAGTTCGTAAAGCACGCTCTCAGGACAATAAACCAAGGTATAACACAATCTCCATAGTGCTGTTTATTCACAACGCGTTTCGCCGACAAGACGGCTTGATCACGTGAAAAAATGCTGTAACATCATTGGTATTTGTTGCCTGTGTGTCCATGGTCATCAAAAGAGGCCTGAATCAAGATGAGGAATTAGCTGTACATTTGAAGATCTAATGTATCTAATTAGTGATGTTGTGTAATATGTATAGTTCTCCAGTGTTCTTCCATACCTTAGAGATATGATGTTTTAGCCTTATGAATATTAGAATGATTGATGAGGTGTTTTTAATCTAATGATGTATCTGTTTAATCTTTTCAGGAGCAAGAGAGGGGGCCCACTTTATCTGCACTTCACTTCACTTCACGGGACTTCTCCCCTTCTCTACCTCCTTCATCACCTGGGCACTTTATGCTGAAACAATGGTATTTTGATGGACGGTACGAGGTTTTAATTTAATACATTGAGTATTTTTGATTTGATTTGGTTTAATGACACCGTAAGGTTGGGAACCGACCTTCCGTCTCACACGCATTTAGAGTGAGAGTGGGAGGAGTCACGTCATGTGCGATGTACATGCTGAAATGCCGGCCATGCCTTATGATATTGATTGTGGCTTCTGAGCGCTTGTGTTTCTCACGCTATCAATACGGTTTGACACATGGGCAATTCCTGAGATACACATCATGGTTAAATACGAGCTGTGATAAATAATTGCAAAACTTTTTATTTTTGAATTTATATTTCTGAAATGAATATCCATGAATTTGGCTTGTATGTTTATACTTAACTGAGGTTTTCGTATGCAAGAAATACTTTATTTTTAATCTCATGTTCTATAATACGTAAGTCCTCTTTTGATGACCATGGACACACAGGCAACAAATACCAATGATGTTACAGCATTTTTTCACGTGATCAAGCCGTCTTGTCGGCGAAACGCGTTGTGAATAAACAGCACTATGGAGATTGTGTTATACCTTGGTTTATTGTCCTGAGAGCGTGCTTTACGAACTTTGGTAAAGAAAGCATATATATATATATATATATATATATATATATATATATAAATTGTACATATCTACTAGTGTGGATCGGTGGGGGGTGTGTGACTGCCCAAAGATGTGTGAATAGTTGATTCACTAGATATATGAAGTTAAAACTACATGTTCTACATGTTCTAACAGTTGTTTGGGTGTGGTGATGAGCAAATATATTTCTCAATGGTACATGTCCATCAAACTAGAAAAATAAAAGGCAGTGTATGTGTCAGTTGTTGTATATTAATAAGTATACATAAGACTCAATGATTGTGTGAGTAACTGTATGGATAACGTTATACTTGTAATAATGATTTTATAATTCACTAAGTATGACTTACTATCTAAATGAATAGATGAAGTTGTGTTTGTATAAGTGTGTAGCTAAGTAAATATGTAAGTATGATCCATTGTTTGCATAAGTGAGTAGGATGAATTTATTTATTTATTTATTTTTACAATTTATAGAGCGCGAACAAATGCCGGTAGGCGTCTCGGCGCTAGAAACAGTGCATAAAGTTCCCACAGAGGCTAAGTCGTAGCTGTTATTGACCAAACAGCCAGGTCTTTATTTTTCTGCGAAATTGCATCAGGGATGAGCTTTCTCTGATGGCTACTGGCAAAGAGTTCCACAGTCTGGGAGCGGCCACCAGGAAGTGCCTATCGCCCCATGTGACTGTTTTGGTTCGCGGTACCAGCAGAAGATTGAGGTTGTTAGATCGAAGCGATCTTGTGCATGAGTGGAACCTAAGATGGGCTTTCAGGAAATGCGGGCCGTGATTATGCAGTGCTTTGTATACTATACAAAGGGTTTTGAATTTAATCCTATTCCGGATCTTGAGCCAGTGAAGATCTTTTATGGCCTCCGAGATTGGCATGACCTTCGGGGTTCCAGACAGGAGAAGGTCTGCAGCATTCTGGATTGTCTGCAATTTATTAGTAACTCTGGCCTGGGCATTGATAAATAAGCCATTGCAATAGTCGAGGGAGGACAACACCAGGGAGCTTCCCAGTGTTTTTCCTGCTGCAGCAGGCAAGAACGGCATCATTTTCTTAATCAGCCTTAGTTTATGGTGGGCAGAGGCTGCTGTTTTGTTTGTGAATAGGATGTGTGCTGGTGTGTAATGTCGATTTAGGTGTATAAGTATTTTTGATAGTGTTCTATTGTTCATTGACAGCATGTATGAGTGAATCTACAGGTAAGTAATTAGATGTGTGTATACATCTAAAATCACTGAGTGGGTTTTTAGATACTTGTATTGCTGTAACAATGGATTCAAATATGATACATTTTATTTTACAAAGAGTGATGAAAGATTTTACTAGTGTATGAAAAGGTGTATGTGATTGTCACGTGGATGATGTCATCAGAGATGTCATCAGTGATGTCACTGACCATGTCATGAATGATGTAATATGTGACATCATCAGCAGTGGATTGCGGGTGCGCGAAATATAGTTAGTACAACTAACTGTATAGGAGCAATTTCAATGGTTTTGTATGAGTGAAATGTCCAGCTAACTATAACACCCCTAAAACTTATACTTTTTTTAAGTGAATTTTAAAGGTTTTTTAAATGCTACTTCCTAACTATATAAGGCCTGAAACTTATGGTTTTTTCAGTGAATTTCAAAGGTTTTTTAAAGGCTAATTCCTAACTATATTAGGCCTGAAACCTATGGGTTTTTTCAGTGAATTTGCAAGGTTTTTCAAATGCTAATTCCTAACTATATAAGGCCTGAAACCTATGTTTTTTTCAGTGAATTTCAAAGTTTTTTTTTAATGCTAATTCCTAACTATATAAGACCTGAAAGCCCACCAGGAATCTCCAGTATGAGCCAGGGGACTGCATTGCAGAGAGATGTAATGAAGCCACGCCCCTTTTTACACCTCTCTGCAACGCAGCCCCCGTGCATGTTTGAAGAGGGGGAACTAATTCCCCTTACATACTGGGGGCCCCTGGGGGCCAACTAGTCCACCTTGAACCTCCAGTATGCGCCAGGGGGCTGCATTGCAGAGGTGTAATGAGGCTATGCCCCTTGTTACACCTCTCTGCAACGCAGCCCCCTGGCGCGTTTGCAGAGGGGGAACTAATTCCCCTTGCATACTGGGGGTCCCTGGGGGCCAACTAGCCCACCAGGAGCCTCCAGTATGCGCCAGGGGGCTGCATTGCAGAGAGGTGTAATGAGGCCACACCCTTTTTTACACCTCTCTGCATCGCAGCCCCCGTGCATGTTTGAAGAGGGGGAACTAATTCCCCTTGCATTCTGGGGGTCCCTGGGGGCCAACTAGCCCACCTGGAACCTCCAGTATGCGCCAGGGGGCTGCATTGCACAGAGGTGTAATGAGGCTATGCCTCTTTTTACACCTCTCTGCAACGCAGGCCACTGGTGCGTTTGAAGAGGGGGGACTAATTCCCATTGCATACTGGGGGTCCCTGGGTCATAGCTGCCCAAACGCCGAAATTCCGAACAATTGAAAATGACTTTTCTTGAGAAACATTTGGATTTGGATTATCATGTCCTATAATTTTTGAAAGACTGACTGTCTTTGAGGATGCTATAAATTACTCAAGTCTGCCCGAATTGTGTGGGTAAAATTGATACCTAGTCACTTTGAATAAGAATGTACTTACGTCTCGTCTAACATTTGGAAGAAATATCAAGTTATATGACAACAGGATACCGACATAACTTGAAGGAAATAAGAACGCCCTGAAGAAGTTCTGTTGTACAGAACGAAACGCGTCAGCTGGCTGTGGTACATAAACTTAAGGAAAATAAAAGCATTTGAATATACACCAAGATTCAGCGCTTCAATAAGGACTCTAAGTGATATGATATGATTTGATTGGACTTATTGTGCAAGTGGTGCTGTGCCAAACTTTGGAATATTCTCCACTACTCTCTACTACTTACTCTCTACTACTCCACTACTCTCTAATACTCACTCTCTACTACTCATTCTCTACTACTCTACTACTCTCTACTACTCACTCTCTACTACTCTCTACTCTCTATTACTCACTCTCTACTACTCTCTCTCTACTACTCTTTACTACTCACTATCTACTACTCTCTACTACTCACTCTCTACTTCTCACTCTCTACTACTCTCTACTACTCACTCTCTACTACTCTCTCTACTACTATCTACTACTCACTCTCTACTACTCACTCTCTACTACTCACTCTCTACTACTCTCTACTACTCACTCTCTACTACTCTGTCTATACTACTCTCTACTACTCACTCTACTACTCACTCTATACTACTCTCTACTATTCTCTCTCTCTGCTACTCACTCTCTACTACTCTCAACTACTCACTCTTTACTACTCTCTACTACTCACTCTCTACTGCTCTCTACTATTCACTCTGCTACTTACTCTCTACTACTCTCTACTACTCACTCTCTACTACTCACTCTCTACTACTCTCTACTACTCACTCTACTATTCACTCTACTACTCTCTACTACTCACTCTCTGCTACTCTCTCTACTGCTCTCTACTACTCTCTACTACTCACTCTCTACTCTCTCTTCTCTCTACCTCTCTACCTCTCTCTACTTCTCTCTCTACTAGTCTCTACCTCGCTACCTCTACCTCTCTACCTCTACACCTCTACCTCTCTACCTCTCTCTACACGCACACATATACACATATATATATGCATATATATGCATATGCATTTATGTATGTGTATATTACCTACTGGCGGTCGCCAGTAGGTATATATAGTTAGGATTTTTTCTCTATGGGATTTTTGAAAATTCTATGTCTAATAACTTTGGCGTTTGTGGACGGAATTGGCTGAAATTTTCAGGAAAATGGAACATTTTGTTTCTGAGCAGCCACTGAAAATGTTGGGGGGGTTTGTCAAGGGGGGGCTGAGAAAAAAGGGGGGTCCCAAAACGTGTTTTTCCCATGTTAATTTCCATAGGGCGGTTGGCCTCACTTTTAGCCCGAACGGCTGAATGGATTTGCACGAAACTTGGTAAAATTGTAGGGACTGTTAGCCCGATGTGCCTTTGCTAGGTCTCAAGATATGTGCTCCAGTGGATTTTGAGAAATTAACGTTCAAAAAAAGATATATATCTGTAAGCGCGCTCCGGGCAGCGCCCCGGTTCGCGTACCTGACGCGTAACGGAACTTCGCGAAGCGAAGCTGATTGGCTCTCCGGTGTCTGTCAACATTCTAAACAGTCCGGAGCGGCCGCCATCTTGTCTCTCGGTAGGATCGAGAGACAAGATGTGGTGAAAAACGAAGGGGAGAATGAAGGAAAGGGGGAAAGGTAGACCCCTCCTGACCCCCTAGGATTGATGAGGGGGATATTAAAGTGCCCCGCGGGGGAAAAAATAAAAAAATAAAAATTTTCGCAGTAGAGGCGCGTCCCGGTACGCGAACCGGGCAGCTCACCGGGCAGCTAACCGGGCAGCTAACCGGCAGCGTAGCTGTCAACATTGTAAACAGTCCGGAGCGGCCGCCATCTTGTTTCTCGGAAGGTTCGAGAGACAAGATGTGGTGAAAAACGAAGGGGGAAATGAAGGAAAGGGGGCAAGGTAAACCCCTCCTGACCCCCTAAGATTGATGAGGGGGATATTAAAGTCCCCCGCGGGGCAAAAAAAAAAAAATTGCGATTTTTCGCGGTAGAGGCGCTTCCCGGTACGCGAACCGGGCAGCTAACCGGCAGCGTAACGGGAGTCCGCCATCTTGTGTTTTTGGAGCGTCCGGTTCGCGTACCGGGTAGCGTCCCGGTAAGCGTAACAAGAGAAACAATAAAAAAAAAAATAATGGAATAGATTATCAAGAAAATTTTGAAAAATTGTAGGGACTGTTTGTTTGATGTGCCTTTGCAAGGCCTCAAGATATGTGCACGTGTGGATTTTGGCTAATTAAGGTTAAAAAAGATATATATATCTGTAAGCGTGCTCCGGCGCGCTTACGTTACGGGTTTTGTTTGCGCTGCAGAGCCGATACGTCACGGTTATGCGACGTGTCATGAGGCGTCTCACGTGGCTACGTGATACGTCACGTAATAAAGAATATATTTTACAGATATAGATATTAGCTTTTAAAAAACCAATGAAATTCACTGAAAAAACCATAGGTTATAGACCATATATAGTTAGGAATTAGCATTTACAAAACCTTGAAAATTCACTGAAAAAACCATAGGTTATAGACCATATATAGTTAGGAATTAGCATTTAAAAAACCTTTTTTTACTCACACAAAACCACTGAAATTCCATATATAGTTAGTTGCACTAACTATATATCGTGCACCCGCAATCCACTGCTGATCATGTCACATATTACATCATTCATGACATGGTCAGTGACATCACTGATGACATCACTGATGACATCTCAAATGACAGTGGAAGTATACGTGTCTGGACGAAGGATTTAGTAGGTGCAAGTATTTGTATGGGAGACTGAGTGTGTGTGTGGCTGGCTGGGACGTGTGTGACTCTGTGCAGATCAATGTGTACTTGTATCAATGATTGTATAAGAGAGTAAGTATGTGTTAGTATATGTTTGAAAATGTAAGGTGCTCTATGTTTAACTGTATAGACAAGAAAATGGAAGTGGGATTGATTCTTTACAGGACTACCTAGGTGTGTGAGTAACTCCATGGATGAGTGGCAGAGTGTGAGTGTCTGTATAGGTGTATGAGTGCACATGATAGTGTTGTAAAGATGAGTGATGGTATGTATGAATGATTGTATGGGTGAATGAGTGAATGTGTGTGTAGACGTAGGAATCAGTGAGTGCGTATGTAGTAACTAGTATTGGTGTGTCAATGGTTTCAAAAATTATACTCTGTATTTAACACTGGGTGTAACAGAGGTTATATTAAAATGTGAGGAGATGCATTGTATTGTCACATGAATGATATCATCAGTAATGTGGTCATTGATGTCAAATGAGATGTCATCAGTGATGTCATCAGTGATGTCATTTGAGATGTCATCAGTGATGTCATCAGTGATGTCACTGACCATGTCATGAATGATGTAATATGTGACATGATCAGCAGTGGATTGCGGGTGCGCGATATATAGTTAGTGCAACTAACTAACTATATATGGAATTTCAATGGTTTTGTGTGAGTAAAAAAAGGTTTTTTAAATGCTAATTCCTAACTATATATGGTCTATAACCTATGGTTTTTTCAGTGAATTTTCAAGGTTTTGTAAATGCTAATTCCTAACTATATATGGTCTATAACCTATGGTTTTTTCAGTGAATATATATATATATATACATACATATATATACATATATAATCTGCATATCTATATAAATATAAATATAAATGCATGCATACATATACATATATGCATACATATGCATGTTATTTACATGAAAGTTTTAAAAACACTAATAAAAGCAAAGCTAAAAAGCCACCTCATTACAAACAGAATGGCTTTAACTTAAATGAGGGCGAGATCTATTGCATTTTCAATGCTTGTTTACTTTGGTTTCATCAAGAAGGCATTCAGATGTGTCACACATTTGCCATGAATTCTGAATGTTAGCACTCTAGTTGCTCATTAGATCACTGTAGTAAAGCTACTGCTCAACAGGGAAGTCTGCTGCTAATCATACTTTCTATGGCAAAATGAACCCCCTCATTTTGTTCCTTTTTAAATTAAATGTTTTCAGACTTACCACTTCATTCCAATCAAGATTGCTCCTGGTGTGCCATACTTTTGTCATATGTAGGACTGTTAGCGCTCTAGTTGTTCTTTAGAACACTCTGAGACATTCTGTCATTGGGCTATACTTGGGCTACATCTGGGTGATATTTGGGCTACATTTGGGCTCTTTTGTCTCTGGTGGCCATCTTGGGAGACTGCATGTCAGAATGTTTTAAGGAAATAGAAGAGGATTTGGGAAGTCACTCAAAATGTGCCGTAATTTTTCTTACTGCAGCACTAATCATACTTTCTATGGCAAAATATACCCCCTCATTTTGTTCCTTTTTAAATTAAATCTTTTAAGAGTTACCACTTTATTCCAATCAAGATGGCTTCAGGTGTGCCATACCTTTGTAATAAGTAGGACTGTTAGCGCTCTAGTTGTTCTTTAGAACACTCTAGGAGGCTGCAGTAGAACACAAAGGAATCAACTGACAGTCTCTGTCCTTGTTGGTTGTACATGTTTTACTGAGAATGTCAGACTTCATGCTCACATGACTGAGAAAGATAATGTGAATTTACAGAAAATATGCTTTCAGTTTAGCTTATAGATCCCCTTCCAAACCACTGTGGGAAAAGCATGAGATAATAGTTTTCTTTCAAACTTGATTCATGATATCCCAGCAGAAGGCTTTTTCACATGGTAAAATGACCTTAGAACACACCACAATTCCTAAAATGAGTATGGTAGCATCAACAAATGATTTATAATGTAACTAAAGTCCTAAAACCCTCTATTAACTACAATGCTTTTTAATGAGGTGCTATCATTTATATTGGTCCCAAGATGGCTGCCAACACTTCTTGGATGAAGTGCTGACAGCCAATCAGATCTCACGATGAGATGTGTGGTTAGGCTCCGCCCACATATATATGTGTTTTTGAAGTTAATTTTCATAAAAACCACTGGAGCAATTGTCACCAAATATAGCAAAGGCACTTCTGCGTACCAGTCCCTACAATTTTGCCAAGTTTGGTGTAATTCCGTTCAGCGGTTCGGGCTGTAGCCTTGTCAGAACGTCCTATGGAAATGAACATGGGGAAAACATGTTTTGGGACCCCCCTTTTTTCTCAGCCCCCACTTCACGAATCTCCCCGAAACTTTCAGGGAAGGAGCGCAGCGGAGCTGGCCAGAATTTTGGAAAATTACACGCAAATTCCTCAACCAGCACCCAAAGTTATTCCCAATAGCATGTTGCGGATTTCCTATGGTAGCTAGGTCCTAACTATATATACCTACTGGCTATCGCCAGTAGGTAATATATATATATTACCTACTGGCGGTCGCCAGTAGGTAGTTATAGTTAGGATTGATTTCCATAGGGAAATCGCAACATTCTATTGGGAATAACTTTGGCGCCGGTTGAGGAATCTGCCTGAAATTTTCCTCAACTTTGCCTCGCGGCGCTCCGGTCCCTCCCTGAAAGTTTGGGGGGGATTCGTCAAGTGGGGGCCGAGATAAAAGGGGGGTCCCAAAACGTGTTTTCCCCGTGTTAATTTCCATAGGGCGGTCGGTCTCACGTTTAGCTCGAACGGCTGAATGGATTTTCACCAAACTTGACAAAATTGTAGGGACTGGTAGCCCGATGTGCCTTTGCTATGTCTCAAGATATGTGCTGCAGAGGATTTTGAGTAATTTAGGTTCCAAAAATGTTATATATCTGTAGCCGCGCCCCGGTACGCGCACCGGGGAGCGCTCTGGGCGCGCCACGCGACTTGCGCACGGAAAGCTGATTGGCTCTCGGGTGTCTGTAAACATTCGAAACATTCCGGAGCGGCCGCCATCTTGTGTCTCGGTAGGATCGAGACACAAGAGGTGGTAAAAACAAAGGGGGAAATAACCAAAAGGGGGCAGGGTAGACCCCCCCTGACCCTCTAGGTTTGATGTGGGGGCCATATAAGGGTCCCTCGGGTAAAAAAAATTGTTTTATTTTTTTTCGGTTTTCGCGGGGGGAGCGCCCGGTACGCGCACCAGGGAGCGTACCGGGGAGCGTATTTGGTGAAAAATAGTTAAAATAATAGTGTAAAATAATAATTTTGAGTGATTACAGGTAGGGTAGCTCTGAAAAGAGCTTTTGGGTTCTGTGGCTGTTTTAGGTACCTATAAGTACGTCCCACACACACCCACACGCACATAACCCCACACCCCCACACCCACACACTCCCCACACCCACCTCACACACGCACACCTCCACCCACACCCAAACACCCCACACCCCCACACCGACACCTTACACATCCACACCCACACCCACACATCCCACACACCCACACTCATACACACACCTCACCACCCCCCCAACACACACACACACACACGCACACACAGATACCTCACAGACACACCCCACACATCCCACAGACACACCTCCCCCCCCACACACACACACACACCCACACCTCACAGACACACCCACATATCCCACACATACACACATATCCTACTAACATACCCCCCACACCCACACACCCCCCACACACACCTCACACACCCACACCTCCACCTACACTCAAACACCCCACACACCCACACCCACACACACAAACCTTACACACCCACACCCCCACCCACAACCACATACCCCATACACCCACATACACCTATACACCTCACCCCCCCCAGACACATACACACACACACCTCACAGACACACCCCACCATCCCCCACACACACCTCCCCCCCACACATGGGGAAAACTCAGTGAAACAGTAAAATGATAATTTAAAGTGCTTAGAAGTAGGGTAGCTCTGAATAGAATTGTTGTGTTGTGTGGGTGATTTAAGTACCAACATGTAGGTACCAATACAGAGTCTTAAATTCAATGTACACCGTCTCCTCTGTAGATAATTCGCATGTTGTTGCAGAAGTTTTTGTGGTATATGGAATCCATACCATAGTCTGTCAGGAAAGCAGCAGCAGATCCTTTAAGTACTCCCTGAGAAGACCTAGGGGATATGGGGTAGTCTACCCTGCTCCGTTAGGATGTTTTAAAATTGCACAGTATACTGTAAGTTTCACTTTATACTATAATATAAACATAATTGTTTTGGTAGTACTTCATGAATTAGATATAAAAATGAATAATGTCTCAAACAATTTTTAATTATTAAATAAAAATGTATTGGTTAGAATTTTCATAGTTCAATAAAACTTCCAGCATTACATCATCTGGAATCTCCTCAAAAATGCATGTTTCTATATCTTGTAAACATTCAATACATTGTTGATCCAAAGACTGATCCATAAAATCTTCTTCAATAAAATCTTCATTTAGAATCTCTTCATATGTAATCTCGAAGGAAACATTGATATTTTCTTGCTCCCCTTCCATTTTTTTGCTGTAAATTGCATAAAAAATAACTATATCAGTAGAGTTAGGGCACTGTTGGGTTTAAGTTCACACAGGTAGTTCTGATTTTTTAACAGTGAAGTTAACTTTGGGCAGTGTATGGTAACAGGCAGGAAGTAGAAATATAAAAAAGTGCCTGTGAAGAAGCGTAAGTAAATTCATAATTATAGCAGAGAAGCCTAAGTCAATCCATAAATATAACAGAGGAGCCTATCTCTATCTATAACTATAGCAGAGGGACAGTAAATAATTATCAGAAAACGTTTTTACAAATTAACTTAAAGTGCCCCTTACAAATTATCAACTTACTTTACAGAGAGGTGAAGAAGAAAAAATGCGAAAATCCTTTCAAGATGTACCTCAGGTAGTTGTAGTCAAAATGGCCGTGTTTTCCTCTCATTTTTCATTTATATTCATGTACATAACCAATCAAATGTCAGGAAAAAAAAGTAGAAAATGAAAGTAACATTTTAATTGGTTATAAATTCTAACACTTCAGATGTGTTTTTGTCATGTAATTTACCTCAGGATATTTAGAGAGTGCTACAGCTCAAATGGCTCAATGGAATTCCACCAAATTTGGGAAAATGGTAGGGACTGGTATGTAGTATGGCCTATTCTATATTTGGTGAAAGTGTCTCCAGTGGTTTTTAAGGAAATTAACTTTTAACATTTTTGGGAGCACTTCCCGGTGCGCGCCCCGGTACGCGTACCGGCAGCGCTACGGGAGTCCTCCATTTTGTGTTTCGGTAGATTTGAGACAGAAAATGGAGGAGAAACAACGTTGGGAATGGGTATAAGGGGGCATGGTAGGCACTCCCTGACCCTCTAGGTTTTCTGAGGGGGTCTTAGGAGGCCCATATAGGCGGAAAAAAAAATAATAATAATAATTTTTCGCGGGGGGGAGCGCCCGGTATGCGCACCGGGAAGCGTACCGGGGAGCGTACTTTGGTGAAAAATAGTGAAAAAAGTTAGAAAAAGATAATCATTTGGAGTGATCAGAGGTAGGGTAGCCCTGAAAAGAGCTTTTGGGTTCCGTGGCTGATTTAGGTACCTACAAGTAGGTACCAATGCACAGTCTTAAAATCAGGAGGAATATTCTATTCCCCTCATCTGAGAAGTGCACACCATCTCCTCTGTAGATATCTTGCATGTTGTAACGCAAGTTGTTGTTGTATATTGAACCCATTCCATAGTCTCTCATGTAAGCAGAAACAGATTTATTTACATGTTTCCGTGCTTTCTCAAATTGTGGACAAAATTGGTTGGACGAGTTCCATTTCTGTCTTTGGCATATATTGGAAAATACCAAGGCAATTTGGGGAAAAGGTGCCATCAATTGTTCAAAGGTGTCCTTTAAAATCATTTCCAGACCTACCCCAGTCAAAGTGCCTAAGTCATTTCCACCACAGTGCAGAATTATGAGGTTAGGGTGCGGCAAATGCAAAAAGGTTTTCACCAATGGTATCAATTGGTGACATCTCAATCCTCTCTGGCCAATCCATTTAATGTTCACATTTGGTAAGTCAAGGTTGTGAAAATTTCTGGTAGCTGCATACCTTTGAGCCCAGTGGATATAGCTATGTCCAATAACCCATACAGAATACATGGTGAGAGGAGGTTCTGGTGCAGTCAGATGAAGTGTAGGAATAAAATGGCAGTTGGAACAGTAGGAGTTTGCAAAAAAAACCTGTGGACTTTCAGTGCTCTTGAATCACAAGCAATGATTGGTAGATTGAGATAGTTGAAAACTGTAAGATAGGGTGCATGGTTGTGTTCTGTGTAAGAAGTAATTTGAATGGTTAAAACAAAGTCATTTAAATAAACATTGCACCAGATAAGCTGGTGTATTCGCAGGTCAAACATCCTTGCTGAGGTGATTTGCAACATTGTAGAATAAACTTTTAAACCTGAGAGCTCAGTGAGGAGGGAGTTGCTATGGTAACAGGTAGAAAGGGCTGAGGGGGGGAAGGGTGTTGGTTTGAAAATACAGAGGGAAGAGTTTTGATTGGTTACCATGAGCAATATGTGTGTAGAATTAGAGGTTTTCTGTGCCATTAATGGTTGCAGTGCCTGGAGAACATACCTTTTGGTCTGCTAAAGAAATATTGGTGTGTGTATCTTGTGGAAAAGTAAATTTTGCCATGTTCTGTGTCCCTACATGTTCCCCATCTTATGCTATGTGTGCATGATTAATATGCATATGTATCCCCCATGTTTGATTAAAGACGCAATTACAGTTGTGTCCATCTCTAGTATGCCAGTTCCCAGTTCTCGTGAAAGCTACGAGTATTAGGCCTAAGTAAAGCTACGTTGCCACGTTTCTCAGTGTGCACGTTATTTCATTGAAAAGTCCCCGTTTCTAGGCCTCAAAAGGGCCCGGACACCAGATTCAGCTCCTGTCTCCTGAGCCCTCGCTGAGGAGCGATACAGCCCCCACCTGTATCCTCGACCCTTCACTTACTTCCTGCCTCGCAGTGCCCGGCTCGGCCTGGCTCTGCCTACGAGTCTGCCAAGAGTATGTTATGATTCTAGTTATCAGTCCAGCCCTCCTTCTCTGCATTCCTAAGCTACTGAATCGCATCAATAGTTTCCGTCACAGTCTAGCCTTTACGTCTCCATGTAAGGGAAATACTGCATTTAATGGTCATTTAATATTCTTCATCACGCACTACATGTAGAATAATGCATGCTCCAGTCTTAGAGTCTGTTAGCCTCTCCTCTCCTGACTCTTAGTTTATATCAACATGTCCTCTAAACATTAGATACTAGATAGGGTTTAGGTACATGTCGCCCTGACTCTCCAGACTTCAGTCTTTACTCCTAGCGCAGAGTTCATAGCCCCCAGTTTCTCCTAGTAACACGTCATTGTCAGTTTGCGCGCACCATTAGGTTAGAGGTCCCGGCTCCTTAGGTAGCCCCCTCCATGTTTCCACCCCATTTATGACATATTCTGTTACGTTTACATCACATGTCTATGTATACGCCTCTTGTTACACCCACTTTCACCCTTATCTTCCGCGACTGCTATTGACCACACCCACTGCTCCGCCTACTGTATTCACTGTAATGCAACTGTTTTAGTATATATGCTTGTGCATTGTTATTAAAAGTTATCCTTTCCCTTGATCCTGCCCCCGGCAGCGCTGCCATCCTGTTCCCGTGCAGGTTGTCCTGTTCCTGTCCTTTTATGCTGTATTAAACCTGCAAACTCCTACTACCTCGAATCTTGACTCTTATTTATTGAGCTATCTGTTATTGCTATGTCCAGTCAAACCTAGATCTGGTATTATTTATTTATATACCACATAATGGCGCCCGAATAGGGACTTGCCCTTTCCCCACGCGCCGGTGAAGCCACGCCGGCCCCCTGACCCTCTGCAGCCGTGACGGAACCATACCGTGCACGTGCAGATATTTCTGCTTCAAGTATCCCTCAGGCCCACGGAGGAGACGGAGGTGGCGGTCCAGCATCCAGACGAGGCGGTGGAGGAACGCGGCGAGTCCCGACCAGAGCCCAAGCCGAGAGTCCAAGGTCCGAGGTATCCGGAGGCCTACCCGTAACTGAAGTCCGAAGTTCGTCCGTCCGGCGTCGAAGCAGTCCAGTCCAGTCCGAGGCCTTCCGTTCTTGCTGCCCGGTGAGTACCGTTGCTGGGGTAGTATCTAGACAGGGTCAATTTAATTGACTCTGGTCCGTGGGGTTTGGTGGTACACAGATCCCAAAACGAAGTGTCCACTTCGGTGGATGCGGGTCCTGACGTGTCTCTTTATGAGACCGGTAAGTTTCGTACTGTTTTAGCAGTGCATCTAGTTTCTGTTCTAGTCAGTTCTGTTCTCGAGAAGATTCATGTATTCTGTTTTCCGTATTCCAGGTAGTATTCTGTTCGAACTGTTATTTTAAATGGTCTTCATGTATTTTAATGTCGTGGTATGAAAGTGGTGTAATTATCGTTATTGTATTATCGTGTTCATTGTGTATTGTATTGTGTCTAGATTACAGTTCCGTCATGCCGTTGTTCTCGAAACTACGTCAGTTGAAAACTAGAAAAGGTCTGTTAGAAGCAGCAGTTCCTGTCCCGCCTAGGGACAGTCCAGGTCATTTTATGTATCAGAAGCATGGCATAAGTGCCATATTATATCTAGATTTATGGGTGGAGTACACCAAACAGTTAGAAGACAAGTATAGATGGCCCGTATCGGGTACATGGGATGCCGAGTGCATCATGCGAGTAGAGGAAGCATTATGGAAAAAGAAAGCCAGACAGTCACAGAAAGATGCCATCGAGTTATGGCGCAAAGAATCTCATAAAAGAACCGAAAAAGAAATCAGAAAGTCAGAATTAAGTAGAGAATCCTTAGAACGAGCCCACGAAAGGGAATTAATCGAGATAGGTGAACGAGTTAAAACCGAACAGTCAGACAGACAGAGGCATGCCCTTATTAAGGGTATGTATCCTCTTCTTGCCGAGGGCTTGCCAAAAGCGACCCCGGAGGCATCCAGTAATTTTCCGCCACCCTTAGTCCCGACCAAGCTACGTCACAAACCGACCGCAGCTGATATTTTTATTTCGTCCTACTTGGACGACACAGTCCCAGAATATGCAAATCCTGTTCCGACAGTCCCTGTAAATCATGCCATTCCTGCTCCTCCAGATACCGGAGTACCTGCTACGGTACCACCGGTCCAGCCTACATTACAACTTCCCACCACTCTGCCAGCACGAAGAGTATCAGTCGACGATTCTAGTTTAGGGGCCGCAGGAGGAGGTCCTCCTGGTACCCCGCCACCACACCAACGTGTAACGTTAGTCGAGTTACATGAATGTGCGTTACAGCGTACGCCCAAATATAAGTCCGTTGCAGATATCCGACGAGCTCTTACTGAATGCCGCTATGATCCAGTTGCAGGTGATGATAGTACAGTTATATATTCCATCCGTGTAAGACGGGTGACCGGGTATTTGGACACCCTACCGAATATGAAAGAAGATCTAGACAGAATATATCGTTTCATCCGTACAGGGGATGATCCAGAAAGTATTGGCGAAGCCATGTCTCAAAGGAAAGCTGAGATCCAGCTCATGTTATTAAAGTTTCTGATTAATTGTTTAATAAGAGAACAAGATTACCCGACCAAAGATCCAGCCGAAATGAGAATCCTGACAAGGTGGAGTGATAATATAGCCGAGGGTAAGCACAGAACCATCAGTAGTATAGAGAGTATGTACAAGAAAATTCGTAAGGAAATAATAAGGTTACACGAACAACGTAAAGCAGCACAAGTAAGCGAGAAAGAAAATGACTCTTCTACTGAAGAGGTAGAGGACGAGAATCCCGCCAGAATAGCGTATGTAGGTAGAACTAGACTTTCCGACCGACATTCACGTCTAGACTACAAGAAAACTGTTCCTCATCCAGCACCAGAGCAAGGTTCTCTAGAACAAGTATTTCAAGCTACCGATCATATTCTGAAATCACGAATCGGTTATAGTGAGTTAAGTACTATGCATGAACAAAAACTAGCCCGATCAGCAGTCCGATGGATTACTGATTCTACCACTTTTCCAGACGAAATAGTGGCACAAATGTTTCTGAAACTGCCCCCAGCCGAGCAACGACTGGTGGGTATGTATATGATCCAGCACCTCATTACTCTGTATGAGGGTCAACATTCTGATCCAGGTCCGTTACACGATGTCCTGAACGAGTTACTCCAGTATAGATGGAAAGGTTTAGGTACCGATTTAATTAGTGTCATTCTAGAACAGCGCCACAAATATAGAACGTTCCTGAACCCGCATTTTGTTCATGTTTCACCTCCAGAAAGTAAACCCTTTTACATAGATAGACAGAATCCGTTACGAGAAGTACACCCAGTCAGGACAGCAGATGGTGAAATGCAACGAGTGTTTGTTTACACCCCGATTACAAAGATGGAACTCTTAGAAATGAAGAAATTAATTCCCTGTCACGACAAAGATCCAGCAGGGTTCCACCGAGAATTAAAGGACATGCTCCGTATGGGAGAATACACGTATCCAGATATAATTAAAATGTTAAAGGTCCTGTTGCCCGCAGGGGTATATGAAAAACTCAAGGAAAAAGAATGGGAGGTGGGAGAGAAAAAGATCGATTGGGCAGTTCTAGAAGCTGAAGATAAGATACGAGTACCAGGTACCGGTCTTGGAGAGAAATGTAAAGAATTACCTGAATTATTGATACAAGTTTTGCCAAGATTATTAGCAACTAAAAAGGAAGACTGGGATGCAATCTCAGCCTGTAAACAGAAACAAGACGAAGACACTAGTGATTTTTATTCTAGATTTGAGAAATGCTTTAGTACTAACAGTGGCCTCAAGACAAGTAGTGAGTCATACCCTCATCTTTTTGTTACTAAATTAGTCGAGAATTCAAGTCCACAAGTTAAGAATCGAGTTTTGAAAGTCGAAAGTACCTGGCAAGCTAATACCCCGTCCCAAATGTTACAGATGCTTCAGTATCACCAGAATAGAATCAGAGAAGAGCAAGATCATGAAAGAAAACGTATGAAAGACACGAAAATGAAAGTACTAGTTGCACAATCTGTTCCTCAAGACAGTCAGAAGAGGGGTACGAATCAAGCCAGTCATCCTGCAGCTCCCGTTAAAGGGACCTGTAATTATTGTAAACAGCCAGGTCATTTCATAAACGAGTGTGCAGTTCTGAAACATAACATAGCTACCGGTAAGACTAAAGAAAGACCACGTCCGCCTAGACAAGAACAAGTTTCACAGACTTCTCAGCCACAGAATGCACAACAGACAGTTCCAGCACCGCAGCCTATTGCTGCAACACAGCATGTTACACAGCAGATGTACCAGTATGCACAGTCCGAGTATCCAGAATATCAGCCATATTCATGAAACAGCCTAGAGAGGGAGGTAGGCTTGCCTCTCATCGAGATTCCTGTAGATCAAGAAGGTCCCTATGTTCATAGTCAAGTACTAGGGAAAGACAGAAAGTTTCTGATTGATACAGGGGCAAGTAGGACCACCATTAGTCATGCCGAAGTTCCAGGGGCTCCGCTCTCAGGCTCTAGAAATGTTTCCCTTGGATTTTCAGGAAAGCCTATTGTAAACGACATATCTAAGCCAGTTACTCTAGAAGTAGGTCCATTGTCCCGCACTACTGATCTGTTACTTACGAAGTCATGTCCAGAAAATCTGTTAGGTATTAAAACACTGAAAGAATTAGGTGCAGTTATTTGCTGCTCCCCAGAGGGAATACGACTGTTTTTACGTGACTTCAAGGGTCACTATGTATTACGAGATTTTGATCCGAGATTGTCTCATGTTCCACCGCATCTATGGGCGCAAGGTCCAACTGATGTTGGCTTCATGCAAATCACACCCCATCGTGTGACTCTCAAACCAGGTGTAGTGTTACCACGAATCAGACAGTACAGACTGCCACCTGAGGCTGTAACAGCCTTATCCAAAATTATTGACGAGCTCATGGCTCAAGGAGTAGTTGTAGAAACTGACTCCAATGTATGTAATTCTCCGATCATTCCAGTCATGAAACGTACTGATCCAAATGCACCCCCAGTATATCGATTAGTGATTGACCTTCGAGAACTCAATAAATGTATTATTCCTCAGTACCCAGTTGTCCCAGATATCTCTTCCCTACTGACAGCCATTGATTCCGAAGCCTCATTTTTTTCAGTCATAGACCTCAAGAACGCGTTTTTCAGTGTCCCCATTCATCCAGACAGCCAGTTTATTTTCGGATTTTGTTTAAATGGAAGGAGCTATATGTTCACACGAGCTCCTCAAGGTTTCACAGAAAGTCCTAGTATTTACAGTCAAGCACTTAAGAGACAACTAGACAACATTCACATGCCAACAGACACTGCCCTGCTCCAGTATGTCGACGATCTACTGATCACAGCCCGTTCTGAACGTGCTTGTGAGCGAGCATCACTTACAGTCCTGTATTTCCTTGCCGAGATGGGGCACAAGGTGTCCCCTTCGAAGCTTCAATTCTGTGTCCAGCAAGTGATCTATTTAGGCCACTTACTGTCCAAGAGGGGTAGGCAGTTGACACCAGACCGTATCCAGCTAATAGCGAGTCTTCCTCAGCCCAAGACCCAGAAGGAGGTACGTGCTTTTATCGGCCTCACTTCTTACTGCAGACAATGGATTCCTCAGTATGCATTTCTAGCCAAGCCACTGATACAGTTAACGACACAGGAGGCAGCTGTATCGACTGTCCTCCCTTGGACATCTGAACATACACTTAGTTTCAATGAGTTAAAGAAAGCTTTATGCCAAGCTCCAGTTCTAGCTACACCGAACTACAGTAAGCCTTTTACACTTTTCGTCACAGAACGTGAAGGTACAGCATTATCTGTTCTCTCACAAGATCAAGCAGGACAATACAAGCCCTGTGCTTATTTTTCGAGCACACTAGATCCTGTAGCCCAGGCTCTGCCTGCGTGCCTCAAGTCAGTTGCAGCCACAGCACTAGCGATCAGACAAAGTGATTCCATAGTATTAGGACATTCCTTGACTGTACAAGTTCCACACTCCGTGGAAGTTCTTTTAAACCGAACACAGACTCAGCACTTGACAATTGCACGTTTAACAGGTTATGAACTGACACTGTTCCAGCCACACATAGAAATCAGACGCTGCAACGTTCTAAATCCTGCTACACTGTTACCGTCAGTTAATTCGAATCCTGCCACACACGACTGTGTGGAAGTAGTTAACACTATGACTAAGCCAAGACAAGATCTGACAGATATTCCATTACCAGATCCCGACCTGACACTTTATGTGGATGGTTCATGTATGAGAACAAGTACAGGAGAACTAGTAGCCGCGTATGCAGTGACTACAGACACTGAGGTTATAGAAACACATCGTATTGACACTCTGTCCGCTCAAGCAGCAGAGCTAGTTGCTCTGACTCAAGCCTGCATACACGCCAAGAACCTGAAAGTTAATGTTTACACAGATTCACGCTACGCATTTGGAGTCGTACACGACTTTGGAGTGCTCTGGCAGGAGAGAGGTTTCATGACTTCTCATGGAACCAAGATTCAGCATGGTCTCCTTATTCAAGCTCTGTTAGATGCCATACACTTACCGACATCTATTGCTATCATGAAATGCAAAGCACATACGAAAGTTACAGACATTGTTTCCCAAGGTAATGATCTAGCAGATCGCACAGCCAAGCTTACAGCACAGACTCCAGACATTTCAGTTAATCTGACACAGACACATACTCCAGATCCGACTACATGTATGACAGTTAAGGACCCCACTCAAGATGTCATAGATATCCAGTTACATGCTACTCCCGATGAAATCAAGAAATGGTCCGAACAAGGAGGGGTCCAGACAGATCAGGGATGGGTAACGAAGGGAAAAGCCACATGGTTTCTCCCCGACTCCATGGTTCAAGTCATTATCAATACCGCACATAGTCCAGCACATTTAGGAGAAAAAGCTATGTTAGATAGTATCCAGAACATTTGGTTCAACAAGCATTTACGAGCTGCAGCCAAGCAGAAAGTCCGTACCTGTATGATATGTTGCCAGTTTAATCCAGGTAAAAGTGTCCCGGTGGAACAAGGTGGTTTCCAGCCCCCTGACCACCATTTTGAAGTCCTCCAGATGGATTATATTCAGATGGAGCGATGTCGAGGTTTCAAGTATGTCCTTGTAGTTGTATGCGCTTTGTCCAGGTGGACAGAAGCATATCCAGTTCCAGATTACACAGCCACGACCACTGCCAAGCAGTTGGTTCGTGAATTCTTCCCCCGCTACGGACTCCCTAGGGTCGTATATTCTGACAACGGCCAGCCATTCTCATCTGAGCTTATGAAACATATTTCCCTTTTGTTAGGGTACCAGTGGAAGTTCCATTGTGTACGCCATCCTGAAGCAGCCGGTCTCGTAGAGAGACATAATCAGACCCTGAAAATCCGCATCGCCAAAATATGTAAAGAGAAAGGTGTGGACTGGCTAGTAGCTCTGCCAGTCGCTTTGTTTTATATGCGCATGGTCGCACATTCCAGATCAGGTCTGTCCCCGTACGAGGTCGTATTCGGCCGCCCCCCTAATATGTGGGGTACACCTAGACCCCGAAGTATTACAGATGTTTCAAGTAATATGCTGACAGATTACCTAGCTTCCTTGATGTCTGCCCTACACTCTTGTCGTTCACAGGTTGCCGCCGCTTTCCCAGACAATACCGAGGTGGCACCGCATGAAATCGTTCCCGGATGCATGGTTCTTGTCCGGAATTTTGATCGTTCAAGTCCGCTGGAGCCCCGCTGGAAGGAGCCCAAGCAAGTCCTCCTGGCCACCCGTACTGCCGTCAAGCTGGAAGGCAGGAAGGGCTGGGTCCACCTGTCTCATGTGAAAAGATTTTACGGACTAAAGACTGTTTCCAAGAACATTTCCGAGGATTTTAAGGATTGCCAAAGTACTATTCTTAAGGACTGTCCCGCAAAAGACAATGATACAGATTCCTCCCTGTTAGAGAAAACTCCACAGCAGGAGTACAAGCTAAAATTAAGGTCTAGTAAAATAAGTCAGCCAGTTTGATTGTCTAAGTCCTCCCCTAGGTGAAACGGTTAGACCGGTTTCTGACATGTATAAAATAGACCCCCATAGTGAGAGAGTTAGTCAAAACTCAATCCGATGTATCGTTTTTCTAAGTTTCATATTGTTTTTCAGCCTTATGTTTACCTGCACAAGTTATGCATTTTATTTGTATTTTCCAGTTTCTCATGTAAATAAGTCTGCCAATGCTACAGTAGAGCACACGTTTAGTGATCTACCTCCTCATGAACTATCTTATCGTCTTGCTATGCGTAATAATTCCTTTATCCGCATGTTACATTATTCACACCAGACCAGCAATGCCACTAATTGTTGGGTGTGTGGTCGACTCCCCCCTTTCCAGACACCGAAGGGAGTTCTGCCACTCTTTCCTTATCCATTTTCACATAATGGTTCGTGTGGAGCATGGTCCACGTTAACGCCAGACAGATATGTCTTTTCTTAACAGTACATGTTTCCCAGACAAGCAAGGTCTTCCCCACAGAACAGGGTTAGATCTAGAAAATGAAGTTTATAATTTAGGTAATTATTCTTCGAATTTCATGGTCCTGAATGTTCAGTCTGATACTACTCTAGACTTACCTGCTATGTCAGTACTACCCGTTAAAGGCGAATTATGTGTCCGAAATACTGGTTCCGTACATGTAGGCCATAGTGATTGTACTACTATTGTCAAGTATAGTGACAGTAGGAAATCTATTTTTAAAGCTTCACGTCATTCTTATTTTGTTTGTGGTCAGACCGCATATGTTCGTCTGCCCCTCGATTGGGAGGGAACCTGTTACATTGCATTCCTACTGCCACCAGTTTTTCTAGCCCCACCTGACTACCATAGGAATTCCCACCTAGTACATACTAGACACAAAAGAGACCTCCCGATTGTCGATTATACTGAAACTGCTCTAGAACAATACATAGATATCAATAAAGGTGTCTTCCCCTACTTAGGTACTGTCGTGAATAGTAAACTGATACGTAGATTAACGAGAACCCTTGAAGCAGTAGTGATTGAGACTACTTCTGCTCTAGGTAACTTAACCGAAGAACAATCCTTTATGGGAATTGTCATGCTCCAGAATCGTCTCGTCCTTGACGTCATACTGGCCGATAGGGGCGGGGCATGTAGAGTCATCGGATCTAGTTGCTGCATTTTCATTCCTAATAACGCGCCGTCTGTTTATTCAGCTATTACCAGACTCCATAAAATTGCCCATATGTTACACCAAGATCCAGGCACCTGGACATGGTCCGGTTGGTTCTGGAATATAATTTCCGCCTGGGGATGGAAAGTATTGTCATTTCTGGGTATTGCAGTAGCGATCATATTCAGTTGCTGCCTCTGTATACAATGTGGCCCTGCGATTTGTGGCATTTGTGCTACCTCTTGTATTCCTAGTCCCAAGTCCCGTTCTAAATCCCGTTCCAAGACAATTCGAGACGAGCAAATGATACTGTATGAAATGATAGATGGTATCATGAATATTGATGTTTCCTGATGGAAACGTAGTGACAAGGAGGGAATGTGGAAAAGTAAATTTTGCCATGTTCTGTGTCCCTACGTGTTCCCCATCTTATGCTATGTGTGCATGATTAATATGCATATGTATCCCCCATGTTTGATTAAAGACGCAATTACAGTTGTGTCCATCTCTAGTATGCCAGTTCCCAGTTCTCGTGAAAGCTACGAGTATTAGGCCTAAGTAAAGCTACGTTGCCACGTTTCTCAGTGTGCACGTTATTTCATTGAAAAGTCCCCGTTTCTAGGCCTCAAAAGGGCCCGGACACCAGATTCAGCTCCTGTCTCCTGAGCCCTCGCTGAGGAGCGATACAGCCCCCACCTGTATCCTCGACCCTTCACTTACTTCCTGCCTCGCAGTGCCCGGCTCGGCCTGGCTCTGCCTACGAGTCTGCCAAGAGTATGTTATGATTCTAGTTATCAGTCCAGCCCTCCTTCTCTGCATTCCTAAGCTACTGAATCGCATCAATAGTTTCCGTCACAGTCTAGCCTTTACGTCTCCATGTAAGGGAAATACTGCATTTAATGGTCATTTAATATTCTTCATCACGCACTACATGTAGAATAATGCATGCTCCAGTCTTAGAGTCTGTTAGCCTCTCCTCTCCTGACTCTTAGTTTATATCAACATGTCCTCTAAACATTAGATACTAGATAGGGTTTAGGTACATGTCGCCCTGACTCTCCAGACTTCAGTCTTTACTCCTAGCGCAGAGTTCATAGCCCCCAGTTTCTCCTAGTAACACGTCATTGTCAGTTTGCGCGCACCATTAGGTTAGAGGTCCCGGCTCCTTAGGTAGCCCCCTCCATGTTTCCACCCCATTTATGACATATTCTGTTACGTTTACATCACATGTCTATGTATACGCCTCTTGTTACACCCACTTTCACCCTTATCTTCCGCGACTGCTATTGACCACACCCACTGCTCCGCCTACTGTATTCACTGTAATGCAACTGTTTTAGTATATATGCTTGTGCATTGTTATTAAAAGTTATCCTTTCCCTTGATCCTGCCCCCGGCAGCGCTGCCATCCTGTTCCCGTGCAGGTTGTCCTGTTCCTGTCCTTTTATGCTGTATTAAACCTGCAAACTCCTACTACCTCGAATCTTGACTCTTATTTATTGAGCTATCTGTTATTGCTATGTCCAGTCAAACCTAGATCCGGTATTATTTATTTATATACCACAATCTGACACTGTTCTGAATCTCCTAAAGCATTTGTAAAGGTGAGTTATGATTCATTTAGATAGAGAGTTCAGATTAAGAAGCAAATAGGACCTGTGTTGTGTTCCTAAAATGGTAATTGAAAAACGATTTTAGTGCAAATCAATGGGTTTCAGTAGTGAAAATGAATGCTTGTATATAGGATCTGTGCAGTGTTTCTAAAATGTTAATTGAAAAACGATTTTAGTGCAAAACAATGGGTTTTAGTAGTGAAAATGAATGCTTGTAAATAGGATCTGTGCTCTGTTCATAAAATATTAAATAGAAAATGATTTTAGGGTAAATTAATGGCTTTCAGTAGTGAAAATGAATGCTTGTACATAGGACCTGTGTTCTGTTCATAAAATGGTAATTGGAAAACGATTTTAGTGCAAATCAATGGCTTTAACATTTTTAAGAAGGAATAAATAGTATGTGCATAATTATATAACAATATTTGAATCTTTTACAAACATGTTACTTGTTTTACCTCAGATTGGGAAGCAGACTGAGTTTCTTTGCTGTTGGTTTGTTTAATTTTTTGGGTAATGCTTGGTAGTAATGTTTGCAAGAGATAGGAAATGTATTTTGTAAAATAGTGACTTTTCAAGACTGAAATGGAATGATTGTACATAGGACCTGCACTGTGTTTCTAAAATGTTATTGAAAAATCGATTTTGGTGCAAATTAATAGCTTTTACATTTTTGAGAAAGAATAAAAAGTGTGTGCATGATTAAATAAAATAATTTGAAGCTTTCACAATCATGTCACCTGTGTTATCTCAGATTAGGAAGCACACTGAGCTTCTTTGCTGTTGGTTTGTGTTATTTTTTTGGTAATGCTTGGTAGCATTGTTGGCAAGAGAGATGAAATGTATTTTGTAAAATAGTGAGTTTTCAGTAATGAAATGGAATGTTTGTACTCCAGCAATGCATCCTTTCACATGGGGAAAGCTGCATGTGAAAGCGTTTGCCTCAGTCTTACGCCTGCTGTGAGGCAGGCGCCAGATTTTAACGTAACAGTGTCCTAAAAGTGATGCAGTGAAATCTCATAGATTTTACTGCGTCACTATTATGAGGCTTTTTGCGGGGGAATGCCCCCTCTGTGTACATTACACCTGACAGAAGTATAATGTGGCGCAGAGGTTTAAAAATTGACGCATCTACCTACATGCGTCACTTTTTAAATATGGCGCAAAAAGGTACATGTTTTATGCCGCCGATGCGTCACAAAAAGTGACGCATTAGCAGTGCAAAACTGACGCAGGGCCTCATAAATGAGGTTCATCTTTTTTTGCACACTACTCCAGTTTAGTCCTGTCCACTGCACTCTTGGACACAAGCCTCACCTTTTGTGCTCCCCTGGACAGGCTTCATCTCATCTGTACTCCTGCTTTGGTGTCAGAATCCTATCACATGGGGAAAGCCCTATGTGAAAGCGTTTGCCTCAGTCTTATGCCTGCTGTGAGGCAGGTGCAAGATTTTGGTGTAACAGTGTCCTAAAAGTGACGCAGTGAAATCTCATAGATTTCACTGCGTCACTATTACGAGGCTTTTTGCGGAGAAATTACCCCTCTGTGTACATTACACCTGACAGACGTATAATGTGGTGCAGAGGTTTAAAAAATGATGCATCTACCTACATGCGTCACTTTTTAAATATGGCGCAAAAAGATACATGTTTTATGCCGCCGATGCGTCACAAAAAGTGACGCATCAGCAGTGCAAAACTGACGCAGGGCCTCATAAATGAGGTTCGTCTTTTTTTGCACACTACTCCAGTTTAGTCCTGTCCACTGCACTCTTGGACATAAGCCTCACCTTTTGTGCTCCCCTGGACAGTTTTCATCTCATCTGCACTCCTGCTTAGGTTTCAGAATCCTATCACATGGGGAAAGCCCCATGTGAAAGCGTTTGCCTCAGTCTTACCCCTGCTGTGAGGCAGGTGCAAGATTTTGATGTAACAGTGTCCTAAAAGTGACGCAGTGAAATCTCATAGATTTCACTGCGTCATTATTACGAGGCTTTTTGCGGAGAAATGACCCCTCTGTGTACATTACACTTGACAGAGGTATAATGTGGCGTAGAGGTTTAAAAAATGACGCATCTACCTACATGCGTCACTTTTTTAATATGGCGCAACAAGGCACATGTTTTATGCCGCCAATGCGTCACAAAAAGTGACGCATCAGTAGCGCAAAACTGACGCAGGGCTTTATAAATAAGGCTCATCTTTTTCTTGCACACTACTCCAGTTTAGTCCTGTCCACTGCACTCTTGGACACAAGCCTCACGTTTTGTGCTCCCCTGGACAGGCTTCATCACATGAGTATTCCTGCTTAGGCCTTATAATTTTTTTTTAGAATAACATTTGAAAAACAATGAAAAGGTCATATGTCTAAGCTTTTCATTACATTACTAAAATATTTTTGCTGCAAATTAATGAGTTTTACATTTTTTAGAAAGTTTAAATAGTAGGACCTGCACTGTGTTTCTAAAATGTTATTGAAAAATCGATTTTGGGACTAATCAATGAATTCTACATTTTTGAGAAAGAATAAATAGTGTGTGCATGATTACATAAAAAAATTTGAACTTTTCACAATCATGTCACCTGTGTTACCTCAGATTAGGAAGCACACTGAGCTTCTTTGGTGTTGGTTTGTGTTATGTTTTTGGTAATGCTTGGTAGCATTGTTTGCAAGAGAGAGGAAATGTACTTTGTAAAATAGTGAGTTTTCAGTAATGAAATGGAATGGTTGTACTCCAGCAATGCATCCTTTTACATGGGGAAAGCTGCATGTGAAAGCGTTTGCCGCAGTCTTATATCTGCTGTGAGGCAGGCGCAAGATTTTGACGTAACAGTGTCCTAAAAGTGACGCAGTGAAATCTCATAGATTTCACTGCGTCACTATTAAGAGGCTTTTGGTGGAGAAATGACCCCTCCGTGTACATTACACCTGACAGAGGTATAATGTGGTGTAGAGGTTTAAAAAGTGACGCATCTACCTACATGCGTCACTTTTTAAATATGGCGCAACAAGGCATATGTTTTATGCCGCCAATGCGTCACAAAAAGTGACGCATCAGTAGCGCAAAACTGACGCAGGGCTTTATAAAAGAGGTTCATTTTTTTTTGCACACTACTCCAGTTTAGTCCTGTCCACTGCACTCTTGCACACAAGCCTCACGTTTTGTGCTCCCCGGTACAGGCTTCATCACATGAGCAGTCCTGCTTAGGCCTCATAATTTTTTTTAGAATACAATTTGAAAAACAGAGAAAAGGTCATATGTATAAGCTTTTCATTACACTACTGAAACATTTTTGGGGCAAATTAATGTCTTTTACATTTTTGAGAAAGAATAAATTGTGTGTGCATGATTACATAAAACATTTGACCTTTTAACAATGATGTCACCTGTGTTACCTGAGATTAGGAAGTAGATTGTGCAGATGAGGTGAGACATGTCCAGAGGGACAGAGGAGGTGAGGTCTATGTTCAAGACTGTAGTGGGACAGAGGCCTTCCCCGGGAAGCATAGGTGGTGAAGCCTGTGTATAAGAGTGCAGTGGACTAGACTTCATGAAGTCTATCCCCTACTGGACTCTTAGACACAGGTCTCATCTTCTTTGTACCTGTGGACAGAGCTGTCTTCCACTATACTCTTCAATACAGGCCTCACCTTTTGTGCACTCCTGGAGAATCCTCACCTGATCTGTAACCCTGAATAGATCGTTTGCTTTTTGTCATTGCTTTGTTGAGATTTCAAGAGTAAGCAAACATGCCCTCAAGGGAAAGGAGAAGAAAACAACATAACCGCCAAAAAACAAAAACAGCAACGGAATTACAGCACTCTTCCACAACAAATACTTCAAAAAACAGGAACCAAGCTCCTGGTAAGACAACTAAGTCTTTCATACGGAACATATGTACATCAAAAAAAATGTTGGACAGCATGTAGAAAAAGAGAATGAGAGAGTAAATTTGAAAAGGAAGGAGAGAACCTCAAAGAATCCTACAACTGGAGCAGGAGAGAATAATATGTATAGGAATAGAAGGCAGAATCATTTTAGAGACATTCGTAAACGAATGTTTCGCAATAGGGTGGTTTTAAATTTGTTAAAAAACATTAGGAAAGGTAAACAGCGAGCTCCTTTTTATAAGAAAAAGAAAAGTGTAGAGAAGATTGTTGATCAGGCTTTTGAAGTTAAGAAAAAATTATTTATTTTAATAATCAATAGAATTAGGACACTTAACAAGACAATTGATGTTTTCAAATCGAACAGTAGATGGAAAAGAGTAATTAATCGGACTAATTTTTGTAAAGTTTTTTCAGGAGAATGGATGCACAGTTCAAGTTGTGAGCCATTTTTTAATGAGGAGAGTTACTTCCAGGAGAATGATTTAGTGCATGCAGTTGACACTTGTGGTCGAGCGTATGAAGTAAAAGACGGTTGTCCGATTGAAAAAAAGAAACTTGTGCCCAGAGAACCAGAAGAGGTGTTAACTGATGAAGTTTTAGGGAGACGTACTAAGGGTCCAGTGTACACTTGGAAGTGTAGTCGTATTTGCAGTGTGCGTCAGGAATCAATTGATTTGTTTTGTAATTTCTTACGTACATATAGTAAGAAAAGTCTAAAGCAGAAAGTGAAGTTGTTGCAAGACTTAGATCCTTGCAGAGTGAGAGAAAACACAGGTTTGCAAGGGCATTCACTGGATTGTCTTTCTAGAAAAGTCTGTCAGAGTGTTTTTCATCATTTTAGGATGTTAGCAGCGCATCATACCAAAATGAGGAAATTAGTGAGAATGTTGTATTATGCAAAAAGTCCAGCACTTAAGCTTAAACAATTAAACAGTGCTCTTTTGCATGGAACTGAATTAGATGTGAAGAAGATTTGTGAAGAAATTGAGATTTGTTATTTTGGTGAAAAAGAGGATAGTGTAGAAATTGACACAGCAATTCAAGGTAATGTGGAAGACAATGTACAGATTTTAAGTACAGAAAAGTTTGAGCAGGAAATTACCAGGTTTAAGGTGAAATCAAGTGAAAGGCCGAATTTTACTTGTGTGTGTTGTCGACGAAGTCATTATAAGCATCAAACTAGATTAGTTGATTTATACGTAAAAAGTGAAAAGATGAATAATTATGAGTGGAAGGATTTTGCAACTTATTTGTGGGTTGAGAATTGTTTTGATTTGAGTTCTGATCAGCGTATGTGTAAATATTGTTATGATAAATTAAATCAAAACAGAATGCCTGCTAGAGCTGTTCATAATAATCTGGAGTTGGTAGACATTCCCCGTGAATTGATGGATTTAAATACATATGAGTCTATTTTGATTCAATGTGTCCACCCTTTTCAGGCAATTGTTCGCATGGAGCCTAAGATAGGGAAATTGCCTCCTACAGATTTGCAGAGAGGATTAAAGGGAAGAGTTGTTTATTTGCCTCTTGATTTCAAAAAAAATATTGATACAATTGGCATAGAAAAAGTAGAAGAGGAACCTTTAGTTATTCTAGTTAATGGGGTTCCGACAAAGAGTAAGAAAATCGATGTGTCTAGAAGTGAAGAAATATATGAACATTATACTGTTCATCCTTTGCATTCCAAAGAAGTAATGGGGAATGCAATTGAATTGTTTCAAATGAAAGCAGCAAAAGGAAGTCCCATTAGTGTATGGGAAGAAAGTTTGGAAGCTCGTTGTTTTCCACAGCTATTTCCAACAGGTCGAGGTGGACGATATGACGATCCTCCACTTCAAATTCCTGCATCTGAATATCGAACTGTAAGATTATATGCTGAAGATCCAAGGTTTCGTCAATGCATTCCCTATTTGTTTCATCTACTGTATGAAAGTGACTTGTCTGGGCTTTCTTATGCAGTAAACCATATACTGAAAAGTGGAGCACATCTGCAAAATGTTTCGGCGAGGGACTTTATGGAGAAAGTGAATCTGCAAGATAATATTTTAGAATCTCATCTAATCAATCTCATGGCATGTCAGCGTGGTACAAATGAGTATTGGTACCGTCGTCATGGGGAATTGAAATGTATGCTAAGAAACTTAGGAACTCCTACATGGTTCCTCACTCTTAGCTGTGCCGAGTATGCATGGGACGACTTACTTCAATTTCTACGAGAGGCAAATGCAAATATACAAAATATAGAATTCAAAACACCTGGAGAACTGTGTTCTTTGGATCCTGTGAATGTGTGCAGATATTTCAATCATAGATTTGATGCTATGATGTGTTTTATTACCAACATAAAAAATCCTCCCCTTGGAGAGGTTTTGGATTTCTTTTGGAGAAAGGAGTATCAAGCGAGAGGTGCTCCTGACATACATATGTTGTTGTGGATTAAAGATGCACCCAAATTTGGAACAGATTCGGATGAGACAGTGATGAGCTTCATTGAAGAGTATTCAACATGTGCTGTTCCGAAAACTACCGAAGAAAACAGTTTAAGGCAACAAGTTTTACGCTTTCAATCCCATCGTTGTGGAAAGTACTGTCGTCGAAAATTCAGAAACAAGGACAAGTTCTACACAAAATGTCGTTTTGGCTTTCCACGACCAGTGATTTCTAAAGGAAGAGTAAATAATTTGATGTCTTCTCTGCGACATACTGTGACGAGGAAATCACCAAAAAATACATACAATTTAAAAAGAAACGAAGAGTCCAAGTACATCAACGACTACAACCCAGTGATTTTGTCCATGTGGAATGCTAACATGGATATTCAATTTGTTGCTGACAACTCTATTGCTGTGGCTCGATATGTGACGTCTTACATCACAAAAAAAGAAAAGACAGAACTGAAGGAAATGTGGGAGGACATTTCACATGAAAAGAGTCTAAGCAAGAAATTATACAGTTACAGTCTGAAGATGTTGTCGCATCGAGAAATTGGAGCATTCGAATGTTCTGATCGATTGTCGTCAGCAAGTCTCTATGCCAAATCCAGAACCATCATTTGGGTGAGTCTAGGTCTTGCTGCAACATGAAACCGAGTTTTGAAATCTGTGCAAGAAATAGAGTATTTGGCGGAGAAAGAACCAGAAAGTACAGATATTTTGAAGACAAACATGTTGGATACATACTATCCAAATAGAAGTAGTCATCTTGAGAACAGTTGTTTGTATGAAGTTCTGCAAAAATATATTTATAAGAGAACCATCAGAGAAGATATTAACAATGGAATATATGCTATCATTGGGTGTGAAGGATGTCTAGTGAGACAGAAAAAAGGCCATTTGATTAATCATCGAAAATTGAGTTGCGAAAATCCAGAGAAAAGGGAATTTTACTATTTAGCTCTTTTGCAACTCTTTAAGCCATAGCGTACAGAAGAGGAACTACTTGGAGATTTTCTGTGTTACGAAGATTCTTTTAATGCAATCAAGGATACCATAGAAAGCCCTGTTTTTCCAAATTATCTTCAAATGTTGAACGAAGAAATAGAGCAAGAAGCCACAATTGCTGCAGAGATTGCTAGAGACAGTTCTCAAGACAGTCAGAGTTCTGCTTCATTGAGTCAGGATCCACTTGGAGGACCAATTATACAAAATGAAGTTGCCAATGCCATGGATGAGGTGGAAAGAGCTATGGAACAAGCTCAAGATGATGTAGTTAACTTAGAAGATTTGGTGAAACAATTAAACCTTGAGCAGAAACAGATATATGACGAAGTCACAGATCAGGTTGAACATGGATTCACTCATGAGAAAAAAGAGTGCTTATGTACATCTTTTAAACCAGTCCAACTGTACGTGAGTGGAGAAGCGGGAACTGAAAAAGTTTTCTGATTAAAGCAATTGCAACTTATCTGCAGAAAAGGACTGAATCACCGCTGTCTTGTGTTGTTACCGCTCCAACTGGGCTGGCTGCACATAACATTAAAGGGATTACTTTACATCAGTTACTGATGCTGCCAGTGGAGCATGATAACAAATTGTAATATCACAAGCTATCTGGAGATGTGTGTTCCGAAGTTTCGAGAGTCCTGAAGAAAATGAAACTTCTTATCATTGATGAAGTAAGCATGGTGTCAAATATAATGCTTGCTTTTGTGCATTTGAGAATGCAAGAAATTCTTAGAACAGACTATGATGTCTTATTTGGAGGAAAACACATTATTGTTTTTGGAGATCTACTGCAGTTGACTCCAGTGAAAGGACAACCTGTGTTCAAAATGCTCACGCATGAAGATACCAGGAAGTGCCTAGGAAGCATTGGAAAAGTTAATATATGGTTAAACTTCAAAAATGCAGAACTGCTTCAAAATATGCGGCAGGCAAAGGATGAAGATTATAAAAATATTTTACAAGATGTAAGAATCGGAAAAGTAAGTCAGCAAGGGAAAGAAGCTTTACATGGATGATTAATTTCAAATTTGTACCCAAATGAAAACATTCTTCCAGAGAATATTTTTAAGAAAATTAACGAGAAGAAATCTGGCATATGTTTGATGTCAACTCTGAAAGAATGTTCCATGTTCAACAACAAAATGTTAAAGTTAGAAAATGAAGAGATAGTGAAACTGGAAGCTACAGATAAAATAGAGCATATGGGAGCAACAATTATTTTGTCTGAAAATTTGAAATCAAAATTGGATTCATTAGAGAAGACTATATCTAAAACTGCTGGTTTTGAAAAGACTCTGAATGTGTGTTTAAATTGTCGTATCATTTTGAGAAGGAATTTAAATGTTGAAAGAGGTCTGGTAAATGGAGCAATGGGTCATGTTGTTGGTTTTGTGAATTACAAAAATAGAGATGGAATTGAAATTTTAAAAATTAAATTTGATGGCATTGATGAAATAGAACAAATTTGTCGTTCTTCAGCTAGATTTTTGCTCGTGAAAGACTTATATGTTCGCCGAAAACAGTTTCCTATTTGTTTGGCACATGCGGTGACAATTCATAAGTCTCAAGGTTTAAGTGTAGATAGCGCTTTGGTGAACATTGGAAGTTCTGTGTTTAAAGAGGGTATGGCATATGTGGCATTATCACGAGTCAGAACTTTATCAGGATTGTACTTGATTGAGTGTGATGACACAAAGATTTGTGCAGATCTACATTGTGTTAAAGAATACAATAGGTTAAGAAGAGAGTATGCTCCACATTTGCCTCAATATCCTCTGATTGAAAAACGTGTGGTAGGCCGAAAAAGAAGAAATGAGAGTAATTGCAGTGAGGTAGTAGCAAAAAGACAAAAAGTAGACGAAACTGTAATTGTAAGCAGAAGGAAAAAGGATTCTGTTGAAGATGTTGTTGGATTTCAGTTTGAAAACAGTTCTGGTGTCAACTGCTATGCTAATGTAGTGGTTAATGTTGTTTTTTTTCTTCAAAATATACAAGAACAGATTGTTGAAAATCGGGATCAAAGATTCTGTTGTTTGTTGAATTCCGTGTTTGAGAAATGTACCAGTGATAGAGCAAAAATAGAAAGTGTTTCAGAAATTCGAAATCTTCTAGACATATATACTGGTCAAAATCAATTTTCACAGAATATTCAGCAGGATTGTCAGGAATTTTTAATGTATATGTTTGATGTATTGGAAGATGAAGGTGTAGATATAACAAATCTTTTTAGCCTTTCTTATCAATGGCAGCATGACTGCGACAACTGTACTTTATCAAGTACTACTAGAATAGACACTGAAAGATTTATATATTTGACTTTACCAGACTGCAAATCAGTGCCTTTTAATAATCTAGTTAAAGCAGCAGATCACAATATGGTGTGTCCCCAATGTAAGTCTACAATGCTGTCCACATTATTTCTACAAAATTATGGTCAGTATGTCATTTTAATGTTCCAACGATGTAGACCTGATGGAACTAAATTGACAACTTCTATTAAAAATTTCGTGGCTTCACAGTTATCGATATCAGGAAGAACCTTTGCAACTGCAGCTATTATTTTTCATGATGGTCCTTCTACAACATCAGGGCATTACACATGCTATTTAAAAAGTTGTAAAGGTTGGACCCAATGTAACGACACTCATTTGACTTTCAAACAACGTTTGCCTTTTGGCTTAAAAAATTCATACCTAGTGTTTTTACAACCAAAATTTAGGGAAAGGTAATTGGCCTATGAAGACGGGAGCAGTTAATAAAGGTTATTTTGCTGTTTAAAAATATATTCTGAGTAAAAGTGATCCGGGTAATATAAAAAATTGACTTGTCATATAGGTACTGTAAGTGGATCTCATAGTAAGTGATATTAGTATTATACAAAATGATGAACATGAGTGAGTCAGAGATGGTTTTACAAATACTTAAATATTGTGAAAATGTTGTAGAGCCTTTCTTTTAGAACGTCGGAAAAAAGGTCATTTCAGAGTTTCTTTGAATTAATTTGAAAATATACTCATACATCTGACACTATTTGGCCAAAAGGAAAGGTACAGGAATGAGTAAAGAGTCATGACTGAAAAAAAGGAGTGTATGAAAATAATGAAAATATTTCAGATGTTTTTGGAGCTTTTCTTCTAGAAAGTCGATGAAATGGATTTTTTACTGAACAGCAAAGTACTTTGCAACGAGAAAAGGACCTCCATGATATACTATTTGGCCTCAAGGAAAAGTAAGTCAATCAAAGATTAGTGTACATTTGTCACTTATCAGTATCTACCTTTTTTTTAAAACACAATCTTTTAGATTGTGGTTTTTTTTTCCCGCTGTCATATGATGAGTAATTTGAACTCACTGTTTTAAGTGAAATTCAATATATTCTGAGAACAGCAAAAATAAACTATGTAACATGTTGTACAAGTTATTCTATACTTTGGATTGTCTAAATTAAATTGTATTCCCATTCTCTGACACTCACTTTCCTTTTTCCATCCTCTTTCAGCTCTTTTTACTCACTTATAATGTCTTTCTCTCACTCTCTGTAACCCCCGTTCCTTTACTCCACTTCTTTGACAAGCCCTCATTCTCATTTCAACTGTCTGCATCCCCTCTCTCCCTTGCATAACTTTTCAGCTTTCAGTCTCTCTGCTTTACTTCCCTTTTCCGTATTTTCCTCCTTTGCTCTTTTAGTAATTCCTGTTTACTCACTCAGCAGTATTATCGCACTCTATCACTATAAATCACCCACTCTCCCTCGCTTATCTTTGTTTGCTCCTTACTTTTGACCTTTTCTCTCTATTTTTCGTTCACTACTTCTATGTCCTCAGTGCCTCACTCTCCTTGTGTTATGTTCACTTGTGTTTATCTTTTCCGTCTCAGTCATTATCTTTTTACTTACTACTGTTTCCTGATTTAGTTTTGCTAACTCACATTGTTTTAGTATCTTTCTTACCTTCAGTTAATTTCTCTGTTCTTCTCTTCCTCTCTGTCAGTGAATCTATATGCCTTACTCTTAGTAATTTGCTCTCATTCTATTTCTTTTTTTCTCTTTTTATCCTTCTACCTTACTTTATTTCCCTTTCTGTGTCCTTCACTCTTACTTTATTTTAGATACACTGTTATGATTTTTAACGTCTTCATTTGTTTATTTTAATTTAAAATACACATTTTACTAATTATAACTTATTTTTTCTTCTCTCTTTCACAGATACAAAGTGCAGTAAAAAAATAATTAAAGTTACATTTATTATATGGTAAGTATGACTAAAAAAATGTACTTTGTCATCACCCTTTGCTTTAAGCTTACTAATATTTTCTCAACTAACCTCACTCCTGTGTCTTTATTCTGCTTCCCACACTTATTCTTATTCTCCATGTTTACTCCAATTTCCCTATTTCCTCTCTCGTATTCAACTTCTTTCAATCCCTATTCTTTACTTCACTTACCCTCTGTTCCCTTCCTTTGCTCCTTCACTCATTCTGTTTTTCTTAATTATTTACCTTACTCCTACACACACACCTCATCCCCCTCTCAACACATACACACACCTCTAACATACACCCCACAAACACCTCACACACACCTCATACACACAAAAAATCCCCCCCGCACACTCTTCACATACACACACACATTCCATACACACACATACATCGCACACATATACACCCCACACCCATACACTCCTCACACATACTTCACACACCCTCACCTCCACCCACACCAAAACACCCCACACAGCCACACCCACAGACACACCTTACACACCCACACCCACACCCCGACCTACACCCACTGACTCCCTATAAGTCACACACACTGCATTACTTATCTTTCTTTGCTGTTTCACTCAAACCCATTCAGGTACTGTTTTCTTTACTCTCTTTGTCCTTTCTCTTTGTCACTCCCCATGTCTTATCCTAATTCAATTTTTCACCCTCTTTCACCCCTCTTTACTTACACTAACTGGTCTTTTCTTACCCTCACTCACCGTTCTTCATTTATCCCGGTTACGCCACTACCCTTCATTCTCAATTTTTTACTGTCCTTTCTTTTTCTTTCAACACCCACTCACATTCTCCCACTATCTCTACTTTAGTCTTCTTACTCTCTCTTCCCTTCTTTTGCTCCTTTATTCATTTTACTTTTCTCACTTTCACCTTATTACACCTTCTCTGTTTTTTACTATGTAATAAACAATTCCTCTGTGTTCATCCTGTAGCTCTCTTTCTCTTAACATTACTCTGTTTGTGTTCTTCCCTCATGCTAACTCCTTCATTAAATTTTTTTTTTCTATTTTTTGGGGGGGCGCGCCCCAGTACGCGTACCCTAAGAAAAAAAAATTGACAGAGATTCATTAAAAATATAGGTTTATTTTTATAAATGAAAGGTAGTTCTAAAAAGAACTGTTTTTTTCTTCTTTTTGTTGTTTTATATTTTTTTAATGTTTTTTTGAACATTTTGTACTTTTTTTGGCTTTTCAAAACAGTTTTATATATTTTTTGTATTTTTTATGGGGAGAAACAAAAAACAGGGAATTGTAAATGGCTCAACAGGAGCAAAAAACAGAAAACGGAAAAAATTACTGTTTTTTGGGGCATTTGTGATTGTCACCAGCAAGGACGACGAGCTTCATGCTCTTTTCACCATAGGCGATGAGCTTGCCACATTCAATACATGTGATTCTAAAATCTGCAAATCGTGGTTGTATACAAGGCATCATCTCTGTTGTTTCTGGTCCCGATGGAGTGGGTTGTGTTCTTTTGGAGGTGGTCCTTGAAGACTGGGGGAGGTTACTGGCCAGTTCCCTGAGCTCTGCACGAGAATAGTTGTTGGGATGCTTCCGGGTCATATGTCGAATTATGGTATTATTACCAAATGAATATTTTTTGTTTGGGTTGCCCCTTGAGAGTTCTTCACCACAGATTAGGCAAGTTACCTTGGCCGCATTCACTTTTTTCTTGCCCTCTGGGTTTGAAAAAAACTCCCATACAATGTGTGACTTGGGCTTGTATGGGGTATTTTGTTCAGGCAGCCATCTTCTCCCCTCCTCCTCTTCCTCTTCCTCCTCCTCCTCTTCTTGACCACCAATGTACTGTTGTGGTGGTCCTCTTGGTGGTGGTGGTGGTGGTGGTGCAGATGCTCCAGCTGTTGCAGCTACAGTAGCCATTTCAAGGTACAAAATATAACACAAAGATATCCAAACAGGTCTTCCTCAGTCAAAGGACAAAGTCAGAATAAGGAAAAAAGGTGGGGTATTTCATCATTTGGAAAAACAAAACTGTCCTGAACCAATGAGAAGTGTTATTTTCAGGTCACATGACCCGGGCTTTACTCATTTGGAAACCAAAACTGTTCTGCACCAATAGAAAGTGTTATTTTCAGGTCACATGACCCGACGCGCTTACGCTATGCGCCCCGGGGCGCGCCCGTAGTCGCGCTCCAGGGCGTGCCCCGGGGCACGCAGCGTAAGCGCGTTGAGATGTTGCGCGATCGTATGCGCACGCGTGCTTCTGGGTGCGCTTACGCTGTGCGTCATATGACGCATCACGCGTCTACGCGATACGTCACGATGTTGTTTTTGTTCACGAGAATAGCGCTAACGGGACGCTCCCCAGTACGCGCCCCAGGGCGCGCCGCGATCGTATGCACATGCGTGCTTTCGGGTACGCTTACACTGCGCGTCATATGACGCATCACGCGTCTACGCGATACGTCACGATGTTGTTTTCATTCGCGAGAATAGCGCTAACGGGACGCTCCCCGGTACGCGCCCCAGGGCGCGCCCCAAGTTAAAAAAATAAATAAAAATATTTGACATAATTATACAATATAAAATTTGTTTTAAAATGTATTATTTTTTTATACCTATAAAGATTTGCTATTAAAAAACCATTGAAATTCACTGAAAAAACCATAGGTTTCACACCAGTTATAGTTAGGAATTAGCATTTAAAAAACCTATTAAATTCACTGAAAAAACCATAGGTTTTACACCAGTTATAGTTAGCTGGAAGTTTTACTCGCATAAAACCATTGAAATTCCCACGTTATAGTTAGTTGGACTCACTATAACTTGCGCGTGCAATGCACTGCTGATGACGTCACATATTACATCACTCATGACATGGTCAGTGACATCACTCATGACATCACTGATGACACCATCCTTGTGACAGAGTGACAGACCTCCTTTCACTGTAATGTAACCCTTGAAACACATATTCAAAAATAGAAACTAAAATGTTCAAAAAAATTGAGATACCCATACCAGTTACAACAACCAATTCAGTAATTCCACTATCTATATACACATCCACTCATTCGCCAACAGTTTTATATAGTCACTCATACATATACTCACTCATCATATGTAGTGATACACCTATACATCCTGTTACACACCGACAGTCATCCAAAAGTTACTCACACACATACTCACACATGCAAATAAACTATTGAACATCCATTTATTTGCATATACAGCTATACACACACTACCACCTTACTTCTAAGGAAAGTTACACATACTTACTCTCTTAAACAATCACTTATAGAAACACATACTTATTTAAACAGGAACTCTTACAATCTCTTACTCTCACATATACTCACTTATGTACATTAATATTCACATATACTAGATTAAAACATATGTAGTTACTGATAATCACACTAGTGAGACAGTCATTCACTCACTAACACACACATATACACACTCATCCACCCATACAGTCCTGCACATATGCTGTTTTCAAAACACATACAGAGAGTCAGTCACTCATGCATCTATGTTCTAAGTAATACCCCCACCAAACATATAGACACTCATACTGATATTAAAAAAAATCTAATAACCCATGTACCTACACATGTAGCTACTCACAGACCCATGCAGCCATTTATACACAAAGTGAAACACTAATCCATATATTTAAATATTTAAACATTACTCACTTATATATGTATTCACTAAGATACACTTAATAAGCCAGTTAACCAATCAATTTTTTTTAAAACATCCATGTAAACACTTATTTAAACATTTATTCTTCCATCAACTTTTACATTTACATATATAACACATATTTTTTTTTTTAAATACACACATTCACTGGATGGTGTCATCAGTGATGTCATGAGTGATGTCACTGACCATGTCATGAGTGATGTAATATGTGACGTCATCAGCAGTGCATTGCACGCGCAAGTTATAGTGAGTCCAACTAACTATAACGTGGGAATTTCTTTTTTTTTTTTTTCTTTTTTATTGGAGTTCATGGTGCAATAAGGAAATACATAAATAAATAGCCATAAGCAAGGTATAAGAACATCTGATACATATATGAGCAGTTAAAGAACACAATATTTTATGTGGGGATAAAAAACTATATAGAAGATCTGTCAATAAATATTGCAATACAGTACATTTCAAATTCTTACTCTATCGTCCAGCCATTTCTTGACCGGGGCCCATAATCGTCTTCCCATTTCTCGTTTTTTTAACACCTTTAAATTCATAGAGGCCAGACTCAATATTATAAATGGCCAAGAATCTGGAGATCCACATCTGAAAAGACGGGGCTGTAACATCCTTCCATCCGGCCGAGATAATGATTCTGAGCACGGCGACCGACATAAAAACCAAAGCGGCCTCGTCATCTGTTAAAACCAATTTAGAATCTGAGCCAAATAACATTAGTGTTGGGGATAGATCGATCTTATGACCTAGCAGCCCCTCCCAGAATTTTATTATTCCATCCAAGGCGGGGGTCAGTCGTTCACAAGTAAAGAACATATGTAATAGGTCGGCTTGCCCCTTATTACATCTCGGGCAGCAATCATCATTCCTAACACCCCAAGCAAATAATTTAACCGGTGTATGGTACAGATTAAAAACTGTTTTAAAATGTTGTGCTCGTAAGTTGGACGCCCGAAAAATCTTTTTATTCAAGCTTAATGCTAGGTCCAAATCTACATCCGGGTTTCCCAATTTATTTGCCCAATCACTTTCTACTTTTCCTACATCGTCCTGTAATCTGGAGACCAGCATGTTGTAAATATCTTTTATCTTCCTACACCTTCTTCTCATACCCTCAACCACAGGAAAGTCTACGAGGGGTTTGAGCTTTGGCCTACAAGCCTATAAGATACCGGAGATTTGACCATATATAAGCCATTGATTTGAAGGGAGGCCTTATCTCCTTTGCATGTCCTCAAACCCGCTTATCCTATCTCCTACCATTAGGTCTCCAATAGTCTTAACCCCTAAGCCCTTCCAGACTTGTAGGATCCCGTCATTGCTTAAGTGAGGAAAAAGGCTAGAATTTACCAAGAGGAGAGAAGGGTTGATTTTAGGGATATGAAAAACTTTTAGGATTGATTTCCATACTTGCCATGCCCCTAGCAGGATCTTAAATCATGCCTTTCTATAGAACCTATATTCCAGTTCCGTCAACAGTAGTCCAGTAGCTTTCTCCCCCATCAATAATTTGAAGATGGGAGGGGGACCCTGGTTGTCTGTAAAAGCTATGTATGTAGACCCAGAAGCGACAATTACGGCGATGGGAGAGAAATCAGATAAGTTTAAGATAAGTAGAGGGACACGGCAGGGTTGTCCCTGCTCCCCCATACTATTCGCTCTATACATCGATCCGCTCATTCAGAAGATTCTAGAGTGCCCTAGAATATCTCCAGTGATTTATAATAGCTATGAAAACAAGATCTTAGCTTACGCTGATGACCTGGCGGTGATTACAACAGACCCGCAGCAGGCACTCCCAGAACTGGTACAGATGGCTAAACTTTTTGGTCAAGGTTCTGGATATCTTCTGAATGAATCTAAAACCCAGATAATCTGTTCTAGAAACATACCAAGACCCGACCCAAGGTATGTTGATTCTGCTTTATATTTAGGGGTTAATATAAATGCTACAGTGGGTAAGATAGTGGAAGAGAATTACCCCCCCCTCATTAAATCCATAGAGTTAGAACTGAAAAGGATGGATGCCCTTCATCTTTCGCTGGTCGGGAGAGTAAATGTTGTAAAAATGGCGATGTTCCCAAGGGTGCTATATCTATTTAGAGCCATTCCCCTATATATTGAGGAGAAAATTCTGAAGCAATTAGAGTCTGTCTTTATCAGGTTCATATGGCAGTACGGTAAGGTTAGACGTTCAACCCTTCCGTGGGAAAGGGGTGGGATGGCACTTCCGAACCTGAGATTGTATCACTGGACCTGTCTCCTAATCCAGATGTCAATCCTGTTTCAATGCGACACTGATGCGACTATTATAACGTGGGAATTTCAATGGTTTTATGCGAGTAAAACTTCCAGCTAACTATAACTGATGTAAAACCTATGGTTTTTTCAGTGAATATATATATATATATATATATATATATATATATTGATACCCCTTGGTTCCTTTTCGCCAGAATTTGCAGCGCTCTCTCGCCGGTTCGTAAATCCCCGCGGCAGAACCACGCCGCATTTAAATCCACAACCAATTCCCCCAGCTGGGAGAAAAACGGGACGAACTCGCGTTTGTCTTCACTTATGTGCTTTTTTATTTAATCCTCGCAGCATGGAGTTTCTCAAGCAGGCAGGCACAAATCTAGGCGTTTCGGGATAGCATATCCCTTGTTCATGATCAATTTGGCTCCAGGCTCTCAGTCTCAATATAGTGAGTCACATTATTACATCATTTCCTGTTTGATGTTATTTTGGCCCTCGGCCTTCTGGATGATGTAGTTTTTTGCAATTTTTTTATACAATTTTTTATCCGTCTGCATAGCCTATGTCCTTCTGCTGCAACTACCCTTTCCAACGCTGTATTGGGTGTTGTTATGGTGCTGTGGTTACTGAGATTACCTGCCTCAAAGGTTTGGGCTCTCTCTTTATAATATTAGTATGGATATGGATATATACATCTATATATATATATACATATTACCTACTGGCGGTCGCCAGTAGGTATATATAGTTAGGATTTTTTTCCTATGGGATTTTTGAAAATTCTATGTCGAATAACTTTGGCGTTTGAGGACGGAATTGGCTGAAATTTTTTAGGAAAATGGAACATTTCGTTTCTGAGCAGCCCCTGAAAATTTGGGGGGTTTCGTCAAGGGGGGGCCGAGAAAAAAGGGGGGTCCCAAAACGCGTTATTCCCATGCAATTTTCCATAGGGCGGTTGGACTCACTTTTAGCTCGAACGGCTTCATGGATTTCCACGAAACTTGGCAACATTGTAGATATGGTTTGCCCGACGTGCCTTTGCTATGTCTCAATATATGTGCTCCAGTGGATTTTGTGACAGCGCTCCGGTTAGCGCCCCGGTTCGCGTACCGGACGCGTAACGGAACTTCGCGAAGCGAAGCTGATTGGCTCTCCGGTGTCTGTCAACATTCTAAACAGTCCGGAGCGGCCGCCATCTTGTCTCTCTGTAGGATCGAGAGACAAGATGTGGTGAAAAACGAAGGGGGAAATAAAGGAAAGGGGGCAAGGTAGACCCCTCCTGACCCCCCTAGGATTGATGAGGGGGATATTAAAGTGCGATTTTTCGCCGTAGAGGCGCGTCCCGGTACGCGAACCGGGAAGCTAACCGGGCAGCTAACCGGGCAGCTAACCGGGCAGCTAACCGGCAGTGTAACTGGAGTCTGAGGAGAAGCTGATTGGCTGTCAACATTTTAAACAGTCCGGAGCGGCCGCCATCTTGTCTCTCGGTAGGATCGCGAGACAAGAGGTGGAAAACAAAAAGGGGGAAATGAAGGAAAGGACCCCCTAGGATTGATGAGGGGGCAAAAAAAAATAAAAAAAATTTGCGATTTTTCGCGGTAGAGGCGCTTCCCGGTACGCGAACCGGGCAGCTAACCGGCAGCGTAACGGGAGTCCGCCATCTTGTGTTTTTGGAGCGTCCGGTTCGCGTACCGGGTAGCGTCCCGGTAAGCGTAACAAGGGGAAAACCAAGAGAAACAGTAAAAAAAAAATTAAGGGAATAGATTTCCATCAAACTTGGCAAAATTGTAGGGACTGTTTGTTTGATGTGCCTTTGCAAGGCCTCAAGATATGTGCACGTGTGGATTTTGTCTAATTACGGTTAAAAAAAATATATATATCTGTAAGCGTGCTCCGGCGTGCTTACGTTACGGGTTTTGTTTACGCTGCAGAGCCGATACGTCACGGTTATGCGACGCGTCATGAGGCGTCTCACGTGGCTACGTGATACGTCACGTAATAAAGAATATATTTTACAGCTATAGATATTAGTTTTTAAAAAAACAATGACATTCACTGAAAAAAACATAGGTTATAGACCATATATAGTTAGGAATTTGCATTTACAAAACCTTGAAAATTCACTGAAAAAACCATAGGTTAGAGACCATATATAGTTAGCTGGACATTTTATTGATATAAAACCAATGAAATTCCATATATAGTTAGTTGCACTAACTATATATTTCGCGCATCCGCAATCCAATGCTGATGATGTCACATATTACATCATTCATGACATGGTCAGTGACATCACTGATGACATCACTGATGACATCTCAAATGACATCACTGATGACATCTCATTTAACATCAATGATCACACCACTGATGATATACTTCATGTGATAATATAATGCACCTCCTTACACTCTAATATAACCTCTGTTACACCTAGTGTAAAATACAGAGTATCATTTTTGAAACCATTGATACACGAATACCATTTACTACATACGCACTCACTGATTCCTACGTCTACACACACATTCACTCATTCACCCATACAATCACTCGTACATGCAGTCACTCATCATTACAACACTATCATATGCACTCATACACCTATGCAGACACTCACACACTGCCACTCATCCATGGAGTTACTCACACACCTAGTCAGTCCTGTAAAGAATCAATCACATTTCCATTTTCTCATCTATACAGTTAAACACAGAACACCTTACATTTTCAAACATATACTAACACATACTTACTCTCTTATACAATCACTGATACAAGTACACATTGATCTGCACGGAGTCACACACCTCCCAGCCAGCCACACACACACTCAGTCTCTCATACAAATACTTGGGCAACCAATCAATAACCCATATAGCCACTCATATAGCTACTGATCAACACATGCAGCAGCTTGCACAACAACAGACATACTGATGCACACTTTCAGACAGTTTAGTCACTAACCCATGCATTCAGTAAGACGCATTTAATCACTCACTCATACAGTCAATCACGCACCTACTAAAACCTTCATTCAGACACTTATACATCCACTCATTCTTCAATATGTAAAACATATTTAAACTTTACAGAAACACACAGTCACTAGATGATGTCATCAGTGATGTCATTTGAGATGTCATCAGTGATGTCATCAGTGATGTCATCAGTGATGTCACTGACCATGTCATGAATGATGTAATATGTGACATCATCAGCATTGGATTGCGATGCGCGAAATATATAGTTAGTGCAACTAACTATATATGGAATTTCATTGGTTTTATATCAATAAAATGTCCAGCTAACTATATATGGTCTCTAACCTATGGTTTTTTCAGTGAATATATATATACACACACATATATATATATATATATATATATATATATATATATATATATATATATATATATATATATATATATATATATATATATATATATATATATATATATATTCACTGAAAAAACCATAGGTTATAGACCATATATAGTTAGGAATTAGCATTTAAAAAACCTTATTTTACTCACACAAAACCATTGAAATTCCATATATAGTTAGTTGCACTAACTATATATCGCGCACCCGCAATCCACTGCTGATCATGTCACATATTACATCATTCATGACATGGTCAGTGACATCACTGATGACATCACTGATGACATCTCAAATGACATCACTGATGACATCACTGATGACAACATCCAGTGACTGTATGTTTCTGTAAAGTTAAAATATGTCTTACATATTGAAGAATGAGTGGATGTATAAGTGTCTGGATGAAGGATTTAGTAGGTGCGTGACTGACTGTATGAGTGAGTGATTAAATGTGTCTCACTGAATGCATGGGTTAGTGACTAAACTGTCTTAATTTGTGCATCATTATGTCTGTTGTGATGTAAACTGCTGCATGTGTTGATCATTAGCTATACGAGAGGCTATATGTGTTATTAATTGGTTGCCCAAGTATTTCTATGGGAGATTGAGTTTGTGTGGGGGTGGCTGGAAGGTGTGTGACTCTATGCATAGATGTGTGAGCAGTTTATTCACTAGGTGTATGAGTTCAAGAGTGCATGTGGAAACAGCTACATGGGCAGTTGACTGTGTGCATGAGTGTATTGATGAGTGAATGGATATCTCAATGCTACATGTCATAGTAAGTACATATGTAAAACACAGTACATGTGAGAGTTGGCATATATAAATAACTGTGCATGAGAGCCACTGAATGAGTGAGTGGTTGTATCGATCATTGTGAACTTGTATCAGGGATTGTATAAGAGAGTAAATATGTGTTAGTATATGTTTCAATACGTAAGGTGTGTTTAACTGTATAGTTGAAGAAATGGAGGTGAGATTGTTTCTTTGCATGACTGACTGGGTGTGTAAGTAACTCCATGGATGAGTGGCAGTGTGTGAGTGTCTGTATACACTGAGTGTATCTAAGGTTATATTAGAGTCTGAAGAGGTTTATCGTATTAGCACAAGAATGATGTCAAATGAGATGTCATCAGTGATGTCATCAGTGATGTCATTTGAGATGTCATCAGTGATGTCATCAGTGATGTCACTGACCATGTCATGAATGATGTAATATGTGACATGATCAGCAGTGGATTGCGGGTGCGCGATATATAGTTAGTGCAACTAACTATATATGGAATTTCAATGGTTTTGTGTGAGTAAAATAAGGTTTTTTAAATGCTAATTCCTAACTATATATGGTCTATAACCTATGGTTTTTTCAGTGAATTTCAATGGTTTTTTAATAGCAAATATCATAAGCTGTCGAATGTCAAGTACGTGGTAAGTAAAAACATTTTCGTGTTTATGCACACTGATCTGCTTTGAATGCTGCCCCCCACCCCTCATTTCTATTAGGAGTACTCTCTCTTTGCAGATAGTGAAGGGTAGTTAACGCAGGCCTTTGCCCCCGTTGTAATCCGTCGTGCCTGCTTCTCTCTCCATTTGATTGATTGTTCTCTTTGGTTCATTCTCTATTTACAAACAAACACAGAGTCGCAATATTCTCTTTAGTCTTTGCAGATAGCGAAAAATCGTGTAAAAAAACAAAAGGAATCGAGCAAAATCAGTAGGCCACTAATGGGATCTCTTTTTGACCTCCCTAAAATAGAAACATTAGGAACAACCTGTTGATAATACCAATGTGTATGTACATAAGCGGCGTTCATTTGTGTTCACAGTACCCCTTGTTGATTGTTTGAATCGAGCATTGAATTGTTCGAAGTTGGTTCTCTTAAGAATCTTCTCTGCCTGCAAACGAGGAAGAATAGGAATATTCTCTCTCCCTTTGCAGATAGTGAAGGGTAGGTAACGCAAACCTTTAACACGTCGTGCCTATTTCGTTCCTCATTGATTGATTGTTTCCCCAAACATTGACTGTTTGGGAATTGGTTCTTTTTGGAGGTATTCCCTGTTTGCAAATATACGTAGGAAAATCTTTGCAAATAGTGAAAGGGTACGTAATGCGGACCTTTCTCCCCCGTTGTAATCTGTCATGCCTATCTACTCCCCACTGATTGATGCACCTGTTTCACCCGGACCATTTACTAGAGATACGTCATCTGGCCCGACCGGAGAGCACCCCTAGTGAAAAGGACATATGCAATAATAACGAAGTGATCACTGTATCCTGTTAACAGAAACTTTAGCATGAAACAACCTGGAAAGAAAAGAATAGGAAAACGAAAATCAGTAGGCCACTGATGAACATGAACTTTTATTAAACAACGAACAAAGAAACGATAACATAACGTAATGATAAAACCTATTAATGTCCTAGAAACAAGAAAACGTTAAAATATGCCAGTGGTGAGAGACCAGAAAAACAGTAAGAGAAACCAAATCACCCCTCGCTGTCCCACCGCCTGCCACGCCAAAAAAATCGATAGACTAGGGAAAATGCAAGTCAGTAGAACATCCGCCCCCACTCTGGAAACTTCCAAGGTGGGGCAGGGTTGCGGCTACGCCCAGCCGGGAACAGCCCATATAAGGCGGGTCCTGCTGCCACGCCTCGGCCAGGAGATCCTAACGTAGGGTGTAGCCGGAGGAGAGGCCGAGGCCAGCGGGACCCGGCCAGGGGATTGCCTTTACAACGCTGAAGAGTTGCAGGGGGGGGGAATATCTCCTCGACCCTCCCCTCTCTCTCCCAGTCCGGCCGCGGTGGCCCTTGACAGTTTCAGGTAGTCCCGCCACATGCTCTTCCGGTCCGGCCACCAACGGTCGGGGGGCCGAGGCCGACGGGATCCGGCTGCAGCCGATAAACCAAGGAACCCGGAGGAACATGGGGCCAGAGCCAGGGGCGTCCGGCCGACATCCACCGGAAGCCCGGCCCGAAGACGGACGGGACACTTCTTCTTTCTTGAATAATGGCTGCGACAACACTGGGGGGGGATGTCTTGCACATGCCTCCGACCCCCCCCCCCTCGTCCTCATCGCCTGGTCCGGCCATAACAAATCTCAAGCGAGACGCCGTGGGGTGCACTGGGAGGGAGAGACGGTGCGAACAGGACTCTCCCGCCTCCCCAGGTGGAGGCTTCCCAGCTGCACCCTCAGCGCTCCAGGCGCCCGGAAAAGGGTTCTTCCACTGTGGCCATGCTGCAACGTCTCGCCCGGCAGGGTGGAGCCCGTCCGCTCATTTGACCCCGCGATCGCCAGTAGCTACCGAACTCTCAAAATGGCGGTCGACCTGGCAAGAGCGGGCCCAGCATAAAGAAATGGCCCGGTCACTGGTTGACTCCACCACCGTAGTCCTCCACGACCTTGAAGATTCTAGAGGAGCCGCGGGAGTCTCCGACCCCCGATGGGGAATGACTGCCATGATCGCCCGTGGAGTGACGAAACTGTATCCGTGGGACGTCAGCGCTCCCATGCTGGCGCCAGCCTCACTTTGAATTACTAGAATCCTGCAGACCTCAGTTCCGGTGAAAGCACAGTGTGACCCGGTAGGAAAAATTGTTGCACCCCCTCCCCTTTTTGACTGATAGTTCAAACCACCGATCCTTTCCTTTGCCCTTTTAACGGAACTTTGGACTGCCTCCCCCTCTTTTACATTTTCTAGAGAAAACAAAACATTAACCACTACATTAGCATAGCAGTTGACACCAGAACTGTTTTCAAATTGAAAACCAACAACATCTTCAACAGAATCCTTTTTGTTTCTGCTGTGACCCTGCTACAGCACAGGCATTGTCCCCAGCAGTAATTCTGCAATGCCGGTAAGAATAGCTGTGGTGCCTACTGGACTCACTCACCCCCGCGGCGCCCCACGCCATTATTTGCTGGGCGGCAACTTACTAGACATCACTTTCGTGCCATCTAGATTTCAGCGCGTTCTGCTGCCTTGGAACTATTCGCACAACAGACTGCTACTGACGACCCACCCCCAGGCAACATCTTCTGAATTTTCATAATTTGAAAGAACTAGTAACATGTCCTCATCAGGAATTCAAAAGAAATTGCCACGGTCTCTTCGTTGTTTAAATGTTTTTACTGTTTTTGTTTTGTTGTATATATTGATATGTTATTAAAGTTTTATATTCCTACTACTTTGTTGGAGTGCTATATATTTTTTATGTGACACATAATTGTAAAAACTTTGATGTACAAAGAGTCATTCCTGGAATCTTCCGCTTCAGGCTCGGTCCCCTCCCCAATCACAATACAGGATGGTTTTCAGATAGTAGGAACACGTGTGGTGTGACGGATCTCATCGGGTGTGGGCCTTGATCTACTATAACTCCTTTGAAGAGGGGTGATTCTTTACAGCTGGAGCCATAAACTACATCTGCAGGGCGAGCTGATAGCCTGGACAATCGGACACAGAGGAAGAGGAGTGTCAGAGGGTGCGGTAGTGAATAGGGCGAAAGGGAGGTGTCGGGCGGGCACAGAGTGTGATTCTCAGGGAAGAGCAGCGCAGATGGGGGGAGGTTTATTGCCCATGCATAAGACAGAGAGCGGGGGTGACCAGTGCCTGGGGAAGATGCTTGCGAGGGTGGGGAGCCATGCTACGAATCGACAGCGTGCAGAGAGTGGGTCTGGTCAAGGCATCTAAAATGGCTGCCGTGCACGACAAATGTGTGGCATTTCAAAAAAGGCAAGATGGCGCAAACAATGTTTTTCAACACTTCCTCATTTCCTTCGAATCGAACGTTAACAGACGTTGGTGCATATTACCAAAGTTAAGCGATATTTATCGCTAACGATACTTACCAACGAATTTTTTACCGCTAAGCATCGCCAGAAATTATCGAAGATAAACCTTGCTATTATCAAGGTTTATCGCAAATGCGATAATAAACGGCCGCAATGCATGAATATCGCTAAAAAGTCCGCGATATTCATGCATTACCGAGCTAATGCTCTTAGCCATGTTATCCACCTCCCATTGGATAACATGGCTAAGAACTGCTCAGGGCAGGTGTTACTTTTTGGAGATATTCGCGCTTAGCGCGAATATCTCCAAAAGTTGGTAATAGGAGATAGATATCTTGCATGTTGTAATGCAAATTATTGTGGTATATGGAACTCATACCATAATCTCTCAGGAAAGCAGAAACTGATCCTTTTGGGACCGCCTGAAAAGGCCTAGGGGGTGAGGGGTACTCTACTTTGCCCCCTTTTCACGTTCCGAACTATTTTATTTTACTCTCTTCTGTAATTACACAAAATAGCAGCGATAAGATGCATCGGAGACACACAGTGAGAGAAAGGAGGCCGGAGATGAAGAAGAGATGTCAAATACACATTGGAGATAATATAGTGGCAGAAGGGAAGTAAATATGAGTAAACTTACCATGTAACATAAAAATGTTGCACTCTATACTATAAGTCTCATTTTATACTACAATCACTTCGCTACAACCTCATAAATTAAAAATAAAAATGAATAATGTCTCAAACAATTTTTGATTTCTAAATATAAATTTATTCTTCAGAATTTTCTAAATTTGAAAGAACTAGTAACATGTCCTCATCAGCAATTTCCTCATGAAAAGTCTGCAATGATGATTCTTGTAACTCTATGGTCTCCAAACATTCGATAAATTCGCCATCAACAGATTGATCAAAAAAATCATTCAAGTCATCTCCTCCTTGTGACAATATTTCATTATTGGTGCTGTCAATTTCAATCAATGTAGTGGAATCATTCAAGTCATCTCCTCCTTGTGACAATATTTCATTATTGGTGCTGTCAATTTTAATCAATGTAGTGGAATCATTCAAGTCATCTCCTCGTGACAATATTTCATTATTGGTGCTCTCAATTTCAATCAATGTAGTGGAATCATTCAAGTCATCTCCTCCTTGTGACAATATTTCATTATTGGTGCTGTCCATTTCAATCAATCTAATGGAATCATACAAGTCATCTCCTCCTTGTGACAATATTTCATTATTGGTGCTCTCAATTTCAATCAATGTAGTGGAATCATTCAAGTCATCTCCTCCTTGTGACAATATTTCATTATTGGTGCTGTCCATTTCAATCAATCTAATGGAATCATACAAGTCATCTCCTCCTTGTGACAATATTTCATTATTGGTGCTCTCAATTTCAATCAATGTAGTGGACAATTCAAAAGAAATTGCCACGGTCTCTTCATTGTGAGCCATTTTATTTTGAAATTGCTTGCTGTAAATTGCAGAAAAAAATAATCACTTTCATTTATCGTTTTTAGTAATACATAATATAAAACTAACTTTATCAAGTATTTAGTATAACAGAAGGACTGCAAATAAATAACAGAAAACATTTTTCAAATTATCTTCAAGTGTACAACATAGTTCCCCTTACAAATTAACAACTCACCTTTTTAAAAGTAGGAGAAGTGTTAGTACTGTGTAAATCAAACACCAGAAATTCACCACCAAAAATTCCTCACAAATGTACCTCAGACAGTAGTATCACAAAATGGCTGTGGTTTCCTCTCATTTGACATATATACATAACCAATTAACTTTCATCACACACAAATACAAAACCAAAGTAACATTTTAATTGGTTCTAAATTTCAACACTTTCAAATGTGTTTTCCCCATGCAATTTTCCATAGGACATTTACATACGTCTACAGCCTGAATGGCTGAACGGAATTACACCAAACTTGGCAAAATGGTACATCAAACCTAAGAGGTCAGGAAGGATCTACTATGCCCCCTTATGGTCATTTCCCCCTTCGCTTTGGCCTCCTCTTGTCTCTCGATCCTACCGAGAGACAAGATGGCGGCTGCTACGGACTGTTTGGAATGTTGACAGACGCCGGAGAACCAATCAGCTTCGCAAAGCTCCGTAACGCGAAAACTACGCGAAGCGGAGCGCTGTTACAGATATATATCTTTTTTTGAACGTTAATTTCTCAAAATCCACTGGAGCACATATATTGAGACCTAGCAAAGGCACATCGGGCTACCAGTCCCTAATATTTTGCCAAGTTTCGTGCAAATCCATTCAGCCGTTCGATTATTGACATTTAGATACGTCTACAGCCTGAATGGCTGAACGGAATTACACCAAACTTGGCAAAATGGTACATCAAACCTAAGAGGTCAGGGAGGATCTACTATGCCCCCTTATCGTCATTTGCCCCTTCCCTTTCGCCTCCTCTTGTCTCTCGATCCTACCGAGAGACAAGATGGCGGCCGCTACGGACTGTTTGGAATGTTGACAGACGCCGGAGAACCAATCAGCTTCGCTTCACAAAGCTCCGTTGCGCGAAAAGTACGCGAACTGGAGCGCTGCCCGGTCCGCTGTTACAGATATATATCTTTTTTTAAACGTTAATTTCTCAAAATCCACTGGAGCACATATATTGAGACCTACAAAAGGCACATCGGGCTACCAGTCCCTACAATTTTGCCAAGTTTCGTGCAAATCCATTCAGCCGTTCGGGCTAAAAGTGAGGCCAACCGCCCTATGGAAAACTCAATGTTAAAAACACGTTTTGGGACCCCCCTTTTTTCTCGACCCCCCCTGGATGAACCCCCCCCAATTTTCAGGGGCTGCTCAGAAACAAAATGTGCCATTTTCCTGAAAGTTTCAGCCAATTCCGTCCACAAACGCCAAAGTTATTAGACATAGAATTTTCAAAAAACCCATAGAGAAAAAATCCTAACTATATATACCTACTGGCGACCGCCAGTAGGTAATATATATATATATATATATATATATTCACTGAAAAAACCATAGGTTATAGACCATATATAGTTAGGGATTAGCATTTAAAAAACCTTATTTTACTCACACAAAACCATTGAAATTCCATATATAGTTAGTTGTACTAACTATATATCACGCACCCGCAATCCACTGCTGATGATGTCACATATTACATCATTCATGACATGGTCAGTGACATCACTGATGACATCACTGATGACATCTCAAATGACATCACTGATGACATCACTGATGACATCATCCAGTGACTGTGTGTTTCTGTAAAGTTTAAATATGTTTTACATATTGAAGAATGAGTAGATGTAGAAGTGTCTGGATGAAGGATTTAGTAGGTGCGTGACTGACTGTATGAGTGAGTGATTAAATGTGTCTCACTGAGTGCATGGGTTAGTGACTAAACTGTCTTAATTTGTGCATCATTATGTCTGTTGTTCTGTAAACTGCTGCATGTGTTGATCAGTAGCTATATGAGTAACTATATAGGTTATTGATTGGTTGCCCAAGCATTTGTATGGGAGACTGAGTGTGTGTGTGAGTGGCTGGGAAGTGTATGACTCTGTGCATAGATGTATGGGTTCAAAAGTGCATGTTGGAAACAGCTGTATGGGCGGTTGACTGTGTGCATGACTGTATTGGTGAGTGAATAGATATCTCAGTGCTACATGTCAAATTAAGTACATATGTAAAATACAGTACATGTGAGAGTTGACATATATAAATAACTGTGCATAAGAGCCAGTGAATGTGTGAGTGGCTGTATGGATCATTGTGAACTTGTATCCAGGATTGTATAAGTGAGTAAATATGTTTTAGTATTTGTTTGAATAAGTAAGTAAGGTGTGTTTAACTGTATAGTTAAGGAAATGGAGGTGTGATTGATTGTTTGCATGACTGTCTAGGTGTGTGTGTAACTTCATGGATGAGTGACAATCTGTGAGTCTGTGTTTACACTGAGTGTATCTAAGGTTATATTAGAGTCTGAAGAGGTTCATCGTATTATCACAACAGTGATGTCATCAGTAATGTCATTTGAGATGTCATCAGTGATGTCATCAGTGATGTCATTTGAGATGTCATCAGTGATGTCATCAGTGATGTCATTTGAGATGTCATCAGTGATGTCATCAGTGATGTCACTGACCATGTCATGAATGATGTAATATGTGACATCATCAGCAGTGGATTGCGGGTGCGTGATATATAGTTAGTACAACTAACTATATATGGAATTTCAATGGTTTTGTGTGAGTAAAATAAGGTTTTTTAAATGCTAATCCCTAACTATATATGGTCTATAACCTATGGTTTTTTCAGTGAATTTTTAAGGTTTTGTAAATGCTAATTCCTAACTATATATGGTCTATAACCTATGGTTTTTTCAGTGAATTTCATTGGTTTTTTAATAGCTAATATCAAAACCTTTACAATGTATTATTCTTTAAAAAGAAAAATATTTTTTACATGTTTTTTATACAATTTTTTTTGTATTTTTTTTGTTTCGCTCCCAGTACGCGTACCGGTTAGCTTCCCGTTAGCTCAATCCGGAGGCGCGACCCGGTACGCGAACTGGTAAATGTTCCTTTAGCGCACCTCTCGCGTTACAAAACAACATCGCGACGCTTCGCGTCAGCATGACGTTTCGCGTTCTCGCGTAATACGTCATATTACGTGCTACGTTCGCGTACCCGGAAGCGCAGCGGTACGCGAACCGGAAGCGATCCGCGGCGCGGCGCCGACCGCGTAATGTAAACATAGCAGGTCATGTGACTCGATAATAACACTTTTCATTGGTTCATTTCACTTTTGGTTTCCTAATGATGTAATACAAGGTCATGTGATCTAAAATGGACACTTTTCATTGGTTTAGAACTTTTGTTTTTCCCAAATGATGAAAACCCCTCCTTCTTTCATCACTCTGACTTTCATCTTGGTGAGAGAAAGACCCTTTATTGAGACTTTGTGATGGCTTCATTAGTAGCTTCAGCTGGTGCTAGCCCACCACCTCCACCAAATCCAAGAAAGAGAGGACCACCTGCAGAAGTAATTCTGCAAGAAGAGGAAGAACAGGAAGAGGAGGAAGAGGAGGAAGAGCATGAGTTTTTGCCAGAGGAGCCCAGGAGGTACAATCGACAGGAGAATTATATCTGGCAATTCTACAGAATTCCTGAGGGGCAAAAGAAAGTGAATGCTCGTTACGTGTTTTGCCGCATATGCGGTGACAGATTGTCAAGGGGCACTGATAAAAAATATAGTTATGGCAATCATACTATGCATCGGCATATGAGTAGGTGGCACCCAAATAATTATAGTGCTGCCCAGCTACGTGACCAACAACAAAATCCCCTCCAAATGGCAAGAAGATCGGTGGTTCCAGAGGTGTCGGGACCAGAGGCGAGGGAGGTGATTGCAAACATCCAAATGTTGTTTGGGCACGTAAAACAAGTGTGCGTGGAATGTGGCGCTTTCATCTGCTACAGAGAAAGTAGCATCACTTTGATTTTGCGAGCAATTCAAAATCATATTAATGTTTGCACAAGACGCACCAAAAAATAAATTCTTTTTTTTTTTTTGCTCCTGTTGAGCCCTTTATAATGGATCGTTTTTGTTTCCCCCCCCCCCCAAAAAAACCAAAAAAATTTTAAAAACGTTCAGAAAATACAAAAAAAGTAAAAAAATGTTCAAAAAATACTAAAAAAAATATAAAACAACAAAAACATTAAAAAAAAAGTTCTTTTCAGAACTAACTCCCCATTATAAAAAAATTGGTAGAATATTTGGAACTCTGCCAACCTGTATTTCTCTTAGTTCGCTCCCGGAGCGCTACCCGGTACGCGTACCGGAAGCTAACCAAAAAAATATTTTTTAAAAAAGAACAGTAACTATAAGGGAAGGAAATACACAGTTATGTTAAAAGAAAGACAGCTCTAGGGAGTAAACTAAGGATACTGTTACCTACAATCCACTGTTGATGATTTCACATATTACATCATTCATGACATGGTCAGTAACATCAACAGCAGTGGATTGTAGGTAACAGTATCGTTAGTTTACTCCCTATAGCTGTCTTTCTTTTAACATAACTGTCTATTTCCTTCCCTTATAGTTACTGTTCTTTTTTAAAAAACATTTTTTTGATCAGTCATAAACAGTGACATTAATAGAAACAGAGAGAGTGAACAAGAGTGAAGAACTATGGTCCTCCTCAGCCACCCTCAGAAAACCAAGGGGGTCAAGATACATCTACCGTGCCCCCTTCTACCTATTCTGAACATTATTTGCCCTCCATCTTGTATCTTGATTCGAACGAAACACAAAATGGTGGACTGCCATAACGCTGCTGGTTTGCGAACCGGGCAACTTCCCAGGAAGCGGTCCCAAAAAAAAAAAAAGTTGGGAAAGTAATTCACAGACACTAAGAGTAATAGAGATGGAGTGAGTGAACAAGACTGAGGAACTATGAGAACAGAGGGACTGAGAAAAAGAGTGGAAGGAGTTGAGTAAATAGGTAATAGAGAAAGGAATGAGGAAAGTAGCAAAGGCAGGAAACTGAGGATTAAAGAAGTGAAGCAGTGGATCTAATAGTAGGTGAATGTGATAGAAATGTAACGAAAAGAGTACAACTATTTACCTTGTAATTGCCGTTAAATTAATCACATTTTATTTCTATACTTTCAATCTGTGAAAGAGAGAACCAACATTTGAAAAAAATTAAAATATGTATTTAAAAATTACAAAAGACAAGGGAAAATATTGAAGGACAAATAGTTTTTCAACAACTTTGACACTGACAGAAGCTTCTGCTTCTCCAGGTCCTCTACACAATGCTAAAGATATACATTTTAAACTAACAGTATCTTGATGCAGATGAAGTGAGGCCTATCTTAAAACATGGTGCATCTTTTGCATTGCTCTTGTTTCAGAAAAGTGTCGCTTCAGTATGCCAATAACATGTCTCCTATCCAGAGATTTGTTTGAGGTGAGGCCTACTCAGAGTTCAAGATGAGATTTACACTTGTTGAAGTGTACAGAGGAGATAATATCTGTGAAAGTCTACTAATGAAGTGAGTCATGTCCACTGCACTCTTCAACAAAGTAGAAACCTCCTATGTTTCCCTGGACAGACCTAAACTTGATCTGCACAATGTGATTCGTAATGATAGGAAACTCAGGTGATGTAATTGAAATATGTGCAATTTATTTTGCTCATTTCACAATCACATCACTTGTGTTTCCTTTGCTTAGGTATCTCATTGTGCAGATGTAGTCCAGCATATGAAAGAATACGTAGAAGTGCAGCACTGCATACAATAAATTTAACACTTACAGAAAACTCACCTTCGCCATGCCTCCTACACAGTTCTACATATACATCATAAATGCAAACAGTACAGAATTAATTATACATGTTAAATGGTTTATTTTTGCTGTTCTCAGAATGTATCAAAATTCACTAAAAACAGTGACTTGAAGGTATTCATCATGTAACAGCGGGGAAAAAAAACACAATCAAAATGATTGTGTTTAAAAAACCCATACAACATCAGAAAATAAAATTCAGAACTCCTTAAAGTTAACTTACTTTCCATGACGTCCAAGGATGTCCTATGAACAGCTTACACTCTTTTGTGCTGTTATTACTTTCAGCCCGCCACTTTCTGAAAGAAAACCTCCATCGTTTTTAAAAACACGTTACATGCAATAAATGACTTCTTGCTCTCTACCACTATTTTCCACAAGGCCAAATCTAGTCAGAGATATTTATAACTCTTGGATTTCTTGTAAGCCAATCCCATCATTTGGCATTTCCGCAACTTTCAGAATTAAAATGTTGAAGATCATTTTCACAATCCTGGAATAGTAATATCTTCCCCTTCTTGGTCAGTCATGTTCTACATTTCCTATGACACTGATACTGCTTAATATGAAGCAGACTTACACTACCTCTATGAGTACTACAATTATTTAATTCTCTACATCACTTTTAATCACAAAGCAATGTAAAACAGTAGACAGCATTGCAGACTTACATTCCCTCTACTCCATGTTTTGATTGGCTGCTTCAATTAGCTTATGAAAAGAAACAGTTTTTCTGAACTCATTTAAAGTGCACATACATCTCCATGATGTCCAATCCTTTGCTTAGAAGTTATGTCTCTGAACTACACTTATCCTCAAGGCCAAATTGTGTAGGAGCCATTAGAACTTCTTGAAATTCCACAGATCATATCCCGAGATTATTTTCCTAAAATTTTGGTTTTAAAAACACCAGGTAAGAGTTTTTAAGGTCATACGGCAATTTTTTTTTGAAAATTAAAACAGAATCATTGCAGAATGACCAGCCATTTCTAGACTTTAAATAAGCTGTGTAATGTCCTGATGATATTGAAGGGCCGTCATGATATATAATTGCTGTAGTTACAAAAGTCCTTCCTGATATTGACAACTGCGAAGCTACAAAATTTTTTATTAAAGTTGTCAATTTTGTTCCATCAGGCCTACATCGTTGGAACATTAAAATGACGTACTGGCCATATGTTCGTATAAATAATGTGGACATCATTTCAGATTTACATTGGCTACACTCCATGCTGTGATTAGCAGCTTTTACTAGCTTATTAAAGGAGACTGATTACACTAGTAGTACTTGATACCATACAGTTCTCGCAGTCATGCTGCCATTGATAAGAAAGCCCAAACAGCTGATCTACATCTACACCTTCAGCATGTAATACATCAAGCATATACATTAAAAACTCCTGACAATCTTGCTGAATATTTTGAGAGAATTGTGTTTGCCCTGAACATCTGTCTAACAGGTTTCGAATTTCAGACACACTTTCTATTTTTGTTCTATCTGTGCTACATTTCTCTAACACAGAATTCAACAAACTGCAAAATCTTTGATCAGAATTGACCACAATCTCTTCTTTTACATTTTTTAGAGAAAACAAAACATTCATTACTACATTAGCATAGCAGTTGACACCAGAACTGTTTTCAAACTGAAAACCAACAACATCTTCAACAGAATCCTCTTTGTTTCTGCTTGTAATTTTAGGTTCATTCACTTTTTGTCTTTTTGCTACAACCTCCCCAGTATTGTTCTCATTTCTTCGTTTCCGGCCTACCAGACGTTTCTCAAACAAAGGAAACTGAGGCAAATGTGGCGCATACTCTCTTCTTAACCTATTGTATTCCTTAACACAATCTAGATCTGCACAAATGTTTCTGACATCACAGTCAATCAAGTACAATCCCGATAAAGTTCTAACTCGTGACAATGCCACATATGCCATACCCTCCTTGAACACAGAACTGCCAATATTCACCAATGCAGTGTCTACACTTAAACCTTGCGATTTATGAATTGTCACCGCATATGCCAAGCAAACAGGGAACTGCTTACGGCGAACATATAAGTCTTTTACAAGCAAAAATCTAGCAGAACAACGAGCAATTAGCTGTACTTCCTCAATGCCATCAAATTTAATTTTTAAAAATTCAATTCCATCTCTATTTCTGTATTTCACAAAATCAACAACATTACCCATTGATCCATTTACCAGACCTCTTTCAACATGTAAATTCCTTCTTAAAATTATACGGCAGTTCAAGCACACATTCAGAGTCTTTTCAAAACCTGCATTTTTAGATATACTCTTCTCTAATGAATCCAATTTTGTTTTCAGATTCTCAGACAAAATAATTGTTGATCCCATATGCTCTACTCTATCAATAGCTTCCACTTTCACAATCTCTTGCTTTTCTAAATGCAACATTTTGTTGTTAAATTTGGCACATTCTGCAAGAGTTGGCATCAAACATATTCCAGATTTCTTATCAGTAATTTTCTGAAAAATATTCTCAGGCACAACATCTTGTTCTGGATATAAATTTGACAGTAATCGTGCATGTAAAGCTTCTTTCCCATGCTCGGTCACTTTTCCAATTCTAACATCTTGTAGAATAGTCTTGTAAACTTCATCCTTTGCCTGACGCATATTTTCATGCAGTTCAGCATAATTGAAGTTTAACCATATATTGACGTTGCCAATGCTGCCTAGGCACTTCCTGGTATCTTCATGCGTGAGCATTTTGAACACAGGTTGCCCTTTCACTGGTGTCAGCTGCAGAAGATCTCCGAAAACAATGATGTGTTTGCCACCAAATAACACATCATACTCTGTTTTGAGAACTTCTTGCATCCTCAAATGCACAAAGGCAAGCATGACATTGGAAACCATGCTTACTTCGTCAATGATAAGAAGTTTTATTTTCCTCAAGATTCTTGAAACTTCAAAACAAGCATCTCCAGATAGCTTGTGATATTCTAATTTGTTGTCATGCTCCACTGGCAGCATCAGTAAACGATGTAAAGTAATCCCTTTAATATTATGTGCTGCCAGTCCAGTTGGAGCAGTGACAACACAAGACAGCGATGACTCTGTCCTTTCCTGCAAATAGCATGAAATTGCTTTAATGAGGAAACTTTTTCCAGTTCCCGCTTCTCCACTCACGTACAGTCGGACAGGCTTCAACGACGTACATGAGCACTCTTTCTTATCATGACTTAATCCATGATCAATTTGCATGGTAACTTCGTCATATATTTTCCTCTGCTCAACGTTGAGTTGCCTTTCCAACTCTTCTAAGTTAACCGCATCCTCTTGAGCATGTGCCATGGCTCTTTCCACCTCATTCATAGCAGTGGCAGCTTCATTTTCAATAAGAGGTCCTCCTAGTGGATCCTGACTCAATGAAGCAGAACTCTGACTGTCCTGAGAACTGTCTCTGGCAATCTCGGCTGCAATCGTTGCTTCCTGCTCAATTTCCGCATTCAACATTTCTACATATTTGGGAAAAGCAGGACATTCTATGGTCTCCTTGGCGGCATTGAAAGAGTCTTCATAACAGAGGAAATCTCCAAGCAGTTCCTCTTCTGCACGCCAAGGCTTGAAAAGTTGCAAAAGTGCTAAATAGAAAAACTCCTTTTTTTCAGGAGATTCGCCACTCAATTTTCGATGGTTTATCAAGTGGCATTTTCTTTGCTTCACCAGACATCCCTCACTTCCTATTACAGCATACACTCCTTTCTCAGTATCTTCTTTGATGTTCCTCTTGAACATGTAATTTTGCAGAACCTCATACAGACAAACATTCTCTAGGTGACTGCTTCGATTTGGATAATATGTATCCAACATGTTTGTCTTCAAAATGTCGGTACTGTTTGGCTCCTTTTCCGCCAAATACTCAATTTCCCGCACAGGTTTGAGAACTCGATTACGCGTTGCAGCAAGACCAAGACTCGCCCAAACGATACTCCTGGACTTGGCATAGAGACTTGCTGAAGACAACCGGTCAGAACATTCGTACGCTCCGATTTCTCGATGCGACAACATCTTCAGACTGAAACTGTACAACTTCTTGCTGAGGCTCTTTTCATGGGAAATGTCCTCCCACATATCCTTCAATTCTGTCTTCTCTTTTTTGGTGATGTAAGACGTCACATACCGAGCCACAGCCATACAGTTATCAGCCACAAACTGTATATCCATGTTAGCATTCCACATGGACAAAATCACCGGGTTGTAGTCGTTGATGTACTTGGACTCTTCGTTCCTCTTCAAATTGTAAGTGTTTTTAGGTGATTTCTTCATCACATTATGTCGCAGCGAAGACATCAAACTGTTTACTCTTCCTTTAGAAATCACCGGTCGTGGAAAGCCGAAACGACATTTGGTGTAGAACTTGTCTTTCTTTCGGAATTTACGACGGCAGTACTTTCCACATCGATGGCTTTGGAAACGCAGAACTTTTTCTCTTAGGCTTTTCTTCTCCTTTGCGTTTGGAACAGCACACGTAGAATACTGTTGGATGAAACTCATCACTGAGTCTTCTGGATCCGTTCCAAATTTAGGTGCATCCTTGATCCACAGCAACATATGTATATGAGGAGCACCTCTTGCTTGGTACTCCTTTCTCCAGAAGAAATCCAACACCTCTCCAAGAGGTGGATTCTTCTTATTCATGATGAAAGACATCATAGCTTCAAATCTATGATTGAAGTACCTACATACATTGACTGGATCCAAAGAGCACAGTTCTCCGGGTGTCTTGAATTCGATGTTTTCTACGTTAGCATTTGCCTCTCGTAGAAATTCAAGTAAGTCTTCCCAGCCATACTCGGCACAGCTCAGAGTGAGGAACCATGTGGGAGTACCTAAGTTCCTCAGCATACATTTTAAATCACCATGACGACGGTACCAGTACTCATTAGTACCACGCTGACACGCCATGAGATTAATCAGGTGAGAATCCAAAATACTATCTTGGACATTCACTTTATCCATAAAATCACTTGCCGAGATGTTTTGCATGTGTATACCACTTTTCAAGATGTGGTTCACTGCATATGACAGTCCAGACAGATCGCTTTCAAACAGGAGATGAAACAAATAAGGAATGCATTGTCGAAACCTAGCATCTCCTGCATACAATCGCAAAGTCCGGTATTCAGAAGCAGGAATTTGATGAGGTCGCTCATCATATCTTCCTCCCTGACCTGTTGGAAAAAGCTGTGGGAAACACCGAGCTTCCAAACTTTCCTCCCAAACACTAATGGGACTCCCTTTGGCTTGTTTCATTTGAAACAACTCAATAGCATTCCCCATGACTTCCTTTGAATGCAAAGGATGAACACTATAATGTTCATATATTTCCTCACTAGTAGAGGGTTCTACTTTCTCAATTTGACCAGCACACAAATCGCTATCCTCTTCCTCACTTACTTCCTCTTCTGCAACATATACATTCTTATAGTATTTATTATTTTTTTTCAAATACAATGTTGCCTTTTTAACTTTCCTAACATCTACTAAATCTTGCCATATTTTCTTATTCTTTGTCGGAACCCCATTAACTAAGATAACCAGAGGTTCCTCTTCCACTTTTTCTACTCCAATTGTGTTAATGTTTTTCTTCAAATCTAGAGGCAAATAAACAACTCTTCCCTTTAATCCTCTCTGTAAATCTGATGGAGGCAATTTCCCTGTCTTTGGCTCCATTCTTACAATAGCCTGAAAGGGATGGATACTTTGAATCAAAATAGATTCATAAGTATTTAAATCCTTCAATTCAGAAGGAATCTCAACCAATTCCAGATTATTATGAACTGCTCTAGCAGGCATCTGGTTTTGTTTTAATTTGTTACAACAATAAGTACACACACGTTGATCCAATCCCAAATCAAAACAATTTTCTACCATCAAGTATGTTGCAAAATCCTTCCATTCACTATTATTTTCCCTTTCACTTTTTGCATATAAATCCACTAACTTAGTCTGATTCTTATAATAAGTGCGTCGACAACACACACAAGTGAAATTAGGCCTCTCACTTGATTTCATGTCAAACGTCGCAATTTCCCTCTGGAAATTATCTGTACTGGAAACATGTACAGTATCTTCCAAATGACCCTCTATTTCTTGCTCAATTTCAACATTCTCCTCTTTACTTCCAAAGTAACAAAACTCAATTTCTTCACATATATTCCTCACATCTATTTCAGAACCATGCAAAAGAGCAGCGCATAATTGTTTCAGCATAATTGCTGGACTCTTAGCATAATACAACAGTCTAACTAACTTCCTCACTTTGTTATGATGCACTGCTAGCATCCTGAAATGATGAAAAACACTCTGGCATACTCTCCTGGAAAGACAAGCCAGTGAATGACCATGCAAACCTGTCACTTCTCTCACTCTGCAAGGATCTAATTCTTGCAACAACCTCATTTTCTGCTTCAAACTTTTCTTGTTAAATGACCGTACAAAATCACAAAGCAAATTGATGGAATCCTGTCGCACACTGCAAATACTACTACACTTCCAGGTGTACACAGGACCCTTAGCACGTCTTCCTAAAACCTCATTACCTAACAACTCTTCTGCCTCTGTTGTCACAAGTTTTTCTTTTTCAACTGGACAACCATCTTTCACTTCATAAGCACGACCACTGATGTCAACTGCATGCACCAAATCATTATCCTGGAAATAACTCTCTTCATTAAAAAATGCCTCACAGCTTGAACTATGTATCCATTCTCCAGAAAAAACTTCACAAAAATTACTACGATTAACTATTCTCTTCCATCTACTATTTCTTTTGAAATCAAAAATTGCCTTGTTTAGCTTCCTAATTCTATTGATTATCAAAATAAATAACTTACGTTTAATTTCAAAAGCCTGATCAATAACTTTCTCAACTTTTTTTTTTCTCCTATAAAAAACTAATTTCTGTTGACCTTTCTTAATATTTTTTAACAAATTGCCAATTATCCTGTTACGGAACATTCGTTTACGAATCTCCGTAAACTGTTGTTTCCTTCTACTATCATGCACAGATTTATCTCTTGCTCTAGCAGTAACATTTTCATTTGTCCTTTTCTTTCCATTTGATTTGCTTGTGTTGTTATGGATTGAAACATTTTCTGTACTAATATTTTTTTTATTAGAAATATTTTTTATGAAATATTTAGAGCTCTTACCCGGTGCTTTCTTCATCGCTTGAGAAATCTTTTTGTTAGAGGACTGCTGCATTTTTTTTTTCTCCTGCTGTCTTTGACGTTTTGCAGCCTTCATCTCTCTTATTTTTGTAGGCATAGTTGAATCTGAGGAAAAATATAATAAAAATGTTATTAAACATTATTATCAAACAGTAAATCAGTAATAGTGATCAAAAACATAACACACTACTTGACATTTTAAATAGAAGATTTTTTAGTCCTTGCAAATTTACAATACAGAAATAGCAGAAAAGAAATGAGATTTATATTTATGTTACCTATGCTATTTTATATGTGAATCTGATCTAATTTTATGAGCATATTTTAATATTTTATTGAAGACACTACACATAACCTGTTTTTGAAGGTGTCTTTATTTTTAAATTAAACGGTTTACCTTTTTACTTTTTATTGATTATAAATTTTAAAAATAAATGTTTATAATTCCAAAGGCTCAAGCAGGTCAGCTTCCCATCCTATATCATATAATTTGGACAAATCTGCATCCTCATCACGCTCTTCTTCATCCTCAGGATTTAAATCATCCAATGGATCAACATCCACTGATGTTTCAATTACAAGTTCAATGATGAGGTCAAAATCAACTGATTGCAGATTGTCGCTCATGTTGAGGTTGTCTTTATCTTTAAAGAAAGACAACAACAATGAGATGTTGCAGAGTAAGAGACAAATCTCACAGATTATAATAGTAAAATTATTTAACAAGAGTAACATTTTGCAGCTATTATTTAGCCATGTCCAGCGATGCTGAGCAGGTGAAGCCTATGTCTAATTTTTCACTGAACAGGACTCATCTGTTCTTAACCTTGGATAAGCCTCAACGACTCTGTGTCCCCTGCACATACTCAAATGTTAAAGTGCAGATTTATATTAAATGGCACATCCCCAGGCATGCACCAGTTAATGTGCACCACTGCTTTACCACCCATGGTGTGCCGCATTTACAATCAGATAGGAGAAAGCTGCTTCAAAACCCTGCGCCTGCTTGAAGCTGGCATAGGTCTTGACGCAGCATTGTATAGATGGGGCACCCCTGATCCTTGCTGGAGCTGCATCGCACTTACGATACAACTCCAGCAATGCGCCACCTTTACAGCACAGATGCGTCACGCATCTGTGCCTTTTTTGCCCCATGCTGCGCCGCATTGTAAATGCAGCACACCATGGGTGGCGGAACAGTGGCGCAGGATGACTGTCACATCCCTGGGGATGCGCCACTCATCATAAATCTATCCCTAAGCTTCTTATCTTGTTACAGATGAACTGCCATATGTATCATCAAAATATTTTACATATTATAAATAGCAAATTTTAAGGAATAAATAGCGATTCTTTACTATTCCTAATTTGCAATGAGCAAATTGCTAATTGCAAATTACCCATTCATTTCCATAGGCTAGGAGGCTCATAGAAATTAATGTTGCAAGTTGTGATTAGCAATTAGCTCATCACAAAATAGGATTTTTTTCAAGCGTGCAGGGGTATCTCAAGAACACCCTGCTGCACCCCTGAAAAAGAAATTTGGGAGCACATGGCACACCTACATGCCCTAATGGCATGTATGGGCGTCATATGGGACCTTTTTTTTTTTAAAAAAAAAATGCTTTTTGAAAAGAATTCGCAAATTACCACAAACTACAAGTTGGTGGTAGTTTCCAAATCCTTAATATCATTTTTTACATATTTTTTTTTGATACATTGCATTTAAGGAATCACAAATTTTGAATTATTGACATTTTAAGTAATTTCCACATGTGCACTGTTTTCTAAATATAATTTGAAAATCGTTTTTGGGGAAAAGTAATGGTTTGCAAATTTATGACAAGGACATAATGGTGTATGCTTCTCTATAAGGCATTTCAGTATCTCTAATGTCATTTTTCCCATATTACATTATAAGACCTTTCCCCATGAAGCACATTCCTTGTAAATATGCTCCCATCAGTGCATTGCAAATTTAGATTTTGACTGTTTCAGACACATAGCCATGTTGAAAGTGACCCAAAAAAATTGCAAACGTTTTAAAAAAAAACATTCATGTGTCTTAATGACATTTTAAGTCATTTCCCCATGGACAATGTTTTCTAAGTGGCACAAAAGAGGTATACACCTATCATAAATCTGTCCCTAGAATTATAAATGATTAAATCAGGATGACAATAAGATGTGGCCTATCCAGAGGTTTGTTTAAGGTGAGGCCTACTCAGGATTGCAGATTAAAGTTATGCTTGATGAAGAATACAGAGGAGATAATTTATTGTAAAGGCCTACCAATGAAGTAAGTGATTTCTACTTCATTGCACCAGTCATCATAAATGTATCCATAAGCTTCTTATCTTGTTAGACATCAACCGCCATATGTATCATATAACTATTTTGCATTTCCAAAAAAGCGAATTTTAAGGAATAAATAGCGATTCTTTACCATTCCAAATTTGCGATGAGAAAATTGCTAATTGCAAATTACCCATTCATTTCCATGGGCTAGGAGGCTCATATAAATGAAGGTGCAATTTGCGATTAACAATTTGCTCATCACAAATTAGGAATTTATTCCAAAAGTGCAGGGGTGTCTCAAGAACACCCTGCTGCAACCCTGAAAAAGAAATTTGGGGGCATATGGCGAACATAAATTTTAACAACATTCCTTTACCTCAAAAACGATTTTCAAATCATAACTTCAAAACACTACACATGGGAAAATTACTTAAATTGTCCTTAAGACACATAAAAGCGTATTTTGATTGGCTTTCCTGCATGGTAGGCTCACTTTTAACATGGCTATGTAACATAAACATTCAAAATCAAAATTTTCAATGTACAGGTGGGAGCATATTTACAAGCAATTTGCGCCACAAAGAAAGGTCTGACATTAAAATGGGAAAAATAACATCAGGGACAGTCAATTGCCTTATAAAGAACCATACACCATTATGTCCTTCTCATGAATTTAAAAACAATTCCTTTTTCCCAAAAACGATTTTCAGATCATAATTTCAAAAAACTGCACATGAGAAAATGACTTAAAATGTCATTGAAACACATGAAAGCGTTTTTTTATTGGCTTTCCTGCATGGTTGGTTCACTTTTATCATGGCTATGTAACACAAACATTGATAATTAAAATTTTCATGCACATGTAAGAGCATATTTACAAGCAATTTGCGCCACAGAGAAAGGTCTTACACTAAAATGAGAAAAATAACATCAAGGACAGTCAATTGCCTTATAAATAACCATACACCATTATATCCTTGTCATGAATTTAAAAACAATTCCTTTTCCACAAAAACGATTTTCAAATCATAATTTCTAAACACTGCACATCAGAAAATGACTTAAAATGTCATTAAAACACATGAAAGCATTTTTTGATTGGCTTTCCAGCATGGTTGCGTCACTTTTAACATGGCTATATAACAAAAACATTCAAAATCAAAAATTTCCATGCACATGTGAGAGCATATTTACTAGCAAATTGCGCCACATAAATCATAATTTTCTCCTTAAAGCACACTATTCTCTATCTAAAGTAAAGAAATATTTTCTCACCTTAGCAAATACTTTGAGTTTGAAAACAGTCTAAGAAACACACCAATTTGTCTTCAGCAGAGCAAAAGGTATGCACTCCAGAGTCTGCAGCTATCAAAAGCACAGAAATGGTGTAATTCTTCACACATATTTCTCATGTCACCCAATCAAAACTCTTCCCTCACTTTTTTTCAAATGAAAACCCTTCCCCCTCTGCCCTTTCTGCCTATTTTCCATAGCAACCACCTCTTGGAGAAACTCTGGTGTTTGCAAATTCACACAACAATGTTGCAATTGAACTCTGAACTCTCAGTGCACCTGCATATCCAGTGCTTTCTTTCATTTAATGATTTTTTATTGACCACTCAAAATACATCTTTCAAACAACACATCTGTACACCCTAACTTTCTGTTTTCATCAATTAAAATCCACCAATCACTGTTACTACTTCATGAACACAGAAACTCCACAGTTTTTTTCATTTCAAACTCACATTTTTTCAACTGCCATTTCATTGCCACACTTCATCTGACTGCAGGAGAACCTTCTCTCACCATGTTTTCTGTCTGGATTGTTGGTCATAGTTATATTCACTGGGCTCAAAGGTACGTTGAAAGCAGGAATTTACCTAACCTCAATTTACAAGATGTGGAAATTAAGTGGTTTGGCCACAGAGGATTAAAATGTCACCAATTGATACCATTGGTGAAAACCTTTATGCATTTGCCAAAACCTGACCTGTTAATTGTGCACTGTGGAGGTAATGACTTGGGCACTTTGACTGGTGTAGGTCTGGAAATGCTTTTAAAGGACACCTTTGAGCAATTGATGGCACTTTTTCCTCAGACTGCCTTGGTATATTCAAATATATGCCAAAGACAGAAATGGAGGTGGTCAAACCAATTTTGTCCACAAATTGAGAAGTCGAGGAAGCATGTAAACAAATCTGTTTCAGCTTACATGAGAGACCATGGAATGGGCTCCCTGTACAACAATAACTTGCGTTATTACATGCAAGATATCTACAGAGGAGATGGAGTTCACTTCTCAGATGAGGGCAACAGAGTTTTCACTCTGAATTTAAAAATGTGCATTGGTACCTACTTATAAGTACCAAAATGTACTATAAACCCAAAAGCTCTTCTCAGAGCTACCCTACATCTAATTACTCACAATTATTATTTTACTCTAACTTTTTTCACTAATTTTCAACAAAGTACACTCCCTGGTGCGCTACCCGGTACGCGTACCGGGAGCTAACCTCGCGAAATTTTTAAAAAAAATGTTTTTTTTTTCGCACATATGGGCCTCCTCAGCCACCCTCACAAAACCTAGGGGGTCAAGATAAGTCTACCGTGCCCCCTTCTACCCATTCTGAACATTATTTGCCCTCCATCTTGTATCATAATTCGACCGAAACACAAAATGGTGGACTCCCGTTACGCTTAAGGTTCGCGTACCAGGGCGCTCACCGGTTCGCGTACCGGGTCGCTTCCTGGGAAGCGCACCATCAAAAAAGGTGGGAAAGTAGTTCACAGAAAAGCCACTGGAGACAATTTCACCAAATATAGAATAGCTCATACTACATACCAATCCCTACCATTTTCACAAATTTGATTGGAATTCCATTTAGCCATTTAGCCTGTAGTCCTCTCTAAATACCGTGAGGTAAATTACTTCACAAAACACATCTGAAGTGTTGGAATTGACAACCAATTAAAATGTTACTTTCATTTTCTACTTTTTTTACCTGACATTTGATTGGTTATGTACCCGAATATATATAAAGGAAGAGAAGGAAACACAGCCATTTTGACTACTACTTCCTGGTGTACATTTCATTTGGATTTTCATTAATAACTTCAACTTCTTTTTAAAGGTAAGTTGTTATTTTTAAAACTGAAGTATATTGTGCACTTTAAGTTAATATGGCAAACTTTTTCTGTTAGTTATATACTATCCCTCTGTAGTACTTATAAATTTAGATACACTTTTTTATATTCCTACTTCCACTCTGATACTATACACTGCCCAAAGATAAATTCTCTGATAAAAACTGCCTATCTAAAATTAATCCCAACAGTGCCCTACCTCTACTAATATATATTTTTTTTATGCAAATTTCAGGAAAAATGGAAAGTGAACAAAACATTTCATTTGAAATTGTCCTTCCAGAGTCCAACACAGAAATCATTGATCCAAATGAGATTGAATTTATGGATGAAACATGGGACCAAGAACTACTGCAATGTGTGCAAGCAGTAGATAACCTCCTTGCAAATGAGGACATTTTACAACCTCAGAGACTACAATCTATATTCCATGATTATGAAATTTCTGACAATGAAATGTTAGAAAGTTTAATAAATTATGAAACACAATAAAAAAAGTTTAAAAAAAAAAAATAATAATCAACAAAACCAACAATCAATTAACATACAGCATTTGAAAAGTCTATCATTCATTTTTCATTGTGATACGCTCCCCAGTACGCTTCCCGGTTCGCGTACCGGGCGCTAACCACGGAAAAAAACAAAAAAAAATTATTTTTTTTTTGCTTAGCGGGGCCCCTTTAAAGCCTCCACATCAAACCTAGGGGGTCAGGGAGTATCTACTATGCCCCCTTAAGGTCATTTGCCCCTTCGCTTTTGACCTCCTCTTGTCTCTCGATCCTACCGAGAGACAAGATGGCGGCCGCTCCGGACTGTTTAGAATGTTGACAGACACCGGAGAGCCAATCAACTTCGCTACGCGAAGTTCCGTTACGCGTCAAGTACGCGTACCGGGGCGCTGCCTGGTCCGCGCTTACAGATATATATCTTTTTTTGAACGTTATTTTCTCAAAATCCACTGCAGCACATATATTGAGACCTACAAAAGGCACATCGGGCTACCAGTCCCTACAATTTTGCCAAGTTTCGTGCAAATCCATTCAGCCGTTCGGGCTAAAAGTGAGGCTAAACGCCCTATGGAAAACTCAATGTTAAAAACACGTTTTGGGACCCCCCTTTTTTCTCGGCCCCCCCTGGACCAACTCCCCCCAAATTTCCAGTGGCTGCTCAGAAACAAAATGTTCCATTTTCCAGAAAATTTCAGCCAATTCCGTCCACAAACGCCAAAGTTATTAGACATAGAATTTTCAAAAATCCCATAGGGAAAAAATCCTAACTATATATACCTACTGGCGACCGCCAGTAGGTAATATATATATATATATATATGTGTGTATATATCTATCTATCTATATATCTATCTATCTATCTATCTATCTATCTATCTATCTATCTATCTATCTATCTATCTATCTATCTATCTATCTATCTATCTATATATATATGTATATATATATATATATATATATATACACACATATATACGGACAATTAACAATCAAGATAACACCTACCCTGTGGCACGCCATTTTAAGATCAGACATGAATCTTTAGCATTTTTTGCACTGTTTTTTTACTTTGCTCAATGAATAACCCAGTGGAATGCAATCAATAGATTTGTCACAAAAATATGGGTGAAATTGAAATTTTATATATAGATATATTTTACTGGCAATTGCCAGTAGGTTGTTATAGTTCGGACCAAAGTTTCCAGAGGAAAAGTGTTTTTTGTTTTGCCAATAACTTTGAAGCCGCTTGACAAATCTTCACATAAGTTGTTTTTAAAATTCCCCTTTTTAGTTCAGTTGCTGTGTTAAATGATTTGGGTGATCCGTCAAGTGGGGACAAAGAAAAAAGGGGGTCCCAAAATGCACTCTCCCCATGTTATGTCTATGAGGATTTTTCATTGTTTTTAACTCAACTACATCCCAAATCGCTGAACCTAATTACACTAAATATGTCAGAAAGCAAGATGTTGGTCCAAAAAGCATGCTTTCTGAGAATTGGTGTAAATCAGTAGTTTCACAGATATTTACGTTGAAAAACTATAGATATCTGGGAGCCCAAAATCTTACTGAAGCCCTCCTGAAATTTGAAAGCTGCCAACATTTCAATCAGGAAGTGTTGGCAGCCGTCTTTGGACTCGGTTGAACAGGGTTCCTCAAAAATGTAAAATCAAATAAAAGCTGGCAGGGTAGAAACACCCTGACCGCCTAGGGGTCTTGTTGGGGTAGGGCTAAAAGAGCAATTAGTAAAAACAATTAGGCAGAAATCAGGAATCAGGCCGAAAATGTAAAACAAAACAAAGTGCAGGCTCACATGCTTCTTTCATTATCGGGCCCCCGGGGGGACCAGGTCCCGGGATTATTGTGGAAAAATGGAGGGGCTTATTATATAGCCGGACCACCACCTCCTAGGGGCTTCTTTAATTAATAATGCCGGGGAGGCCTGTATGGCCTCCCCCACTGCCCTGGGGATGACCACCTCCCTGGGGCTTTAATACAAATAAGTGTGGGGTCTACATTGACCCCCAGCCCTGAGGCCGCCACCTCCCAAAGGCTTTATTGTAGATTAATGTGAGGTGGGCCACTTGTACCCCACCCCGGTAGCCCCAGGTACCATCACCTCCTTAGGGCAAATACAAACAAAGGAGGGGGCTGTGTGGCCCCCCCTTTTGGAACCCTTGTTGGCCCTGGAGGCCACCCCCCAGGGCAGACTCCAGCAATACCCCAGGGCGCCCTCCCCCTGGACATTGCAGTTTGCTCTGGCTGTCCTCCGGCCAAGCCATAGCAAACACTGCTCCGCTTCATACAAGCGAGAGCATGTAAAATGCTCTTGCTTGCACGAAGTGGAGCAGAATTGCTTTGGGACAGATGGAGCTGCATGTCTAACAGCTTCCTTTGTCTAAAAGCAATGCCGGCTCCTGCAGGACGTGGGGAGCCAGCAGGGACTGTGGGGGCCTTGAGGCTCCTAACGTGGTCCCCAACAGAGAGGCCGGGCACCGAGGGATGGGTTCCTCTGGGCCAAAACCAGCCCGGGGAGGGGGGCCACACAGTCGCCCTCCCTGTAATTTTAACTAAACCAAAAAGGGCAGGCCCCAAGGAGTGGGGTCCCTGGGGCCAAAATTAACCCAGGGAAATCAACCCAAAATCAACCCAGGCCACGTGACCCCTCCTTCCTTTATTAAAAAAAATGAAAAACAGGAAAAGCTGGGCCCCTGGGGATGGGGCCCCTAGGGCTGTAATCATCCCAGGGAGGGGGGCTGCGCTGCCCCCCTCCCTGTAATTTTAAATAAAGCAAAAAGGGCAGGCCCCCCAGGGATGGGGTCCCCAGGGCTAAAATTGACGAAGGGAAGCAGGACCATGTGACCACCCTTTCTTTATTAAAAAAATTACTTTTTATAAAAGGAAAAGCTGGGCCCCGGGGGATGGTCTCCCCAGGGCTGAAATTGGCCAAGGGAAGGGGGGCAGCACAGCCCCCTTCCTTAAAAAGGAAAATAATCCTGCAACTCGCTAGACGACCAACCCCCTTTCTCAAACATGCTTCTTAGCGGGCTGCTGGTTGGCAGATGAAGTTCCCTTTGCTCCAGAGGGTCCTTGGGAGCCAACATGCCCTTCTGTTGCCTCCGGTAAGTCCCACACAGGGGGATTGCTGAGAGGTCATCAGAGGCCACGCCCCCTTTCTCTACCACTCTGCAAACATGACTACTACTTAAAAAACCATTGAAATTAACTGAAATTTTTTTAAGATTACAGGGGCATTATAGTTAGGAATTAGCATTTTAAAAAACCTTAAAAATTCACCCAAAAAAGACAAAGGTTAGAGGGACATTACAGTTAGGAAATGGAATACAAAAATCCTTAGAAATTCATTAAAAAAAACCAAAGGTTACAGATACGTTAGAGTTAGGCTATGGTTTCACTCGTCCAAAACCAGTGAAATTACGCAGTTATAACTCATGCCCCTCACAATGCACTGCTTAAGAACTCACATATTATATCACTCATGACATGGTCATTGATATCACTGATGACATCTCAAATAACATCACTGATGACATCAGCCAGTGATTGTGAGTGTTTTCTAAAAGTTTCTGAGTGTTAAAGAAATAAAGTAAGATACTAATATGTTAAATTAGTATACTTTGTGAATCACAAATGAGTGATACTCTTTGTAATACATATTATGTGAGTGGCTGTGTGACTGTGTGTTTCCATGTGTGCATGAGTGTCTGAGTGGCTCAATGGGCGTTTGAGTGGTTGTGTGTGTAACTGTGTGTGTGAGTGAGTGGGCATGTGAGAGGTTGTATAGGCAAGTGATGGGCTGTATAAGTGGCTGCATGGGTGAGTAAGTGGGTTCATAACTGATATATGGGTGAGTGAGTGGGTGTATGAATGACTGTATGGGTGAGTGAGTAAATGTGAGAGGGGCTACATGGGTGTGCACTTGTGTGAGTGACCGTATAGGTGTGCGAGTACACGTGTTAAGATAAATATATGAGTAAGTGAGTGGGTGTGTGAGTAACTGTATGGTGAGTGAGTGGCTGTGTGAGTGACTGTATGGGTGAGTGAATAGCTGTATGCATGACTTACTCAATGTATGAGTGGATGTAAGAGTGTATGAGTGGGTGTATAAGTGTCTGTATGTCTGTATGACTGGATGTGTGAGTGGCTGTATTGTGAGTGAGTGGGTGAATGAGTAGTTACATGGATGAGTTAGTGTTTGTGTGAGGGGCTCTATGGATCAGTGAGTGGGTATGTGAATATTTGTATGGGTCTGTGAGTGGGTATGGAAGTGCTTGTGTGAGAGTGGGAGCGGTTGTATGAAAGGTTCTATGGGGTGTGAGTGGGAGTGGGAGTGGTTCTGTGGATGATATCATCAGTGATGTAATTTGAAGTATTGTATGAGTGAAATCTGAGCCTAACTATAACATCCCTGTAATCTTTGGTTCTTCGGAAGAACTTCAACAGTTTTTTAATGTAATTTCCCAACTATAAGGTCCTTGAAACCTTTAATTTTTAAGTGAATATATATATTAAAGGACCACCACCTACCTGGGGCTTTGAAGATATAAATGCGGGGGCACATAGCCCCCCCACAGCCCCGGGGTACCACCACCTCCCCGGGGCTCTCATTTAAAATAAAAAAACCTTTGTAGGGACCACCACCTCCCAGGGGCACTAACTATGCAAATGTGGGGTGTCCATTACAGACCCCCGAGCCCTGGGGACCACCACCTCCCCTGGGACTTTGCAATGGTTGGGAGGGGGGCCACGCCCTCCTGGAGACCTTGATGGCCCTGGGGACCGCCACTCCCCAGGGCCGGCTCCTGCAGTGCTCACCCCAGGACACCTACTCTCGCTTCAATGAAGCAAAGCAGGATTGCTTTTCCACAAGGGGAGCTGCATGTCAGCAGCTCCCCTTGTGGAAAAGCAATGCTGGCTCCCGCAGGAGGCGGGGGGGCGGCTGGGACAGTGGGGTGTTGGGGCTCCCCCCACGGTCCTCAACAGATGGGGCCGGCCCCGGGGGATAGGGTGCCTAGGGCTAGAAGTGGCCCGGGAGGTGGGCCACGCGGCCCCCGCTTTAAATATATATATTTTTTTAATTGGCCTAAGGAGGGGGGCCAGGCTGCCCCCCCTCAGAAACAAATGAAACTAAAATGGATGGCCAGGCGTCGGGGTATGGGGTCCTTGGGGCCACAATTGGCCGTGGGAGGGGGCCACACGGTCACCCTCCGCATAATGTTTACAGACACCCGAGAACCAATCAGCTTGCCGTGCGCAAGTCGCGTGGCGCGCCCAGAGCGCTCCCCGGTACGCGTACCGGGGCGCGGCTCTAGATATATACATTTTTTTTAACCTAAATTACTCAAAATCCTCTGGAGCACATATCTTGAGACATAGCAAAGGCACATCGGGCTATCAGTCCCTACAATTTTGCCACGTTTGGTGAAAATCCATTCAGCCGTTCGAGCTAAAAGTGCGACAGACCCTATGGAAATTAACATGGGGAAAACACGTTTTGGGACCCCCCTTTTATCTCGGCCCCCGCTTGACGAATGCCCCCCAAACTTTCAGGGAAGGAGCGGAGCGCCGCAAGGCAGAGTTGCTGAGAAATTCAGGCTGATTCCGCAACCGGCGTTAAAGTTATTGCAAATAGAATGTTGCGATTTCCCTATGGAAATCGATCCTAACTATAACTACCTACTGGCGACCGCCAGTAGGTAATATATATGAATATATATATATTATCGCTCCAAAAGTTGTCCACCTTTAAGTAGCACACGACCAGCAGCTTGATTTATGTGTAGGTAAGGACGGGGATCCGCTTGTAGACACTGCTCCGTAATGCATTTGCCTGACGCGTTTCGAAGCTCCATATGCTTCTCTTCAGAGGCTTTAATGGAAGAGGTGTGCGCAATCGCTGACCCACTTTACCATTTTCCATATGACACACCGACCAATGGGAGGCTCAGATGAGACTGTGTATTATGGGAAGTGTAGTGCGGAGAGCACACAATCAAGTCCTGTATGGACCCTGCAAGTGGGCCTGTCCTCGATCCTGTATACTGCTGCTGTTTCACTTTCGTGACCCCCAAGAATTATGGGGTGGTGCATACTACACGGATGGATGGCAGCGTGTTAATTATCACTCCAAAAGTTGTCCACCTTTAAGTAGCACACAACCAGCAGCTTGATTTATGTGTAGGTAAGGACGGGAAACCACTTGTAGATGCCGCTCCGTAATGGATTTGCCTGCTGTGTTTCGAAGCTCCATATGCTTCTCTTCAGAGGCTTTAACAGAAGAGTGTGTGCGCAATCGCTGACCCACTTCACCATTTTCCATATGACACACCGACCAATGGGAGGCTCAGATGAGACTGTGTATTATGGGAAGTGTAGTGCGGAGAGCACACAATCAAGTTCTGTATGGACCCTGCAAGTGGGCCCGTCCTCGATCCTGTATACTGCTGCTGTTTCACTTTCGTGACCCCCAAGAATTATGGGGTGGTGCATACTATGCGGATGGATGGCAGCGTGTTAATTATCGCTCCAAACGTTGTCCACCTTTAAGTAGCACACGACCAGCAGCTTGATTTATGTGTAGGTAAGGACGAGGATCCGCTTGTAGACGCCGCTCCGTAATGGATTTGCCTGACGCGTTTCAAAGCTCCATATGCCACTCTTCAGAGGCTTTAACAGAAGAGGTGTGCGCAATCGCTGACCCACTTCACCATTTTCCATATGACACACCCACCAATGGGAGGCTCAGAGGAGACTGTGTAATATGGGAAGTGTAGTGCGGAGAGCACACAATCAAGTCCTGTATGGACCCTGCAAGTGGGCCCGTCCTCCATCCTGTAAACGCCTGCTGTTTCACTTTCGTGACCCCCAAGAATTACGGGGTGGTGCATACTCTGCAGATGGACGGCCGCGTGTAAATTATCGCTCCAAAAGCTGTCCACCTTTAAGCGATAATTAACACCCGGCCGTCCAGCCGCGGAGTATGCACCACCCCGTAATTCTTGGGGGTCACGAAAGTGAAACAGCAGCCATATACAGGATCGAGGACGGGCCCACGTGCAGGGTCCATACAGGACTTGATTGTGTGCTCTCCGCACTACACTTCCCATAATACACAGTCTCATCTGAGCCTCCCATTGGTGGGCGTGTCAAATGGAAAATGGTGAAGTGGGTCAGCGATTGTGCACACCGCTTCCGTTAAATCCTCTGAAGAGAAGCATATGGAGCTTCCAACGAGTCAGGCAAATCCCTTACGGAGCGGCATCTACAAGCGAATCTCCGTCCTTACTACACATAAATCAAGCTGCTGGTCATGTGCTACTTAAAGGTGGACAACTTTTGGAGCGATAATTAACAAGCGGCCGTCCAGCCGCGGAGTATGCACCACCCCGTAATTCTTGGGGGTCACGAAAGTGAAACAGCAGCTGTATACAGGATCGAGGACGGGCCCACTTGCAGGGTCCATACAGGACTTGATTGTGTGCTCTCCGCACTACACTTCCCATAATACACAGTCTCATCTGAGCCTCCCATTGGTGGGTGTGTCATATGGAAAAAGGTAAAGTGGGTCAGCGATTACGCGCACCGCTTCCGTTAAAGCCTCTGAAGAGAAGCATATGGAGCTTCGAATCGCTTCAGGCAAATCCATTACAGAGCGGCATCTACAAGCGGATCCCCGTCCTTACCTACACATAAATCAAGCTGCTGGTCGTATGCTACTTAAAGGTGGACAACTTTTGGAGCGATAATTTACACGCGGCCGTCCAGCTGCAGAGTATGCACCACCCCGTAATTCTTGGGGGTCACGAAAGTGAAACAGCAGGCGTATACAGGATCGAGGACGGGCCCACTTGCAGGGTCCATACAGGACTTGATTGTGTGCTCTCCTTACTACACTTCCCATAGTACACAGTCTCATCTGAGCCTCCCATTGGTGGGTGTGTCATATGGAAAAATTTTAAGTGGGTCAGCGATTGCGCACACCGCTTCCGTTAAATCCTCTGAAGAGAAGCATATGGAGCTTCGAAACACGTCAGGCAAATTCATTACGGAGCGGCATCTACAAGCAGATCTCCGTCCTTACTACACATAAATCAAGCTGCTGGTGGTGTGCTACTTAATTGTGGACAACTTTTGGAGCGATGATTAATACGCGGCCGTCCAGCCGCGGAGTATGCACCACCCCGTAATTCTTGGGGGTCACGAAAGTGAAACAGTAGCCATATACAGGATCGAGGACGGACCCACTTGCAGGGTCCATACAGGACTTGATTGTGTGCTCTCCTTACTACACTTCCCATAATACACAGTCTCATCTGAGCCTCCCATTGGTGGGTGTGTCATATGGAAAATTGTGAAGTGGGTCAGCGATTGCGCACACCGCTTCCGTTAAACCCTCTGAAGAGAAGCATATAAGGCTTCAAAACGCGTGAGGCAAATCCATCACGGAGCGGCATCTACAAGCAGATCCCCGCCCTTACCTACACATAAATCAAGCTGCTGGTCGTGTGCTACTTAAAGGTGGACAACTTTTGGAGCGATAATTAACACGCGGCCGTCCAGCCGCGGAGTATGCACCACACCGTAATTCTTGGGGGTCACGAAAGTGAAACAGCAGCCGTATACAGGATCGAGGATGGGCCCACTTGCAGGGTCCATACAGGACTTGATTGTGTGCTCTCCGCACTACACTTCCCATAATACACAGTCTCATCTGAGCCTCCCATTGGTGGGTGTGTCATATGGAAAATGGTGAAGTGGGTCAGCGATTACGCTCACCGCTTCCGTTAAAGCCTCTGAAGAGAAGCATATGGAGCTTCGAAACGCGTCAGGCAAATCCATTATGGAGCGGCATCTACAAGCGGATCCCAGTCCTTACCTACACATAAATCAAGCTGCTGGTCATGTGCTACTTAAAGGTGGACAACTTTTGGAGTGATAATTAACACGCGGCTGTCCAGCTGCGGAGTATGCACCACCCCATAATTCTTGGGGGTCACGAAAGTGAAACAGCAGCCGTATACAGCATCAAGGACGGGCCCACTTGCAGGGTCCATACGGGACTTGATTGTGTGCTCTCCGCACTACACTTCCTATAATACACAGTCTCATCTGAGCCTCCCATTGGTGGGTGTGTCATATGGAAAATGGTGAAGTGGATCAGCGATTGCGCACACCGCTTCCGTTAAATCCTCTGAAGAGAAGCATATGGAGCTTCGAAACGCGTCAGGCAAATCCATTACAGAGCGGCATCTACAAGTGGATCTCCGTCCTTACTACACATAAATCAAGCTGCTGGTGGTGTGCTACTTAATTGTGGACAACGTTTGGAGCGATAATTAACACGCAGCCGTCCAGCCGCGGAGTATGCACCACCCCGTAATTCTTGGGGGTCACGAAAGTGAAACAGCAGCTGTATACAGGATCGAGGACGCGCCCACTTGCAGGGTCCATACAGGACTTGATTGTGTGCTCTCCGCACTACAATTCCCATAATACACAGTCTCATCTGAGCCTCCCATTGGTGGGTATGTCATATGGAAAAAGGTGAAGTGGGTCAGCGATTGCCCACACCGCTTCCGTTAAAGCCTCTGAAGAGAAGCATATGGAGCTTCGAAACGCGTCAGGCAAATCCATCACGGAGCGGCATCTACAAGCAGATCCCCGCCCTTACCTACACATAAATCAAGCTGCTGGTCGTGTGCTACTTAAAGGTGGACAACTTTTGGAGCGATAATTAACACGCGGCCGTCCAGCCGCGGAGTATGCACCACCCCGTAATTCTTGGGGGTCATGAAAGTGAAACAGCAGCCGTATACAGGATCGAGGATGGGCCCACTTGCATGGTCCATAGAGGACTTGATTGTGTGCTCTCCGCACTACACTTCCCATAATACACAGTCTCATCTGAGCCTCCCATTGGTGGGTGTGTCATATGGAAAATGGTGAAGTGGGTCAGCGATTACGCTCACCGCTTCCGTTAAAGCCTCTGAAGAGAAGCATATGGAGCTTCGAAACGCGTCAGGCAAATCCATTATGGAGCGGCATCTACAAGCGGATCCCCGTCCTTACCTACACCTGAATCAAGCTGCTGGTCGTGTGCTACTTAAAGGTGGACAACTTTTGGAGTGATAATTAACATGCGGCTGTCCAGCTGCGGAGTATGCACCACCCCATAATTCTTGGGGGTCACGAAAGTGAAACAGCAGCCGTATACAGGATCAAGGGCGGGCCCACTTGCAGGGTCCATACAGGACTTGATTGTGTGCTCTCCGCACTACACTTCCCATAATACACAGTCTCATCTGAGCCTCCCATTGGTGGGTGTGTCATATGGAAACTGGTAAAGTGGGTCAGCGATTGCGCACACCTCTTCCATTAAAGCCTCTGAAGAGAAGCATATGGAGCTTCGAAACGTGTCAGGCAAATCCATTACGGAGCGGCATCTACAAGCGGATCTCCGTCCTTACTACACATAAATCAAGCTGCTGGTGGTGTGCTACTTAATTGTGGACAACTTTTGGAGCGATAATTAACACGCGGCCGTCCAGCCGCGGAGTATGCACCACCCCGTAATTCTTGGGGGTCATGAAAGTGAAACAGTAGCCATATACAGGATCGAGGACGGGCCCACTTGCAGGGTCCATACAGGACTTGATTGTGTGCTCTCCTTACTACACTTCCCATAATACACAGTCTCATCTGAGCCTCCCATTGGTGGGTGTGTCATATGGAAAATGGTGAAGTGGGTCAGCGATTACGCTCACCGCTTCCGTTAAAGCCTCTGAAGAGAAGCATATGGAGCTTCGAAACGCGTCAGGCAAATCCATTATGGAGCGGCATCTACAAGCGGATCCCCGTCCTTACCTACACATAAATCAAGCTGCTGGTCGTGTGCTACTTAAAGGTGGACAACTTTTGGCGTGATAATTAACACGCGGCTGTCCAGCTGCGGAGTATGCACCACCCCATAATTCTTGGGGGTCACGAAAGTGAAACAGCAGCCGTATACAGCATCAAGGACGGGCCCACTTGCAGGGTCCATACGGGACTTGATTGTGTGCTCTCCGCACTACACTTCCCATAATACACAGTCTCATCTGAGCCTCCCATTGGTGGGTATGTCATATGGAAAAAGGTGAAGTGGGTCAGCGATTGCGCACACCGCTTCCGTTAAAGCCTCTGAAGAGAACCATATGGAGCTTCGAAACGCGTCAGGCAAATCCATCACGGAGCGGCATCTACAAGCAGATCCCCGCCCTTACCTACACATAAATCAAGCTGCTGGTCGTGTGCTACTTAAAGGTGGACAACTTTTGGAGTGATAATTAACACGCGGCCGTCCAGCCGCGGAGTATGCACCACCCCGTAATTCTTGGGGGTCATGAAAGTGAAACAGCAGCCGTATACAGGATCGAGGAAGGGCCCACTTGCATGGTCCATACAGGACTTGATTGTGTGCTCTCCGCACTACACTTCCCATAATACACAGTCTCATCTGAGCCTCCCATTGGTGGGTGGGTCATATGGAAAATGGTGAAGTGGGTCAGCGATTACGCTCACCGCTTCCGTTAAAGCCTCTGAAGAGAAGCATATGGAGCTTCGAAACGCTTCAGGCAAATCCATTATGGAGCGGCATCTACAAGCGGATCCCCATCCTTACCTACACCTCAATCAAGCTGCTGGTCGTGTGCTACTTAAAGGTGGACAACTTTTGGAGTGATAATTAACACGCGGCTGTCCAGCTGCGGAGTATGCGCCACCCCATAATTCTTGGGGGTCACGAAAGTGAAACAGCAGCCGTATACAGGATCAAGGGCGGGCCCACTTGCAGGGTCCATACGGGTTTTGATTGTGTGCTCTCCGCAATACACTTCCCATAATACACAGTCTCATCGGAGCCTCCCATTGGTGGGTGTGTCATATGGAAAATGGTGAAGTGGATCAGCGATTGCGCACACCGCTTCCGTTAAATCCTCTGAAGAGAAGCATATGGAGCTTCGAAACGCGTCAGGCAAATCCATTACGGAGCGGCATCTACAAGCGGATCTCCGTCCTTACTACACATAAATCAAGCTGCTGGTGGTGTGCTACTTAATTGTGGACAACTTTTGGAGCGATAATTAACACGCGGCCGTCCAGCCGAGGAGTATGCACCACCCCGTAATTCTTGGGGGTCACGAAAGTGAACCAGCAGCCGTATACAGGATCGAGGACGCGCCCACTTGCAGGGTCCATACAGGACTTGATTGTGTGCTCTCCGCACTACAATTCCCATAATACACAGTCTCATCTGAGCCTCCCATTGGTGGGTATGTCATATGGAAAATGGTGAAGTGGGTCAGCGATTGCGCACACCGCTTCCGTTAAAGCCTCTGAAGAGAAGCATATGGAGCTTCAAAACGTGTCAGGCAAATCCATCACGGAGCGGCATCTACAAGCAGATCCCCGCCCTTACCTACACATAAATCAAGCTGCTGGTCGTGTGCTACTTAAAGTTGGACAACTTTTGGAGCGATAAATAACACGCGGCCGTCCAGCCGCGGAGTATGCACCACCCCGTTCTTCTTAGGGGGTCACGAAAGTGAAACAGCAGCCGTATACAGGATCGAGGATGGGCCCACTTGCAGGGTCCATACAGGACTTGATTGTGTGCTCTACGCACTACACTTCCCATAATACACAGTCTCATCTGAGCCTCCCATTCGTGGGTGTGTCATATGGAAAATGGTGAAGTGGGTCAGCGATTACGCTCACCGCTTCCGTTAAAGCCTCTGAAGAGAAGCATATGGAGCTTCGAAACGCGTCAGGCAAATCCATTTTGGAGCGGCATCTACAAGCAGATCCCGTCCTTACCTACACATGACTCAAGCTGCTGGTCGTGTGCTACTTAAAGGTGGACAACTTTTGGAGTGATAATTAACACGCGGCTGTCCAGCTGCGGAGTATACACCACCCCATAATTCTTGGGGGTCACCAAAGTGAAACAGCAGACGTATACAGGATCAAGGACGGGCCCACTTGCAGGGTCCATACGGGACTTGATTGTGTGCTCTCCGTACTACACTTCCCATAATACACAGTCTCATCTGAGCCTCCCATTGGTGGGTGTGTCATATGGAAAATGGTGAAGTGGATCAGCGATTGCGCACACCGCTTCCGTTAAATCCTCTGAAGAGAAGCATATGGAGCTTGGAAACGCGTCAGGCAAATCCATCACGGAGCGGCATCTACAAGCAGATCCCTGCCCTTACCTACACATAAATCAAGCTGCTGGTCGTTTGCTACTTAAAGGTGGACAACTTTTGGAGCGATAATTAACACGCGGCCGTCCAGCCGTGGAGTATGCACCACCCCGTAATTCTTGGGGGTCACGAAAGTGAAACAGCAGCCGTATACAGGATCGAGGACGGGCCCACTTGCAGGGTCCATACAGGACTTGATTGTTTGCTCTCCACACTACACTTCCCATAATACACAGTCTCATCCGAGCCTCCCATTGGTGGGTGTGTCATATGGAAAATGGTGAAGTGGAGCAGCGATTGCGCTCACCGCTTCCGTTAAAGCCTCTAAAGAGAAGCGTAGGGAGCTTTGAAACGTGTCAGGCAAATCCATTATGGAGCGGCATCTACAAGAGGATCCCCATCCTTACCAACACATAAATCAAGCTGCTGGTCGTGTGCTACTTAAAGGTGGACAACTTTTGGAGCGATAATTAACATGCGGCTGTCCAGCCGCGGAGTATGCACCACCCCATAATTCTTGGGGGTCACGAAAGTGAAACAGCAGCCGTATACAGGATCGAGGACGTGCCCACTTGCAGGGTCCATATGGGACTTGATTGTGTGCTCTCCGCACTACACTTCCCATAATACACAGTCTCATCTGAGCCTCCCATTGGTGGGTGTGTCAAATGGAAAATGGTGAAGTGGGTCAGCTATTGCGCACACCGCTTCCGTTAAAGCCTCTGAAAAGAAGCGTATGGAGCTTTTAAACGCGTCAGGCAAATCCATTACGGAGGGGCATCTACAAGCGGATCCCCGTCCTTACCTACACATAAATCAAGCTGCTGGTCGTGTGCTACTTAAAGGTGGACAACTTTTGGAGCGATAATTAACACGCAGCCGTCCAGCCACGGAGTATGCACCACCCCGTAATTCTTGGAGGTCACAAAAGTGAAACAGCAGCCGTATACAGGATCGAGGATCGAGGACTAATTAATAAAAGTCAGTTGAAGTTTATCCCGGAGCTGTCTCGCGCTTTTGTCCTTACCTGGAGAAAGACTGGCTGTTGTGTTTTGCCAGCTTGCAGGTGCTGGCTTTAGCGAGACGCCCTCTCGTTCTGGAGTATCACGGGACACCTGCAACCCCAGGTCGAAGTACTGTCTACACCGCGATACCCCCCGACGCTCTACATTTCCAAAAGGAGGTTATCGGCGCATGGGGAGAGAGGAGGCAAACCATTTGCCTGAAAAGGGAGACTGGAACTGACTTGCACCCCTCTAAGGAACTGCGAAGGAGTGGGGCCCACCATCCAATCTCGTTTGGGGCATCACTTGTTGCCTGAGAGGCCCTATCACTGTATGGGCACTCATGGAGGACTTCAACTCCCAAGATGCAGCAGTTTGGGGGGTGGAGCGCGAGATGTCCTGCAGCTCCTGAGGTGGAGGAGGGGCAAGTAAGCACCTGACTGGGAGTGGCCGCAATAACAACCTAAATACCAGCAGACGCCCAGGACATTGTTTGAACCTTTGCAACGGGCACTGAGGAAGCTATTAAGCGAAACGCGTCTGCCCTGCGTTTCAAGGTTGCTGTACACAGAGCGCTGGTAATTAATAAAAGTCAGTTGAAGTTTATCCCGGAGCTGTCTTGCGCTTTTGTCCTTACCTGGAGAAAGACTGGCTGTTGTGTTTTGCCAGCTTGCAGGTGCTGGCTTTAGCGAGACGCCCTCTCGTTCTGGAGTTTCACGGGACACCTGCAACCCCAGGTTGAAGTAATATATATATTCACTGAAAAAACCATAGGTTATAGACCATATATAGTTAGGAATTAGCATTTACAAAACCTTGAAAATTCACTGTAAAAACCATAGGTTATAGACCATATATAGTTAGGAATTAGCATTTAAAAAACCTTATTTTACTCACACAAAACCATTGAAATTCCATATATAGTTAGTTGCACTAACTATATATCGCGCACCCGCAATCCACTGCTGATCATGTCACATATTACATCATTCATGACATGGTCAGTGACATCACTGATGACATCACTGATGACATCTCAAATGACATCACTGATGACATCTCAAATGACATCACTGATGACATCATCTAGTGTCTGTGTGTTTTTGTAAAGTTTAAATATGTTTTACATATTGAAGAATGAGTGGATGTATAAGTGTCTGGATGAAGGATTTAGTAGGTGCGTGACTGACTGTATGAGTGAGTGATTAAATGTGTCTCACTGAATGCATGGGTTAGTGACTAAACTGTCTTAATTTGTGCATCATTATGTCTGTTGTTCTGTAAACTGCTGCATGTGTTGATCATTAGCTATACGAGAGGCTATAAGTGTTATTAATTGGTTGCCCAAGTATTTCTATGGGAGATTGAGTTTGTGTAGGGGTGGCTGGAAGGTGTGTGACTCTATGCATAGATGTGTGAGCAGTTTATTCACTAGGTGTATGAGTTCAAGAGTGCATGTGGAAACAGCTACATGGGCAGTTGACTGTGTGCATGAGTGTATTGATGAGTGAATGAATATCTCAATGCTACATGTCATAGTAAGTACATATGTAAAACACAGTACATGTGAGAGTTGGCATATATAAATAACTGTGCATGAGAGCCACTGAATGAGTGAGTAGTTGTATCGATCATTGTGAACTTGTATCAGGGATTGTATAAGAGAGTAAATATGTGTTAGTATATGTTTCAATAAGTAAGGTGTGTTTAACTGTATAGTTGAAGAAATGGAGGTGAGATTGTTTCTTTGCATGACTGACTGGGTGTGTGAGTAACTCCATGGATGAGTGGCAGTGTGTGAGTGTCTGTATACACTGAGTGTATCTAAGGTTATATTAGAGTCTGAAGAGGTTTATCGTATTAGCACAAGAATGATGTCAAATGAGATGTCATCAGTGATGTCATCAGTGATGTCATTTGAGATGTCATCAGTGATGTCATCAGTGATGTCACTGACCATGTCATGAATGATGTAATATGTGACATGATCAGCAGTGGATTGCGGGTGCGCGATATATAGTTAGTGCAACTAACTATATATGGAATTTCAATGGTTTTGTGTGAGTAAAATAAGGTTTTTTAAATGCTAATTCCTAACTATATATGGTCTATAACCTATGGTTTTTTCAGTGAATTTTCAAGGTTTTGTAAATGCTAATTCCTAACTATATATGGTCTATAACCTATGGTTTTTTCAGTGAATTTCAATGGTTTTTTAATAGCAAATATCATAAGCTGTCGAATGTCAAGTACGTGGTAAGTGAAAAATTTTCGTGTTTATGCACACTGATCTGCTTTGAATGGTGCCCCCCCCCCCTCATTTCTATTAGGAGTACTCTCTCTTTGCAGATAGTGAAAGGTAGTTAACGCAGGCCTTTGCCCCCATTGTAATCCATCGTGCCTGCTTCTCTCTCCATTTGATTGATTGTTATCCAAGTATTTACTGTTTTAGAATTAGTTCTCTTTGGTTCATTCTCTATTTACAAACAAACACAGAGTCGCAATACTCTGTTTAGTCTTTGCAGATAACGAAAAATCGTGTAAAAAAAAAGAAAAGGAATCGAGCAAAATCAGTAGGCCACTAATGGGATCTCTTTTTGACCTCGCTAAAATAGAAACATTAGGAACAACCCCTCATGACAAATACAAAACTAGTGAGATGAACTGAACTCCACACAATGATGGCTGCAAAACAGCTCGGCTCCGCCACCCACCCCGCCCAAAATAACGATAAAGAACGGCTGCCATGATTGGTTGCGGAATGACCACGACGGAGCTACGAAATGGTGCTGCTCTCATGCTAACCCCAGCTTCAGTCTGAAACATCCAGAAACACTGTAGACTACCAATTCGATCAGTTCCGGTAGCGCCCCAATGTAACCCGGTAGAGAAGAACTAGCCCTCCCCTCTTTGACTGATGGTTCTTGTTGCCTGTCCCTTCTGTTGTCATTTAACAGAACTATTTAGCCTGCTGAAAGGGGTTGTGTTCCGACCGCTGGTTGGTGGAGACATTTTGACTATATTCTGTACCTGCGTTGTCGCGTAATGCGTCATATGACGCGCCGCGTTAGCGCATCCGGAAGTCATCCGGGGCGCGCAGCGCGTAACGTAAGCATAACAAGTCATGTGACTTGTTAATAAAACTTTTCATTGGTTCATTTTACTTTTCTTATTGTAATGATGAAAGGCTTGGTCATATGACCTAAAAATTACGCTTTTCATTACTTCCGAACATTATTTTTTCTTAAATATATGTTATAATGTTCCAGGCTAATGTACTTTCCCGGAAATTTTACAACTGTCCTACAAGTAAAATATATTCTTTTTTCGAGAAAAAGAGCGTTTCTTCGTCCCATGACGGAGCCGTTGAGCAAAAGAGGGTCGACCTGCTGTCTTAGTCGCCGATACGCCTGAATATGAGATTCTTATCGATCACTTTATGTTGCAGGAATAGAAAACACAACAGCCCTTGACCATTTATCTTTACTGCGTTCCTTCGTATTATACCTTTTACCCTTCATGTAATTGGTCTGCTTTATTTCACTTGCCTTTTAATGATTCTAAAACAGTCACTATTATTAAAAACTTTACCAATGTATATACTACTACCATGTTTTCTTTTAAAAACCTTTATTGTGAAAATTTCATTATACAAATACGAGCCTATAACCACGTGGGCCTGCCACAGAGCAAACTGTAATCGTATATGATGAATAGACATTTACACTGTAGAGGAACGTAACGGGCGGGCCATTAGGTTGCAAGAACTAAGGTGTCTAACAGTTACGGAATCGGTGGACGTACATTTTATAATTAAAATACGACAGGGCCAGTTACAATAAAATTATCTAGATATACATTTGCGGGCAAGTACCATGGGTGACGTTAATTCGAACTTTCAACAGTACAGTAATCAATAACACATCAGAACTTAATATCAATAGGGATGTCGAAATATTCAATCAATTCTCGTCCCCGCCCGCCATGTGCTTCAAAACTGCATACGTATCTCGTGATTTCAAGGTTCTGCAACCAGTACACAACAAGAAGTTACGAGTCCCATTTATTCCGGCGCCATTTTAGGCGAGGACGGGCAGGTCCAGGATATAGTCAAAATGTCTCTACCAACCATCGACTATGATGATGTTCATATGCTGTATTTATTAGAGTAACACTCATCTGTCCACATGAAATTAATTTGCCACAATCTAAACATGTCATTTTAATCTTTCCAAAGTTCTTCTAAATATTTGGGACCGTTTCCCTTGCCTCTGAAGCTCTCAGTGCCACTTCTTTGATGAATGTACTAGCAGGTCAGGGGTTCTCCTCCAAATCTCTCTTTTATGCAGCACTATAATTAATTGGTGCCACCTCTCCATATGACGATGCATGGTATAGTTACCACAACTATATTTTTTTTCGGTTCCTCTGGAGAGTTCATCGTGGCAGATGAAGCGTGTAACGTACCGGGCATTTACCTTTTTTTGCATGTACAGGAAAGGAAAAAAAAATCGAGCGTCCGAGTTCTAAGGTGTCCCAGGGCCATTTTAGTGGACCAGGCCCAAATCCAAAGAACAGGCCGCCATTTTGAGAGTCCTCTTGCAGCCGCCTGTCGCTGTAGCATCAAGAGCAGCCGAAACTCAGCTGAATGGCAACTGAAACGGTAAAGGGGCGCCCCACTACAGCAGACGAGCCTCCACCTAGGAAGGCCCATTCACGCCGGCTCCCCCCCCCTTCGGGCACCCCACGCCGTTATTCGGAGCAGTATTGTAGGATGGCCACACCAGTGCGGCAACTTGCTAGACATCACCTCGGTGGTAACCGAATCTCAACGCCTTGTGGTGTCTCCTATTCAGAAAACATTGTTATGCTGCCTTCGACCTATTCGCCGCAAGTGCGCACACAACTCAACTGCATAGCTTGCTAGACACCACCTCGGTGCCATCCGGATCTTGGAATGTCAGCACCTTTTGGTGTCTTCTCTTCAGAAAATATTGTTGCACTGCCTTTGGCCCCATTCGCACATCGGTCCGCTACTGACGCCATCTCACAGGCTAATGGGGCGCCCCACGCCGAGTTTCAGCATTGTAGAATAACCACACCAGTACAGCAACTTGCTAGACATCACCTCGGTGCCATCCGGATCTCGGCGCCCCACTGCAGATGAAGTGCCTCTCAACTATGAAACCACCACGGTGACATCCGGATCTTGGCGCGTTGTGCTGCCTTCGGCCTATTCGCACATCGGTCCGCTACTGACGCCATCTCACAGGCTAATGGGGCGACCCACGCCGAGTTTCAGCATTGTAGGATGACCACACCAGTACAGCAACTTGCTAGACATCACCTCGGTGCCATCCGGATCTCGGCGCCCCACTGCAGATGAAGTGCCTCTCAACTATGAAACCACCACGGTGACATCCGGATCTTGGCGCGTTGTGCTGCCTTCGGCCTATTCGCACATCGGTCCGCTACTGACGCCATCTCACAGGCTAATGGGGCGACCCACGCCGAGTTTCAGCATTGTAGGATGACCACACCAGTACAGCAACTTGCTAGACATCACCTCAGTGCCATCCGAATCTTGGCATCTCAACGCCTAGTGGTATCTTCCATACAAAAAATATTGTTACGCTGCCTTTGGCCCCATTCGCACATCAGTCCGCAACTTAGACATCACCTCGGTGCCATCCGGATCTTGGCATCTCAGCGCCTTGTGGTGTCAGTCAGAAAATATTGTTGCGCTGCCTTTGGCCCCATTCGCACATCGGTCCGCTACTGACGCCATCTCACAGGCCAACGGGGCGCCCCACGCCGACTTTCAACATTGTAGGATGGCCACAGAAGTGCGACAACTTACTAGACACCACCTCGGTGCCATCCGGATCTTGGCGCGTTGTGCTGCCTTCGGCCTATTCGCACATCGGTCCGCTACTGACGCAAACTCACAGGCCAACGGGGCGCCCCACGCCGACTTTCAGCATTGTAGGATGGCCACACCAGTGCTGCAACTTGCTGGACACCACCTCGGTGCCATCCGGATCTTGGCGCGTTGTATTGCCTTCGGCCTATTCGCACATCGGTCCGCTACTGACGCCGCCTCACGTGCCAACGTATTTTCTCCGCATTTTATACCCTATGCCGCATAACAGGTCATGTGACTTGTTTATAAAACTTTTCATTGGTTCATTTTACTTTTGGTTTCCTAATGATGGAAGGCTTGATCATATGACCTAAAAACAACACTTTTCATTGGATGAAAACTTTTTTTTCCCCCCAAACGATGAAAGCCCCACCTTGTTTCTGGATGTTTCAGACTAAACTGGCGTCAGCATGAGAGCACCACCATCTCGTAGCTCCGTCGTGGTCATTCCGCGAGCAATCATGGCAGCCGCTCCCCACCAGAAGCCTGCAGGAGTCGGGGCCCCCAAAACTTTTGATGAATTCTCAAGGCGGAGGGGACGCTTTCGAGAATGGGGTCCAAGACCTAGCAGACAAGCGTCCGATTTCCAAGGTGTCCCAGGGCCATTTCAGTGGACCACGCCCAAAAAGGAAAGAGCCTGCCGCCATTTTGAGAGTCCTGTGGCAGCCGCCTATCGCTGCACCGCAAGAGTGGGCGCAACTCAGCTGAATGGCGGATTTTGACACAGTGGACCAAAAGCGGACGGAATGGCAACTGAAACGGTAAAGGGGCGCCCCACTAAAACAGATGAGACTCCACCTGGAGAGGCCCGTTCACGCCGCCTCCCCCGGGGCGCCCCACGCCGTTATTCGGAGCAGCATTGTAGGATACCAAAACCAGTGCGGCAACTTACTGGACATCACCTTGGTGCCATCGTTCTGCTGCCTTGGAACTATTCGCACAACAGTTTGCTACTGATGACCCACCCCCCGCGACGCCCCACGCCGTTATTTGCTGGGTGGCAACTTACTAGACATCACTTTCGTGTCATCTAGATTTCGGCGCGTTCTGCTGCCTTGGAACTATTCGCACAACAGTTTGCTACTGATGACCCACCCCCCGCGACGCCCCACGCCGGAAATCTGGACGTTGTGCTGCGTTGGGATTATTCGCACAGCCGACCGCTACTTCGTTGTTTTTCCCTAAAAATGTTTATATGTTATTACTATTTTTGTTTTCTTGTATATATTTATAAATTATTAAAGTTTTATAATCTTACTACTTTGTCGGAGTGCTATATATTTTTAATGTGACACATAATTGTAAAAACTTTGATGTACAAAGAGTCATCCCTGGAATCTTCCGCTTCACGCTCGGTCCCCTCCCCAATCACAATACAGGATGGTTTTCAGATAATAGCAACGCTTCTGCTGTGACGGATCTCATCGAGTGTGGGCCTTGATCTACTATAACTCCTATGAAGAGGGGTGATTCTTTACAGCTGTGGCCATAAACTACATCTGCAGGGCTAGCTGATAGCCTAGGACCGGCCTGGACAATCGGACACAGAGGAAAAGGAGTGTCAGAGGGTGCGGTAGTGAATAGGGCGAAAGGGAGGTGTCGGGCGGGCACAGGGTGTGATTCTCAGGGAAGAGCAGCGCAGATGGGGGGAGGTTTATTACCCATGCATAAGACAGAGAGCGGGGGTGACCACTGCCTGGGTGAGATGCTTGCGAGGGTGGGGAGCCATGCTAAGGATCGACAGCGTGCACAGAGTGGGTCTGGTCAAGGCATCTAAAATGGCTGCCGTGCACGACAAAAGTGTGGCATTTGAAAAAAGACAAGATGGCGCACACAATGTTTTTCAACAATTCCTGATTTCCTTCGAATCGAACGTTAACAGACGTTGGGGCATATTACCAAAGTTAAGCGATATTTATCCCTAACGATGCATTGCAAAGATTTTTTTACCGTCAGAAATTATCGCAGATAAACCTTGCTATTATCAAGGTTTATCGCAAATACGATAAAAAACGACCGCAATGCATTAATATCGCTGAAAACTCAGCGATATTCATGCATTACCGAGCTAATGCTTTTAGCCATGTTATCCACCTCCCATTGGATAACATGGCTAAGAACTGCTCAGGGCAGCTGTTACTTTTTGGAGATATTCGCGCTTATCTCGAATATTTCCAAAAGTTGATAATAGGAGATAGCGATGTTAGCGACTGTTTCCAGTCGCTAACATCTTGGCATGCCCACTTTGCATGTCATTAGTGATAAATATCACTCACATGCAAAGTGGGACCCAAGATGGTCGCTATCTCCTACTAGCCGTCGCTAACTGGTGTTAGCAACAGCTAGGTAATACAGATATAATTTTATCTCCGCGAAGCGGAGCGCTGTTACAGATATATATCTTGTTTTTGAACGTTAATTTCTCAAAATGCACTGAAGCACATATATTGAGACATAGCAAAGGCACATCGGGCTACCAGTCCCTAGGAGATAGCGATGTTAGCGACTGTTTCCAGTCGCTAACATCTTGGCATGCCCACTTTGCATGTCATTAGTGATAAATATCACTCACATGCAAAGTGGGACCCAAGATGGTCGCTATCTCCTACTAGCCGTCGCTAACTGGTGTTAGCAACAGCTAGGTAATACAGATATAATTTTATCTCCGCTAAGCGGAGCGCTGTTACAGATATATATCTTGTTTTTGAACGTTAATTTCTCAAAATGCACTGAAGCACATATATTGAGACATAGCAAAGGCACATCGGGCTACCAGTCCCTACTATTTTACCAAGTTTCGTGCAAATCCATTCAGCCTTTCGATTATTATTATATTTTTTTTTTTTTGCCCCGCGGGGCCCTTTTAAAACCTCCACATCAAACCTAGGGGGTCAGCGAGGATCTACTATGCCCCCTTATGGTCATTTGCCCCTTCGCTTTGGCCTCCTCTTGTCTCTCGATCCTACCGAGAGACAAGATGGCGGCCGCTACGTACTGTTTGGAATGTTTACAGACACCGGAGAGCCAATCAGCTTCGCTTCGCAAAGCTCCGTAACGCGAAAAGTACGCGAAGCGGTGCGCTGTTACAGATATATATCTTTTTTTGAACGTTAATTTCTCAAAATCCACTGAAGCACATATATTGAGACCTAGCAAAGGCACATCGGGCTACCAGTCCCTACAATTTTGCCAAGTTTCGTGCAAATCCATTCAGCCGTTCGATTATTATTATTCTTTTTTTTTTTTGCCCCGCGGGGCCCTTTTAAAACCTCCACATCAAACCTAGGGGGTCAGCGAGGATCTACTATTCCCCCTTATGGTCATTTGCCCCTTCGCTTTGGCCTCCTCTTGTCTCTCGATCCTACCGAGAGACAAGATGGCGGCCGCTACGGACTGTTTGGAATGTTGACAGACGCCAGAGAACCAATCAGCTTCGCTTCACAAAGCTCCGTTGCGCGAAAAGTACGCGTCCTGGGCCGCTGCCCGGTCCGCTGTTACAGATATATATCTTTTTTTAAACGTTAATTTCTCAAAATCCACTGGAGCACATATATTGAGACCTACAAAAGGCACATCGGGCTACCAGTCCCTACAATTTTGCCAAGTTTCGTGCAAATCCATTAAGCCGTTCGGGCTAAAAGTGAGGCCAACCGCCCTATGGAAAACTCAATGTTAAAAACACGTTTTGGGACCCCCCTTTTTTCTCGGCCCCCACTGGACGAACCCCCCCCAAATTTTCAAGGGCTGCTCAGAAACAAAATGTGCCATTTTCCTGAAAATTTCAGCCAATTCCGTCCACAAACGCCAAAGTTATTAGACATAGAATTTTCAAAAAACCCATAGAGAAAAAATCCTAACTATATATACCTACTGGCGACCGCCAGTAGGTAATATATATATATATATATATATATATATATATATATATATATATATATATATATATATCTCATACTAATATTATAAAGAGAGAGCCCAAACCTTTGAGGCAGGTAATCTCAGTAACCACAGCACCAATCACAACACCCAATACAGCGTTGGAAAGGGCAGTTACAGCAGAAGGACATAGGCTATGTAGACGGCCACCATATACATTTAAAAGGTAAAAGAACCGTGCCAGCAAAGTAGTCCCTTTTGGGGGGGTGTCTGCGTTCTGCTGTGGGCGTGTGCTGGGGGCGTGACAAACGCTGGGGGTGTGTGGTATGTTCTGCCCTTCATGCCATGTGAGTCGTAATTGCGCCGCATCAAGGGGCACGCTGGGGGTGTGACATGCTGGGGCCATGACAAACGCTGTGGACGTGTGTCCGCGCTGTGGCCGTGTGTCCGCCCTTCATGCCATGTGAAGCGCCAATTACGCAACTGCGCCGCATCAAGGGGCACGCTGTGGGCGTGACAAACGCTGGGGGCGTGTGCTATGTTCCGCACTTCATGCCATATGGGTCGTACATTAATCAGATCGTCTGCTGTGGCCGTGTGCTGGGGCGTCACAAAGGCGTTCACCTCGAAGCGTGGTAAGTAACCATTCGCAAGACTCCCTTGGGGGACTGCCCGTTGTCTCACACATACTGGGGATGCCGAATGCAGTGTGTGCCTTGGCCTGGGTGTGTCTGAAAGGGCTGAACGCAGTGTGTGGCTTGGCCTGGGTGCGTCTAAAAAGCACTCGGGCCGAAGAGCGTCGGTGTGGGTCATAAAAAAATAAGAACAGCGGGAAACAATCATTCAAGACTCACACAATTCTAATTGTTAGACGGTCGCCGCTGGCCCTCAAGCGGGGGCACACGCGACTGAGTGTGTCTGCGTGGATAATTACTGCAGCCTCTCATGCGCGCTGTTACTGAACTGTCACATTAAACCAAATTACACGCGCCTGCTAACATCAGCCAGGGCTGTAGCCGGGCTCAGGCGGCAGATCACTACACTAATTACATGCGCCTGCTAACATGAACCTGGGCTGCAGCTTGGCCTCAAGCTGGGGGACCTGCGCCTGCTAGCATGAACCAGGGCTGCAGCTGGGCCTCAAGCGGGGGAACACGCGAATGACCGTATCTGAATACACACATTACACACATTCTATTTCATACCCGGACAACGTCGGGACGGGTTGCTAATATATATATATATATATATATATATATATATATATATATATAGGAAATGCCAATTAGGTGAAATTGCGGGCAGCGCTGGAAGGGATTTGGCCGGGGATGACTCCTCTGCTAATCGTTCAGCTGACAGAAGCGTGAAGTACGAGCAAGATGTACATTCCAGCATTGTGCTTGACAAGGAACCCTGCCCGAGCACCACTGAGACTATATTTTCACTATTAAGAAAGCACAAGGGGCATGAACAGCGCATTTTGCTGACAGAGAGCACAAGAAACTTTTCCAGTACCTACCCCACAAGAAGAAGTGCATTTTGGAAGTTGTATGCTAAGGTCGGACAGGTGACCGTAATCACATCGAATTTGGAGGCACAGAAGCCATTGGTGCAAATACTAAACCCGTGATCAAGGCCAAAGGTTGGCCGAAACCAGTTGGGACATTTAAAGCTGTGCTTCAAGCTCCATTAAACGCTTTTTGTTCGCTGAAGTGGGCCTCTTGTCTGGTGTGTTCGTGTTGGAAATTGCCAGGTTTCTCCGTACCTGGTGTAAAGAAGCCGCCCTGAAGAGTCGGGGGCTCCCCTTTCGGAGGTTTTCTTTCCTGGATATATATTTATATATTTTTTTTTTTGCTACGCATGCCTTAGTATCATGGGAGCCCTAGTGAAATTTTTATTTAGTCGGCGTATTCGTACAAAATTTTCTTAATATTGCTTTACTCTTGCTATGTCCAAAATTATATCATTTTGCCACATCACATGAATTTCATTCCACTTGAGGAAAAATCAAATAGCGGAACCCTGAGAACAATGCAAATGAAAAGAAGACAAGCAGCTTTTGTACACAGCACTTGTGTGACAAAATGTGTCCTTGTGTCTAAAATGGGCACAAGGATTCATATATATCAATAAATGCCGGGTCTGCATTTTATTTATTTTGCGTAATTTTCCTGAAATTTAGCATAACTAAACAAAATGAATTTACATGAATTTGGAAAACCCCTAGTATCATCCTGCTTGAACATCCACTCGCTGATTACAATAATGCTGATTGGCATGAATTTATTTCTGATTACTGTAGAGCGACCTTGCAAAGTGAGCAATGGCTTGCAGTGAGAAGCTGTCCTGTTTTGAGGATTCCTGAGCTAAGTTGGGCGGTATACAGCTAAAACATCTTAATAAACGAACTGATGCCTACGGCCTGCTCCGGTTCTTAGATGCATGGCATCACTAGTAAAGTGACATTATTCCCCACTGATAGGCTGTTTGACATTTTAACTGTTCCACTCAGCTGGATTCTAACCAGTGAAGTGCCAGATGGGTACAAGCTTAGGGCAAACATCAGGACCCAACACAATGTTTGCCTACAGAAGCTCAAAGGAGATGCTGGACAGCAACCAGAGGCCACCCAGTAGCAATCAAACGAGAGCAATGCCTTCCCAAAAACAACAGCACACCAGCAGTGCACATGGAGCGGGGCCAGAAAACAGGAACCACTCGAACTGATACTGCTTGTATAAAACATTTCCAAAATCTTGAATAAATACAATTTCCCAAATTCAAATACATTATTTTTGGAAAATGAAATCACATGCAGTAAAGTAACAGAATCAGCAACAAGTACAATCTAAACTTAGTTTTTACCCTTGTTGTAATGTCATACAACCTGTTTTTTCAAACGTGCAGTTAACCAGCATTGATTGTAATTGAAATGTTTATATTTTGGTGCAGAATACTAGTAGCCATGATAATGGTGAAGCTCTGCACAGTGGTTTCGGGGCTGTCTTAAGATGCTGAAACCAATATCTCACAAGGAATATTTTCCATCCTACCGCATTTTGTGGAATAAAAAAATGCAATCATTATTTGTGTTGCCAGTTGGTAGCTATAGTTAGGGCCACATTTCCAGGAGGAAAAGCATTTTTTGGTTTGCTAATAACTTTTTCATCGTTTGATGAATCTTAATGGCATTTTTAAAAAACAAGTCCATCCACAGCGACTGGTTAGCAAAAGTGTGGGGGGGGGGGCAAAACGTGTTTTCCCCATGCAATTTTCCATAGGAAAATTAGACGCAGGTACAGTCAAAATGACCGAACGAATATAAAATTCTCAGCTACTTATAACAATACTTTAACCTTTGATTTTTCCAGTTAATCTCAAGTTTTTTTTAAAAGTTAAAATATCTTGTTATCGTATGTAAAGCCAACCCCCTGCAGTGCATGGCGTTTGGCCATGTGCAGTGTGGGGTGGCTACAGGGCCTGGATTCTGCTAAGTCCCATGTCCAACCCCCCCACAAGCAGCCAACTCCACTCTGTGCACAACCTTTTGATGTGCGCAAGAAGAAGCTGCCCACAGAGCTTAACCTGGGGCCAGTCCCTGCAGCTTGGGGTCTTTTTAGCACATACCTATGAGCCCACAGCTAGAGGAATCGCCCGCAGCCACTCACTGTAGCGGCACCGCAGGGTAAGGAGGGTACGAGTCTGTGGAGTAGGTGGGGGACAGAGTAGGCAAGCAGCTCTCAACTGGCAGGAAGCCAAGCGAAGGAGGAGCGTCACACAAATTTGCTGATAGCAAAGGGGATGATGGATGGAGTGTTTGAACAAATCAAACACTCACCCCCAGTCAACTGATCTGGGTTTAATCCATCATCATTCTTTAGCTCACACCACAACCCCAGTTCAGACATGGCCATATGCAAATCAGTCTGACCCTGTGCCTCATGGGAACAGTCCAGCCCGAACTGCCAAGCCATGTCTTCCTTGGACCGGAAACAAGCATCCTGGGACTGGTTTCGGATTCATAATCCTCATCAGCCAGGCTATCTTGAATCCAGTGGTAGAGTGAGCAAGGGACCCACGTCCGGGCATACCATGCCAGCTCAGGGCGAACAAAATAATTATGGGCGAATTTTGCAGATCTGCAGTCTGCGAATTCGAGCGGAATCGCAAAAAAATCCACGAAATCACGGATTTTCCCGCGAACTTTTTGCGATTTGCATCTACTGAACTGGAGTACTTTCTACTGGCTAATCAGTAAGTGCTACCTCGTTGGGTAAATGTAAAGTGCTTTCCCTACACTGCAGCTGTGTAAAGGGCCAGAAGATTCTTCTCCACTGACCATGTGTGCCTGTAACTTTGCCACCGTGCCAAAAGGCGCCGAGGTCCCTTGAGTGAGCTGTCCATCATAGTTGGGAAAGGGTGGGAAGACATTTGATACCGCTAGTGTGTGGTGCGGGGCTTCTATGCGTGTCAATGCCTCTTGTGTATAAAGGGTCAGAGAGGGAGCAGGGCAGCAGGTGAGGAGATAGCAGCCTCCTGGTCACAGGAACTACACGGGGATTGCGCTCGAGAAACTCAGGGATGCAAAGACCTCCCTCGGGTATTTCAGCTAATTTTCGACGGCAGATATGGGGTTAAAGAGCACACTTGCCCAGCCTCGACCGTGCTCACTAATGTTTTGGGCTGAATAAAAACGTTACTGAATTTGAACTTCAACTCGGGCACCTGCTATATCTGTAAGTGCTTCCTGTTGAGGTTTAATTTTTGTAACAGGAGCCTCGTGCCAGAATGAATCCTGCCCTGCATAGTTTCCACAAAGATGCCACCGTTTTGTGCAATACCTCTACTCAACTGGAGTACTGGTTAATCAGTAAGTGCTACCTCGTTGGGTAAATGTAAAGTGCTTTTCCTACAGTGCAGCTGCGTAAAGGGACAGAAGATTTGTCTCCACTGACCATGTGTGCCTGTAACTTTGCCACCGGGCCAAAAGGCGCCGGGGTCCTTTGAGTGAGCTGTCCATCATAGTTGGGAAAGGGCGGGTAGACGTTTGATATCGCTAGTGTGTGGTGCGGGGCTTCTATGCGTGTCAATGCCTCTTGTGTATAAAGGGTCAGAGAGCGAGCAGGGCAGCAGGTGAGGAGAGCAGCCTCCTGGTCACAGGAACTACACGGGGAATGCGCTTGAGAAACTCAGGGGTGCAAAGACCTCCCTCGGGTATTTCAGCTCATTTTCGATGGCAGATATGGGGTTAAAGAGCACACTTGCCCAGCCTCGACCGTGCTCACTAATGTTTTGGGCTGAATAAAAACGTTACTTAATTTGAACTTCAACTCGGGCACCTGCTATATCTGTAAGTGCTTCCTGTTGAGGTTTAATTTTTGTAACAGGAGCCTCGTGCCAGAATGAATCCTGCCCTGCATAGTTTCCACAAAGATGCCACCGTTTTGTGCAATACCTCTACTCAACTGGAGTACTGGTTAATCAGTAAGTGCTACCTCGTTGGGTAAATGTAAAGTGCTTTTCCTACAGTGCAGCTGCGTAAAGGGACAGAAGATTTGTCTCCACTGACCATGTGTGCCTGTAACTTTGCCACCGGGCCAAAAGGCGCCGGGGTCCCTTGAGTGAGCTGTCCATCATAGTTGGGAAAGGGCGGGTAGACGTTTGATATCGCTAGTGTGTGGTGCGGGGCTTCTATGCGTGTCAATGCCTCTTGTGTATAAAGGGTCAGAGAGCGAGCAGGGCAGCAGGTGAGGAGAAAGCAGCTTCCTGGTCACAGGAACTACACGGGGAATGTGCTTGAGAAACTCAGGTATGCAAAGACCTCCCTCGGGTATTTCAGCTAATTTTCGATGGCAGATATGGGGTTAAAGAGCACACTTGCCCAGCCTCGACCGTGCTCACTAATGTTTTGGGCTGAATAAAAACGTTACTGAATTTGAACTTCAACTCGGGCACCTGCTATATCTGTAAGTGCTACCTGTTGAGGTTTAATTTTTGTAACAGGAGCCTCGTGGCAGAATGAATCCTGCCCTGCATAGTTTCCACAAAGATGCCACAGTTTTGTGCAATACCTCTACTCAACTGGAGTACTGGTTAATCAGTAAGTGCTACCTCGTTGGGTAAATTTAAAGTGCTTTTCCTACACTGCAGCTGCGTAAAGGGCCAGAAGATTTGTCTCCACTGACCATGTGTGCTTGTAACTTTGCCACTGGGCCAAAAGGCGCCGAGGTCCCTTGAGTGAGCTGTTCATCATAGTTGGGAAAGGGCGGGAAGACGTTTGATATCGCTAGTGTGTGGTGCGGGGCTTCTATGCGTGTCAATGCCTCTTGTGTATAAAGGGTCAGAGAGCGAGCAGGGCAGCAGGTGAGGAGAAAGCAGCCTCCTGGTCACAGGAACTACACGGGGAATGCGCTTGAGAAACTAAGGGATGCAAAGACCTCCCTCGGGTATTTCAGCTAATTTTCGATGGCAGATATGGGGTTAAAGAGCACACTTGCCCATCCTCGACCGTGCTCACTAATGTTTTGGGCTGCATAAAAACGTTACTGAATTTGAACTTCAACTCGGGCACCTGCTATATCTGTAAGTGCTTCCTGTTGAGGTTTAATTTTTGTAACAGGAGCCTCGTGCCAGAATGAATCCTGCCCTGCATAGTTTCCACAAAGATGCCACCGTTTTGTGCAATACCTCCACTCAACTGGAGTACTGGTTAATCAGTAAGTGCTACCTCGTTGGGTAAATGTAAAGTGCTTCTTCTACACTGCAGCTGCGTAAAGGGACAGAAGATTTGTCTCCACTGACCATGTGTGCCTGTAACTTTGCCACCGGGCCAAAAGGCACCGAGGTCCCTTGAGTGAGCTGTCCATCATAGTTGGGAAAGGGTGGGAAGACGTTTGATATCGCTAGTGTGTGGTGCGGGGCTTCTATGCGTGTCAATGCCTCTTGTGTATAAAGGGTCAGAGAGCGAGCAGGGCAGCAGGTGAGGAGAAAGCAGCCTCCTGGTCACAGGAACTACACGGGGAATGTGCTTGAGAAACTCAGGGATGCAAAGACCTCCCTCGGGTATTTCAGCTAATTTTCGATGGCAGATATGGGGTTAAAGAGCACACTTGCCCAGCCTCGACCGTGCTCACTAATGTTTTGGGCTGAATAAAAACGTTACTGAATTTGAACTTCAACTCGGGCACCTGCTATATCTGTAAGTGCTTCCTGTTGAGGTTTAATTTTTGTAACAGGAGCCTCCTGCCAGAATGAATCCTGACCTGCATAGTTTCCACAAAGATGCCACCGTTTTGTGCAATACCTCTACTCAACTGGAGTACTGGTTAATCAGTAAGTGCTACCTCGTTGGGTAAATGTAAAGTGCTTTTCCTACACTGCAGCTGCGTAAAGGGACAGAAGATTTGTCTCCACTGACCATGTGTGCCTGTTACTTTGCCACCGCGCCAAAAGGCGCCGAGGTCCCTTGAGTGAGCTGTCCATCATAGTTGGGAAAGGGCGGGAAGACGTTTGATATCGCTAGTGTGTGGTGCGGGGCTTTTATGCGTGTCAATGCCTCTTGTGTATAAAGGATCAGAGAGCGACCAGGGCAGCAGGTGAGGAGAAAGCAGCCTCCTGATCACAGGAACTACACGGGCATTGCGCTAGAGAAACTCAGGGATGCAAAGACCTCCCTCAGGTAGTACAGCTAATTTTCGACGGCAGATATGGGGTTAATGCACACTTGCCCAGCCTCGACCATGCTCACTAATGTTTTGGGCTGATTAAAAATGTTACTGAATTTGAACTTAGACTCGGGTACCTGCTATATCTGTACGTGCTTCCTGTTGAGGTTTAATTTTTGTGACAGGAGCCTCGTGCCAGAATGAATCCTGCCCTGCATAGTTATCCACGAAGATGCCACCATTTTGTGCAATACCTCTACTCAACTGGAGTACTGGCTAATCAGTAAGTGCTACCTCGTTGGGTAAATGTAAAGGGCTTTTCCTACACTGCAGCTGCGTAAAGGGCCAGAAGATTTGTCTCCACTGACCATGTGTGCCTGTAACTTTGCCACCACGCCAAAAGGCGCCGAGGTCCCTTGAGTGAGCTGTCCATCATAGTTGGGAAATGGCGGGAAGACGTTTGATACCGCTAGTGTGTGGTGCAGGGCTTCTATGCGTGTCAATGCCTCTTGTGTATAAAGGGTCAGAGAGCGAGCATGGCAGCAGGTGAGGAGAAAGCAGCCTCCTGGTCACAGGAACAACACGGGGATTGCGCTTGAGAAACTCAGGGATGCAAAGACCTCCCTCGGGCATTACAGCTAATTTTCAACGGCAGATATGGGGTTAAAGAGCACACTTACCCAGCCTCGACCGTGCTCACTAATGTTTTGGGCTGATTAAAACGTTACTGAATTTGAGGTTCCACTCGGGCACCTGCTATATCTGTAAGTGCTTCCTGTTGAGGTTTAATTTTTGTGACAGGAGCCTCGTGCCAGAATGAATGCTGCCCTGCATAGTTATCCAAGAAGATGCCACCGTTTTGTGCAATACCTCTACTCAATTGGAGTACTGGCTAATCAGTAAGTGCTACCTCGTTGGGTAAATGTAAAGTGCTTTTCCTACACTGCAGCTGCGTAAAGGGCCAGAAGATTTGTCTCCACTGACCATGTGTGCCTGTAACTTTGCCACCACGCCAAAAGGCGCCGAGGTCCCTTGAGTGAGCTGTCCATCATAGTTGGGAAAGGGCGGGAAGACGTTTGACACCGCTAGTGTGTGGTGCGGGGCTTCTATGTGTGTCAATGCCTCTTGTGTATAAAGGGTCAGAGAGCGAGCAGGGCAGCAGGTGAGGAGAAAGCAGCATTCTGGTCACAGGAACAACACGGGGATTGCGCTCCGGAAACTCAGGAATGCAAAGACCTCCCTCGGGCATTACAGCTAATTTTCGACGGCAGATATGGGGTTAAAGAGCACACTTGCCCAGCCTCGACCATGCTCACTCATGTTTTGGGCTGATTAAAACGTTACTGAGTTTGAGCTTCAACTCGGGCAACTGCTTTATTTATATCTGTAAGTGCTTCCTGTTGAGGTTTAATTTTTGGCCCACAGGAAGCACTTACAGAGTTAAGGCAGGTGCCCGAGTTGAAGCTAACTTTTGTATTCATTTTAGAATGGCGCAGGCAAGCTGCCAGAGTTGAAGTTGCAACTAAGCAATTTTAACTCCTGCAGCTTGCCGGCGCCATTCTAAAATGGTTACAAAGTTAGCTTCAACTCGGGCACCTGCTATATCTGTAAGTGCTTCCTGTTGAGGTTTAATTTTTGCGACAGGAGCCTCGTGCCAGAATGAATGCTGCCCTGCATAGTTATCCAAGAAGATGCCACCGTTTTGTGCAATACCTCTACTCAATTGGAGTACTGGCTAATCAGTAAGTGCTACCTCGTTGGGTAAATGTAAAGTGCTTTTCCTACACTGCAGCTGCGTAAAGGGCCAGAAGATTTGTCTCCACTGACCATGTGTGCCTGTAACTTTGCCACCACGCCAAAAGGCGCCGAGGTCCCTTGAGTGAGCTGTCCATCATAGTTGGGAAAGGGCGGGAAGACGTTTGACACCGCTAGTGTGTGGTGCGGGGCTTCTATGTGTGTCAATGCCTCTTGTGTATAAAGGGTCAGAGAGCGAGCAGGGCAGCAGGTGAGGAGAAAGCAGCATTCTGGTCACAGGAACAACACGGGGATTGCGCTCCGGAAACTCAGGGATGCAAAGACCTCCCTCGGGCATTACAGCTAATTTTCGACGGCAGATATGGGGTTAAAGAGCACACTTGCCCAGCCTCGACCATGCTCACTCATGTTTTGGGCTGATTAAAACGTTACTGAATTTGAGCTTCAACTCGGGCAACTGCTTTATTTATATCTGTAAGTGCTTCCTGTTGAGGTTTAATTTTTGGCCCACAGGAAGCACTTACAGAGTTAAGGCAGGTGCCCGAGTTGAAGCTAACTTTTGTATTCATTTTAGAATGGCGCAGGCAAGCTGCCAGAGTTGAAGTTGCAACTAAGCAATTTTAACTCCTGCAGCTTGCCGGCGCCATTCTAAAATGGTTACAAAGTTAGCTTCAACTCGGGCACCTGCTATATCTGTAAGTGCTTCCTGTTGAGGTTCAATTTTTGCGACAGGAGCCTCGTGCCAGAATGAATCCTGCCACGCATAGTTATCCACGAAGATGCGACCGTTTTGTGCAATACCTCTACTCAACTGGAGTACTTTCTACTGGCTAATCAGTAAGTGCTACCTCGTTGGGTAAATGTGTGGTGCTTTTCCTACACTGCAGCTGCGTAAAGGGACAGAAGATTTGCCTCCAGTGACCATGTGTGCCTGTAACTTTGGTCCCTTGAAAGAGCTGGCCATCCCCCCAAAAAAAAATCTGCCCGCGAGCGAATTTGCGAATTTTGCGGCAATTTCGCGAGATTTGTGGATCGCGAAATTGCCAAAAATCCGCACATTTCGCAAGCGGAGTGGATTTTTGGCCCATACTTAGAACAAAGCAGACATGGCCATATGCAAGTCAGTCTGACCCTGTGCCTCATGGGAACAGTCCAGCCCGAACTGCCAAGCCATGTCTTCCCTGGACCGGAAACAAGCATTCTGGGACCGGTTTCAGATTCATAACCCTCATCAGCCAGGCTATCTTGAATCCAGTGGTAGGGTGAGCAAGGGACCCACGTCTGGGCATACCCTGCCAGCTCAGGGCGAACAAAGCGATACCAAAGGGGATGATGGACGGAGTGTTTGAACAAATCAAACACTCACCCCCAGTCAACTGATCTGGGTTTAATCCATCATCATTCTTTAGCCCACACCACAACCCCAGGTCAGACATGGCCATATGCAAATCAGTCTGACCCTGTGCCTCATGGGAACAGTCCAGCCCGAACTGCCAAGCCATGTCTTCCCTGGACCGGAAACAAGCATCCTGGGACCGGTTTCGGATTCATAATCCTCATCAGCCAGGCTATCTTGAATCCAGTGGTAGAGTGAGCAAGGGACCCACGTCTGGGCATACCCTGCCAGCTCAGGGCGAACAAAGCGATACCAAAGGGGATGATGGACGGAGGGTTTGAACAAATCAAACACTCACCCCCAGTCAACTGATCTCGGTTTAATCCATCATCATTCTTTAGCTCACACCACAACCCCAGTTCAGACATGGCCATATGCAAATCAGTCTGAACCTGTGCCTCATGGGAACAGTCCAGCCCGAACTGCCAAGCCATGTCTTCCCTGGACCGGAAACAAGCATCCTGGGACCGGTTTTAAATTTGCTGAGCAGGAGCAGCTCTCAAGAGAGACCCTGGGCACACCTGCAGCTATAGTGGATCGGAAGTTTGAGAATAGGTCTGCCCTCTAAATAGGAAGAAGGAGCTGTGTCATCCGCTGGGGAGACATGTGGTAACCAGGATGGCAAGGGCTGGGGAGATCGAACATCCCGCTCTGCAAAGGACCGTCGCGTTGTGTTGATAGGAAGCCAGTTTTCGTAGTAATCATAAGCCAGCATTCTCCTCTGCCCAGTGTGTCAAATTCAGGGCCAACAAGCTGACCCAAGGCTGTTGTGTTTCTATCTAGGACCCTAATTCGATATTCCCGATTTATGCCCTTATATGGCTATAATAAATAATATCCTTATAGAGGCATAAGATTCATATCCATATTTAGTAATAGCCCATGCAGTCCAAATACGGCAAGGCTACTCCCCTAGACTCCTAGAAAGTACAACGCGTTCTTTAAACAAACCAAGCCTCCAGCAGGCCGGGAAATCCCCCTGCTCTTGTTTTGATTTGCACAAGAACTCCTAGAGTCAGAAAGAACTGTTAGTTCTTGGTGACGTCTTATGTCCAACCTTACGTCAAACCCGGCACCTTTCAGGTATAAATATACCAACGTTGCCTTAAGCAAACACACAGTGGTTTGGAGCAGAGCGGCTATCTACTTGCCCGGAAGCCCAGCTGATGCGAGGAGCCGAAGGAAGCCGGCCCTCCCTTTTTACGCACTGAGAGAGACGCTGTCATTTTCTCCAGCCGAGAAAATCCAGCTCCTTCGTTTCCAGTCACCCTTGCGGGTTGCTGGGAGATCGAGTCCTGAGAGAGAGATACAAGACCTCTATAACCAAGGTACGGAGCTGACTAAACCCTTGAGAGAATTCTTGCTTCAGATTCCTTGGCAAAAACCAACTTAACTTAAAACTGCTACTTACTTACTCCTTCCCACGTATTAGGCTTAGGTCAGCGACACCGGGGTAGGCGTAGATTAGAAGCACCAGTTGAGTACGTTAATCAATATTTGTATGTATATATTTTATCCATTTTAAAGTATCATATGGCTAAGAAACCATATCAATGCTTTTACAGTATTATTTCATAATACTCCTTTTACTGTACGCACTTTACTTTATGTTAAGTATTGCAATTGTGGCAATTCATTTCTCTTGCATGAGAAAGAAGACTGCTCAATAAATAACACCTTTTATTGAAAACGCCCGTCTCTCTATTTCTCTGCACTCTGGTGAAACTAAGTATGCACGATTGACTGAGTGGAATAACCGTCTATTGTTTTCACAAGACTCTAGAGATACACTCTTTATTCTGAGGGAGCAAAGTTGTCATGTGTATGTGGTTGTCAGAAGCTAATCCCTTCTTGTCTAAATCCGGAGAGCTAACTCTTTCCTGAACATTCAAGAAAGTTTCTAGTGACCTCTGAGCTAGCTGGCAAAACTAATTAGGTCTCATATAGTCAGTAGAGACCTAGTCGACCTCAGTCCTATGTCTACGCTGTTGTTTATATTATTCCAATGTGCAGAGCCTATTGGGAATATACATGGCACCCAACATTTGGTAAGGCGATAATCTAACGCAAGACATTAGAATAACTCAGTCGTGCTTTTTCACACAGACCCTTTTTCCCGTAAAAACTCCAAAAGACGTCTGGAGTGGGTAAAAGGTTAAAATCCGCCGGAACTTAGTAGGAAGAGATTCCTATGTATAGTTTTTGGTTTAGTGAACGTTGAAGGATGCAGTTTTCCAAAATATTGTGCACCTAATCTTTGTTTCCTTGAAACTTGATCTACAAGAAAACTTTCTGTCAGTAAAATGGGTGAAAGTGAAGACGAAAGAGAGAGAGCTAGATTAGCAGCTCAACTCCTAGCGGATGACACAAGTCTCCAAGATGACGACCCGAATGCTATAATCATTCCGGTAAATGTAAGAAGAACTATAACTAAAGAACTTATAGAAAACGGTGTATCATCACGAGGTGGTGCAGTCATATTCGTGGTAGAGGCCCATGAATATCGGCAGACAGAGGTATTCTATTCATGGATAAATTTTCCAGCAGCACATGCTGTAACACACAAATTCATCTATTACAAAATAGGGGCAACTCCGGATGAATAAGCTCCTTTCGAGGACGTTGAAATCCCACTAACTTACCAAGAGCACTTGCTCTGGTTGAAAGGCGCCCTAAAACATCAAAATCACATCAGCAGGCTCAGTCCACTAGGTAGACCAGGAGCCACATGGCCGGTTCTAGCCAGCTACACACCACATCCAGACATTGAAACAATGTCAGTCCAGGAACTTTTAGCTCAGCTAAAATTGCTAATTAAAATACATAGACAATTGGTCCAATATGTAATGCGGACTTCAACAGTCCAACCAGCAATAAAAATTCCACAGACCACCCCTCACCAGGGGAACACAAATAAAATCACACCACAGAATATACAATCAGCCATTGGCAAAATACCCGCAAAACGGGAACAAATTCCATTCTTGTTAGCACAAAAAATCACTCAAATAGAGGCAGTATTTCCTGATACTACGCCTACTGAGAAACACAGAATTCTGACCATCTGTCTTCCAATGGGGATCGCACCACATGTGGAGGACTGTGACACTTGGGGCACAGTCTTTGCTTCAATTTACACAAAAACACATGGTGCTCCGTCCATGGCGGTTATAGCAGACGTACTAAGACAGATTCAAAATGAATACGGTCCAGAACCTGCTTTAACTCTTGGTATGAAATTACTGAAAGACTTGAAGCAGGTCTCGGCTATATTATTAGCCAGCATAAAAGGAGAAGCAGCATCTGTGGCGATCTGCCAGAAATTGAAGGAAACAGAAATAGCAGAACAACCTTTTGAACTTGCCAGAATCATAGAAAAAACCTATGAAGAACTAGGTAGAGATAGTTTGGGTGGGAAACCAGTAAAACCCCAACTAACTGAAAAACCTGAAAAAACATTTATTAAAAATAATCTAAACACTCCAAAAAAGAGTTGGGATGGTAATAAACAATCCACTCCCAGAGAAAAACGATTCCACTCCAGAGAAAGGTCTCCTCAACGGAGAGAAAGATCTCCAGACAGAGGACACAAGTCTCCCCATAGGGAGCCCTCTGAGAAAAGATACAACCTTAGAGATAGGGATAAATTGAGAAAACCTGATAGATATCAAGATATTGATACACGTCCCTCTCGATCTTTTCAGACTTCCTCACAGAAATCAGAAAGAAGAGGACGGTCAGAACACAAGGAAGAGCACGTCAAGTCCAAAGACAAGGAACCTGCTCATCAAAGTAAAAAAATACAATTTCCAAGGAAGAAGGTAGCCAGTATTAAAATAATAAAACATGCCGAGGATACTGAGGACACAACTGAAAAACGGAGAGTGGCCCCAGACAATGCTAGACAGCACAGCAGAAGTGACCATAGCTCGCAAGATCCTGATGAATCTTCTGGAGACAGTGGACATGAATGAATACATTCAAGTGGAAACTGCAGACACCAGAGTTAGCAAACCCCATAAGTTATACGAAATACCATTACGTATAGAGGGGAACAAGACTAGGAAAGTAAGGGGTCTCTTTTGGGATAACCTTTCGAAAGACTATGACATCCTGTTAGCTTAGAAAGACTGGCCACTAGAGTTTGTCAGGGAGTGCCCTCATGGCGAAGAAATGATTATGCCTGCCTTCTCAAATCATATTCCAATTCATAAAAAATACACATTAGCAAGAAAATGGGGAGTGGCCCAAGCTCCTGCTTTATATAAAAATCATGTAGGATGGGATGAGGATTCTCCTCCTCACAAAATCCAGTTAAAAAATCAACCCACTGCACAAAAGCAGTATCCTGTTAAGCAAGAAGCTAAAAAGCAAGTCAGGGAGATCTTAGATCAACTTGAATTTCAGGGGGTGATTGAATCATGCACCCCACAAATGAACAATCCTTTGTTTCCTGTCTCCAAACCAGACGATTCATATCGTCTAGTTTTGGACTACAGACACCTAAACTCCTGCTGCAAAACATTTGCAGTACAAAACTCACACAGTGCAGCACTAATGAATAACATTGTGCGCAAAAAATATAAAACGACATTAGACATCTCTAATGGATTCTTTTGTCAAAACAGTGCACCTGAAAGCAGGTAGTTGACCGCTTTCTCAATAATGGGGTCGCAAAAACACTTCTGTCGACTCCCACAGGGATTCAAGAATAGCCCAGAATTATTCTCAGCAAGAGTAACAGAGTTACTACAAATATATGATGATGAGGCATTATCTTATGTCGATGACATCTATCTCACAGATGATGACCTGGAGACACACTTGAAAAGAGTGAACACCATAATACTTGGGTTTGCAGCTCAGGGTTACAAATTCAACTTTAAAAAGTCACGAATTGCCCATCTAACTGTCCTATTTTTAGGATATGAATTATCAAGTGAAGGCAAAAGCCTAGCAGATAACTTCTTAGAGAAGTGTGCTGTACTCCAAGCACCTAAAACGCTGAAGAACTTACAATCAATACTGGGTTTCCTGAATTTTGGAAGAACATACATTCTAAATTATGCAGAGAGGGTTAAACCTCTCTATGAATTAATAAAACCTGATTTCAAACCAATAAATTGGACTCAGAAACACACAGAAATTTTAAGATCATTGCAAACAGACATGTTAGCTAAAACTAAATTGCAAACTCGCGAAAACGTAGGCAACCTTGTAATCCGAGTCATCCCAGGAAGATGCGGATTCACGTACCTAACCTCTAATGAGGGAGAAACGGTACCAATAGCTTACAAATCACACTTGTACACACAAGCTGAAATGAAATTCAGTTCTACTGAAAAGATTCTAATAGCGGTTCAAACTGCTGTAGCAAAAGAAAGAGCCCAAGCCCAAGGCAGGAAGATAACTGTTTTAAAAGCAGAATCAGCCCTTGAGGAATTAACAAGCCCACGCAATTTGACTGCTGTGGCATTAGATCCAAAATGGATACAACGGGAAAATTCTCTTGCTGCAGAAGACGTGAAATACTATTTTGACCCGAAAATGAAAAAACTAGAAGATCTAGAATATGAAGAAGAATATCCTCTGCCAATCGAAATTCTGCCTCTCGAACAGTACACATGTGTAATCTACATGGACAGATTTGCACAACACTACGATGTACAGAAAAAATCCTACAACGCAGCTTGCGCGATTGTTAAAGGTCGCTGGCGCTTTGGTAAATTCAGACCAATAGTCACCAAAACTGAATCACTCAGAAACTGTTCAGCTGAGCAAGCTGAAATAAAGATCTTTATAGATGGCGCTTGAAAATGCCGATCGCGAATTCCCCACACTAATAGTGTGCGATTCGCATTTTTCCGTCAAGTCTTACAATAATGACATGCAGACATGGATCAAAAATGGTTACAAAGATGACACAGGTGCCACAATAAAGCATAAAAAGCTTTGGGAACAAGTAGTTCTTTTGCAGAAAGAACTACAAAAGACTCACGTAATCCATACACTGAGTCATCAACGTGATGGCGTTCGCGTTGCAGGGAATTCATTGGCTAACAGAGTCACAGCAGAAACGGTCCAACTGGCTTCCGTAGCCACAAAAATGTGATGCAGAAACGTTTTATTTTAAAATGTTAAATAAGACAGGAATGAAAACAATGTTGACAAATACTAAATTGATTTATTCTGAAACATTTTATGAAAAAAATACTACATTTGGTTTTGAATTCTGGAAAAACAACATTGAAACAAAAACCATCTGGGGTACAAAAGAATGGCAGGTCCAAGGTTTAGAAGCATTATTTAGAGCCTGCATGATCCCAGAACAATTAATATTCCTGAATGACACCATTCAGCAAACAACATGTCTTGGTCTAGCCAAGATAAAAGACTTAAATAAACCGTCTATTCCGAAGCCCATACCTGATAGTAATAGCACTACAGATGTGGACGGTGCTGACTTGCGTGATTTCATACTGGGACCACCCAAACAGCGTCAAAAACATTTCATATACACCGGTATATACGCTGCTTACAACGAGGCTTGGAAAGTAACACAAATTGAAACAGCTGAAAAAATACGAGAAATTGATCGTATTAATTTGGAAAAAATCACTTTCTGTAGTGGACAATGGGTTAACGACTCTGTCCTCCAGAATATATTCACTGGACAGCATTGTATCATCTGCTATTGATATAATAGAGCAGGACTTGCTAATGTTACAACATGGTCAGTCCCAATTACGTTCTATTGTACAGCTTGGCTGGACGTAGCAAAATCTGCGTTCAGGCTACGTGCCATGGCGTTCAATCAACACAGCATCATTATTCTCTATCTTTAACCTTACTGATAAACAAATCAGTTTGGCACAAAAAGGAGCAGTCTATACGATTCTGAGCATTGAAAAACTTGAGAGAGTACAATTGACAATGTCAGAAAGACCTGTCATTGAATGGATAATACATGGAACGATTATAATCCCAATAACAACTTTCCAGTTTAAGTATTGCCAAAAATATATACCAGCAGGCCTGTATGAAAGGATACATCAAGTCAACATGGAAATTACCTTATACACACAAATGTTATAATGAAGGGAAAAAGGAGGTATTTCTTAGTGGTAACAATTGTAAAAAATCACTAAGCGGTACACTTCTATGTCAAGGTATTAACTTGCATGGAGCATGCGAAGGGTCTTCAAATAACCTTTCATGTCACCTGCACGGCACTCCTGCAACACAGATAGATTCATTCTTTAGACAGCTTTCCAATGGCAGCTACGTTCTAATAAGTGACCACAGCTGTTGTGGCATGGTGCCAGGAAAAGGGTATACAACCTTTACAAAGCAACTTTTACCACGACCTACCATTACCACGCATTTTTTACAAGGCAGGATCCATTACAACGCATACCATTACCACGCATGTATTTACAACGCAGGTACTTTTACAACGCATACCATTACAACGTAAGTATTGGTAAGTATATTATTTTATTAAAAATATTATTTGGGTTTTTGGGTAAAGGGGTATTTTTAGGGTTCAGGGTCAGTTTTCAGTTTTTTGGGTAAAGGGGTATTTTTAGGGTTCAGGGTCAGTTTTCAGTTTTTGGGTAAAGGGGTATTTTTAGGGTTCAGGGTCAGTTTTCAGTTTTTGGGTAAAGGGGTATTTTTAGGGTTTAGGGTCAGTTTTCAGTTTTTGGGTAAAGGGGTATTTTTAGGGTTTAGGGTCAGTTTTCAGTTTTTGGGTAAAAGGGTATTTTTAGGGTTCAGGGTCAGTTTTCAGTTTTTTGGGTAAAGGGGTATTTTTAGGGTTCAGGGTCAGTTTTCAGTTTTTGGGTAAAGGGGTATTTTTAGGGTTCAGGGTCAGTTTTCAGTTTTTGGGTAAAGGGGTATTTTTAGGGTTCAGAGTCAGTTTTCAGTTTTTGGGTAAAGGGGTATTTTTAGGGTTCAGGGTCAGTTTTCAGTTTTTGGGTAAAGGGGTATTTTTAGGGTTCAGGGTCAGTTTTCAGTTTTTGGGTAAAGGGGTATTTTTAGGGTTCAGGGTCAGTTTTGGGTTTTTGGGTAAAGGGGTATTTTTAGGGTTAAGGGTCAGTTTGGGGTTTTTGGGTAAAGGGGTATTTTTAGGGTTTAGGGACAGTTTTGGGTTTTTGGGTAAAGGGGTATTTTCAGGGTTTAGGGTCAGTTTGGGGTTTTTGGGTAAAGGGGTATTTTTAGGGTTCAGGTTCAGTTTTGGGTTTTTGGGTAAAAGGGTACAGGGTAAAAATTAAATATAATTACATTTAAATTACATTAAATTAAATTGATTAAATTAAATTAAATTAATTAAATTAAATTAAATTAAATTACATTACATTATATTAATATTTAATTATATTAATATTAAATTAAATTAATTAATTAAATTAAATTAAATAAATTAAATTACATTATATTAATTTTAATTAAATTAAATTTTAAAAAATATTATATACTTACCAATACTTACGTTGTAATTGTATGCGTTGTAAAGGTATATGCGTTGTAAATACATGCGTGGTAATGGTACTTCGTTGTAATGGATTCTGCGTTGTAAAAATTGCGTGGTAATGGTAGGCGTGGTAAAAGTATGCGTTGTAACGTCATACATCCCAGGAAAAGCCTATCTCGCGAGCGTTAGTTCCATGGTCACTTGCTGTATGCAAGTATTGTATCCAAACAGCAATCCAGACATGGAGGCGGCAATATGGCCTTCTTTGAATATCTCTTCTATTCGAATTGATACTTTAAGCAGAATGAAGTCTATTATTTTACAGACAACTGTGCCTTTAACCTCGTTAAAGAGACGTATAACCTGCAAGTTGCAAGGACAGCGGCAGAGATACATTCCCTATTATCAACAAATTGCCCCGTACATTTCGTAGAAATGTTAGGTCAAAAATTAAACATGTCTGATACCAGTGGCATCGCACATGTATTTAAGACAATTTTTTCGGGACTGTTAGCACCCTTTGAAACAGTTCTGGGCATTATCCCGAATTTTGTGCATTCGTTATTTGGCGGTCTGCCTCTTCTTTTGGGACTCGTAGCAGGAATTTTATTTTTGACCCTTCTGCTCCGATATGGCAAGCCAACCCACAGACAAGACTCCAGCAACGATGGGAGAAACGATCCTAGCTATACGTTACCGGGACCGCATCACTAAAGTCCTCGGATTTGCCCGGCTAAGAGATCTAAGTACAACTTGGTTTCTTTCATTCAGACAAATCTGGCAAGAATGCATCTTACCTGTGCTTAGATGTATGCTATGCGGAGAAGAATGCATGTTGTACGTTTGTCTTACACTACCATCAGCAGTACCAATGGATATCGATACTTTGCTAGGTCCGGTAACGACTCATGCATCGTGTTGTCCCCAGCGGTTACCTATTCTGATGACGGCATTCGTTGGGACTTCACCACTACGAGTAGGGGGCGGTGCAGTACGAGAGGAAAGCAGCACCAAACAGGTACAACGTTCTGTGAGCATTGCTGATCCTGACATCGATGATAGCAATCATTCTCACATATGCACAATTACAGCATTTTCGAACTTGGTCGAACTTTCACCTGATGTTATAGACCAATTTTTTGCAAGTCTGTCTGATATGATGTTCTCCCCTGAACAACGAGAATAACTTTTTGAAAAACAATGAACACACAGCGTTCCCTGAACTCTGAATTCGGCCTTCAGTTTTTGATAAACACAGCTACTGAAAACATTTGGAACTATTTCTTCCCCTGAAAGCGAAATTATTTTTTTTCACTTCAAAAATATTTACCCTTTTTTCTGGCACAAAGTACTCTGCTTAAAGTAGAACTATTCTTAGGGAACAGAGCTTCTATTTTAGGAACTCTAGAGACAATATTTTACCTCAGCCTCTAGCACCTGTACAGCATTTGTATAAATATGTGATGAAATGGTTTCAACCTTCTTTTCTGTATTTAGAGCCATTTCATGTGTAATTTTTGCAATTCATTCAGCTGATATATATATGCATTTAACTGAATGATAACACTGCTTGAAAAGCGTACAGTACCAATACTCATTTTCGTGTATTTACCATATACCATTTCAAATGCAATTTATGTATTTTGGGGTGGGTTGGAAAACACACATGCATCGTTATGTTTAATATTGCTTAGTTTTTAGTAATGATGGACATTAATTCGTGGAGTGGGTGTTGTGTTTCTATCTAGGACCCTAATTTGATATTCCCGATTTATGCCCTTATATGGCTATAATAAATAATATCCTTATAGAGGCATAAGAATCATATCCATATTTAGTAATAGCCCATGCAGTCCAAATACGGCAAGGCTAGTCCCCTAGACTCCTAGAAAGTGCATCGCATTCTTTAAACAAACCAAGCCTCCAGCAGCCCGGGAAATCCCCCTGCTCTTGTTTTGATTTGCACAAGAACTCCTAGAGTCAGAAAGAACTGTTAGTTCTTGGTGATGTCTTATGTCCAACCTTACGTCAAACCCGGCACCTTTCAGGTATAAATATACCAACGTTGCCTTAAGCAAACACACGGTGGTTTGGAGCAGAGCGACTATCTACTTGCCCGGAAGCCCAGCTGATGCGAGGAGCCGAAGGAAGCCGCCCCTCCCTTTTGACGCACTGAGAGAGACGCTGTCTTTTTCTCCAGCCGAGAAAATCCAGCTCCGGTGTTTCTAGTCACCCTTGCGGGTTGCTGGGAGATCGAGTCCTGCGAGAGAGATACAAGACCTCCTACATTCTATAACCAAGGTACGGAGCTGACTAAACCCTTGATACAATTCTTGCTTCAGATTCCTTGGCAAAAACCAACTTAACTTAAAGCTGCTACTTACTTACTCCTTTCCACGTATTAGGCTTAGGTCAGGTACACCGGGGTAGGCGTAGATTAGAAACACCAGTTGAGTACGTTAGTCAAAATTTGTATGTATATATTTTATCAATTTTAAAGTATCATAAGGCTAAGAAACCATATCAATGCTTTTACAGTATTATTTCATAATACTCCTTTTACTGTACGCACTTTACTTTATGTTAAGTATTGCAATTGTGGCAATTCATTTCTCTTGCATGAGAAAAAAGACTGCTCAATAAATAACACCTTTTATTGAAAACGCTCTCTATTTCTCTGCACTCTGGTGAAACTAAGTATGCACGATTGACTGAGTGAAATAACCGTCTATTGTTTTCACACGACTCTAGAGATACACTCTTTATTCTGAGGGAGCAAAGTTGTCATGTTTATGCGGTTGTCAGAAGCTAATCCCTTCTTGTCAAAATCCGGAGAGTTAACTCTTTCCTGAACATTCGAGAAAGTTTCTAGTGACCTATGAGCTAGCCGGCAAAACTAATTAAGTCTAATATAGTCAGTAGAAACCTAGTCGACCTCAGTCCTACATCTACACTGCTGTTTATATTATTCCAATGTGCAGAGCCTATTGGGAATATAGGAACTACACTACAAGGCGTAATCAGATCGTGTTTCACACCTGCGGCGCTGAGGAAGTAAAGCAATGCCCTGGTTTTGCTGTCTCAGTTTGAGTTCTTCATTCCCCTCGCCAGGTTTTCAGTCAGGGGCACTCCAAGTCCACTGCGAATGTATCCCCCCTTAATCCCCAAGCGCAGCTGAGTGGCTGCCCTCCTGGCGCACCCGGGTCCCCTGGCACACCGATGTCTTACGGGAGCGTCAGCAGCTGAATGTGCAGCCCCTGTGACTGCTGGCAAAATAAGGGGAGGTGTGCTGCGATGGCCACTGGTGAGAGGATTGGGGCGGGGAGGGGGGAATGCTCGGGTGACTCACTCACCGAAGGTCCAAGTCTTTGGTGGGATCGCTCCAGCTACGGCAGCGGGAGCACACAGGCATTGGGCCGGAGGCTTCAGCAATCTGGGATGTATCAGAGCCGATATTCGTGCGCCATAGGTGAGTTTCTGTGACCTAAACGGCTTCACCGCTTCTCCAGCAGGCAAGGATGGAAAGCCTTGTGATTTGGAGCTTTCAGTCAGCCATTACTGCAAGACAGCCGGATCGGAGCTGGGTTGCCGATCGGAGCTTCACTGCCCACGGCCAGCTTGGTTTCCGGTGTGGCTCCACCCCTGCAACACCTCGCTTCTGCTAGGATTACTAGAGCAAAGCAAAGTCCAAACGTTTACCAGTGACATGTCTAAAAAAAACATGCATTCCTCTTTCATATATACACTCTCACTTTGAAGTATAAATGCACAGTAAATGTGACAAAATAGGAACAAGACATACAGGCCTGTTTACAGAAAGGGAGCCCTCGGAAGGTCATGACAGCACCTGATAATTGAACTCAGTCTATGAAAGCCTAGCAAATGTGATGAGATAAGAACAAGACAGAAAACAAGTTTGGGGTAGAATACAGTGAACACAGCTTTCTCATCGGGCAGGACGAACCGATCCTGGACAGCCTAAAGCAAATAAATCCAGCAAATGGAAAGCAAGAAAACGTGAGTTACAAACCACAAATCCAATGGCAAGCCACGGGCGAATGTATTCCCAGGTCAACTTTCTGTACCTCCCCAAGATGACGTTCACCTACCACACAGCTTTGCTGTTTGGTAGGCTGAGACATAAAAAGGTCCTGCTCAATTCACTACTACTGATCACTAACCGTGTGCTGCCCCCACCACGCACGAACTGCTTATCTCCTGGTGAAAATAGTAGCCTCCCACCACTATGAAGGTAGCACTTTTGATGACCCTCCTGGTACAACAAGACCGCAATCCGTGAGACAGGCCTATGTCATGGTGCATACACATGACCCATGTTTGCCTATGACAGAAAATCAGCACTAGGGATCCAGACAAGAGTACAGTTGGGCACTCGGGTCAGGGGTACACATCTCTTACCATGCAGAAGACTTTTCTGTCCCAATACCTATCTAAGTAAACCTTAAAGTACTTACTAGAACTCCAATACCTCATGAATTGACATATATAATCAGCATGAGCATCTTTGTCCCAACTTCAGAATTTATCCTGTTAGTTTACAGGATTACCTCACGTAAAAATGTTACAATCCTACATTCTTTAGAAAAGCTCATATTAAATGTTGCATAGTTCACGTCTGTTTCCAAACACACATCTTGACTTCCAGACTGCTTCTCTGTAAACTAAATGTCCTTCAAAGAGCTCCAAAGTGAGCAACCATTCACCATAAAGGAAATCCTAGATCCACATGGCACTTCTATCTGCGTTACCTAGAAAAGACACCACAGGCCATGAAAGAAGTTATACCTGCATAGCAAAGATGGCAGGAAGTCTCCAAACTATGTAGTGTGTCCAGCAAATGTAGTTCAGCATCGGGGTGCTAATATATAGTGTATCGTTTATTAACAATCCACACTAGAGACAGTGCCAACAATCTGCAAGACCGCCAGCCTTTCTTTCCCTTGGATGGACTCTCAGTGAACGGGTTTGAATTATCACACCCCCACACTCACCGAGTGCTAAGTGGTAAACTGTACATTCAGCTTTGTCCCTTAACTAATAAAGCTAATCTTTCAAACAATGCGCTTCGCCTTACGTCTGACTTTCTACACACTGCTTGTGCGGAATAGTAAAATAGCAACTTTTATAGATGTGTTCCGTATGGTGCCGAATATTCACATTGAAACCACCAGATGTACACTGATAATTGTGTATGTTTCTGAATTGTTTGGATTTGAAGCTCTTACAGCTATGTCACTTTCCTTTCTTCCTGTTAGAGTTACTTCATTAAATCAATACAATTGTTTCTAAAAAGAAATAAAGTTATTCTGCACAAGTCCCTGTGCTGTTTTAACCTCGGGTATTAAGCTGGAAAACTCAATGAATGAAAGCCTTAGCACCTGAATTTCCACCAACAAAAAAGAAGGATCCAAATTGTCTTAAGCCCAAAATTGACCACCCAAGCTACCGCTACACCTTCCCCACTGAATTTACTGGTGCACCTTTACATTTCTGTCCCCAAAGGGAATATTGATGTATGGATAAGACACAGTCCATATCACTTGAGTTGAGCATCCCTTTTAGGACTGGTTTCCATCTGTTCAATAGGAGTAGAAATAGTGGTGGTAGAGCAGGAACCATGAAGTGACTCAGGGCTTCTGATAGTGACAGAAATTCACAGAGCCAGCGCCTCCACAGCACCCAATAATTTCACCACTCCTCTTTGGACACTGAACCTAGAGCGAGGTCATCATTTGTAGCTTAAAATGTCAATGGACCTGAAATTAATACAGCTAGATTAATTATTCATTTTTTCTGGAATCAGGACAATGGCATGTAGCCAACCAAAGTGAATCCAGCACAGTGTGTGAAAGTGGCTGACTTTTTGTTCTTCTTTGGTTTGGGCAGGATATTGAGTGCACTCTCTAGGCACATGATGGGTCGAGGATGGTGTAGGTTCAACAGCTCATTGAAGGCAGGCAACATTGCATCTGTAGGATCCAGATATCAATTCTTGATATTTTTCTTCTCCTGCACAGCAGGGCTGCGGGAATGTTGAGCCACACACTAGATCTTAGTTGAGTAACGGCTGAGCATTGGGCAGCCCTTCCTGCAGTTGGGATGGCTCCTCTTAGAAGACTCAGTGAAGTTCCTTGTGGAGGTAAGTAACCTCTATGTTTCTCAGTGGATCACAGTAGTTAAGGCTTCAACTAAGTTCTTAGACTTAAGGCCAATCCCTAGGTAGAGTGTCAATCTAAATATTGTTCTGATCCAATTGTTATGTTTGGCAAACACTGGAATGTAGTACTACTACATACTGGCTCAGGGTGAAGAATACACATTGGACTGTGCTCAACAGTGTAGAGCTGTCTGACTAACGGCCTGATTATGAGTTTGGTAGTTCATTGGACTGTAGAACCCATGGTGGAGGTGTGGTGACAGTCGGGGACCACCGCACCAGTATTACGAGATTGCTGCAATCACCAAGGATCCACGATCCTAAGCGGTGGCTGGGCGGTCTACGGCAGCAATATGCATGGCATGATGGTGCGGCACTGCCATGCATGTTAGGAGTAGTATATGAAACCTATCTCTAGTAGTTCATCCAGATATTTGCGTAGATAGTGAGTTTCAGGTTCTATCAGCGCGTAAACTCTACTGCAGGGCAGCGTTGCTCCGGTAGGAGATCTATGCGGTAATCAAAGGCTCTGTGGGTGGGAGGTTGGGTGGCTTTCACTGGGTCAAAACATCTTGAAAGTCCTGGTATTCTTTGGGTAGTTTAATGTTTTCTGTTCCTTGGATCAATGTGCAATGCAAAGGTATTCCCACCTCTGGAGCCTCTTGTAGCAGGTAGGAGTGCAGAATGGTAAGTCTAAGGTTACGGTGTGGTTGACTTTTGGATTATGATGTTCTAGCCAAGTTACTCTCAAAATTGCCCCAAAGGTGGGAGTGTCTATTAGATCAAAGACAATTCGTTGAGTTGCCAATTATCACACACTAAGGTTAGAGCCTCTGTCTGAAAACAAATTATTCAAGAAGACAACTCTGAACCATCTACTGCTCGCACTGTCTTCGGTTTTTCTTTGTGAACTTTTGTGAGCCCAAGCTTGACAGCTAGGGTCAGATCAAAGAAATTGCCTGTGGCCCCTGAGTCAATAACCATTGATATTATGAGCCTACAGTTTGGGTATAGGATTACTGTGACTCGGATAGTCAGATGCCATGGAATTCGTGTTTCTACATTGGTCAGGCTTCTCTCGACAAGATAATCTCCCTTCTGGTCAAGAGCTTTAGTTTTCCCTGTTCTTGATTAATTTCTACACTAGCCACAGCCTTAGTCTTTTTTGGTTTTGCAGAACATTCCCTATCGAAATGACCAGCTTTGCCACAATAAAGACATAGGCCTAATTTGCAGTGACTGTCCTTTTCCTCATTAAATAGTGGACCCCTGATACCTCCTATCTGCATAGGTTCAGTATCAAGAGCCTTACTGTCTGACTCCTTCCTCTTGGTGTTGAGAACAATTACTCTGGTGGCCCTGTGAGATCGGTCACCCTTTTCCTTAGAACCTTGTCATAAGTTTAATGGCTCAATGTCACTTGCTTGCATAAAAACATGTCTTGCAAATAACTTAGTCATGGCAGCTTTAAAAGCAGAATAGTTGTACAAAAGGAGATCATTTGTTTCTACAGCAACTGGAATAAGAGATTACAAATGCTACTTTTTTTTTTTTAAATGTTTATAAAAGTTTTTGTCAAACCAACTTACAACAGTGTATTGGACACAATTGGATATATGTTTTTGCAATTTTGTGCCCTCTTGGTGGGGGACGAACAATCATACATAATGCTACAGTCAGATAACAACATCGTTGACACACCACAGGATTTGTCAACATATTTTGCATTTCAGAACTGTAACAAATCATATTAATATAAAATAAACATAATACAACATAACTAGTCCTAATTTTTCTATACATGTGGTACCACTAGATGTACTGCTGGTTAATAACGCAATCTGCGCTGCGTGTGCTCTGGTGTTTTTTACAATGGTGGGGTGGGGGGGGGATGAGTTATTGCCCGGTTTAGTTACCCTGCAGTATCTAAGTGTGGCTGGGCTTGGTCGAGGATGTGAGCCATTTGGGTCGGGTTACTACGTGCGTGTGTGCCAAGGTTAGCGCCTCCCTTAAGAGCGCACCTGAGTGAGTATGTGGAGTGTCTCAGTCGTGTTCATGGACTGTTATGCCAGTGCCACTGATTTGCTACGTGTTAGCACGTGTTTCACTCAGCCTAGATTCTATGGTGGTTAAATAATGTTGCCACTCCACTGGTTGTGTCCTGGACTCAAGTCGTGGAGCCTGGGTAGCCAGTGTCTCATGTTCAGCCACAAGGGCCCGGTGAAGGCCAACAATCAGACCCCGGTGGAGGGCCCGCTGGGTATTTACAGGCCATAGCAAGTGCAAGCTTGGCTAGTACCTGCGCTTGGTGTAGAAAATTGATAAAGGTTTTTGCGACGTGAGTTACATTTTGTGATGCTGAGCAGGTAGTGTGCGCCCTGGGCTGGGATTGGAGTACCTGTTACTGCCGTTAATATGTCAGAGACTTTCCCCCAGTATGTTGTGATGTGAGGGCATGTCCAGACCATGTGTAGAAAATTGGCATCCGAGTTGTGGCATCTGGGGCATGTATCTGCGGATGTCGGATACATTTGCGCCAACCTATGCAGGGTTATGTATGTGCGGTGTAAATAGTTAAATTGGGTGAATTTTAATCTGGCATTTATTGAAATTATTTTAGGATTCCCGACGCATTGCGTCCACTGTTTGTAATTTCGGTGGATAGTGCTGTCGTCCAGAACTCACGCAGTGGGGTTAGTGAGCGGGCTGTGTCTGTTTAAGGGAATTATAGATGGCTGTGATTGCTTTCCTGCCTGTCCTGTGTATCAGTAGTGTCTGCAGGGCTCTGGAGGTTGTGGGTTCAGTACTAATGCCCCCCAGGAGTGTGTTGTCTGTTGCGTTAATGTCGCATTAAGAAGGAACTTTCCTGGTGATACACCGTAGTCCTCCATCAAAGTGTCAAAGTCACATAGGGTTGAGTCAGTGAACAGATCACCCCACGTTGTTAGGCTGGCTGCCTGCCACTACACCAGTTCAGGACGCCTTAGGCGAGTATATGTCCCTGGCATCGTCTCAAGGCGGAAATCCGAGGCATATGGCGAGGAGCGACGCCTGGGTACAACGTATTTCGTCCAGGCGTCACGAGCTGCCAGCATCAGGATGCATCCATCCTTCTTCTGTAGCGGCATCATAGAGCCCGATAGCCAGTCAAGCATGGCTGCCCCCCCAACGCCACCACCCAAATGTCCAGCTCAGATAGGTTCTTTTTCGCAAGCCAGCGCTTGGGCCACTGAAGCTGCGTGGCTGCGTAGTATAACTCGTAGATGGGTGCTCCCAATCCACCCTCTCAAATAAGGGGGTGGAGCTTCAAGAGTGCCACTCTCGCCCTGGAATTGCCCCATATCAAGGACACAAGTAGGGACCGTAGGTCCCTGAATATTTTCTGAGGCAGTCTATAAGAGAGAACGGTGAAAAAGTACAGAAGCCTAAGAAGATGAAGCATCTTAGAGATGGCTATCCGGCCCAAGGGGGACAGTGGAAGATTGATCCATAACAGGAGTATGGCCCTGGCGCTAGCGATCGCCTTACCCAAATTACCGTCTATCAAGTCAGATGAGGAGTGGTAGACCTGGACTCCCAGGTACTTGAATGAATCATATGTGGGGCATGAGGTTGCTGTTGTCTCTGTTCCGCTGGCATGGGTGACATTGGTAAGAAGGACTTAGCCCAGTTTGTTTTAAAGCCTGATAACAGAGTGTGGGCATCCAGTAGTTCTATTAGACCACAGAGGGCCTCTGCCTGGTTATGGAGATAAATTAGTGCATCATCCGCGTAGAGGGAGACTATGTGCCACTATGTGTGTACCCGTATGCTCCAGTCTAGGACCCGTCCATGAAGTGCGCATGCCAGAGGCTCCATGGCCAGGGAAAAAAGTATTGGTACGAGCAGACATTCCTGCCTGGTGCCCCGCTCGATATCAAAGGGCGGAGAAACAATGCAACCCATCTTCACCCAGGCACATGGGCTGGTGTATAGTATTTTCACCCAACGCAAGAACTTGGGACCTATGTCGAACCTTTTTATCACTGCCAGTAGGTAGTCCCATCCCAAGGTGTCAAATGCCTTTTTGATATCTAAGGCGGTGATCCAGTGCTACTCATCTGATGTTTAGACCCATTCTAGCAGTTCAAATAAATGACAGAGATTAAGTTCTGTGCTTCTGCCTGGGATAAACCTATTTTGGTCCGGGTGAACCAGTAGTTTGACAGCTTCCAGTAGCCTGTGGCTAACAGCTTGCCTAGGATTTTGTAGTCCGAGGTTAGTAAAGATAACGGATGGTATGAGCTCATATGGAGAGGGTCTCTACCAGGCTTTGGGAGAACTACTAATACAGCTGTGCGGAGAGAGGGAGACAATATGCCCCTTTCAAATGGTTCTGTATAGATGGAAAGTAACCTGGGGACCAACTGTATAGAGTATGTGGTATACAATTCTGTGGGTTATCCGTCCATTTCGGGGGTTTTACCTTTTGCAAGTTGTGTAATCGTTGCCGAGATTTCAGCCTCCGTGAGTGAGGCCTCCAGCTCCATGTATTGGGCCTGTGTCACCTGCTCAAGGACCGCTTGTCCCAGGAAGGTTTGTATCATTTGAGGGTCGCCTGGTTCTGGAGGCCTATAAAGTGTTGTGTAGTAATCTTAGAAGGAGTTGTTTATTTGCTCCTGTGTATTTACTGAATTGCCTTCCGAGGTATATGTTGCGGTGATGGATGGCTGTGTGAGGTTACTCTTCAGCAGCCATGCAAGTGTCTTGCCAGCCTTGTCACCCTCTGCGTGATGCCTAGCCGAGTATTGCTTATAGTCCAAGGCACACAGCATGTCCTGTGTTTCGGTGGAAGAGGTGTGGTGCAGCGGCCAGGGTGACTGACGCTGGACTCAGGGGCTCACGGTTCGATCCCCAGCACCGGCGGCCGATCAGCCCAGCACCATGTGACTCTGGGCAATAGCTTTCTTAATCTTCCTGAGGGCCCCCAGCGCCGGGACACCACTTCAGAGGTAGCTGTGCGCTTTACAAATACTGGTATTTCATTTCCCTATGCGCTAGTTTGGCTTTATTTAGTAGGGATATGACATGCGAATCCATGGGGGCTTTGTATTCACAACATTGTAATTCGGCTTCCAGTTCTTGTAGCTCCCTGGTGAGAGCCATACGGGAGTCATAAATGGCCTGAATGTCTTCATTAAGGGCGTCCCATTCAAAGCCTGCGTGCGTGGCTGTGTCCTGATTAGTTTGAAAGTATGAGGTTATGGAATGCGATATGGTGGTGCTCAAGGCCGGTCACGGAGTGCTTCCAGGGGGGGGCGCCAGGTTGGTATGTTGGGTCTGAATGCGCCCCAGGTTAGTTGAATTTGTAGGGGGCAATGGTCTGATAATGCACGGGATAAGTATTCAGCATTTGTTAGATGTGTCAGAGCCACTTCTGAGCAATAAATAGCATCTATTCGTGTGTACAGGTCATGGAGCGTGGAATAATGTGAATATGTTCGGTCCGCAGTGTGTTTAGCCTGCCAGCTGTCAGTCAATCGCATCTGGGTAGCCCAGATCGACATGTGGTGTGTGAGCCCAATAGCCTGTGCCCCAAGGATGGGAGGATGGGATCGATCCAGTTCTAAAACGGGAACGCCATTGAAGTCTCACCCCCAGTAGGCAGGCGCCGTTGGATCTCTAGAAAGTGCTGCGGTTAAGGTCTGTAAAAAAGTAGATTATCCTGAATTAGGCGCATAGAGTGAGATCAGTGACAGTGGGTGGCCGTCGAGAGATCCTTCTTAGATCGCGAATCGGCCCGGGAGGTCGATGCGCATGTGCAGTATCTGTAGTAAAGTTCCTGGAGCCACCCAGATCAGAGCACCTACGGCATAGCCAGAATAGGTTGTGCCAATTACCGTGCCCCTCCATTGCTTGCTAAGTGATTTTAGTGTTTGCTGCACAAGATGAGTCTCTTGTAGTACGGCTATGGATATTTTATGCTAGCGCAAGTACTGGTAAACCTTGTGTCGCTTGATGCAGCCGGCCAGTCCGCGCACATTCCAAGTTAGCAGTAGGTAATTATTCCCCGCCATTTATACCAATAAAAGTGAGAATGCAAACACGCCCTCCCCTTGTACAGTGTGTGTTTAGATAGCATATAGATGACATTACTGTTTCCTTGCACATTATGTGGTCATATGCTATGGACTGGCACCCCAAAATGAGTAATAAATCAAACCCTCAAGCCTAGTTGCCAATGGGCAAAGGGTCATGTGCACTTATATGCAAACATATTAAACCAAAGATAAAGAAATTCCAAAATCACAAAACTCAAGACTAGTCTATGACAGTCACTTATTATGTTTGGGGCGTGGTATATCTCGTTCCCCATCGCCTTGTTCTCCTTGGCCGCCACAGTGTTCATGGGGAGCCGATCGGGGTTTGCGGATACCTTTCGCCAGTGAGTTCTTCCTACCTACAGAAAGTGTTCTGCCAGTCCATATAATACATTCCTGGCAAATCTTGAAGGTGTGGTTGATGAACCCAGTTCATCTGAGGTTTACGGAGTCTCGCTAGGGCCATCACCCAGCATTATTTGTTGCTAAGAGGTCGAAAGAGTGTACTCCTGCTCCACAGCTGCCTCCGCCTCAGAGTCTGAACAGAGAGGAGAGGTACGGGCGCACTGTTTCTCAGCTTGCTTGAGAGCTTGTTCTCTCTCCTTTGCTGCTTGGTCTTTCCTGGGGCGCTGTCTTTGGCCCGGGCCATGACGTCCATGATGAGAGATCTTCCTCCATTGCTGGCAGGGGTCCGATGTAGATGTTGGAGCTGACGCCACGCCATTTTGTTCTAGCCAGTTCCAAGGGTACTTGGGAGAATGCCAGAAGACCGCAGTGCTTTTATATTGTATTGCAGAGAGGCAAGATATTATAAGGCATACTTTATTTCATGTTCCCGAAGACAACGTTTGACTTCCATGAAGGATGATCTGTGGTGCTGAACTGATAATGTATAGTCAGGATAAATGTGTACTTCAGTCTTCTCGCTTGCCCATGAGCCCTGGGCTCTTGTGACTTGTAGGATATGGTCCCTTTTGCGGTAATTGAAGCAGCGCGCCACCACCGGTCTAGGGGGGGGACCGGTCGTGGGGTACCCCCTAGAACTCTATGGGCATGTTCCACAGAGAAGAACTTGGAGTGCTTGCCTTGGAGGAGAACATCAGAGAACCAGGTTTCCAGGTACAGTTCCATACTTTGTCCCTCTATGCATTCCAGTAGTCCCACCAGGCACCCATTATTCCTGCTTGATCTGGCCTCCTGGTCGTCAATACGATTCCTGAGATACTCCACTTCTTCCTGCAGGGTTTTGATTTGGGTCACTGATGAGGACACTGTCGGCTTAACAGAGGCTAGCGTTGATTCTAAGTCCTCGACTCTGTCCTTCAATTTCTTGTGGTCCTCACGTATCATTTTTATTTTATTTATAAAGTTTTATATAGCGCAAATGTGACCCAAGCAAGCTCTTCACATGATGACGTGAACAACAGTCCGACAGGGCAAAATAAATGGGTAAACAAGAGTAATACAGTAACAGAACAACACAAAAATACAGTAAATACAGTAAAGGAGTAAACGTGTGAGGAGAGGGTCTCAACGCATAGTTTCCGGGGGGAATTGTTACAGCACAGGTTCAGAACGTATGCATAAGGTGTGCTTTGACTTATTTTTTAAAAGAGGACGTTGAGGGATTCAGTCTGATTTCCAGAGGCAGGGCGTTCCAGATTCTTGGGGTGATACCGGAGAAGGCTCGGTTATAGGTTTTTCCCTTTGAAATTTTTGTGGGTTCAGCAGTAAAGTGTTTGAGCTCCTCAAAGGTCTCCAACCACCCGAGAGTTCCAGTTTCCGGGCGAGGTACAAAGGAGTGTTAAGGTGAAGGGCTTTGTGCGCCATGCAAGCCATTTTAAGGTGAATCCTAGCCTCAATAGGAAGCCAGTTTAGAAATTTCAAATACGGCGTGATGTACTTATTTGTTTTGGATCCTGTGATGAGCCTAGCCACCAAGTTCAGAGAGGCCCTCAGCGGGGCCAACTTGTAGCTCGGAAACCCACAGAGAGTTGAGCTCCCATACTCCAATCTGGAGATGACTAGTGCTTGAACAGAAGACTTCAAGTCTTCCGGAGGAAGGAAGGGTTTTAGCTTTCTTAGTATGATCATTTGGAAGTTCGCTCCTTTGGTGGCGGTGCTGATGTGTTCCTGCATGCTCAGGGCCTTATCAAGTATTATTTCAAGAGATTTGGAAGAGTCAATGATGTGTGGAACACAGTTGAGAGCCGTAATCTGCTTCATGTATTCAGTGATAGTAGAGGTCTGTTTGGGAGGGGAGATAAGGAGGAATTCCATTTTGATAGAGTTTAATTTTAGATGATTGGAAGTCAACAAGTGTTGGGTTTTGAGTAGGGTCGGATTGAGTGAATTGATGTCTCCAGGGGAGGAGAATTTCAAGTACAATTGGGTATCATCCACGTACCTGTAATACAGTATATTGGATGATTTGAGCATTTGCGTTAAGGGCTCCATGAACAAGTTGAAGAGTGTTGGTGAGAGCGAGGACCCTTGAGGGATCCCCAGAGTGATCGGAGAAGAGTTGGAGAGGGAGTGATTGACTTTAATTCTTTGCGATCTGTTATGAAAAAACCCTATAAACCCTAGCCCAGTGCACAGCATATCCATTTTAGGGACCAGAGTGCATGTAATGTCCAGTACAGTCACCATAGTACGTCAAAATGGTGCAAGAGGTCCATTTGGGGTATGGACTGTCCTGCCGACATCTGCTTCGAGCCCTGAGTACCAAATAGTAGTCCCTGTGCTTCATTGGTGTTTGGCTCTTGTTTATCTGTTCTTGGTTTGTCCATCTTGGTAGTGGTGATGGCGCACAAGCTCCAGGTGGAGAAAAGAGGGCCAATCGACTTGGGCCGTGCCCCCTGAGGTACGCAATCCGGCAGGGCTGTGCTGTCTCAGTGTCGGGAGCCTAGCCTTCGCCTGTTGACAGGGCAAAAATATGCGTAACAGGAGACTCTAGTCCACACAACTCACAGGTAGCCCATAGTGCCGTACAGTAGTGCTAGTAGTGTATTGATTGTAGCTAACCAGGGCAGGGCAGAAAACGGAGGAGAGTCTGAAAGCACTGTGCGGCTTCTGGGCACGAGTAATGTCCTGATAAGGCAGAGCAGGGGTGCCAATGCCTGTCTCTGTTGCCCCCCAAAGGCGCCATCCAGTGGAGTTCTGAGGGTTAGCTGGCATGCACTGGTTCATGATGTGCTAGAAGGGATCGTCCCATGCAGAGCCTGATGTTTACCCTTGTGTGGGTAGGCAGTTTAGATCCCATTGTGCCAGTGTGCTGCATGTAGCCGTAGTGAGTTAGAGGAACATGGCGTAGTGCTGGATAATGGCCCATATCGGGCCGGACGTTCTCTGAAGTATAACTAGGTCCCATGGGCCTCGTGGGGCCAGTAGCATGCAGATGATTGTAGAGGGTGTCCCCCATGCGGGGGCCCCTGGTCTCCTACATGGGCACCACACATCCAGCCACTAGGTGATGGTGCTGAGGGCGTGTTGGTCCGATGCTGCCTACCTGGTGTGGGCGGTGAACTTCATAGCGTATCGCAGTGGTGGGGAGGCCTCCCTCCTATGCCGTGCCCTCGTTGATTTACTGTGTTGAAACATATAGCCGGGCCACGTCGCAGGGGGTCAAGCTCCGGGAGATGCTGCGCTCCCGCAGATCTGTGGCTGCTATCAAGAGGCACGACCCGTGCTGGAACAGGCACTCCCTGGCTGGCTGCAGCAACACCGCAGCCCGATGGGGGAAAGGCCACAGTTCCCTGGATTCAGGCCATCGTGTCTGTGCCATGTCACCCAGTGATGATGGTAGGGTCCAAGGGAGGCACAAAGTAAGCGCGGGGCGCCCACGGGTCGATTGCTGGCATATTTATGTGTCGCTGGCGGTCTTATGGTAGCTCAGGACAGGATGTTTGATGGTGCGATGCGGAGCGAGCTACAGAGCGACTGCTCACGTTGCCATCTTGGACATGCCCCCTACAAACGCTACTTTAGCAGCGTCATTGGGGAATGCCTGAGGTTTGCAAAGGAAATGTAGTTGGCATTGACTCATAAAGGCTGCAAATTTAGTACTGTTGCCATGAAAGCGTTGTGGAGCTGCTAAGGGCACAGGACCAGGTGTAGAGACAGATACATGCAGATTCTGGTCAAAAGTTGTAAACGCTCTTCCCTGAAATAGTTCTCCAAATACAGGCTGGGTCAAAAATGATCGACTATCCTTGGGTTTAGTATCCCCCTATTGTTTGAAATGTGTCCTCTCTTGTTACAACTCTTCCTTAAATGTTGTATTTTCCGCTTTTAACCTATCCAGATCTAGTTGCAACTGCTGCATTAACTCAGACAGATTGTTAGCGTCATTGAGGTCCCCTGATAAGGCACGTGCTAGATCGTCCGTGAATATTTGGTCTTGATTGGTCATGGTGCCAAACAAAATGAATGTTAGGTGGGTAGCTTAGCCTTCTGTCATAAGCCACCTACCTGGAATCCAGATGATTCCAACCAGGCGGTGACGCTAGTTCCCAAATCCTCCTGAGACTGGCCCTTGGTTTACAGGAGGAGACACTGCTTCGGTGGCAAATCCCAGGGGAAAGGAGGTTGGGATGGAGAGAGCGTGTAGAGTTAAAGATGCTATAGCTTGACTACTCAACAGCAACACTGTAGCCGGCAAGGACACCAGTCTGATGAATGGCACCGGCAGATATGGTACCTATCAACAAACAAATAATAAGGCTATAGTCTAGTATTAACTCTGTCTCTTAAGGTATACCCTCACAAAAGCTTTTCAAATCTCAACCAACCATTAGTTTTGTTGTTGTTTTGTTTTCATTTAGATTGTTCATATAGGCTCCTTTATCAAAATGTTCACAACTGTAGTGAGTATGCTTTCAGCTTCAAACCCACAAGCAAATTTGGACAGGGTTAGCTTCACCCAAGTCCTCTCTGGCAGAGCCCTGCCAACAGTATGTACAAGTAGAAGAAAAACACTAGTTACATTTGTTTGCAGAACATTGTTGTGACTGAGCTCAGCCCATGGAAAAATCAAGTCTGTTAATGCGTTTCTCCTTTTCATCTTGTCCTTTTTTCATCCAAGTGTGAAACTAATGCAGGACGCTCTTTGCCCCGAGGTCAAAGCGGGAGGATCAAGGGAGCTGAAAAGACAGTCTCCTGGAAGCCAGGAAACAGGTTAGTGGCAGGCAAAAAGGCTAAACGAAGAGGAGGAGTATGGACAGTCTTTAAATAAGACTGCTTTAGAACATTCATAAAGGTCAAATTCTAATTGTTTTCAACAAGGAACAGGTGCAGATAAATTTGATGAGTCTGCCTTCTAGAAGGTGCTTTAGAATGTTCACAAAGGTCGTGTTCAGATTGCTTATAGCAAGGAACAGGTGCAGGTGATTAATTTGATGAGGCTGTCTTTTAGATGGTATTTTAGAATGTTCAAAAAGTTTGTGTTCTAATTGCTGATATCGAGGAACAGGTGCAGATGATTAATTTGATGAAGCTGTTTTCCAGAAGGTGTTTTAGAATATTCACAAAGGTTGCATTCTAATTGCTTATAGCAATGGACAGGTGCAGGGGATTAATTTGATGAGGGGTGCCTTCCGTAAGGTTCATGTTGAGGTCATCTATGCCAGTTGCTTTATGCTTATTCTGGTGGACTTTCTGGATCTTTCCATGGCGCCTGAAACCTGACCTTGCATATATATGGTAAAATATTCGTAAAAGCTGTTAAGCCTTTTCAGAGTACCGCTTTTTCTTTCAGGTGATATGAAAACGGACCCTGGTCACAAGTCATTGCGTCCAGTCATCAATCTATTAGAGGGCAGCCACATTTCCTGCTACTGACCTCATTCTTATTCTGGGCTGGTGTACAGAGCTCACCCACAAACTGTGTGTTTAAAGTCAGAGGGGTGCGTGATGTGTTGTTCAAAAGCGTATATCCGCAAAGTTTAGCAGTTGGTGTCAAAACAACCAGCCAGTCAGAAGTGGGGCAGCACTCATAACTTTAAAGGGATCCTATCAAGTTCAGTTCCAGGATAAAAAAGCCTCTTAATGTTAACAGTTTCACTCATTCCATAGTAATGTTATGTATCTCAGAATAACACCAGGGAATGTTATTTTTGCTAATAAGAGTTTTCAGCAAATGTGAGGCTGTGGCTGGGATCCAACCCTTCCTGCTAGAGCAGGCAATTAGATTAAATTTGCTCGTTTGAAAGTTGTGATACGCTCTAGGCCACAGTCTTTGTTAAGGTGTTACTTCTTGTAGCTACAGGGAATTGCCTTGTTCTAGTTAGGTGAACACAACAAGTTGTTCCTTGTTCCACTGATGCTTTGCTGATCTGAACCAGACACACAACAAAATCACTACAGTATCCTGAGCACGGAGGGGGATGAGAAGTTAACAAGTAAGGGGAGGTAGCTACCTAAAGACAAATACATTGTAATATGTTAACCATCCTCCTTGGAGGTACAAATACATGTGGGGATCTCTAGTGTGGGATAACCCGATCGTGCACCACAACATGCTATGGGTACACACACACACACACATGTATGCATGCATGTATGCTCACACATGCACACCCACATGCAGCGCACACACACACCCAGGGTTGGAGTTGGCACTGAGGCTGAGGAGAGCGGATTTATGTGCTCCTCTTCGGGGAGTGGAAGGGAATGTTCTATTTGATTTAGAAGGATTGTTTTGTATGCTCATGCTTTGTTGACATGTGGCATTGTTTTCATTCTGGTTCATGCCTGGCTATCTCAAGAATGCTGCCACCCGTTTCTCAACTCCCTCGGAGCTCCCATGTTTCATTCATCAATGCCTGAGTAGCTTAACCAATTCATTTATTTTTGTGTTTTAGTTTCTGGGCTATGTAGTCCTGTTTATCCCATTACAAAATCTGAACCACAAGTCCCAGAATGCATTGTAGTCATGGGTACTCATTTAAGAAGCTAGGACTCTTGAGAGGCCTGCTCCCTGGATGTAGGGGGTGATAACCCTCCCCGGGTATAGGTTCTCACATACAAGCCAACAGATGTGAGTTAGGAGGGGCACTCCTGATTGTTTTAAGCCCATGCTTAACCCTTTCGATGCTCATGACGAGCTCAGCTCATCATGGCATATACCTCTAGGGTGCTCATGACGAGCTGAGCTCGTCATGACCACACCCATTAACATTATGGCCCAGCACAGGAGAGGGAGGTCTTCAGCATCCATTTAAAATTGTATCTGTTTCCATGGACGTCAAATGGGGAAATAATAAATCTCCCCCAATCATTTTTCAGGTTCTCCCTGTTTGCAACTTCAAAATGTTGGCATGTTTGTTATTAGGTGGCTTCATGCCTCTGGTGTACTGTGTTTAGAGTTCTGGGTTTTAGTTTGACAGTTAATTGCTGTTAGGTTGCGCTGTTTCCATTTTATTGCTACACAACAAAACTTTCAATCCCCAATTGCATTTGTCTCTTAACTGCGAGCCCAGACCTGAAAACCTGTGTTCATAGAGTAGTCTGTTATTTTCCGAACCGTGACAGATGACCCTCAGATATATATTGTCCTTGTTGGACATTGTCATTGAGGTGCAATACGAGTCTCCAGGTCGAAGTGAACTTAGAGCCCACGTCACAATTTTTTGCATATTTCCCCCAAACCTCATTTCACTACTATGATCTCCAAAAAACACTTCTCAGGCTCTTCCCTTCTGTATCCCTCCTTTGGCTCATCCCAAACCTCCTTTTACTACTATGATGGCCCTAATAACCCTTTCTAGACACTTCCCTCCTCTATCCCTCCTTTGATTCATCCCAAATGTCATCTAACTAATATAAACTCCCACTTAACACTATCTAGACTCTTCCATCATATATCCCTCATTTAGCCTATTCAATCAAATTAACAGACACACATATCCACCACTTAAATTAACAATGTATATTTCCCTATACTAATCCACCACCAGTGATTCCATTGGGTTCTGGAGTAGCATGCCACTCGCCGAAAAGCTCTTCAATACCTCGTCAGGGGTAGTAAGTGCTATACAAATACAATTACACTCACATTGGTCAGCAGGTAGCCTCCCCAAGTCTAAAGTCTACCCACCTAAGGGGTTGTCGGCTGGCATGTACTGTATGATACCAAATCAGCTAACCATTAATGTTCTACATTGATTACCATTAGATTCTAATAAAATGAATGTTTTCCCTAGGGGCTCACTTACTTCCATATACTACCCCTGAATAATCAAATGTTGTTTCGTTTGTGGGCAACTCTGGAGTAGAGAAATCACAAAATCTTAGAGGAAAGAAAATATTTTTTAACCAGTTACTTTGCAATTTATTTCATAAGCAGCATTTAGTTTTTTGTTTTTTTTTAAAGAAAATACTTATGGAAAACACCTCAAAGGATTTTGGGATTTAGGTCCACCATCACATGCTACACACACACTCTCCTCAAACTCTTGTAGGCAGTGAGGAATCCCATCTGTGACAGCCTACACATAGTTACTAGTGAGGCCGAAGCACTCTCCCAAACCTGGGATAAAGGAAAAAGTTAATAAATGCCACCGACTGTTACTTGTGCAATATTCTGGACATGGTAACAGTTTTCTTCTATGTTGAAAAGCATTTCACTTTCGATGAACCACAGCTTCAACCGAACAGAGTGCACCCCTTGAAAGAAAATTGCACAAAAATATACAGAGCTACTGCAAGGGGGGCTTGTTAGAATTATCTCCAAAGCAAGGAAATGTACAAGATCAGAATTATTAAAATGAGGGAAGTGGCATAGTGTTGCAGTGTATGGGACTTTCAGATTTGCAAGGTCTAGCACGTTCACCATTTAAGAAGCACACATGATGTCAAGGCAGATTCCAACCATTTTTCAATTTAGTGAAAACTGATGTGAACTGGTTTGAAATATGCCACTGTTTTATGCGTTTTATTAAAGAGCATTGGTAAAGTCAATAGCTCTGGCTTGCATTTGGCGCATTGACTAATAAAAAAAAAAACCTGCTACCGTGAAAACACAAATCAAAATGTGATTTCTTTATGTGTAAAATGCATCTATGAGATCAAAAAAATTACTTTGGGATGATTCAATTTACTTTTAAGATATAAAATGTTCCCTCGCGCATAGCAATGCTAGCATTCCATTGAAGGTGGAATAAATACATCAAACAACCAATTGCATGAGGAGAGAGAAATGCTGCACTAGGTAGAGCTAACGTTCACTCTATGTATAGTTTAAATATTAGTTAGCAATAGGATTGCAGACAGTTTTGGTGTCTGGGTGAACCTAAAAAGTGTTTAAAATGCTTAACTAAGATGCTTAACATGATTAATCTTATGTCGTGTCATTATTATCTAGTCAGAGCTTTCCAGTATCCGCGACGCGGGTGAGGTCGTGAGGATTCTGGAATGTTCTAACATGATGTGACAAGAGTTCCTGAAAGGAGCTGAAGGTTGATGGTTGTCGCGTCGTTGCCTTGTGTCGTCGCATCTTCGTTAAAGGCACTTCATTTATAATAACGAAGCTTGTTGCTTTCATTTCCTGCCCTTTGAATTTAGTAATCTAGAAATGTGTGGGTGTTTTTTAGGCGTTTGTGTCTGTTTCTGTGTGTGTGAGCGAGATGGGGTGTTCACAATATTTGATTTTTAACTGTGCAAACTAAGTTTGTTGTTAAATGCAAATCGACTTTCAGAAAAGTCCGGACAACCCTCACGGGAGAAGATTATGGTAGCGTTTTCAAAGTGCTTCTCTCGAAACTTTCTAAAACAGATTATGTTCTTAAAAACTATGCTCTTTAGCGGGCAAGTTTTAGCACCGTTTGTCCCATTAAAATCTTGTTTGAAGTTTGTAGGATTTGGTAAAAATGTGATAATGCCTAAGCAGATAAGAGATTATATTATTTATGTATATATTTGACGGATTTGCTACACCGGCTTGGATACAGAGAATTAATTGGCCACCTACATTGAACAATGTTGAATATATTTAGAGCCCTGTTGCAGAGACAGAGAAACATACGCAGGTTCGTATAACCAAACGTGCTAACTTTCTGCAGCACATTTAAACAAAGGTTGCTACTTGTGCAAAGTTGTATAAACCAAAATTCCACAGACAGGTTATATACATGTGCCTTAAATATCCATTGAAAGAGCAGGTGGAGCTTAAGAGAGAAAAAGGTCACGATTATTCGGTTGGGACACGTTAAGCAATTTACAATAACTCAGTAAACATAAGTGAGGAAATATTTGTCACTGGAGAGTAGGCAAACAGTGGCCCAGAGAAATTCGGTGATTGCAATAAGTTAAAAAGACAAGTGTATAGTGTTTTTTTAAATTTCTTTTTTTAATAAATTTTTTATTGTAAATTGCAATAAACATCCACATAAATGTTACACATCCACGTTTGCGGTATAATAGAACACAAGGTGCGAGATACACATAACAGCACACAGCTGCAATCCGTTACAACAAGCAATGATCACAGGATAGACAATGTAGGTCAGGTGCATCACGGCAACCAAAAAGGACCTGGCACCTGTGGATCGATACATAGGACAGTGAAAACAAACCTCCCATATAAACAACAAAAAGAAAAAGATATAAAACAAACCCCGCTTCAATCCTGATGCAAGAATAATGAAAAAAAGATCGATCAAAATACTATGCAAGTGTCTGGGCATCACCCTGATAACTGCTCCATCATCACTTAGAGGGCCCCACCTCCACTATCTACCCCCAGCGACTCTCCCTCCTCATTCAAGTGCAATCTGTTCTCTACGTGGAGTGTGCAAGCAAATACAGACGTAGTGGCTCCCAGATGTCTCTCGGTCTGGACGACAGGGGCAGCTCCTCCGCATACACACTGAGGCTGTCCCTACAATACACCAAGTCAGCCAGCCAGTCCTTCAGACCCGGTCGCCTACCACCTACCCCACGCGATTGCCACCCTACGAGCAGCCATAAGCAGCGCCAAATGCACCAGCCTGCCGTTCACTCCCTTAATGTGTGGCACACAACAGACGAGACACACCAGCGGCGTACAGGGAAGATCCGCAGCAACCATCTCACGCAAGCCCCTCATTACTGCCTCCCAGAATTCAGTCACCGGTCGACAGTTCCATGCCCGATGCATAAAATCCGCATCCTCCTGCCCACACCTGTCACATCTCGCCGAGTCCCGCAGGCCATATTTATGCAAATGTGTCGGAGTGTAATACACCTGGTGTAAATACTTGAAATGGATAATCTTAAGATTACCATTCATACATACAGACCCAGTCAGTCCACACACGTACTTCCAATTATCCTCAGATATATCTGCATCCAAACACGCATTCCACTTGGCCCAACTTTTATCTTCACCCACCACTGATTCTTCTTTAATGAGCTTATACAATTTAGACAGTAGGCTCTTATTATTAGGCACTGTAAGAACCAACTGCAACGACATCAGAACCGGGGACTCCTCTGGAAAAGTGACGTAATGCTCCCTGGCTGCACCCCGCAGACGATGAACTGCAAAGCGGAACAAGAGCGACTGGTTCACTATGTGGCCAAGGTCCCCCTGCTCTAGGAAGGCGCCGTTTGGGTAGACATCTCTCAAATGAGTAATTCCCGCCTCCCTCAGCCCTCTCATAGACGGGGCTTCACATGTGACCGCCAACTGCTTATGCCATTCCAAGCGTAGGTCCGGCGCGTACAGCCGTACCTTCTGCGCCAGCCGCCCTATACGCTGCCATGCTGAGACCGTGGCATCAATTGAATTAATCTCCGATTTTGGGGTGCCTCGCGAACTGTGAGTGACAACACTATGCAGCGGGACCGGAGCAGCATCCCCTTCCTCCACCACGACGTGTGGCGTAAAAGCGTGCGGCCTGTACCAGTAATACAGGTACTGAGCCAGCGCGCTTAGATAATACACATAATTTAGGGGCCGCGAAACCGCCAATGTCATACCCCCTGGTGACTATCGACCATTGAACTCTCGCCACTTTGCCCCCCCACACCAGATGAAGCAAATGTCCACGAAGCGTCTTGAAGAAGGACAGATGAAGCACAATAGGCACGTTTACAAATAAATACAAAAACCGGGGCAGCACCACCATTTTGATGAGGGCAATGCGATCAGCAAGCGACAGCGGCAATGACAACCAACTCTCAACCGCAGTCTCCAGGCTTGCGCAGGCCCTGCCATAATTCTCCCTTATGACAACTGCCGGATCACGGTGTACCCACACTCCCAGATATTTTAGGGGGTCCGCCGACCACACCAGTGGGTACTCAAGATCAGGGCATCCGGTCCCCACCGTGAGCGGGATTACAAACTACTTATTCCAGTTGATCTGTAACCCAGAAATGCATCCAAATCGCACTAGCTCCCGCAGTAATTGCCCCAAATATCGCGACGGTTCGCGCACAAACAACACCATGTCATCTGCATATAAGGAGATAGAAACCGGGCGGTGACTAAAGTTCAGCGCCATCTCCCTATTACGTTGTCGAATTACACACGCGAGCGGTTCCAAGACAATCGCAAGCAACATGGGCGAGAGGGGGCAGCCCTGTCGAGTACCCCGCATTATACACAGTGGTTCAGACGTCATTCTGCCTACCCTCACCCTGGCCGACGGTGCCGTGTACAACACTCTTATCCATTGAAGAAATAGAGGGGGGAATCCCATACGGTTCAGAACATGGTACATATAACGCCACTCCACAGAGTCAAATGCTTTGGCAGCGTCCACTAACACTGCCGCAGCCTCTAGTGTGGGTTCCAACACATGGAACATGGAGAAGAGCGTGCGCAAGTTGTGCGAGGTGGACCGCTCAGGCACAAAGCCCGACTGATCCGTCAAAACCAGGCCGTGCATCAAGGGCTGCAATTTGGTAGCGATAATTTTTGCCAGGATCTTGGCGTCGATGTTGATCAGCGATAACGGGCGATAAGAGTCACAGCGCTCCGGAGGCTTGTCCTTTTTAAGCAATGTGACAATGAGTGCTTCTCGCAGGGATGGGGGAAGCATCCCGACCTCATGCGCCTCTGCATAGACCTCCAGCAGGTGCGGCGCGAGAAGATCAGCATACTTTTTATAAAACTCGACCGGGAGCCCGTCCGGGCCCCGCGCCTTACCATTAGCCAATGCCGCTATCGCCAGCTTGACATACTGCTCATCGATGGGGAGACATAGATACTTGCGCTGCACATCCGATAGCCAAGCACACGCTATTCCATCCAAGTACTCATCAAAGTCCTCAGTAGACGGCGTGCTCCGCATGCCATAAAGGTCCGCATAGAAACCACGGAATTGTTCCGTTATGGCCTCCGGGGTGTAATGTGCCTCTCCCACCTCGTCCACCATCCTGTCCACCCGGTGCTGTTCCAACCTTGCCTTAATCTTAAACACCAGCGTCCTGCCCACCTCCCCGTACCACCGGGCTGCGTGCCTGCGAGAAATATATTTAATCTCCGCCTCCGCTTGCTCATTATATTCCACAACTAATTCCTTTATTTTGGCCAATTTAGACAGGTCCAGCCGGTGAGCATAATCGTGCTCTAGATCACGCAGCTCAGTTTCTAAGGTCTGCAGTTGTGTCCTGATATCCCGAAGAATACCTGCTGCCGTACCTATACATGTCCCCCTGATGGTGACATTGAAGGCCTCCCACAGTGTTGCTGCCTCATCAACCGCACCTTTATTCAGCGCAAAGTATTGTTCTATGGCGTCGTGCACGGTTTTGTCATAAATTGGGTCTAGAAGTGCCTCAGCACGCAGCCGCCAAGTGAAAGGGCGACGCACTCCAGCCAGATTCCTCAAAAGCAGTCGCACCGGATTATGGTCCGACAGCGTGCGAGCCAGCGGTGCCACCTCAATCACCCACTCCAGCAACTCCTCACCCACCAGCCAATCGTCAAGTCTCGACCAGCTGTCTTGCATAGGTGTTGCATGCGTGCCCTCCTGCTTGTCCGGGTTCTGCACTCTCCACACATCATGCAAGCCAAAATCCTCCATGACCCGCAGTATACTCGCAGCAACCTGAGGGGTACGGTGCGTTCCTGTATTGGACTTGTCTAACTGCACATTCAAGTAAGTGTTCAAATCACCGCCCCAAATAATGGGCGCGTCAGGCCATTTCCGCAGTTGTTTGCAGATGCCGTGTCATCCGCTATAGGACCGTACATGTTCACAAACACCACCAGCGTGCCACAAAGCTTCCCACACACCATCGTGCATCGTCCCTCATCATCTGCATACGTGTGTAGCATTTGAAAATCAACCCCTCTTTTAATCAAAATCAACACTCCCCTCGCATAAGAGGAATAAGAGGTAGCAAACTGAAAGCCCGCCCATCGGTCCAGCACCCCACACATTGTACGCGGGGCCAAGTGCGTCTCCTGCAATAGCGTCACCTGTATGCCATGCCTGGTCACATACGCCGCTACCTGACGTCCTTTTTTGGGGGAGTTGAGACCACGCACATTCCAAGTTAACATGGCACACTCAACTGACATTTTTCATGTAGAGTTTCAACAATTCCAGATAGCGACATAGGGTCTCCGGGAGCACACTCCATTGAAGCTTGAACAGCTTAGGCGCCACGCACCACAAACCCCATCGTGTGTGATTGAGATCGATCATCGTGTGAAAAAACCCCAAAACATAAAAAACTGCAGAAACCCTTCCCCCCGCCACCCGCCACCCACTACAACCTCCCAATCAGGTTGAGACCAGCCCCCCCAGGCCCCCCACAGAACAACAACCATTCGGGTAATACCCACTGGGGGAAGAAGCACAGCTGCGTATACTCGCACCGAAGTGCGGTCGCCGGAATTGTTCCTATCTCAGTGCCCCTGAAGCTCCAGCATCAATTACATAAAAAGACCACACATCCCCGCCCCGGATCCCAGGGAGATCAACAAACATTACATTAGCTCCAAATCCCCACAGCTTCAATTATCAACTAGAGCAACAGCTCCCAAACCGGGCTATGACAGAGAAACATCCAGCATAGCGATCTAGAGATAGAGGTCCAGCATAGCAGTTTACAGTCTATCAATCTGTCTCATCCAGGCCCGACGCCGGCCTCTCAGGCTTTGTCCGTTGCTCCCGTGATTTGCCCTTACAGATGTGTTTCGTGAATTTCAATGCCGATTTGGCGTCTGTAAAGAAATGAGCCTGCTCTGCATGAGTCACCTTCAATTTCGCGGGGTACAGCATAGCATAAGGCACCGCCGCCTCCCGGAGTAACTTTTTCACTGGGACAAACTCACGCTGCGCTGATTGAACCGCCGGAGTGTAATCAGGAAAGAAGGAGAGTGTGTCACCTTTATACGTCACTGGTTCTTTCGCTCTAGCCTCCCGCAAGATCGAGTCTCGGTCCGCATAGTTAAGAAGCCTGGCGATGATCGGTCACGGTGGCGCGCCGGGTTTTGGCCTGGGCCCCAATGATCTGTGAGCCCTTTCGACTATCATCACGCTGGACAAGGCAGACCCAAATAGTTCACGTAGCATGCCCTCAATGAAAGGCTCCATCTTAGAAATCGGTGTAGTCTACGAAAAGCCAAGGATTCGCACGTTGTTGCGCCTAGACCACGCTTCTAAGTCCTCATGTTTCGCGCTGATCCCCTCCAGAATCTTCTCCATTTGAAGAAGATGCGTGCGAGCCTCGGCCTGCCAATCATGACCATCCGACACCCTGTTTTCCAGGACATCTAGCCACTTCTCATGTTTGTCTACCTTCTTTTTCACTACGTCCAAGCCAGTCGCCAGGGCATCTATTTTACTGTCTATGGTCTTCATCCCTGCACGCAATTCAAGGAGTATCGTGCGAGTATCATCATCAGCGCCTTCTGGTGCGGATGAGGCACCCCCTGCCTCGCCCTGCCCATTTGCCTCCTCCGTATTGCGTGTCAGTCGCTTGGTTTCAAAGGCCAGTTTGGCCTGCCTGGGCTCCGTTTTGCCCAAGTCCCCTGTCAGCGTGGTCGAGCAAAAGGCAAGTGCATACACCCCCAAGGGGCCGTGGGCAGCACAGTGTCCAAGTGACTGTATATTAGGCTTCACAGCTCCTCGCAGCAGTTATGCAATTTGGGGCGACTTCCACACCACGCCGTGGCCGTGGGGTCACCCAGACTTTCACCACCACCCTTCCGCTTCAGCCAGCTGCCAGGTCCTGAACAAGGAGGCCTCTAAGCGCTGTCAGGCCCCTTCTAAGCGCTTCAGCCAGTGTTTCCAACAGTGCTCCCCCAGGCTCCCCGCCGCCCACAGTCTCCGCAGAACCCCTGTCCCAGCCACCCACTCGCCCCCGGCCTGTCTTAGTTTCGGGGGCACAGTGTAGCAGCCAACAGACGATGCCCCACTGGAGCCCCAGGCAGCACAGAGGCCAGCAAGGCACCACGAGGAGCGCCGCCCCGACCCCAGCCCCCCAAGGCCACGCCACGCAGGTCCCACAAGGCGTTACCGTCAACCAGTGTGCCTCGCCAGGCCTACACAGCCAGCCCCGGCAAGCCCGGTCCTAAACAGCGCCCCCACTCACCGGCAGTCTCCTTGCGCTGGATTTCCTCCTCTCCACACCAGCAATGACCGTGCCACAGGCCCCCGATCGTCCACCATGAAGGCTGGTCGCTGACACCAATGCAGGCTCCTGAGGTCGGGTATCGCCGGATGGCCCTCCCTAGCCGAGAGCGGCCCACCGATAGCCTCTCAGCTACGCAGATCGTCCCACAGCCACCGCAGGACAGCCCAGCTCCGCCGCCACCGCACTCTGGCACCACTCTGTCTCGCCGCAGCTGCAGGCCCGTAGCCTCTCCTCACCGCGCCAGGCGCGATGCCGCCATCTTGTCCCTCTCCGCCCGGCCGGCAATCTCCAGGATATCAGGGTGAAGGCGCGGCGCCCATCTTCTCCGCTCCACTCCAACGTGTGCCGATACTCTCCCAGGCTCCTCAGGTGCAGTTACGAGCTTTGTGCAGAGGCTAAAAGGATGGTAATTGCCCGGTATAGGATCCGGCGCACGGAGCTCCCTTACGAGGCAGCCATTCCGTGTCGCGCCGTAGCCACGCCCCCAGACAAGTGTATGGTTGCAATGTATTTAAATACTTGATCCTTCCCTGCAGTTCATCTTAAGTTTAGGACAATATTGTCTGTAATAACATGAACTGTTCATGCTGTAGATCTAATGTATATTTCTGGGACTGACATAAGGAATAAAAGGGCTAACAATGAAGGGACTGACATACATCAGAGTCAGAGGACTTAGGCCTCGTCGAGGTCTGCTACAGATATAGAGGTAGGGAGTTTAGCCGCTTAGGGCAATGCTACAATATTTGGCTTTTTGTTTTCGAGAGTGTTGGACACTGTTTGGATTGCTCAGTTGTGGTATTTTTTCTTAATTTCATATGAATGATCCATCTTCTCAATGCCCTTTTGTAAGAACATGCTAAGTATTAGGGAATGTAAACACTCCAGCGTTTGAAACCTTTTACCGGAATAACTGGGAATAACTTGCAATGGCGGCCAATGCATTTTTTTAAGTGACATGTTCCTTCTTCAGGGTCCAATATAATTAGAAAATGGACAGCATTTCACTGCAGCTTGTGATGCAGCTCCTTATCTCTTAGTTTAACAAATACAACCATTGTTGGTAGAACTTTTCGGTAGGGCTGCTAAATATTACACACTGCAATACAAATAATATTGCTTATATTCTACAGCAATATAACGTAATGAGGTGAGGACACCCAACCCAGTCAGGAAGATAGATACATAGGCCTGACATAGCAGTGTGGTGGAACATGGCTTTACAAGAGCATGGACTGCTATGCTCTGATGGCAGAAGTGAGCAGGGAGACAAGTCATTAAACTCCCTATTCAGCACTTATAAAATGAGCGGTGCTTAATTTCTAAAAAAAATAAGTGCCAGGGCTCTAGTCAGCAGGCCACTTCTGCTTTCAATGCCCATTGCTGCTGTTAATTACAGTAATAGCACAACTAATAAGTCACACTCCTACAAGTGTTACAATTCTGACAATTTCAAGACCCCAAAGTTAAAAGAATTTGTGCTCATCTCTGAATATATCAAACTGTGCTACCAATTGACAGACTGGCATAGGTACCAGTGCTGACAATTACGTGCCAATGCCGAGCACCGGAAACCACCAGCTCAAATTAAGCACTGAAAGTGAGAGTACCTTAATTTAAAACTTCTGGTTTAAAAATGATGGTTTAGGAATATTAGTTGCATAAGTAATCACTGCATTAATTTACAAAATACTACACAACACTACACTCCAAACATGTACATTTGTTAAATAAAGCAGGTACGTACAAATACTTTCAGATCAATGAGTGTTACTCTGTTTCGTGTTATCTCGATCAAAAAAGTATTGGGGTGAAGTGAGCAATTTATTTCTACATTCCCCCAATTATCCATTTTGCTGATTATCTTGCCCTCAAACATATCCAAATTTATTTTGATTTGGAGGTGAGACATGGATTTCAGTAAAATGGAACACTGCATTATCAAACTATATATAGCATATGTTGCGCTCTCACAGCAACCGACTTGGTATACCACGGTAATCGCTGTATATATTTTGTGTTTTTTCAGGGTTAATTGGAGAAAGAGTACATTTTATTTTACTGATTTATTTTTATTGATTTCTATAGAGTAGGTTTGTGAAAAGAGAGCCTTTTTGATGCACTATATCCTTAAAAAGTCAGAACTTTGCATTTTGATGACATCTCCCGGTAGGTCTTTTTGTCAAACGCCGACATGATCATTGCATTTCACTAGTGTACATTTATTACTGTGCTATGAAGGAGAATATGTTATCATTTGCAGTGCCCTGACCTATACAATGATAAGTGAGTGGTCCCCTTGGTATCTCGAATGCAGGGAAAGGTTTGAGGTAGAGGATGGTGTAAGGAATTGGGTTACTAGTTGAGAGATGTGAGAGCCCCACACAAGTAATAAACCCAATCCCTGCAGAGGTGAACCACAACAGTCACTAAATGAACCTGTTCTTAACCCTCTAGTATCTTGTCAGAAAAGCAGTCAGGCTTAACTTAGAGGCAATGTGTAAAGTTTATATGCAGCACTTAAATAGTAATAAAGTGAAAAGAAAAATCAAGAAAAATCCCAAACCGATTTAGAAAAATAGAGCAAATTTTAATAAATAAAATGTCACAGAAACTCCAAAAGTCCAATAAGACATATGAATTATTCATTTTTAAACTATTAATTAAAACTAGTACCAGGAACCGCAAAGCTCCAAATGCCGTTATCTGGTCACGCTAAGATTGACCACAAAGGAGTGCAGATTGTATACAAGGATGAAGCCCATCCCAGTGGACAGTTTACTTCCCAACTTTTAGTCCATTTTCACGCGAGAAGCACTTGTCAACAAGGTCGCCGCGGTTGGGTTGTGAGCTGGATCCAGACAGGGGCTAGTTGAGGGTGGATTGCTGAAGTTTCAGGCCTCAGTTGAAACTTTGCTTTGGTGGTGAGGTCATAATCGGTGTGAAGAGCTGGTCGACGGTCGGAACTTCGCATTGATGGGAAATGCATGGAGGTCGTTCTCACTGCAAAGAGCTTCAGGCGGTGAAGTCCAGGGTTTGTATCTGTCGAGGTTGCATCTGCAGTCAGATGCAAGTCCTGCGTTGGCTAAGGTGAAGTCCACACGTGTTCATGAGGTGACAGTTCTTTTCAACGTAAAGGACCCCAAGCCTCAAGGTTTTCACCTGGAGTCTAGTTCAGGCAGTTCATGGGTTGGAGAAGTACACTTTAACTTCAGCCAAGGGTCTAGAACCAGGAGGGGCACCTCTTGGGTGTTAGGACTCACTCTAGCAGAGGCCAGCAACAAGGTTCAAGCAGGTCCAGTGGTACTGGTTAGCTGGGCAGTTGCAGGGAAACCCTGTGGAAGCCTGTTGTGTCCCTATAGCTCAAACAGGAGTTCAGCCAAGTGACCTTTGGGGTCACTTCTGGAGACTGGGATGAGAGGTTCTGGCCTGTCACCTTTATACCCAGTACCAGTCTGTGTGTGGGGGTCACCCTTTTTGTCTAACCCTAAACTGGTTCAGGTAAGTTATTCCCCTTTCCCTATGACTGGCTCCTATCTGTCTAGAGTAACAAATGACAGGCATGCCGAGTGGTGAGCTGCATTTACCAGTTACAGGGCATGCATCTTCTAAACTTAGGAAGAGGGTGGATACCCCCCTAGACTATCCTTTGAAGCACAGCAAGTGCTGAGTACAACACCTCAGGTCATCCTGCTCGGGAGATTAACTCCCTTCCCCACATCTCAGTACCTTTGTTACCTGTCAGTAAGAAATACACATCACACCACATGAGAGTCATAAACATTCATATGCCCCTGGTCACGGGCAGAAAGGCACATTTGGGTTAGGGAGAAAAACAGTAACTTTCTAAATGTGGAATTTTAGATTAGTAATTTAAAATTCACCTTTACCATTTAAGAGTACTTTACATTCCAATTTAAATGAGTAGAAGAAGCATTTATCTGCTCTAACACTGAAGTTTTCACTTATTGAGTGTAATAAGTAGGTAACCCAGTGTTAGTCTATGGGAGAGCTAGCCTTGCTACAGGAAATAATGACTTAGGGAGTTTTTCAGTTCTAGGACATTTAAAACTTGAGTATGCATGACCTACTTTTTAAATACCACCCACCCTTCCCTATGAGCTTTTAAAGCCTACCTTAGAAGTGACTTATAAATGTTAAAAAAAGATCATTTAGGCTTGGGTTATTTTGCCCGGTTGAAATGGCAGTTTAAAACTTCACACACAGGCTGCCAAGGAAGGCCTGGATACATGCTTTACAGGCCTACTTCAGTGGGTGGCACAAGGAGTGCTGCAGCTCACTAGTAACATTTACTTTATAGACTTTGGCTACATGTCCTACCATTTACTAGTGATTTATAAGTAAAGGAAAAGGCAGGATCCAGTGTGTACCAATTTTACCATGTTTTGATGGGAGAGCACTTTACCGCTGGTTAACAGAAGGAACGTATACAGAGTCATTCAAGCCAACAAAAATGGGTTTAACAAAGGAAGGCAGTAATCTGGGGTGACCCTTCAGAAAGGGCCAGGTCCAAAAGGTAGTTTTCAATGTATTTTCAATGCATTGGCAGTGACTATTTGTTTTCCTTTAAATTTCACTTATGCCTCTATTAGGGATAAATATGCTTTCATTCATGGACACGAGTTCCTTGTGTGCCATTTGTTAAATTTATTTGTCAGGCTACCGAAAGTACCCTTCTTTGGATATACCGGGGAAATTTGGTTTGAACGTTTATATCTAAAAAACTACATAAAGACAGAAAATTGACCCTGGATTCACAAACATTTCATGCAATGCAGCAAACCATTTGAAGTTGCTGTGTTGCATTGTGTGAAAGGAAGAGAGCAGAACTGAGACATATTTTCAAAAAAATCGCGCAGTTCTGCCCACTCCCTCCACTTGTGCACTTTGGACTGTCTAGCACCAGGGCGGGCACCCTTGCTCGATAGTGCTGGGGTGACTGTGTTTTGGTCAGGATAGTTTTTGTGCAAAAGAAAACAATCCTTTGAGGTTTTTCCTCTTTGCAGATGTGCTGTAGAATGCAGAACACCTGTAAAGAGGAAGTTACATGGAGAAATAAAGATATTTGTCCTTGTTACTCCACTTCAGGCTCCATTTTGGTGCAATCCCATGTCTACATCTCTGTAAATAGGGCCTTGCATCAAAATATTTGGGTGCCTGCATGGGAACATCCATGCACCAACCATGGAATGCCTCCCTGACACTAAGTAACACAGGGCAGCTTAATGCGCTGAAAGCAAATCAACAGTTGCATTGCTTTGTAAATGCCAAATGGGTTTTGAATTGGGTCTGTGTTGGAAATGGCCCTTTTTGCAGGACCACCTCTAAATGTTTAGCCTTCCTCCTCCTACTTTTTGCTGAATTCATTTTTGTTGGCCATAGGACTCTGAGTTTACCACTGCCAACCAGTGCTAAAGTGCATGTGCTTTTTTCTCTAAACATGGCAATATTGGCTCATACCCAATTGCATATTTAATTTACTTGCAAGTCCCTAGTAAAGTGGTACTATAAGTGCCCAGGGCGGGTAAATTAAATGCTACTAGTGGGCCTGAAGCACTGATTTTCCACCCACTTAAGTAGCCCTTTAAACATATCTCAAGCCTCTCATTGCAGAACCTGCATGTGTCAGTTTAAACTGCCATTTTGACTTGTTAAAATAGACCTTTTGCCAGGCTCAACCCTTCTAATCTTAATACATATGTCACACCAGGATAGGTCCTGAACAGCCAAGAGGGCCGGGTGCAATGTATTTATAAAGCAGGACATGTACTTTTAGGTTCTACGTGTCCTGGTAGTGAAAAGCTAATAAATTAATGTTTTTACTACTGCAAGGCCTATATGTTGTCACTGGATAACATTGGAATTACCTTATTATATTTTTTAAGTGCTATTTCCAAATGGGAAGATATGGCTGGTTCAAGTTTGGTGTCTTTGGAATCCTAATTTATGATGAAATTGGATTTTAAATTACAATTCTAAAAATGCCATTTTTAAAAAGTTGGCATTTTCTTGCCTTGGCCATTTGGTGCCTGCAACCTATGTCTGGTCACATGACTGGTTGTAGTTGGCTGCAGGGCTTTGTCTATTTCTCCTAAACAGCCATACACAAGGGGAGCTTACGGGTGACCGAGTGGGCCATCACCGGCAGGATGGGCAGAAGGAGCTGTGCCCAACCTCACTTACACCTGAATAGGCAGTGTGCTGTCCCCACACAAAGGGCTGCATCCCCCTTTAGTTAGTCTGGAGCCGGGTAGGAAAGGCAGGGCATCTGTGCACTTCAAAGGCATGCCTCTAGAAGCTTCTGCCCACTTCAAAGGCAAAACTGTGTATAAAAGAAGGACCTCAGACACCACCACTTCAGCACTTCTGGATTTGAGGATAATCTGTCAGGAGAAGCACTGCTGTATTGCTGAAGAACTGCCACTCTGCTGGACTGTAATCTGCGGAACTCTTGCTTTGCTGTGCTGACCTGCTGTGTGCTGCTCTCTTGCCCAGGTGAGAAAGACTGGACCTGCATCACTTGGACCGAGAACCCAAAATGACTCCAAAGGCTAATAGGCTGGCCTCCTGATCTGAAGCCTCAGGGACATACCAGGCTTTCAACCATCTTGCACCTGCACCTAGACTTTTCCATCTGTGAGTCTTCCCTGCCAGGTGGCGCACCCCAGTCTAAGGTGCTTGCCAGTGGAACCAATGCATCTTCTCTGCTGAGTGGTGCATCTGCATGCTGAACCAATATATCTCCTCTGCTGAGCAGGGGAAACCCGAGCGGAACTGATGCATTGCCGCTGCAGCATGGATTAGGACAGCCACAAAGACCTGCATCGCCCACTGCAGTTCTCCAAACTGACGCATTGTCCCAGCGGTATGGGGTATCCACAGCCCAGGATCTTGCATCTCTCGTTGACGTCAGCTTCGATGACGACACCAGACTCCGCATCGCAGCCTTGCAGATCCTCAGAACCGATGCATTGCCAGCTGCGCGCCACATCTCCAACACTAGATTTTACATCAATAGCCCCGTCAACGGGTTCCTCGATAACGATGAAACAGAACCTCACATCGCAGCCTCGCCACATCCCGGGACCAACGCATTGCTTTGGCTGTGCTGTGCATCTTCCACCCAGATCCATGCAATGTTCCACAACCAGGATTTAAGATATGGGTGGGAAGAACTTGTGGAGTTTCACTCTGGAATTTCGCAGTTACCTAAAAGCTCAGCAAGATTCTGCATAGTTCAGAGAGCAGGCAGAATTCGTCATGTTGCGTTTCTCGCGCTAATTTTTAGCACCTGGAGGATGTTCCACACTGTAAAATCAGAGCGAACAGCACTGCACGGCGTGCCAGAAGGCACTGCTTCTGTCTGCCATTCAAGTATATTTTCTACTAGAGCAACAGCTTTCTCAATGCAAACAGGCATACCTGCCGCAACCGCACACATTGAAAAAATCTTGCCAGGAGGCTTTCTAGCTCTTGCAAATCACACTAGGGGATGCAAATTCTTGTTAGAAAGAAAAAACTGTACCATGTGGCAGTTTGCTGAGTTTTGCCGGAACTCTGCTCTCCAAGCAAAGGGTGTAGTAGGTAAAACTCAGTGAACTCTGGAGCAGAATTTTTCACCCACCCCAAATTTTAGGTACTCTGTTTAGTGGACCTTACTGGGTTCCTTTAGCCGGCCCACACTCCATTTTGGTTGGCCTGAGCTTGTGACTTTGCCCAGTTCCAGCGCACCCAGATATCCCCAATAGTGTTTTGTGCTTTTTGGCATTATTTTCCACTTTAAATTTTAAAATTAAATATCTCCAGTTCTGCTAATTCAAATGTTGTCATTTTGGTCTTGTTTTATTTATGAGAAAACTACATAATTTATCTAAATCTGTTATGGACTCCTTTTGTGGGGTATTGACACTGTTTTACTGTTTGAAGTTTTCACAAATACTTTACAGATTGCCTCTAACTTTAGCCTGACTGGTCTGTGCTAAGCTACCAAGGTGGTGAAAACAGTTTAATTTGGGGTTTGCTTTTGCCTTACCATTACAAAGATTGTGGTTGCTGCTTGACCAGGGCTTAAACCCAATCAGTCAACCAGCAACTCACTTTCTTACAATCTACATGAAAAAAAAGACGCAAACTCAATGCAACATCTTTCGAAATCTGGGCCCAAGTTTTCTCTATTATCTGAAATATATAGTTTTTCCTGGGTTTCCGTGGGCTGTACTTGCACAGGTGATAAAGCTTTGCTTGTGATTTTCCCTTATTCGGTGATCAATTTGAGCTGGGGCGCAATTTCTACCCTTCTCAGAGTTGTCAAGTTGGTGCATGCTGCCTTGAGGCTGAGGTCTTTGGAAAAACAATTCTGGAAAAAGTTGGTATTTCTTACACTAAGTCCTGCTAGTGGCAGATATTTGAATCTACTGTTCAACTTTGCAAGCTTTAGGAAGCTCACAACATTTGGAAACATTTGAAAAGAAAGTCAAACATTGGGCAAAGATCTGTGCCTTATCCCTCAATGATAGCAGTCTTTTAGCTGAGTTCAGATAACTTTTGCAGTTTGAAGTAAACTTCTGATGTAAGTATGAATAAAATTATGTTCCACATAGTGATTTCCAGTCTCGATTTCCTCATCTGCACGATGTGGGCTCCTTGGACATTATGAACATGGAGAATATATGGAACAAGTAACCTGTTCTGTACTGCCCAGGCTATCTGCTCTGCAGTGTACTTTTCACTGTATGAAGTATTGATGTGTTTTTTTCCAATATGTCACCAGCAAACATTAAAATCATAATCTTCTGGCGAAAAAATAAAGCAAAGTTTAACTGGGTATCTTCAGTTTAAACAAACACAGATAAAGGCAATAGATTTGTTTTTTTGTTAGTAAGGGTTTAATAATATTGGGGTAACTTTATGCGTTGTCCCAGCTGTCCCAGAAAAAAAATCCATTTGAAGCAACACAACAACATTGAAGCTGCACTTACTAAACAAAAGAACCATAAATTAGCATGTAAAATGTTGTCACAGCCAACTAAAACACATCTAAGAGTACACACTAGCTCTTGTCTAACAAAAGGTACTTGAGGCCCATCACCAAAACCTAATGTGAAATTTTATTAATAAAAGAAATGATTAGGACAACTTTTACGCAAACTATGACAAACGTGTGTTAAGTTCCACGTTATGAAAAATAATACAAATATTCAATTTAAATACTGCATTGTAAAAGAATGCAGACAATAAATAGATTAAAGGCATATTATATACTTAACTAATATAGATGTGACTACTAATCGTGAAACACTATTTCCACGCTTTTATGTTTGTTAGAATAATGTAGGAGAAAAATATCTCCTATGGATTTTATTGCTAATGGATTTGATTTTCATGTAAAGACCACGAAAATTATTAGGACTAAAAGAAAATATTATTATTTAGTTTGATTTCCATGCGAGAATTAACTATAATGTAATTACATGTAATAAATAATGTGGGCAGGAGGAATCCACGGCGTGGGACTTTTCGCCACCACTGACCTGCCGACAGCTGCCTGCAACCTCTGAGCGCTGCTAACCACCGCCGCCTCAACTCCATCGCGGCCGCTGAGTGGGGTTAGGTGCTGTTGGGACTACATCTCCCAGCACCCCGAGCGCCAGGGGCGACGCCGGCCAGGACCCACTTCCTGCCTCACGGGGCTAAAAGCTGAGTACTTCCTCCGGTGGAGCGGGGAAGGAATCCACGGCGTGGGCCTTTTCGCCACCACTGACCTGCCGACAGCTGCCTGCAACCTCTGTGCGCTGCTAACCACCGCCGCCTCAACTCCATCGCGGCCGCTGAGTGGGGTTAGGTGCTGTTGGGACTACATCTCCCAGCACCCGAGCGCCAGGGGCGACGCCGGCCAGGACCCATTTCCTGCCTCACGGGGCTAAAAGCTGAGTACTTCCTCCGGTGGAGCGGGGGAGGAATCCACGGCGTGGGCCTTTTCGCCACCACTGACCTGCCGACAGCTGCCTGCAACCTCTGAGCGCTGCTAACCACCGCCGCCTCAACTCCATCGCGGCCGCTGAGTGGGGTTCGGTGCTGTTGGGACTACATCTCCCAGCACCCCGAGCGCAAGGGGCGACGCCGGCCAGGACCCACTTCCTGCCTCACGGGGCTAAAAGCTGAGTACTTCCTCCGGTGGAGCGGGGAAGGAATCCACGGCGTGGGCCTTTTCGCCACCACTGACCTGCCGACAGCTGCCTGCAACCTCTGTGCGCTGCTAACCACCGCCGCCTCAACTCCATCGCGGCCGCTGAGTGGGGTTAGGTGCTGTTGGGACTACATCTCCCAGCACCCGAGCGCCAGGGGCGACGCCGGCCAGGACCCATTTCCTGCCTCATGGGGCTAAAAGCTGAGTACTTCCTCCGGTGGAGCGGGGGAGGAATCCACGGCGTGGGCCTTTTCGCCACCACTGACCTGCCGACAGCTGCCTGCAACCTCTGAGCGCTGCTAACCACCGCCGCCTCAACTCCATCGCGGCCGCTGAGTGGGGTTCGGTGCTGTTGGGACTACATCTCCCAGCACCCCGAGCGCCAGGGGCGACGCCGGCCAGGACCCACTTCCTGCCTCACGGGGCTAAAAGCTGAGTACTTCCTCCGGTGGAGCGGGGGAGGAATCCACGGCGTGGGCCTTTTCGCCACCACTGACCTGCCGACAGCTGCCTGCAACCTCTGAGCGCTGCTAACCACCGCCGCCTCAACTCCATCGCGGCCGCTGAGTGGGGTTAGGTGCTGTTGGGACTACATCTCCCAGCACCCCGAGCGCCAGGGGCGACGCCAGCCAGGACCCACTTCCTGCCTCACGGGGCTAAAAGCTGAGTACTTCCTCCCACGTCGCGGGACGCGCGCGGGTGTCACCGGGCGGAGCCCGGGCAGAGGGCGGGCCGTCTGTGGCCGTCCGGGGACGACAGGGGACGGGACGGGCTTCCCCCTTAAGACGTCGATATGGGTAAGCGCAAGAACTTGTGTAATGGGTCCCTGCACTCTCAGAAGGCAAAGATCCCACGTAAGGCTGACACAATCATTTCATATCTGACATCAGCCGTAGGGGTCATCACTAAAGAGATTGCCCATGCGGAAAAAGAACTGGGAATTACAACAACTGCTCTACAGCTGTCTGACCCTGTATTAATAGAGGATACACAAGACAATGGTTTAACACCACCTGATATACAGCATGACAAACTTTCTGTAACTTTGCCTGAAGGAGACCCAGGAGAAACTTCTAATACAGGGGTGACTGGAAGTGGGCTGGGTATTCCATCGGTACAGGTAGCAACACACGCTCCACCTACCAAACAGGTTAATGGGGCCAAACATCCAAAAAAGTGTATCAAAAAGACTAAACACTTAGCCAATATAACTGAGTCGATGGAAGAGGACTTGGTAGCCAGACTCAGCAATAGAATTGAAGGGCTCATAAATCTTCACCTGGAACCAATACTCACTAATATAGCCAAGGATATCGTTGATGTCCTTAATACATGTGTGTCAGGGCTGTTAAAGAAATGTAACCATATTGAATCTTTTATGCAGGAGCAGCGGGACCTTTTAAAAAGTAAACTAGCAGTGACACTTCAGCCCGAGGGGGGTTCTACTGTAGCCATTGCCAGTGATGCTCCAAGGGAAAATCGCTGTTTATCATCAGGCACAAGGGAGGAAAAAGGGACAGCACGTGATAAGTCTACAAGGGTATGCCCATCAGATAAAAATGCCATTAAAGACGGATCTATACCCAGCGTAGCTAGTAAGATAGATGCTTTAGCACCCAATACAGCTATAGGGACAACACCGTGTAGTATCAAGCTACACCTCCCGCCCCAAGCCGTTCCCCTGGTAGCTGTGTTAGTGGGTGTCCCGCCTTTGCAAATTAACGTGAGTGAGAGCCCAAGGGATCTGTTTGAAAGAAGTAAAAAATGGTGCCAACAGTATTGCAGCAGGGATGAGGACATCGCACTAGACATAATCACAGCGAGAAGAGTGGGCTGGGTTGGACCCAGGGAGAAAACCGTAAAAGGGGATTGTGTAGTGATTAATTTCAAAACACGTTTCGTGGCGGATCGGCTTTTTTGGGATGGGTATGACTTATTACACCCGGGCATCAGACCTCTCCCCCTTGGTTATTTCTACCCACCCCCTCACTACAGATTAAGGAGGCCCCAACTAGTTGTGGCCCGCCCTGTGAGTGGGGTAAAAGCACCTAAAACACACACCCCAATGGATACTCAGCCTGATCCAAGAGAGAGGACACTGCTGGGGGAGGGCACCTCCAGTATGGGGACATCTAACCCCCTGGGTTGCACCCTGACCAATCGTTTTGCACCACTCTCCAACCTCTCTGAGATCGACTGACTAAACAAGCAGTGCCCACCGATAACTGATCCCGTGACACTGCATCCCGTATGCAAAATGATAAGCTGGAATATAGCTGGTTTAAGGGCCAAAATGGGGGATCAGATATGGAGGGAATATATCTCTGAATTTGACATCATATCCCTACAAGAAACGTGGGACCTCCAAAATTCCTTCTCATCGGATGGTTTCTGTCATTTTTATATTCCCGCTAGGCAAAGTATTGCAGGTAGAGCTAAGGGTGGTCTATTGTCATTGTTCTCTTTGGAGCTCAAAGGCTCTCTTAAGCAGTTAGACACAGGTAGTCAGAACTGCCTAGCGGTAGAACTCTCTGTGTCTGACACAAACAAGTTATTATTTTTAAACTTTTATAACGCTGTGGAAACAGAAAACAACCTTGATCTATTAGACCAATTTGTCTATAGCTATAGCAGGAAGTCATATTCTTTTGAGATTCTGTTTATGGGGGACCTAAACATCCACCCTTGTGTGAACCAATGTGGGAGCAAGGATTACGAGGGGCCACAGTTCTCTGCGCCATCCCACTTTGAACACACAAAAGAGGGGGAGAACCTAGAATTATTCCTAGCTAACTGGAACCTCTATGAATCATGTTGTGGGATGGGAGAATTCAGGAACCCCACGTTTAAGGGAAAGGACAGGGGTACAATCATTGATTATGTTTTTGTTACATCTTATTTGTTATGTTCTGTCTTAAATTATTGTGTGGAGGTCTCGACCTTTATTGACCACAACCCTGTGTTAATGGATTTGGTAACGGGGGGATCTTTGTCTTTTAGAAATCCACAACTTAGGGTACAAAGTGATATTGCCTTAAAAGATCAAGGCAGAAGATTGAAGTGGACGAAAGTGGTAAATGACACTTTCATAGCGGACTTGTTGGTATCGACAAGGGCAGAGATAACTATATGTTTAGATAATGAGGCAATTGGTCCCGACATTGTAAATGCTTATAATGTTATCTGCTCATTTGTAAATGATAATCTAACCATCAAAGGAAAGCCAAAAACTGGGTATGGAGAGAGGTGGTTTGACAAAAGATGCTCAAACGCGCACGCTGCACTTCTCAAAGCCCTTAAAGTTACCCCCAGGGACAAGGGATTAGTAACCAAGCATAGATTGGCATACAAGCTAGCGATAACTGATAGGAAGCGGGAATTAAGGGACGAAGCTTGGCACAAACTATTGTCACCAGAAGTTTGGAGAGACAGCTGCAAATTCTGGGCTACAGTAAACCAACCTCTCTTTGCAAATACAGATTGCAATATTACAGATGAGGTCTGGATTGCACATTTTGAAGAGATCTATTGCTTGCCTTCCAAATGCCCAAACGCTGAGGCCCATCTACCCGAAAACACCTTGCCACTATTGAAATTTGAAACCTCAGAGGTTGCAAAAGCCATTGAGGAAATGTCCAAAAACAAGGCGCCAGGACCGGACGGGGTCCCGCCGATTTGTTTAAATTTGCCCCTGGTATGTGGTCAAAAATGTTAGCAAACCTTTTTAACTCCATTAGCCAAGACAGTATTCCTTTATCATGGTTAACCTCAACTATCATCCCGGTCTATAAAAAAGGTTCTAGGCAGGATCCCTCCTGCTATAGACCAATCTCCTTGATTGACTCTTCTGTAAAGGTCTTAGGTCGGGTGGTCCTGCACAGACTGAGTGAATGGTTGAGGGAGAAAGGGGTCCTGTCTAATGTGCAATATGGTTTTAGGTCAAATAGAGGTACCATTGACCAATGTTTAAACTTGCATCTTTTAGTTAGCAAGTATCCGGTGGCCAAGGAAGGCAACCTATATATGGGTTTCATGGACTTATCCTCGGCGTTTGACCTAGTTAATAGGTCAAAGCTTTGGATAAGGCTCCTTGAGTTAGGTCTTGATCCTCCTTTAGTACATTTCTTGGCAAACCTACACACGAATCTCTCCGCAAAAATTAGAGTGAATACTGAGGGGCGTTGCACTAGGCCATTTAGATCTGAAAGAGGGGTAAGACAGGGGTGCATTTTGGCACCCCTGTTGTTTACCCTCTACATAAACGCCCTTGAGACAGAGCTGGGGGAGGTTTCCCTGGATATTCCGCGTATAGGGGAACAGGTTATACCAGTTCTCCTATACACGGATGACACTGTACTCATGGCTCGTACCGGGGTGGGCCTCCAAAAACTGTTGAATGCCTTTGGTACCTTTATGGGCAACCTTGACCTCAAGGTAAACGCAAAGAAGTCCCAGGTCTTAATTGCAGGGAGGGGTAAAAATAAGGGGAAATCAAAAAGCTTTTATTGTTATAATGAAGTAGTATGTAGGGTCTCCTCGTTTCCCTATCTTGGGGTAGTATTCGACGAAAAGGGCACATGGCGCCCTCAAAACACAAGCCGTAGTGTGGCTTTTAGTAGGAGTGTTTCGGGCCTCTTGGGGTTTGCCAAAAAACTGGGAGGCAGACCAGTTGAAGCCATTATTAAGGTTTATAAAGCAAAGTGTTTGGCTGTGGCCTCATATGGATCCCAAATATGGGGCCATACCCCGACTAATAAAATCCAACTGGTGGAAAAAAAATTCTTAAGAGGGCTCCTCTCGGTCCCCCTGTAGTGTAGCTCCTATTTTCCCAATAGGCTCTGCGCATTGGAATAGTACCTACAGCAGTAAAGGCCTAGGCCAGACGTTAACTAGGTCTACTACTGTCGATACTAGACTTAATTTTTGGGTTTGCCAGCTAAGCTCAGAGTTCGCTAGAAACTTTCTCGAATGTTCAAGGAAGGAATTAACTCCCCTGATTAGACAAGAAGGGATTTAGTTTCTGACAACCATAGAACATGACAACTTTGCTCTCCCCTAATCAAGAGTCAATCTCGAGAGTCGTGTGAGCACAAGGCAATTATTTTACTCAGTCAGTACGTGCATTCTTAGTCTCATCAGAATGTAGAGAAAAGGAAGAGACGGGCGTGTTCAATAAAAGATGTTATTTATTGATCAGTCTCTTTTCTCATACATGAGAAATGGATCGATATTATTGCAATACTTATAGTTAAGTAAAGTGCATACATTAAAAGCAATAGTATAAAATAATACTGTAAAAACATTGATATGGTTTCTGAGCCATATGATGTTTAAAATGATTAAAATATATTTAAATACACATATACATTTGACTAAACGTACTCAACTGGTGTTTCTAAATACGCCTACCCCGTGTACCTGACCTAAGTCTAATGCGTGGGCGGGAATAGAAAGTTACAGTTTAAGTTAAGTTTGTTTTTGCCAAGTGAATAACTAAAGAATTCTCTGTGAGGGGTTATTCAGTTCTGTACCTGGAATTTAGGATGAATGAGGAATGGTATCTCTTTCTCTGCTCTCGATATTCCAGGCTGCCTGCGATGGCTGCCCGAAAGCGCCGGTGCTGGGTCTCTCGGCTTGAGATAGCAGCGCGTCTCTCAGCGCGTCAGGAAGGCGGGGCTGCGCCAGCGGGGTCTGCTTCTGCTCTCGGCTTCGGCAAGTATGGCTGCTCCGTCTTGTCACCACGCGTGTGTTTGCATAGGGCAAGATCGGCAATATTTATACCTTAAAGGTGCCGAGATTGACGTAAGGATGGACATAGATACGTCAATAAAGATGTCATACGACTTGCTCGTTAGCACATTCTTTACTAAAGTTCTCTGTGAAATCAAAACAATGGCCGCACGGATTATCCAGGTTGTCATAGGTTTGATTTGTTATGAGAACGTCGTATGCCTTATCAGGGGCTGGAGGAATGTCGCTTGTCTAATTAGATCTCAAGCGTTATGACCTAATCAGATAACACGTTCCTGTGCCGTAGTGTGACTGCGTCAGATAACGGTATCTGCATCATGGGGGCTTTTCTTGCCTCATGGGCTGACTGTTAGTTAACTTGATAGTTAGTTTAACCAGAATAGGGTCAGGAATAGGGGGACTGATTCAGAACCTATAGAAATACACGACACCCACTCCATGCTAACTATGGTCATATCTACTAATCTATGCATAGTATAACATAGTACAACATACTATAGAAGTATAGTGTATACCTTACCACCCCAAAATACATAAATGCATTTCGAAATTTTCAAATATACTGAAAAATTGCAGTCATATATATTGTATGCACTTAAGCTATGGTTTAAATGCAAAAGTAAACACGCATTTGTATGCATTATTGCTTATTGGTATATGAGAAATACACATGAAATGGCTCTTAATATGGCTATACAGAAAGGAAGTTCGAGACCATTTCATCACATAATAAAATATTTGTGAACATCCCAGCGGGCAACTAAAGTTTATAAAGTATCTAAAAATAGAAATCTTAGTTCTCTAGGAATAGTTTCTTACTTTAAGCAGAAGATAAGTGTCCCGAAAAATTTGTGAAAAATAATTTGGGGCTGCTAAAAAATTGTTGTCCGTGAACTGGTGGGAAGAATTGTTCATGTGACTTTATTTTTAAAGTTGAAGGCCGAATTCAGGGAACGCCGTGTGCGAGTTTACTCAAAAAGTCTCTATTTCTGTTCTGGAGAGAACATCATATCATTCAGGCTTTCGAAAAAACTGTCAACAGCTTCATGGGAAAGTTCCACTAAGTCAGAAATAGGTGTAACCATGCATTCGTGCGCATGATTGTCTGTATTGACATTCTGATTCGCATTGCTGACAGAAGGTCGTACCTGTTCGATGCTGCTTTCATCTTGAACTTCACTACTCTTCAATCGCAGTGGTGAAGATTCCAGGAATGCCGTCATCAGGATTGGCAGCCTTTGAGGGCAGCACAAAGCGTGAACCTTGGTAGGAACCAACAGTGTATCTGCATCCACTGGCGCATCCGATTGTAGCGTCAGACAGGTGTCTAACATGCATTCTTCTCCGCATAGCAGACACCTTAGTACAGGTAAAACACACCTTTGCCACATTGGTCGAAATGATAGAAACCAAGTCATGTTCAGGTCTCTAAGCCGGGATAGTCCCAGGATTTTTGATATCCGGTCCCGGTATCCAATGGCTAGGATCGTATCTTCCATTGTCGCGAGAGTTTGATCTGTGACATGGGTTGCCATATAGAAAAATAAGGACTAAGAATAGGATTCCTGCAATTAGTCCCAGGATCAGGGGAAGTCCGCCAAAAATCGAATGGACGAAATCTGGAAAAATACCCAGTATGGCTTTAAATGGTGTTAATGCCATCGAAAATACTGTCTTAAATACCCCTGAGATCCCATTGGTATCAGAAATATTTAAGATTTCGCTCAGGATTTCCGCGAAATGTACGGGGGAATTAGTTGATAATAATGTATGTATCTCTGCAGTCGTCCTTGCGACTTGTAGATCATATGTTTCTTTTGATGACGTGAGCCTTGTAGGCGTCTGAAGAAGCACTGTTTTCATTCTGCTTAAAGTATCTATTCGAATAGAAGTAATTTTCAAACTGGGCCATGCCCTTGCCTCCCTGTCTGGAAAGGAGCTGGGGAATAAAGAACGTCCACAGCACTTGACCTTCGCCGTTGTAGTTACTAGATAAGGAGTCCCGGGCATAAGACTGCAACATCTGCGGTCTACAATAAGAATGTAACTCCCATTATAGAGTCTTTGAAAGAATGGTTCTATTTCAGTTGCAGGTGCGCCTTGCTGGTGACATGAAAGGTTGTATGAATTCCCTTCACAGGCTCCATGCAAACTAATTCCGTTACACAGAAGCGTGCCGCTTAGTGACATAGCACAATTGTTGCCACTAAGAAACACTTTCTGTCCTTTATTACTGACACATGCATGTGAATAGGGCAGGTTCCAAGTTGTTTTAAGGTACCCCTTTCCCAATTTCTCGTACATGCCAGCCTGTATATATTTTTGGCAGTATTGAAACCTGAAGGTTGAGATTGGAATATTTATGATTCCGTGGATTATCCATTCACTGACAGGTCGTTCTGACATTGTCATTGGTAATCTTTCTAGTTTTTCAATGCTCAAGATTGTATAATCAGCACCCTTTTGCGCCATACCGATTTGTCTATCAGTAAGGTTAAAGATTTGGAATAGTGACGTTGTGTTGATTAAACGCCAAGGCACGTAGCCTGAACGCAGATTTTGTAACGTCCAGCCAAGCTGTACAATGGAACGCAATTGTGACTGACCATGTTGTAATAACAGTAAGTCTTGCGATAATATATCGATTGCTGAAGACACAATGCTGTCCAATGAAAAAATTCTGGAGGACAGAGTCATTACCCATGGTCCACTACAGAAAGTGATTTTTCCAAATTGATACGGTCAATTTCCCGTATTCTTTCTGCTGTCTCAATTTGAGTAACCTTCCAGGCCTCATTGTATGCTGCATATACAGAGGCTGCTATGAAACACTTTTGACGCTGTTTGCGTGGTCCCAGTATGAAATCACGCAAGTCAGCACCATCAGTAAGTAAAGATAGGTGTTGCTTAATTTCAGGCAGTGTGGAAGTCTGTAGCCATTGAAGGCATAATTTGCCCACACTGTAGGTTGTTATTATCCCTGGGTGATGTCTTTGGGGATATCTAGGGTCTGGCCTGGTCATTTTGAAACCCTGTGTTTTATTCAGGAATCTATCTTGACAGTAATTTGTATCTGTGGGCCAGATCAACCATTGTTTCCAATCAGGATGTGTTCTGTTTTGGTTTCTTATATGGTTTACGTCTATTTCTTCATCTGTATCAGAGCTATTGCTAAATATTGTTGGCTTTGGAATAGACGGTTTAATTAAATCTTTGATTTTAGCTAAGCCAAGACAGGTGGTTTGTTGAACAGTGTCATTTAAAAATATAATTTGTTCTGGGATCATGCAGGCTCTAAACAAAGCTTCTATACCCTGTACTTGCCATTCTTTTGTACCCCAAACACTTTTCAAATCAACATTTTTGTCCCAATAATCAAATCCAAAAGTATTCATTTTTTCAAAGAACGAATCTGAATATATCAATTTTGTGTTGGTTATCATGGTTTTCATCCCTGTCTTGTTTGACAATTTAAAATAAAATGTTTCAGCATTACTTGTGTTAAAACCTGAAAAATATGAATATTTGTCATACACGGTTCTAGAGCTCCCTTTTGGAGGTGTAGCACAATGTTCCCATTGATTATAATTTAAAACATTTCTAGGTTGTGCAGATTTATGCAAAAAATGGTTACCATAATGGTTATAGCAATACATACTATCATAATTTGTAGAACCTTGCAAATAATCATGTTTTGTAAATTTAGCAGACATTACTAAGTCAGACATCATGTTGTTAATACTTTCGAAGTCCCAATCATCAGCAAATGAGTTTGGTTTTGCAAAGTCACTCAAGGAGATCTTGATTTGGTGTGGATATTTCAGGATCTCGACCGGACCATAAATTTCATAGTCAGTGTTGTCCCAGGCTACCCCACCAGGTATAGGATTGGCTGTGAAGTTGGCTGAAGAAAGTTCTCTTTTCTCGACGTGTGAAGATGTGTGTGGTTTGAGGACCAAGTTGATGTTCTGACTTGCTGTGTCCATTTTAGCATATTTTCCCTCAATGAAGCGTCCCAAAGTAAATACCATGATGAGCCAAAGTATGAGGATAAATGCACCAAAACCCACCCAAAATTCAATCCATGGAGAAACCAGATATGTTTCTTTCAGTTGTTTCAAAAGTTCCTTAGCTTTGTCTTTAAAGGATTTTGATGATGGCTGTGTCTTTGATTCACTGAAGCCGTCAGAGGAATCATCGAAGTTGATGAAGTAACCGGATGCAGTTCTGTCAATTGTTCCAATTGGTTCAGGATTTCTGTTTTTTGCATTTTCACTCGGCACTTCATTGTAGATTGGTGTGTCTCTGCTAAATGTCTTTATTTGGGTTTTAAGAGGTCTGAGTTCTATTGCATTGTTGCATAGTCCTTCTTGTTCTTCTGCAGGCGTTTCGAATGTGATGAGCCTTTTTGATAGGACCTCTGTACTGGTAGCAAACCTAGGTGTTCTGCTACTTATTGGGAGTCCACTTGGCCTACTGTTTGTTATCGGCCACATGTTGTGGTTTTACCAGGTCGATGGATACAACTCGGTTCTCCTTTTTACCAGCAAGTGGCGGTAGTACAACTGATCTTGTCCCGTTGACAGACAAGACAGGAACTGCTTTTCTGTAAGAAGGCCCAAATTCCTTCTTTACCGCGATCTTCTCCCTGACTAGATCCCCGACTTTTGGAATCCAGACAGGTCTTGCTGGGACAGGTGGTGATTCTTCAGTGGTTGTTGGCTGTTGTTTCAACTGTATGTTGCCCAGGTCTTTTCTTGTTTTGTTTAAGTCCTGCAAAATAGCCAAACGGTCTTTGACATCAAAGGTTTTTTCTATTACCACTGAAGTCTGACTATCAAGGTCAGAGATCAACATCCTAGTTCCGAATAATAATTCGTACGGACTGAATCCCTTCAGAGAATTTCTTGGCAAGTTATTTAGACTACGTTGGACACTTATTAGATGTTTGACCCACCCAGCTCCCGAACCTAATACCTTTGCCATTATAGATTGCTTTATGTCACGGTTTTTTCTTTCAACAATTCCGTTCCCCTCAGGGTGAAATGGACAAGAGTACCGCAATTGCACGCCCATGCTGACCATGGCCTCCTTATAAGCCCGAGAGCTAAAAGCAGGACCATTGTCCGAATGCAGCATGCCAATTGCGTATGTGCCGATAAAGACTCGCAAATCTTTTATAACAGTTCTGGCGTCAGCCGTTCGCTGGGGCCACATCCATATGAATCTCGTGCATGAGTCCACTGCGACCAAGATATATTTATAGTTACCATCCCTTTGTAAGGGACCGCAGTGGTCTAGATAAACACAGGCTAATGGTTTATCCGAGATTAGAAGGGGCGTCTGTGCTGGACGTCTCACCGTTGATACTTTCATTTTTTGACATATTTCACATGCTAGAACATAGTTCCTTGTTTGTCTTCTCATTTGTGGCCACCAGTATCTCTGTTTTAATAATGATACTGTGGCTGAGACGCCAGCATGAATAGAAGCAAGCCCTTCGTGTGCCGCTATTATTAGTCCTAACCTATGTTCCATGTTTGGAATTGCCCTATCCCCCACTCCAGGGATTCGAGCAAAAGGAACATTGTTTGCATCAGTTATGTATGAGTATTTTACTGGAAAGCCTTTAGGGAGTGGTTCTATCGAATCCTTTTCTGAAGCGCTGACAGCTTGTAATATTTCGCTGTCTATTTTTGTTTTTGACCGGGTGACGGCAGCTACGGAAGCCGTTTGCACAGCTGCCTTCGCGGCCTCATCAGCCAATGAATTCCCTGCAACGTGAACGCCATCACGTTGATGACTCAGTGTATGTATCACGTGAGTCTTTGGTAGTTCTTTTTGTAAAAGAGCTACTTGTTCCCAGAGCATTTTATGCTTGATTGTGCCACCTTTCGCATCCTTGAAACCGTTCTGAAGCCAGATCTGCAAGTATTCATTATAAGACTGAACGCAATAATACGAATCGCACACTATGAGTGTGGGGAATTCTCGATCGGTATTTTCAAGCGCCATCTTGAATGCTAGTAGTTCAGCTCGCTGAGCTGTACAATCTCCTAGGGATTGTGTTTTAGTGAGGGTTGGTTTAAATTTCCCTTCGTGCCAACGACCTTTAACAATCGCGCACGCAGCACTGTAAGCTTGTTTACCCCCTACTGCGGGTTGTGCTGATCCGTCTGTATATATTATACAGCCGTAGTGATCTAGAGGCAGAATTTCGGTTGGCGGAGGACATTCGAATTCATATTGGAGAAATTCTTGTGTTTTTAAATAAGGATCAAATTCGTACACCACGTCTGTTGCAGCAAGAGAGTTAGCCCATTGTATCCATCTCGGATGGAGTGCTTTAGCATTTGGAATGCTTGCCTTTGTTACCGCCTCTAAGGTTGGTATTGGTGTCACGATTACTATTCGTTTACCTTGTGCCAGGGCTCGTTCTTTTGCTATAGCTGTCTGTGTTGCTGTAAGAATTTTTTCCGTTGGGCTAAATTTCATTTCAGCCTTAGTGTACAAGTGTGATTTAAATGCAATTGGTACCTTTTCTCCCTCATTAGAGGTCAGGTATGTGAATCCGCATCTCCCTGGGATGACTCGGATCACAAGGTTGCGTGTGTTATCACGTGTTTCTAATTTTGTTTTAATTAGCATGTCTGTTTGTAAGGATCTCAAAATTTCTGTGTGTGTTTGAGTCCAATTGGATCTTTTAAAGTCTGGTTTAATTAGATCATAAAGGGGTTTGACCCTTTCTGCGTAATTTGCAATGTATGTTCTTCCGAAATTTAGGAAACCTAGAATTGACTGTAGGTTTTTTAGTGTTTTAGGAGCTTGGATTACGGCACATTTCTCTAGGAAATTGTCAGCCAAGCTTTTACCTTCACTTGATAACTCATATCCTAAGAATAGGACTGTCAGATGGGCAATTCTGGACTTTTTGAAGTTGAATTTGTAACCCTCTGCAGCGAACCCAAGTATTATGGTGTTCACCCTTTTCAAGTGAGTATCCAAATCATCATCTGTTAAGTAAATGTCATCGACATAAGATAATGCTTCATCATCATATAGTTGTAGTAATTCTGTTACTCTCGCTGAGAATACCACCGGGCTGTTCTTGTACCCCTGGGCTAACCGACAGAATTGCTTTTGAGTGCCATTTACTGAGAATGCAGTTAAATATCTGCTCTCTGGTGCTATGTTTTGACAAAAGAATCCATTGGAGATGTCCAAGGTTGTTTTGTATTTTTTGCGCACTATGTTATTCATTAGTGCAGCACTGTGTGAGTTTTGCACTGCAAAGGTTTTGCAACATGTGTTAAGGTGTCGGTAATCCAAAACTAGACGATATGAATTGTCTGGTTTGGAGACCGGAAACAAAGGATTGTTCATTTGTGAGGTGCAAGTTTCAATCACCCCCTGGTATTCTAGCTGATCTAGTATTTCATTTACCTGTTTTTTAGCTTCTTGCTTAATTGGGTACTGCCTTTGTGCAGTAGGTTGTGATTTTAACTGGATTTTGTGAGGAGGAGAATCCTCATCCCATCCTACATGATTTTTATATAAAGCAGGTGCTAAGGCCACTGCCCACTTTCTAGCAAGTGTGTATTTTTTATGAATCGGTATTTGATTCGAGAAGGCAGGCATAATTACTTCTTCGCCATGAGGGCACTCCCTGACAAACTCTGGTGGCCAGTCTTTTTCAGCTAGAAGGATGTCATAGCCTTTGGAGAGGTTATCCCAAAATAGTCCCCTAATTTTCCTAGTCTTATCTCCCTCTATACGTAATGTTATCTCGTATATCTTGTGGGGCTTGCTAACTCTGGTGTCTGCAGTTTCCACTTGAAGGTATTCATTCGTGTCCACTGTCTCCAGATGATTCATAAGGACTTTGCGAGCTATGCTCACCTCTGCTGCGCTGTCTAGCATTGTCTGAGCCCATTCTCCGTTTTTCCGTTGTGTCCTCAGTATTCTCGGCATTTTTAACTACCTTGATACTGGCTACCTTCTTTTTTGGAAATTGTAATTTCTTTTTTAGCTGAGCAGGTTCCTTGTCTTTGGACTTGGCGTGCTCTTCTGATCGTCCTCTTCTTTCCGATTTCTGCGAGGAATTCTGAAAAGATTGAGAGGGACGTGTATCAATGTCTTGATATCTATCAGGTTTTTTAATATTATCCCTATTTCTAAGGTTATATCTATTCCCCGAGGGGTCACTCTGCGGTGACCTCTGTCTTTGGTTTGGAGATTTCTCTCTTCGCCTAGGAGACCTTCCTCGGGACTGGAATTTCTTTTCTTTAGGATTGGATTGTTTGTTTCCATCCCAGTTCTTTTTTGGTGAATTATTATTATTAAAAAATATTTTTTCTGGACTTGTAGTCAGTTGCGGTTTTACTGGTATTCCACCTAGACTATCTCTGCCTAGTTCTTCATAGGATTTTTCTATGATTCTTGCAATTTCAGCTGGTTGGTCTGCTATATCTGTCTCTTTTAACCTCTGGCGGATCGCCACGTTTGCTGCTTCACCTTTTATATTGGCTAATAATATAGCCGAGACCTGCTTGAAGTCTTTCAGTAATTTCATACCAAGAGTTAAAGCTGGTTCTGGACCGTATTCATCTTGAATTTGTTTTAGCACATCTGGTATTACCGAAATGGATGGAACACCGTGCGTTTTTGTGTAGATGGAAGCAAAGACTGTACCCCAAGTGTCACAGTCCTCAATGTGTGGTGCGATTCCCATTGGGAGACATATAGTCAGAATCCTGTGTTTTTCTAATGGGGTGGTGTCAGGAAACACCGCCTCTATTTGGGTGATTTTCTGTGCCAACCAGAATGGTATCTGTTCCCGTTTAGCTGGAACTTTACCTAGGCAGGATTGGATGTTCTGTGGTGTAATTTTGTTTGTGTTCCCCTGGTGAGGGGTCAGCTGTGGAAGTTTAATCGCTGGCTGAATTGTTGAAGTCCGCATTACATACTGAACTAATTGTCTATGAATTTTTAGTAGTTGTTTTAGCTGTATTAACAGCTCTGCTGCAGGCATTCTTTCGATGTCTGGATGTGGTGTGTATCCGGCTAAGACCGGCCACGTTGCTCCTGGTCTACCTAAAGGACCGAGCCTGGTAATGTGATTGTTATGTTTTAGGGCGCCATCAAATAAGAGCAAATGCTCTTGGAATTTGAGTGGTACTTCCACCTCCTCGAAAGGAGTGTATGTTTCAGGAGGTTCCTCTACTTTGTAATAGTGGAAGTACTTTGTTACAGCATTTGCTGCTGGAAAATGTATCCATGAATAGTATACCTCTGTCTGCCGATATTCGTGTGCCTCAATTACGAATATGACTGTGCCACCTCTAGGTGTCAGTCCATTTTCTATAAGTTTTAAGGTTATAGATCTCCTTTTAATGACCGGAATGAGTATTATATCCGCGTCTGCTGCTTGCATGGTAGCATCAGCATCTGCGAGTTCAGTTGCTAATCTAACTGCCTCTCTTTCATCATCACTCTCTGCCATTTTACAGACAGGATGGTATTATGTTTGTTTGCAGATCAGGTTTCTTTATGGAAACAGAGATTAGATGCACAATATTTTGGAACTGTTTATCCTTCAACGTTGACTTGACCAAGAACCATACATAGGAGTTCCCTCCTGCGAGGTTTTGGAGGATATAACCTTTCACCCACTCCAGACGTCTTTGGAGTATTTGGGAAAAGGGGTCTGAGTGAGAAAGCACGACTGAGTTACTCTAAATGTCTTACGTTAGTTTTATCGCCCTTTCCAAACGCGTTGGGCGCCATGTAGTGTAGCTCCTATTTTCCCAATAGGCTCTGCGCATTGGAATAGTACCTACAGCAGTAAAGGCCTAGGCCAGACGTTAACTAGGTCTACTACTGTCGATACTAGACTTAATTTTTGGGTTTGCCAGCTAAGCTCAGAGTTCGCTAGAAACTTTCTCGAATGTTCAAGGAAGGAATTAACTCCCCTGATTAGACAAGAAGGGATTTAGTTTCTGACAACCATAGAACATGACAACTTTGCTCTCCCCTAATCAAGAGTCAATCTCGAGAGTCGTGTGAGCACAAGGCAATTATTTTACTCAGTCAGTACGTGCATTCTTAGTCTCATCAGAATGTAGAGAAAAGGAAGAGACGGGCGTGTTCAATAAAAGATGTTATTTATTGATCAGTCTCTTTTCTCATACATGAGAAATGGATCGATATTATTGCAATACTTATAGTTAAGTAAAGTGCATACATTAAAAGCAATAGTATAAAATAATACTGTAAAAACATTGATATGGTTTCTGAGCCATATGATGGTTAAAATGATTAAAATATATTTACATACACATATACATTTGACTAAACGTACTCAACTGGTGTTTCTAAATACGCCTACCCCGTGTACCTGACCTAAGTCTAATGCGTGGGCGGGAATAGAAAGTTACAGTTTAAGTTAAGTTTGTTTTTGCCAAGTGAATAACTAAAGAATTCTCTGTGAGGGGTTATTCAGTTCTGTACCTGGAATTTAGGATGAATGAGGAATGGTATCTCTTTCTCTGCTCTCGATATTCCAGGCTGCCTGCGAGGGCTGCCCGAAAGCGCCGGTGCTGGGTCTCTCAGCTTGAGATAGCAGCGCGTCTCTCAGCGCGTCAGGAAGGCGGGGCTGCGCCAGCGGGGTCTGCTTCTGCTCTCGGCTTCGGCAAGTATGGCTGCTCCGTCTTGTCACCACGCGTGTGTTTGCATAGGGCAAGATCGGCAATATTTATACCTTAAAGGTGCCGAGATTGACGTAAGGATGGACATAGATACGTCAATAAAGATGTCATACGACTTGCTCGTTAGCACATTCTTTACTAAAGTTCTCTGTGAAATCAAAACAATGGCCGCACGGATTATCCAGGTTGTCATAGGTTTGATTTGTTTTGAGAACGTCGTATGCCTTATCAGGGGCTGGAGGAATGTCGCTTGTCTAATTAGATCTCAAGCATTATGACCTAATCAGATAACACGTTCCTGTGCCGTAGTGTGACTGCGTCAGATAACGGTATCTGCATCATGGGGGCTTTTCTTGCCTCATGGGCTGACTGTTAGTTAACTTGATAGTTAGTTTAACCAGAATAGGGTCAGGAATAGGGGGACTGATTCAGAACCTATAGAAATACACGACCCCCACTTTTACCACACACACTGAAGTGGGGATCGGATACGTCTCAGACCAAATTAAAATAACACCCCTATTATACTGGTTAAAAATCTGGCTTGACGAGGAAATTACCTTAAACCATACTAATATCAAAGATTGTTTACATCTGGAGATGGTTGCTAATATTGCCTGGTTGACCTATATCAAAAAGGGGTTTCCAGAAGATAGGCCGTCCAGCTCTGTTTTACTCCCCTGACACAATAACCAAAAAAGACATCGCCCTAACAAAAAACGCTCTAATGGATCTCTTAACACTAGAACGGGAGGAGATCGAGCTGAGAAAACCTCTTGTAAGAGCTAATTATGGGCTGGTTAGCTGCTCAGGCCCTGAACCATACTTATCTGTGGTAAATAACCGGTACCATCGATACCTCCTGACAAGATTTCGCCTAAATTGGATTCATTACACCCTGGGCTCTTACCGTACTTGGTGTACTCCGGATAAAGCAGACCCTTGTTCCTGTGATTATTTTTCATCACAAAACACACTACATTTTGTAATGTTCTGTACATATTATGAACAGTGCAGAAGGAAATACTTGTTACCACTCTTGAAGAAGGCGGGCTTTGTCCAGGTTAGACCAGCTTTAGTATACTTAATGCAACTGGGTAGCCCTTACATTATGTTCTCTGTAGCTAGTTTTTTGACGGCAGCCATTCGTGTAAGGAAAAACAATACTAGCTTACCGCAGATTCAAAGTTGCTTTGAGTAATATACTTTGCAAAATTATGTAATATACTTGCGTACTAAGGTTTGCAGTCTTAAAGGATTTTAAAGGTACCAATCTTATGGTGTTATAAAATTTTCTAAAATGTACTGTATTTTTTAATAATGACAATGAATTGTTTTAACTATATTGGTTATTTCTGTAAATGTGTTTTTTTTTCTTTTTTGCTATTTAAAATGATTGTACCATGTCTTTTATGATATTAATTTTATCGAATAAAGAATTTTTGACTGACTGACTGATGTGGGCACCAAAATGACAAAAGAAAAGTGGGTGCTACACAGCTATATTTAGATGTGTTCTCATGAAACTTCTTTGGTTTGTATTTCACATACGTATTAGTCTAATAACAGGTAAATGACAAGGATTTATATGCATTTTCCTATATGATTAATGTTCGCATAACAACATTTGTATGAGCACATTATACTTGCATGTATTCATTATTTTGTTTGAAAGGAAAACTTTATTGAAGAAAGATTGCAGCAGAATGTAATCAATTAAGGCTTAAATGCACTTATTAACAATAGAAAAACTGTTAATACAATAAAAATCAGGAAAATCAAAATAGTTCCATATATGGAAAAGGTAATAACAAATTTAAAGAGAGAAAAGTCAAAGAAATATAATGATATAACAATATGGCTTTAATAATAAAAGGAGCAGGAGAGCATAATGCATATTAAAAAATGTCAACAATGTGAAAAGTAATCCCTGTAATGTAGGATTAGGAAAAAAAACAGAAACAACAAATATAAACAATAAGACAATTCGTGGTGGTTTGGGGACTTCTTCCAACAAAGGGTGATGGTGGGTAAACCTTAGAGTAGAATCATCTAAGAAAATAATTATAGGGGACCACATGTGTTCTCTTTTAGGAACAAGAGATAGAGGGGAAACGTATGCACGATTGAGTCGATGATTGTAGCAAACACTGTACCACCCAGCTTGATAAGGAAGTTGTGTGGATTGTTTCCAATCTTTTAATATTTGTTGGAATGCAACTGCAATTAATAAGTCTACAATGCCATTGTTAGAGGTAAGAGGTTGCTAATGTTCAGAAAATATGCCTACAAAAATATTCATAGGAGAAAATGGAAACTTAAGGTGAAAAATTATATTAATTTGAGACCGTACCTTCTACAAGTACAAGGACAAGGAAAAAACATATGAAATAATCAGCATTCAAAGCATTACATGACCAAAAATTTGGGGCAAATGTAGATTTAAATTTATGTAAAGTAGTTGGAGTAATCATAAGTCGGTTGTATAGAAAGAAAAGTGTTTGAGTTTCACTAGCCGATCATGAGGTCTTACGAATTTTTAACCATATCTTATCACAAAATGTAATGAACCACGAGGTATGAAAGTCCTGTTCCCATTGTAATTCAATGTTGGTCTTATTTATATGATCTGGAAGCTTACTGAGGAACCTGCAAATAGATGAGGCACTTGATTGGGCACTTAATATTGGAAGAATATTGCTTTGAGACAGTTAATGGGAAGAAATCGAACGTAATGAAGACAAGGAAGAGGATATGATTTGAATCAAAATATTACATTTATTAGAGTATGATTTTGGTAAATTATAAAATAATTGTGCTCCGGGAAAGGTAAGAAATGTACCATGTGAGTAAAGTTGATGAACCCAAAGCAAACCCTTATCATGCCAAGTTTTCCAAAAAATAGATTTATTGTCTATTTTTATAATATGGTTATGCCAAATTGAAGAATTAATAAATCGGTCATTGTCTGAAAAGTGTGAGATAAGCATGGATTGAAAAAGTTTATGAGCAGTTTTATGTATTGGTGAGGATAGGTAATGTGCCTTATGAGTAAATGAAAGAGATTCTTGGAGCCAAAAAGGAGAAAGAAAGGCGAATTCATTGTCCTTCCACAGTGGAGATAGATCTGAAACTGATTGATATAAACATTTAGAAAGTTGTTTAAGGAGGAAGGCATCATGATAAGATTGAGAATAGTGAAAATTTCCACCACCATATGATTTATTGAGTTTAAGCATGACTAGGGACGTACGTGTTAAGATAAGATAGAATACATTTCTTTAAAAAGATTCTAAGGTATAGTGAAAAGAATAGCAGAATAGTATAAAAGACAACAGTGTCAAGCATCATTTTAATAGTGTCAAGTCTAACACACCAAGATGGATACGGAGAATGCCATTTAGAAATGGATATTGGATAACGTGGAGAGAACTTGAGTCATATTTATTGATAAAGTTTGTTTTATAGAAGAAGCAAACCAAATACCTACATATTCAGGGACATATTATCAAGGACCGGTTTTAATATTATCGCCGTTTTATTGGCAGGAAACTGCAGATAAAACGGCGATAATGGGCTTGATAATATGCCTTTGTTAATTCCAATAGAAGCCCATGTTAACACCAAAACATGGGCTTCTATGGGCATTAATAAGGGCGTCTTATCAAGCCCAATATTGCCGTTTTATCTGCAATTTCCTGCCGATAAAACAGCGATTATTTTAACACCGGTCCTTGATAATATGACCCTCAATTTCTTGGGGATTCCATGTAAAATTTGTAGAAGTTAAGTTGTGTTTAAAACAGAAAACATTTAGAGGAAAGATTTCACATTTATCATGATTCATAACCACAAAGTAAGGAAAAAGCATTAACTTCTGCTGTGAATGCTGGTAGAGAAGACTCTAGATTAGATAGGTATAATAAGATATCATCTGCATTGACACTCAGTTTGATATGAGGTTTACCATATTGAAAACCATATATGTTTGAATTTTAACTTTAGCAAGAAAAGGTTCTAATGCAAGAATGAAAAGAAGAGGAGAGATAGGACATCCTTGATGAATTTCTCTTTTCAAGGGGAAGCAATTGGAAATTGAACCATTAGCAAAAATAAAAGCTTTTGGCAATGTGTAAAATAAACTTAGGGCCGAAACCAAACCAGGAAAGTGTATGAAAAATAAAATACCAATCCATACAGTCAAAAGCTTTTTCTGCATCAAGAGAAATATCTGCAAGTGAATGGGAGCATTTGTTGGATTTGTGCAATATGTTAAAGAAAACTATGGTATTGGCAGTATTTCTGCCAAAAAGTGCAATGATTTCAGCAAATAATTTATAGTCAGAATTGACTAAAGAGATTGGCCTATAAGTTTTACTAAAATGAGGGTCTCTTCCCTCTTCAGGGATTAGACAGATCAGACACTCCTGAAAAGGACCACTTGAAACTTTAGATGAAATTAAATGTGTAATTAAAGAATGGAGATGTGGAAGAAGAGATTTAGAAAAGTGGGAATACAATTCAAAAGGGAATTCCTCCGAACCAGGAGCCTTCCCTATTTTGATGCGCTTTAATGCATGAGAGATGTCTTTTACAGAAATATCTCTCTCCATTGATGAAAGTCAGGATCAATAGGAAACTGTTTTTGTATGAAGAAAGATAGTTTTGCATATCAGTAGAGTCCAGAATGATTTCAGGGGTATAGAGATTAGAATAATGGTTTTTGAATTTCTCTAGAATATCTGAATTTTTGATCACTGGAGACGAGTCAGAATTTAAAAACATAATCAATATTCGTACGTTCTTTCCTGATCTGAAGGTACAAGGCAGGAAGTTTGCCTGCTCTATTTTGGCCTCCATAATAACGGGCATTACCTCTAAGAAGGTAGAAGTTAACATTTTCTGTAGATAACTTATTATATTTACATTTTCCTAAAATAAGATCATTAGGGTTGGTTTTAGGATTAGTGGTAGTATAGAGTGTTTCTAATAGTTTGATGTGTTTTAGAATTTCTAGAGTCTTTTGGGAATTACATCTCTTCCTTTTAGCAACATAAGATATAATAAAGTCTCTGGCTGAGGCTTTAAAAGCATCCCATACAACAGGGAAGGATAGAACTGAGGAAGTATTGCGATTAAAGAGTTCATTAATAAAAGTCTCAAAAGTAGAGGTAAAAGTCTGATCAATGAATAAAGAAGTGTTAAACGCCTTCTTTCATTGGTCACAGTAATAGGGAGCAATTCTAAATCTAAATTTACTGGAGCATGGTCAGAAATTAATATAGAACCAATATCTGCCTGTAATATGTCTTGTGTTAAAGATTTAGAGACAAATAAGTAATCTATATGAGACTGTGAAAGGTGAGTAAGTGAGAAGAAAATGTACTCACGTAATTGCGGATTACATAACCTCCAGGAATCAACAAGAGATCTGTTAGTAATTAGTGTGGTAAAGTGTTGGTGCATTAGAGAAGGGATAAAAGGTGCTTTGGATGTGCGATCTATATAAGGGTCAGCGATTAAGTTACAATCGCCACCAAAACAAAGATACTATGTAGAAAAAGACATCAATAAAGTAGATATGGTCGGCCAAAAATTATTGTCAGGTTTAGTAGGTGAATACACATTAGACAAAGAAATATGTAAATTATTAAATTCAAGATGAACAATCAACAAACAACCTTCATCATCTGCATTTTGAGAAAGAAGGGAAACATTACGCTTTTTGTGACAAAGTACCATCACCCCGTTTCTTTTGCCCATATCTGGAGAGGAAAAAACATTCCCTACCCATTGATGTTCAAACTTTAAAACTTCTGAAGCAAATATGTGAGATTATTATAAAAACACAATATCGGATTTAAGATTAGATAAATGCGTAAGAACTCTTTGCCTCTTAATAGGCGTATCCAAACCTTTAACATTCCAGGAAACAACACATAACATCATTTACCAAAAGGTACAAGAGAAATAGAAGAAACTACAGCTTAGTCATTAGAAAACTTGAAATAGATAGGATAACAGAAAGTAGAGCTCTCAAGCAGAAAAAAAAGTGAAATAAGAAATGAGAGAAGATGCGATAAGAGGAAAAAGAGGAAGACAGAAAAGAAAGAAAAAGAAAGATAGATGAAAAGGTAAAAAAGTGGATACAGGCGATAGATAAACTAAACAATGAAACATACCAAAGAGTGGAGGATGTTGAGGTCACAAGAGAGGACGCAACAACCAGTCAAAGCTCTGGGACAAGCAACGAGGAAGGGAACAATCCAGACAAACTATACAACGATGGGTGGAACACAGAAACAGCACCTGGTAAGAAGAATCACAATTATTCAAAACATGCCTTAGAAACAAGTAAAAACAGCATAAACAACATTTAGCATAATAAAAGAAAATCATTATCAAGTAGAAGACGATCTTGCAAACTCCATGGTCTCTTCTTGACATCTGTCGAAGAATTGCTGAAGCAAGACTGGCTCTTCATAAGTGGTTGTTTTATTTCTATAAGTCACTTTAAAGAGGCAAGGATGGCTTATACTGAATCTGGCATTTAAGTCTCGGAGTGCTGGTTGCATGACTAAGAAACTTTTCCTTCTATCTGCCATGACTGTAGCATAATCTTGTGAGAAAAATAACTGAGAACCTTGCCAAGATATTCGCTGTTTGAATTTAACTGTCTGTAAAACTTCCAACAAGTCAGTGTATTCTAGAAAGTATAATATTACACCTCTTGGTTTGCACAAGGAAAATGGAGCATGAGGGATATTACCAAGTCTATGTACTCTTTGTAGATTTAATGGTAGGGATTCAGGAAAATCAGGGATCTGTGAAAGAAAAGTCTGAAAGAAATAGGATTGGAACCTTCCAATCCCATATCTAAACAATAAATTCGCAGATTGTTACGTCTTCTACTATTTTCAAGGTTCTCCACTTGTTTTTGAAGTTGAGAGATTTCTGCCATTATAGGATGAATCTGCCGAGAGGATGTTTGTAGAGATTCCACTTGTCATACCATTAAATTGATTTTGCTGTCAAGAGTAGACCACTTCTCATCTAAGCTTTGCAAACGTATGTTTGCTTCCTCCATAGAGGACTTAAGAGCCCGTATCTCATCTAAGAGTAACTCTAAAGGTATTGGAGTGGAGAGTTAGCTGGCGAAGGCGGGTCTTTTTTAATCCGCTTAGTAGATGACAGCAATGAAGAAGTTGTTAGTTTAGATGCATTTTTCCCATTTGGCAGAGAGGAATGTGAAGCAGGAGTAGAAGTAAATGTAGGTGTCAGTGTCGACGTCCCTGTAAGGGGGGCGCTATAACCTGCTCTGGGTCTTCCATGTAGCTTTGTAGTACAGAAAAGGGTTTGAAATTGCCAATGCAGGTGATTTAGGGTGCAGAATAGTAGTGGAAGCAGCACTTCTTACTTACTTGGTTCTCTCCATAGACATGAATATCACAGCAACAAAAGTACAGTCTTTGAAAATAAGCGCAAAACAGCGATGTTAGGAAGCAGAGTTTAAATGGTATGACCAGTTGAACATTTTGAAATCCTTAGGAGTAGCTAAATGCCTAAGGCTACTTAAACACGGTAATATAAACTGATACAAGGGTTAATAAGAGGCAATCTACATGCCTAATGGGAGAAAGTCGAACATTTGCTGGCTGGCATACACTTAAGTGTAAAGGAATGACCAAGGAACATTTTATTTTTAAAATAGTTAATTGCAGGAAGCCGTGAAGATGCAAGTGTTAGGAAGCTATATAAGAAACAAAATGGGACCGCAAATCCAGTCATGGAGATGCGCCGCAGTTGTCAAATTGAAATAAACAGTGTCAGCTTCCTACCCCAGTCACAGAAAAGGCATCATGAGAAGCAGCTCATCTTTACAAATAAAACCTTCGGGTTAGGTTGGGTGACGGGATGCTACAACAGGCGGAAAACTACCCTCCTCACAGTCCGGCGTGGAGCGGCGTTAACCAGCTAGCATCTTCTTTGATGCCAAGACAGTCCAATTGGTCGCACACTGCTTGTCCTACCAGCCTGTTGCCCCAAAGCATTGTGGTCCATGAAGTAAGCATCAGCGGGTGCGCCTCTGCCAGAGTCTTTAGCAAAAATCACTGTCGCGTTGGCCATCCCTGGACACGTGTTTCAAGGTTGTTACCTCTCATCAGCAGGGAATAGGCATATCTGTAGGGGTGCTGCGTAGGCTGCCAAAAAATATTCACAGGTCCGGTACCGCTCGTGGCACGCAGGTGCATAACCTGGGCTCGTCAGCCCCACCAGCTCAAGAGAGCTTGAACATAAAAGAAAGTCCAATTGGTCGCACACTGCTTGTCCTACCAGCGTGTTGCCCGAAAGCATTGTGGTCCATGAAGTAAGCATCAGCGGGTGCGCCTCTGCCAGAGTCTTGAGCAAAAATCACTGTCGCGTTGGCCATCCCTGGACACGTGTTTCGAGGTTGTTACCTCTCGTCAGCAGGGAATAGGCATATCTGTAGGGGTGCTGCGTAGGCTGTCAAAAAATATTCACAGGTCCGGTACCGCTTGTGGCACGCAGGTGCGTAACCTGGGCTCGTCAGCCCCACCAGCTCCAGAGAGCTTGAATATAAAAGAAAGTCCAATTGGTCGCACACTGCTTGTCCTACCAGCGTGTTGCCCCAAAGCATTGTGGTCCATGAAGTAAGCATCAGCGGGTGCGCCCCTGCCAGAGTCTTGAGCAAAAATCACAGTCGCGTTGGGCATCCCTGGACACGTGTTTCGAGGTTGTTACCTCTCGTCAGCAGGGAATAGGCCTATCTGTAGGGGTGCTGCGTAGGCTGCCAAAAAATATTCACAGGTCCGGTACCGCTAGTGGCACGCAGGTGCGTAACCTGGGCTCGTCAGCCCCACCAGCTCAAGAGAGCTTGAATATAAAAGAAAGTCCAATTGGTCGCACACTGCTTGTCCTACCAGCGTGTTGCCCCAAAGCATTGTGGTCCATGAAGTAAGCATCAGCGGGTGCGCCTCTGCCAGAGTCTTGAGCAAAAATCACTGTCGTGTTGGCCATCCCGGGACACATGTTTCGAGGTTGTTACCTCTCGTCAGCAGGGAATAGGTATATCTGTAGGGGTGCTGCGTAGGCTGCCAAAAAATATTCACAGGTCCGGTACCGCTCGTGGCACGCAGGTGCGTAACCTGGGCTCGTCAGCCCCACCAGCTCAAGAGAGCTTGAATATAAAAGAAAGTCCAATTGGTCGCACACTGCTTGTCCTACCAGCGTGTTGCCCCAAAGCATTGTGGTCCATGAAGTAAGCATCAGCGGGTGCGCCTCTGACAGAGTTTTGAGCAAAAATCACTGTCGCGTTGGCCATCCCTGGACACGTGGTTCGAGGTTGTTACCTCTCGTCAGCAGGGAATATGCATATCTGTAGGGGTGCTATTTTTTGGCAGCCTACGCAGCACCCCTACATATATGCCTATTCCCTGCTGATGAGAGGTAACAACCTCGAAACACGTGTCCAGGGATGGCCAACGCGACAGTGATTTTTTGCTCTAGACCCTGGCAGAGGCGCACCCGCTGATGCTTACTTCATGGACCACAATGCTTTGGGGCAATACGCTGATAGGACAAGCAGTGTGCGACCAATTGGACTTTCTTTTGTATTCAAGCTCCCTTGAGCTGGTGGGGCTGACGAGCCCGGGTTACGCACCTGCGTGCCACGAGTGGTACCGGACCTGAGGATATTTTTTGGCAGCCTACGCAGCACCCCTACATATATGCCTATTCGCTGCTGACGAGAGGTAACAACCTCAAAACACATGTCCAGGGATGGCCAACGCGACAGTGATATTTTGCTCAAGACCCTGGCAGAGGCGCACCCGCTGATGCTTACTTCCTGGACCACAATGCTTTGGGGCAATACGCTGATAGGACAAGCAGTGTGCGACCAATTGGACTTTCTTTTGTATTCAAGCTCCCTTGAGCTGGTGGGGCTGACGAGCCCGGGTTATGCACCTGCGTGCCACGAGTGGTACCGGACCTGAGGATATTTTTTGGCAGCCTACGCAGCACCCCTACATATATGCCTATTCCCTGCTGACGAGAGGTAACAACCTCGAAACACGTGTCCAGGGATGGCCAATGCGACAGTGATTTTTTGCTCAAGACCCTGGCAGAGGCGCACCCGCTGATGCTTACTTCATGGACCACAATGCTTTGGGGCAACACGCTGATAGGACAAGCAGTGTGCGACCAATTGGACTTTCTTTTGTATTCAAGCTCCCTTGAGCTGGTGGGGCTGACGAGCCCGGGTTACGCACCTGCGTGCCACGAGTGGTACCGGACCTGAGGATATTTTTTGGCAGCCTACGCAGCACCCCTACATATATGCCTATTCCCTGCTGACGAGAGGTAACAACCTCGAAACACGTGTCCAGGGATGGCCAACGCGACAGTGATTTTCTGCTCAAGACCCTGGCAGAGGCGCAGCCGCTGATGCTTACTTCATGGACCACAATGCTTTGGGGCAACACGCTGACAGGACAAGCAGTGTGCGACCAATTGAACTTTCTTTTGTATTCAAGCTCCCTTGAGCTGGTGGGGCTGACGAGCCCGGGTTACGCACCTGCGTGCCATGAGTGGTACCGGACCTGAGGATATTTTTTGGCAGCCTATGCAGCACCCCTACATATATGCCTACTCCCTGCTGATGAGAGTTAACAACCTCGAAACACGTGTCCAGGGATGGCCAACGCGACAGTGATTTTTTGCTCAAGACCCTGGCAGAGGCGCACCCGCTGATGCTTACTTCGTGGACCACAATGCTTTGGGGCAACACGCTGATAGGACAAGCAGTGTGCGACCAATTGGACTATCTTCTTTGATGCCAGACCTCGCCTCCACATGTATTCATTTTGATCGGAATGAAATGTTTGTTAGTATATTTGTGTCATATTTTAAATGTATGTGCTTGCTTCCTATTAATGTACAAGTCACAAATTAACATGATCTTGTTGTATATAAGTCGAAATTTCATGTAGGCCTCGTTTCCCTTTTCAGTGAAGTCATGGACTGAATTTTACAAAGCGTATGAGAACTTCTTGCAATATAGCAAGTTGTATTGAATGATAATTGTTTCCATTGACATCTCACAGACTGAACAGTGCACTTGTTACACTCTGGAACAGCTGCTTGGGAAAGAGCCTTTTTCAACCCTTCTGTTTTCTTTTGAAATATCCTATTGTTCAATATGTCCTATGTTTGCATGACTTAAGGTATTGCGTAATTGATCCACCAAATTTTTCCAGATGTGTGTGTATTTTTTTTGCCCCATCGCTATCAACCTATTGTGGATTAGCCAATTAACTGAATGGTCTGACAAATTGAGGTAAGGTCAAGGGGTGTCACCCCGGAAACTTATCGAGTAAAATTGCTCATTTTGAAAGAACTGGTGGGCTTCAGATCCTGATTCAGATTCCGATTCTGCTGTTGGGACTTGGACTCGTTACTGCTGAAGGTGTCCTGATGCAGATTGAACCTTTTCAGATGAAGGTTTCGTGTCATGTTGCTGTGACTTTTGTCGTTACAGCAGTCAACTGAGACAAATTGCTGTCTTCATGAACTGGGCAGGCTACTTGGAACTTTGCTGAACTCTCCTGAGAGTCTTTGCAGAAGGTTCACCTGACTATTTAGCCATATCAATACCTACACTGTATGTGATCGGATTCTGCCTCAGCTGAGGAATATTGCCCCATTCACTCACCGTATACGCCCCAAATACCATAGGCTTGGTATATTTCATTAAATTCCTTATTAATTGATTATTAGGGTTGTATGTCACTTTATTGAATGCAAAGGTTCTTTACCTTTTAGACTGAACAACTAAACTTTCACATTTAATCTGAGACTGCTGCTTTGTCTCGTCATTCCTTGAAAATTGAACATTAATTGAGTTATCAATGTATTGAGGAAAATGAACCTATGAGATGTTAAATTGGGTTTGATTTCAGTTTCCGATTCTGCTGTTGGGACTTGGACTCATTACTGCTGATGGTGTCCTGATGCAGATGGAACCTTTTCAGACAATGGGTTTGGGTCACATTGTTGTGACTTTTGTCGTTACAGCAGCAAACTGAGACAGATTGTTGTCTTGATGAACTGGACTAGCTACTTGGATCTTTGCTGAACTCTTCTGAGAGTCTTTGCAGAAGGCTTACCTGACTACTTATCCCTACTGATACATACGCTGTACGTGATCAGAATCTGCCTCAGCTGAGGAAGGTTTCCCCATTCACTCACCGTATACTCCCCGAATACCAGAGGCTTGGTATATTTCATTGAGTTCCTTATTAATTGAATATTAGGGCTGTATGTCACTTTATTGAATGTAAATGTTCTCTACCCTTTAGACTGAGCAACTACACTTTAACATTTAATCTGAGTCTGCTGTTTTGCCTTGTCATTCCTTGAGAATTTAACATGAATTGGGTTATCAATGTATTGAGAAAACCTAATCTATGAGATCTTAAATTGGATTTAGTTTCAGTGATCCCTTTGCTGGTGCTCATTGGGCAACTGCCCATTCCCCGAATATCCAACCCCTTTCAGCACCAAGCAAGTTCCATTGAAGGACCAATTAAAATATGAGTATCGTAAGATGAAGTAAAGAAAATATTCCTAGTAATGGGCCCAGTAAACACTGCAGCACAGGTCAATGTAACAAACCAACAATGGCAAATCGTTATAAAAACATGAAAACCAATGATGTAAGGGGGTATCTTCATTTCTTCTTATTGTACTTTATTTGAAGAATTGATCACACAAGATCTTCCTGACAGTTAATGCTGTCTGCAGCCAGATGCATAAAAAAAGAGATCTGGGGCCAGATGTAGGTAAGTTCTATTTACTGATTCTAAAATACCGAATTTTACCGATTCGGTATTTTAGAATCTGTAAATGGTATGTAGGTAAGTATTCGGTAAAGTTTACCGAATCGGTAATATTCGGTAATTACCGATTCGGTAAATACCGATTCGGCAATTCCCATTCATTCCTATGGGCCTGGAGACCCATAGGAATTAATAGGAATTACTGAATCGGTATTTAACGATTCGGTAATGGGGGAAAACATTCAAGGGTGGCAGGGTGTCTTATTGACACCCTGTTGCACCCCTGAATAGTGCATGGGTGCACATGTGGCACACATACATGCCCTAAGGGCATGTAATTCTGCCACATGGCACTTTTAAAAAAGGCACACATTTGCTTTTTCAAAGGTTTTCGATATTTACCGCCAATTTTTATTCGGTGGTAAATACCGAATCCTTAACCATGCAATGCACTCATTTGAGTGCTCCCTACATTTCAGATTCGGTAATTTACCGATTCAGTATTTTAAGGAATCGGTAATTTACCGATTCCTTAAATTACCGATTCGGTAAATTACCGAATCTGAAATGTAGTCACCTACATCTCAATAGCCTAATAGCGGTTGGCAACGGCCGAAATTCGGTAATTTCGCCGTTACCGACCGGTATTAGGCTTCCTACATCTGGCCCCTAGTGTGTTACGCATTGGGAGACAGTGTAGCAATAGATTTGTACCACTAATCTAAAGGAAGTTGTCTTAACAGCTCCGGTAATGTTTCTAGTCTAATAAATCAAAATGAGTCATGTGTTCATCATGTTATAGAATCTCTAAAATATTTAAGCTCAGAGAAGCATTTAAGTTCCAAATCAATTCTTAACTTTATTGTCTCCACAGTATAAAGGTCATGGATAATGCTGCACAAGTTTATTACCAGGCTTTTTTTGTCAGTCGGGCACGTCAGACTGGCCTAAAGGATAATCTGTCAGTGCAGAATGACTGGACTGACAGGTCAGTGTATAGGCTATGTTTTTGGCTGTTTATTTGTCTGTTTCATAATCTGGTGGGCCATCTTTTACTGTTGATTGCTCCGATATTACAACAAGCATAATCTAGAGAATGTACAAATATAAGTAGTTCCCCGTTCCCTGCAAAACACCAATACAGTGTGTCTTAACAGTTTCAGAACTACACCAATTTGCAAATGTGAATTACTTTTTTAGCTATCTGATTAATTAATTGGGTCAATTTTATTTTGGTGCCTCAGCCGATTTTCTTTCTAACCCTGCATTCAGCACTTTTGAGGAAGATTCAGGGTTTAACTATGTGGGGTCTGCATGGAGAATTGGGTACTATTAAGAACCTGCAGCAAAATTTTGGTTTAAGATTCTGGAAAGTTTGCTAACTAACTGAAAAATGTGAAGACAGTGGATCATTTGACATCCATCACAAAAATACCTGCTGTGATTAAGGGCATTTATAATAATAACTCATTTATGCATAGCTCACCATATCACACATCTTTCATTTCTAAGCACGGTAAACATTAGATATTTCTAGAAACTAATTAAATGCATCTCTACAACTATGTCTAGTGCTTCCACCTTTAATTGTGGGTTTGACTGGGATACAGGATAGTGAATATGGATGATCCACACTTAAGAGAAAGAGCAGGAAAGAAAGAAAGGAAGACAAAATAACATATAGATCAGCATTTTGTGACAGTTTTAAATATCTTGTATCCAGCTTGTTGAATGTTTTATAGCTTTTTTTGAAAATATTTGTATTAAGATTTTTCATATAAACAGCACAAAATTATATGACATATTAAACAGTGAGGATTAATCCAGTCTTTTTAACAATAAAAAAAATAGACAAAAATGAATCCTGCTTCTCATACCCATTAAGGAAGAGCTCATCCAAGTATCAATTCATTCAACAAAATATACAAACTGAGATATTTAATAAAACTTTCAAAGCACATAAATTCCACCGCCCTTCAAATCATATGAATCAGGAGTCATTAACAGCCTGCAACTCCTTCCAATTCACAATAGAAGCACAGATACGTCTGCCCAGTAGTCTCCCTCTTTTGCCCTTTCTCTCATAAATGGCTCTTTCCTAATTAAACATTGAGAGCAGCCGTGCAAGCAGGTGCTGAAATGTTGGGGGTGCCGGATCTAACCAAGCAGAAGTAATACATATCCGTACTACGGCCATAGCCAGGATAAGGAAGTGATAAGATGGATCTTGCACTCCATTGCTGCTAACTCCAAGAAGTATCAGAGCCAGGGTCAGCTTGACTTTCAAACCCAGTGCCAAATCAAGGAATTTTTCAATGGAGTTTATCAGGGTTTCAAGATGTAAACAGGACGCAAACATGTGACCTAGATCAGCATCCTGAGTCAGCACGGCCTCGAGAGTCTCCTTGTGTACAGAGTCAACCCTCTGCAAGGCGATTTTGCTTAAATACTCCAGGATTAAACTGTGCCTTCGGGGGCTCCTTGCTATATAACCATTGATAAAATTGACTCAACACTTCCCGAATTCCAGATGAGTCAGCCGTTATACTCCCACTATTATTCATGATTTCAGGTATCTCCTCTGCGGTGCTCTTTTGTCTCAATCTTACTGCGAGCGTATGCTCCACCCGCTCGCTAAACTCATAGCAATGCTCTCTTTTTGCTAAAAAGGTCCCCGCAGCCTTGACAGCAATCCGTTCTCAAACATCATCCTTGACTGAGACCAACCGAAGCAATATATCCTCAATTGGTCTACTCATATTGATAGCTATAGCAAGCTCCTCCTCTATCCTGATCAGGGTTTTTCTAATTGCTTCCTCTTGCTGTACTGCCTTCTTCTGCCGATGCAAACTATAACTCATTGTTTCACCTCTAACCCCGCTTTAAACGTGTCCCAAACTATCCCTGTATGTACGCTCTCCCTATTAATATCCCAAAATTCTTTAATCCACCCCCGTTATTTCTAGCTTTATCTGCCTCCTTTTAGTGGTTTATTTCCTTTCTTAAAACATTTAGGATTTATGTTTTATTTTAGAATTTACAGTTCATTCTAATGAGAACATAAGAGGTAAGCAGAAGTATTCTCAGCCAGACATGTGTTGGTTGTTATCATCTCAAGTATGTCACTGTTTGAAAAAGTCACGGAGGATCTACCACATAGATGTGCGAGTGGCCAGTCTGTTGCAACGATGTAGAGGTTGTTGTTGTCCACATATATCAGGTATCTGAATGAGAGAAACAGTTTCCATTGGCACGTGTTGCAGAAGGAGCTGCTGCTGATGGGTCAAAGTAAGGACAGGACAGCCTAAATAAATTCTATAGAGTAAGTACTGATTCCAACAACATGTTTCTTGGCGTGCGATCAGTCATATTTGTGAGAGGGGGTCAGTTGACTAGGTCACTAGAGAGGCATGCGAAGAATCAGTGGCTTCAAGAAACAGCAAGAGCACCACAGGTGGTTTATTCGCTGGTGTTGGCAGTTTTGATGTTCTGGTTGCTGGGGCCGGCATTTAGCTTACATGACAATTAAAGCCCCGTGATTTCTAAGGCAAACAAGAGCAGTAGGAGTCCTACATTTCACATTCACTTGCATCAGCACTTTCTTTGCCACTAATAGCAGTTTACTGAAATTCTGTGTTGACTTTCTAATGCTTTTTTCTTATAAATTAGTTGTTTGGGTGGGTTGTCATTATTCTCTCTTTTGTACATAAAAAGAAACAAGTGACGAGCACAAAACCTAAAAGAAAAGTGAGAAACATACAAGATGTTGCATACAGACATATAGATATCAACTATGTTCAACTACCCTATTGCTAATTTCATCCCTCCACGTAAATGGCAAAACATTCATGTTGCAGATGGTTTTCATTGTAGACATTGTGCAGTAGATTTGGGGGAATGAAAGAAAGGGATCAATATTTTTAGGTTTCTCTTAAACAATCAGTAATACAAAACATACATGTACATACATCTCTGGCACAGTACCCCAATTTAAAACACATTTATTTTCTACATTAGTCAGGGAGAAATATTTCTTAGACTTAAGCCTCTTGGACTTAGGCTATTAGTGTGGTAGTATTATGTGGGACAATACCGATACTGCAGGGTGAAGTGCTCCCCGGATCACTGTTACAATGTGTTTCTGAGTTGAGGAGATCAGAATGAGGCATAACATGCAGAATCAGAGTACATACACCTTATTACCACATAGTTTCCCTCTTTCGGATCATATACATTTTCTCAGGTTTATGTAACTATTCCAGGGCACATGAATCAGAGCTACCCACTGCTCATAATGAGGATCTTAATATTCAGGTGTGGCCGTTGCAGGTTAGAGCGGTGAGGCAGGGGCGAGTGGGGGGTAGTTGATAGATGATGGAAATAGGGAAAATAAAATAAATAAGACTACTTGACGAGCTCAAGGTAAGTTGTTTTCTTTTTTTTTATTGTATTTTCCCTATTCCTTCATCTGTTGACTTCCCCCCCCAACCCGCCCCACCGCTCTTACCTACACCGACTGCATCTGCTAATATTATTGGGTTTAGGCCTTAGGTAACCATTGAGACAGTTGCTGACTGCCAAAGAGACCACTAGGCATGACAATACTGCAGTGAAGCTTACTGCATACCTCCAACTTTCTTGTCACATGTGAATCCATCTGATGTGATTTTTTAAATAAGGCTTCAGTAAGTGGGTTTGTGGATCAATGACTGAAAGCATTAGGCAAATCTCACTTGAAATGATGGTGTGTTTGACACAAAAAAGAAACAATTGATCCAAAAGTGGACCATCCTCTATGTTTGGTAGCTCCTCTGAAGATGATGGTCAGGTACAATCAAAACAACTGTGCAGTACTCACAGTGGCAAGCACACAATTGTTTACAAATACAATATGTTTCCCCTTACCTGACTCTTTCTACCAAGCCAGGGTATCTACAAAGATATATTTGTCCTGGGTCTTGTAATGATGGTTGATTAAACAATGCCATTAGCCTACATGTGACACATGTCTACCTCCACTGATTCCTCTCTTATGCGAGCCTGCTTGAAGTTTAGTTTACATTCATGCCTTGGCACTATTGTGCCATGGCTGCCTCAATATGCCAGGGATTATCTTATGAAGCTAGGGTGAGCATTATGCCAGGGTATGCATCATTGTGCCATGCATGCCCACTATAGGTCATAAATTATCATTATTTGTTGTCATTCTCTCTGATTACTCTGCCTAAGTCAAGGCCCTCAGTCCTCAGAACAGGAAAGCTAGCTTTGTGGAAGCCTGACATTAATAAACACACACAGTCAGATTCTAAGTGCAGCTTTATGTCTTTCAGCTGAAAGGAGGTAAGTAACAAAGAGGACTTGCTCAAAACACAGAAGTTAAAAAACGGTTTTATAAATTACAATACATATTGCAACTATTGCACAAATGATACGCAACCAATGAGACCCAGTTGCATGGCATAACAATAGGGGTTTTCCAATTTTTCATGAAATCATTTATCAAATCATTAATCAGAATAAAACGTTTAGCTATACATGGACATTAATTTATGAAATCAGAAAATAAACATACCAACAGTTTGTCACATACACTTGTGACATTATCATTTCTCAAGACCTACGTTAACGACAGTTCATGATCACTTTGAGGCCAACAGGTATATTCAGATTCTGCAGCTCACTCCTAAAATAGGACCTGACTAAAAATGGATTCCTCTTCCTCTTATCTTACACTCAAAAGCATTGTTTAATCAAGCTCAATGGCCACCATTTTCTGTATTTTCTGCTCAATGGAGAGCTCTGCTCTTTGCTTCTAGGACCTACACATTTTAGGAATTTTAATTTTAATTGGGATGGACTGTGGCACAACTGTGCTTATCAATATCCATGTTCCACATCTGTCCAGCCAGGGATCTAAGGAGCCCCATAATCCCCTTTCATGTATATTTCCTGCTTCCTTACTTATCTGATGGATCTTATTTATTGCCTGCCTAATGTTTGCACTGTTGTTCGGTATGTAGTACAACACTTCTGGCACACCACATGGCACACTCCATCTCCTCTGGTCAGCAAAATTTCTATTGCCATCCTGTTTTGAGTAACTATCACACTCATTGCTGTGATTTCAGCTATAATATTCCCCAGGGCAGCTGTGGTGTCATCTGTCAAGTCTTCAATACATTTTAGTAAATGATTTATCCTGTGACTATTATGGGATAACCCTAGTGGTGGTATTGTTATCCCTAGATCTATAAACATCCTGGTTATTCAATAAGGCATTCCCCTGTGCCTTATTATTTTTTTGCTTGCTCTAGGCCTCACTTCAGGCAACTGTTGAACATGGAACATCCTGAGCATAAAAAAGGCTAGATAACAGCTTCCATGCTAACCTTGGGCAGAAGAAAGCAGACTGATTTTCCACATGCAAATTATAAACTTTATATCCAATTACTTCTTGAGACAATCCCTCAACTTTCCCTTTCTTCCCACAAGAAGTGAGTAAATGTATGTATGTAATGTTGGTAGGTACTATTTACCATATATATATTACCAACTGGCGGTCGCCAGTAGGTAGTTATAGATAGGTTCAAGATTCCATAGGAAGAACATTTTTTATTTTGCTTATAACTTTGACGTTGTTTGATGAATCTTCATGAAATTTTCTAAACTAATTATTTGTTTATATCAGCTCCTATGCACAAAGTTTGGGTGTGATTGGTCAAGAGGGACCGAGATAAAAGGGGGGTCCCAAAACATGTTTTTTCCATGTTAATTTCCATAGGAAACTTTAGACAAGGCTACAGGTCGAACGGGTGAACGGAATTACCCCAAATTTGACAGGGAGAAGGGTCCTGGTCTAAAAGGCACGCTTTTGTTTATTTGGTGTAAATCCGTTCAGTAGTTTTGGAGAAATATCGAAATTTACAGATATCGATTTTTGGGAATTCTGTCATCTGATTGGCCGAGGCGTTACGAGCACGAGCTTGCTGCTTATTGGTTGCGAGCGTTGCAACTAGGAAGTGTTGGCTGCCATTTTGTGATTCCGTTGAAGTGAGTAAGGGGAAAAAAAGGCGAAAAAAGTAGGAAAGGAGGGTAGGAGCACTGTAACATCTGTGGGGGAGTGCGAAGTGAAGTAGTCACTCGTACCGGTCTGTAAGTACGGTGTTGCTCAGAGTGACATGGTGCTGAGATGATATGCTGCTACACTCGGGTATGAAACCGAGAGCCTAAACCGTGAGCTCATTGCTGTAAAGTGATGTGCTCTGGTCTTTGTAGCATACGTGTGCAAGTAGTGTTAATAGGCGTTTATACCATACAGGGAGTGGGAATGGAACTACTGACCTCTATCGTGCATTTATACTATAGCAGAAGCGGGAAGTGAAGTACTCACGTCTACCGGTGTGAAGACTTGGGGATCAAACCAAGGTGATTGCTGTAAAGGGATGGGCTTTGAGCGCTGTAGTATACGTGTGCAAGTAGTGTTAGTAGGTGTTTATACCATACAGGGAGTGGGGAGGGAACTACTGACCGCTACCGTGTGTTTATACTATACCAGAAGCAGGAAGCGAAGTACTCATGCCTACTGGTGTGAAGACTTGGGGATGAAACCAAGCTGATTGCTGTAAAGTGATGGGCTCTGGGTGCTGTAGGATACTAGCTGCTGTAGTATAACTAACCCTGGGCAGCCAACTATGCTACGCTCGCGAAGTGTGCGTAGTTTGTGCTACTTCGCGCTACATGAATTGCACGTAGCACAGTGCAAAATCGCGTAGCATAGCGTAATTGGTGACCACGAGCGAGCAAAATGACATCCCTGCGAGACTTTTTCCTCGTTCGTGATCAGCAACATTAAGTTGGCGATCGCGAACGAGGAGAATAAACCTCCCGGCGAGATTCTCAACGCGTGGAGGTCAGGTTTCTCATTGCAAGTGGACGCTATGCTCGCGACTGCTCGCCATGAGAAACTACCAGTCCGAGTTGAGAAAGCTGCCGCTCGAATAAAAATCTACTCGAGCGGCAGAAAACGACAGCTTGCACTGTGCAAGATGCTGTTTTCAATGATTGCACAGTGCCGACAAGCATCCGGCACTGTGCAATCATGGCGAACAGCGCATTACATAATTCGCGGAGCGCTACGCGTATCTCGCGTAGTGCGAAGTGCACTTCGCGTAGCTACATGTAGCACAACTTCGCGATCTACGCCCATGGTTAACTGTGTAAGTAGTGTTAGTATGCATTTATAGTATATAGGGAGTGGGTAGCGAACTACTTTCTCCTACTGGTCTGAAGACTCTAGGTTTAAACTGTGTGACTAAATCGTGAGCTCATTGCTGTAAAGTGATGTGCTCTTAGCACTGTAGTATACCTGCAGAAGTAGTGTTAGTTTACGTTTATATAATACAGGGAGTGGGAAGCAAACTATTCACCCCTACCGGTCTCACGACTCCTGAATGAAGCCATGAGCTCATTGCTGTAAAGTCATGTGCTCTGTGTAGTATTCCAATGAAAGTCATAGTATAATGTTAGTATGTAATTCTACTAGAATGTATGTATGTAATGTTAGAATGTAGGGCTGTCATTAGGGGAATCTTGGGGAGTTTGTACACGGTGCTGGAGAAGATGGTTGCCTTGTTGTCTGCTCCTGTTGGTGGGTGTTTAAGGTGTCTTGTTTTCCTGCAATAAATCTACTTATCGGATCCACTGCTTTCTGCCTCTTCACTACATATATTTGGCAACGAGCGGGAGAAGGTAAAAAGAAGGCAGCACTCACCAATATTTCAAAGTTGTTTGCGTTGTGCTGAAGACCCGTTTTCTTCGTTTAGCTGTTTCTACTCATCCCAGGGTCATCGGCTCATTGAACTATGTCTTCTGAGCTCTGGTAGGATTTATATTTTTAGATTATGCGCTTCCTCTGCCTCTTCACTACACTCTGGTCACTGTACTACATGTGTGTAAGTAGTGTTAGTATGCATTTATACTAACCAATGAATCATGGTCCTAGGGAGGGTGACCTCCCAGGCGCAGTTCATACAATGTCCCGGGGTGTGCATCAGCGGGACATTTATGTTTGCTATTAGAGGGCGGGTACATGGCTTCCACCATGTGATAGCATATCCTTGTTTGACTAGTTGAAGCGAGGGGAGGAAAACCTTGTATCGCTTTAATAGAGCTGATCTGGATGGTAAAAATGGAGAAAAAAGAAGCAGGGTCTCACCCTTTCATTTAAATGAGGCCCCTGGTGGGTAATGTTCCATGGTCAATCCTATTATTATATTGCGGGGTCTCTGTGGGACTGGGGATCTTAATGTCACATGTAAATTAGGCACGGAGGGCACAGAGGCGTTTCGAAGCCTTCCTGGTTATTGTTTACTAATTGTTCGGGGGGCTTCGAGGCCAACTGGAGTCCAGGGATCGCTACCCTCCGGGGCTTTACTTAAAAATGCAGTGTGGGCCTCGGCTGTCCCTGAAGCCTCGGTGGTCCTGGGCAGTGCCTTATTGGTTCTGTAATCACACGGGCAGTACTCATGGTGTTATAAAGTGATACACTCATAGAACCCTTGCAGTTGTAGAATTACCCAGGCTTCATTTGTGTAATAAGTCTGTTGGTTTATATTTGGTAGGTGCACTGCAAAATTACAAATGTTTTCCCTCATAACCTCCTATAAACAGACGATTTTCACAATAAACTACAGACAAGTGTTGTCAGAAAAAGAAGACCTATACACTCACTTATTTATTGGAAAAAAATAACCTTTATTAAAACATCACAAATAAATGGAAATGCTATTTTTGTAGAAATACGTGGGTGGGACTCCTCCGAAAGCAGCGTACAAAACCTGCAAGACAAAAATGAAACATAAGTATGTGTGCCATGTGGAAGAGGAAAAGAAAGGTCCGAATGAAAGGAAGATAGTGAGAATGGGAGGGAGAGGGAGTGGGTGGAAGGGAGAAGGGGAGGGAGAATCAAAAGAACAGAGGGAGGGGACAGAACGTCGGCCTACTGCACCCAGCCCTCAGTGTTTACCTCCCGTCACCCGTTTGTCTAGGACACTGGGGTCCGCGAGAAAGAGTGTGATCCAGGAAGTCCTCAAAATGAAACATATGAATGAGGCCAGAGATTACATTATTAGCTACGGGAACATCGCTTGCCTACACCTGGGCACCCAGGGGGCTGCACCCCAGCACCTTCCCTCACACTGTGCTCAATTGTATGTCCTGCGCACCGAGGCTTCACTGCTCACCTGCCACCATCGGTGTGTACAACGACGTGTTGGTGCACGCTCTGAGTGTGGGGTACCTTTGTAGGGTGGATGAGCAGGTCTACGGTTGGGGACGGTGTCTTGATACCACGATGGAAGGTGTCAGAATGTCGGGGGCATCATCACGGGGTGAGCACCCGCTCTGCCCATTTTGTCTCAATCAATTCAGTGCCTGAAAAGGGGGAAATATTTTAATGTTGGAAACGCCTGGAGGTAAATGAAGGTTTATTCCAAGCTTGCTAGAAAACACCAGTTGAGTGCATCCTTCGTTTTTGAAGTACGATCTACCAACTGTTAGTGATAATTGTGGTTCAAAGAGGAGTTGGAGTACACGAAATAACACAAGGTTAAATAATAATATGTTATACCAGTGTTCACATACAAAGGAACAGAGCGCATGCTAAAAGCAAAATGTGCATGTGTAGTGCAGTGGCGCAAGCCTGTGTGCATGTACACTTAGTAATGAGCTCACTACAGTGCCCTAAAAGCCAATGCCACGTGTCTGTAGGGCACCGCTGCCCAATGGCTCAGGCCTACAGTACGGTCCAGCAGGTCCTTAAAATGAGACAGACATGTGACTGAATGAGGTCAGAGATCACATCATTACGCACGGCAACATCGCTTGTTCGCAGCTGCGCACACAAGCTGATGCACCCCGCCCCTCTTGCAGCACTGTGCTCAACACGTGTCTGTAGGGCAGCGCTGCCCGCTGGCTCAGGTCTACAGTACGGTCCAGCAGGTCTTTAAAATGAGACAGAGATGTGACTGAATGACGTCAGAGATCACATCATTATGCAGGGCAACTTCGCTTGTTCGCACCTGCGCACTCAGGCTGGTGCAGCCCACCCCTCCCGTAGCCCCGCCCTCAATTGACGCCGCTGTGCACCCAGGCCCCACTGCTCACCTGCTGTCATTGTTGTGTGTGCAAACACTAAGGTCAGCAGTGTTCACAATTCAGTTGCAGTGTTGATTGCAGTATGGTGTACACCTCATTGATCCCTTTTAAAACACAACGGGCAGTGGGGTTCACAATTTAGAGCCAGTGTTGATTGCCAGGATGGTATACACCTCATGGATCCCTTTCTTTATTGCGCATTGTGATATGCGAGGTGGATGTGGCCATATCACCTGAGGCAGTGTGGAAGAACTGGGACATGTGGCGTTGTTGTTATCCTATTTATACGCACACAAAGTGGGCTGGGCTTGTGTACGCCAGGCCAGCGTAGGAGTGTGAATAATTGTTCCGGTGATCTGGGCGTTGTTCAGTTCCTGCCTGGCCAGGAAGTGTACTTATGTGTGTTTCTTTTGCAGTTTTGACATCGCAGAATGCGCAATTTACATTAATGTAGCATGTATCGGGAGGGCGGCAACTATCGCTAATGAGATGCTGTTCGAAAAGATTGAATGGCGAACATCACATGTCGTTGTCAAGGTTGTGGATATGCGCAGACATGCATGTCAATGGTGTGCGGTATTATTGAAAGTGTTGTTAGCGCGAAGCGTTCACATGTCAATGTGCTCGGATGGAGGGAGGATCAGCAGTGAGGCTACGTCATACACAGTGATAACGCTCATTACAGTCAAGCAATGTATGTCAAACGTGAATCTGAAAGTCTCACATATAACACACTACTATATTGGTAAAGCCTGACAACAGAGCGTACAACAATACAAATCTACACATTACTGTTTACTGTTTGTCACATGTGATCTAGGATGTGCACTCTGCCAGTGGCTGATGATACTTCTTAGAGCCACCAATACCCAGGCCGAAAGGCAGCACAATAATGTGCACACACACACACACAGACCAGGGGCATTGTGTAACACACATTTGTTTTTTGATATAACGTTATGTTATGTTATGTTATATTTATTCTTGTATAGCGCACGGCTACTCAAAAAGAGTGTCCCGGCGCTTTGAGCAAAGAGAGCTGCAGCACAATAACACAACACGGTAAAAAAGAAGAAAAGAACACAGAAAGAGCAAACAATGGGACGGCCTACTGGGTGAACAGCCAGGTTTTGAGGCCTTTCCTAAAAACAAGAAGACTGGTGGCTCCCCGGAGTGTGAGCGGCAGTGAGTTCCACATCTGCGGCGCCAGCAATCCAAAGGAGCGACCTCCCAGGCGGGCTCTCTTCACTCGCGGAACAACCGCCAGGAACAAAGATTCTGACCTCAGAGAACGAGCCGGATGGTAAAAGGCAAGTCTCTTTTGGAGGTACTTCGCTCCCACCGCATGGAGAGCCTTGTAGGCCTAAGTCAATGCCTTAAAAGCAATCCGTTTGCGGATGGGAAGCCAGTGCAGCGTCTGCAGCAAAGCCGTAGCACTAGCTCGTCTGTTCAGACCAAAAATGGCCCTCGCGGCAGCGTTCTGCACAACTTGGAGCCGCTGTAACAGATACTCTGGTAGGCCCAGGTAAAGAACGTTCGAATAATCTAACCTAGAGCCGATCAGAGCCTGCACAGTCAGCTTCCTATGCTCCTCAGACAGAAGGGGTAAAAACCTCCGCAACATCTTTAGGAGGCCAAAACACATACCCGTCACACCAAGGATCTGGGCTTTCAGCGTTAGCCCCTTGTCCATCTTGACCCCCAAGTTCTTAGCAGTTTGGGATGAACAAGACGGGGGGAACATATTAATGGGCCACCAAGCCTGCCATTTGAGATGCATGGCCATCACTCGTGGAAGGCTAATGTACAGACCATGAGTATTGATCAAGATGATCGTTGCATGTTGTGTGTAGTATAAGATATGTGTATACGGCAAAAAACATTTGAAAAAATCTCTCTAAGCAGAAGAGATGTCTCTCATCAAACGCTGTAGAGAGAATGACTAAAATGGGTGGGGTCATCCAACTGTTATAATGGGAATTGTTATGAAGCAATCAAATGCTTTTTTTTAAGGTCACATGGAAATCGCGCACCGACCGTACAAGGAGGCCACCCCGGACGCGATTTTGAGAAAATATATTTATCATAATATAAGTTTATTACAGTTAGAAATATATAAATGTTTAAAATATTTTAGACTATCGCTTGCTCTCATTTACTGTTTAATGTTATTTAGATATACTTTTGAGACAAAAAAAAGAGGGCATGACATACCCGGCGCCACACCATACGTCTGTGACGTAACACAGGGCCTGGCGGCGTGCACTCATCGCATACGCAACGCGCTGCTTGCGCGACCCCATACGTACATGACATAATGCGTGGCTTGGTACTGTGTACCCGTCGGATATCAAAGTAGCAGCAGCAAAGTAGCAGCTTCATGCGTATATGATGGTACGCAGTACGCAGTGCCACAAACCCATTGGATACGAAATGCACATCATTTATGAGTTTAGCAATATGGTGGATCGGATTAGCGTGGTGATGGAGCTTGGTACGCTACCGGTATGGGAGTGCAGTTTTCTCCCCCCCAAAACAAAAGAGATACATATTTTGGGGGGAAGATATCAAACATTACATAATTTTTAAAGTTAAAAAAAGAAGTATAATAGAGTTCCAAAATATTTAAAAATATAATAGAAAAAATATAGGTTTTATAAACATTAAAATATAAAATTAACATTTAAGAAACCTTTGAAAATTCATTAAAAAAACATAGGTTTTACAGACGTTATAGTTAGGAATTGGCATTTAAAAAAACCTTAGAAATTCACTACAAAAACCATAGGTTTCAGGTGCGTTATATTTAGTTGAACATGTGACTCATATTATACCAGAGAAATACGCCTGTTATAGTTAGTTGACCTAACTATAACTCACGCGCCCGCAATGCACTGGGGATGACGTCACATATTACATCACTCATGAAAATATAATATAAACTTTGATACACGCACTCTAAAATACAGACTACTATTTTTGAAACCATACACACAACAATGCCAGATACTACATACCACCCACTATTTCTTAGATCTATACACACATCCAGTCACTTATACATGCAGTTACTCATCAATACAGTACTTTAATATGCACTCATACACCTATACATACAGTAACACTCCACCATTCATCCATAGTTACTCACACACCTAGTCATGCAAAGAATCAATCACAAACCAATTTACTCATGTATACAGTTATACACACCAACTCCGTTAGTTATAAATACACCACATCACTTATTTATGCAGATACTAACACATACTTACTGTCTTATACAATCACTGATACAAGCAGACACTCATTTATACAGCCACTCTTCAAATAACTTACTCTCACGTATAGTCATTTATATATTCCAGCACTCACATAAACTGCCTTAAAACATACGTAGTTACTCACACATATACCACTAAGACATTCATTGACTCACCAACACACCCAAACACACACTAACTCACCCATACAGCCCTTCCCAGATGCACTTTTGAATCCATACAACCAGTGAATCACCCACTGAGACATCTATGCACAGTCACACACCCTCCTATCCACCCACACAGACACTCAGGCACCCATACAGATAATCAGACAACAAATCAATAATCCATATAGACACTCATGTAGCTACTCACCAACCCATTCAGCCACTTACACACCAACTGAGAGACTAATACAGACTTTCACACAGTTTAGTCACTAACCCATGCATTCAGTAAGACACGTTCTATCACTCACTTATACAGTCAAGCACGCACCCACTAAATTATCCATTCAGGCACTTGTAAATCCACTCATTCTTCAATACACCATGGCATAGATATATATGAAAAATATTTAAACTTTCCAGAAACACACACCAACTGGATGTTGTCATCAGTGATGTCATCAGTGATGTCATTTGAGATTTTATCAGTGATGTCATCATTGATGTCACTGACCATGTCATGAGTGATGTAATATGTGACGTCATCACTAGTGCATTGCGGGCGCGAGAGTTATAGTTAGCTCAACTAACTATAACAGGCGAATTTCTCTGGTTTTATACGAGTCAAATGTTCAACTAACTATAACGTCCCTGAAACCTATGTTTTTTGTGTATATATAGATATATATATATATTTCTATCCGGTGGTATAATTCCTGTTAGATACATCAACCAATCAAGAAGATCACATTTCTTCACCTTTTCCTCCGACAATTTTGAGAATAACTTGCAAGGGAGATGGGTGGTAAATGGGGTGGCTCAGATGCACAATGGTGCTACTTCTTTCTGTTCCATTTTCAATTTAGGAATCTCATGTTTGTTCTCTAGTACTTCTAACGCTCTCAGGCTGCTGCTTCTAAATTCTATTATAGGAATTCTGGCATGCTGTGCTATTAGTGATACTTCTTCTGGTTTGGTGTTCTTTATTATGCAAGAGGTGATATTTAGTTGCTTATGTGGTCCCCTTGTTTCACTTCCTTAGGGTGTTTTCACTGATTTGTTATACTGACCTATACCAGAAGGCATTATCTTGCATAAAGACACAACTTACAACTCTTGTTCAAAGTTCTACACTATAAGTTATCTCATCGTCGGTGCTCAATGGAAGATGTGTGCAAACAGCATTTAGTGATATTTAGGACTGTAATATGCTTTTTTTTTAGCAATTTTACATACTGATATCCTTCATATTTTTGTCCAAACCTAACCCATTCCTGCATTGCCCTGACAACATGAGCCATGTCATATAATATTTCAGAGCTATTCAAAGTTCCTGCGCGGTTATAAATCTTTGGACTCTATATGATCCCTGAACACAATGAACAGTACAGCCGCAATAATTGCTGGCAAAAGGGTGCATAAGACTTTCACTGCCCAAGGCCACTTCGTGGTGTTCCTTACTGAGGTCTGAGACATCATGTACAGCAGAGCACACCAGTACTTGCACACACAGTCTGTTTGCAATTTTATCTCACTGTTGTTTGCAAATGAGTAGGCTGTCAAGACCTTATGTTGTAGCCTGTTTTGTGGTTAAATGAGCAGGCAGCTCTTCATTGAAAATGTCAATCTGTTGTTGCTGGTCCAGTTGAACCGTACACCCAGGAGGCCTGGAACGGCCTGCAGTACCTGGCGATGAAGACACTGCATTTCTCCATTAGTTACTTGTATTAATGTGGTAGCAGGCAATCAATCATAGAAAGAGAAAATAAGAAAGAGAAATAAACATATTTCTCCTTGTTACGCCACTCAGTTATATGCGTACCAACTGCATGCAATACCATGTTATTAAGTGGAAAATGCCTGTTTGTATTGTTTTTGTGCAGGAAGGTATCCGTTCCTGCACAAGAACAACGCTGCCCATAACGCAGGCACCCATGCAGCATGGCGCAAGGGTGCCTGTATTGGCGCTAGGCAGCCACAAGTGTGCCAACACTGCAAGAGAACTGAAGAGCGCCATATCTTTATAAGTATGGTGCTGTTCAGCTCTCACTCATTCACAAAACACAGTACAACAACCAGTGCTTTGAATGGAAAAAAATAAGTAAAAGTACTCACTAAAATGAGCTAGAGGTGTAAGGAGGGGGTGGGGCTAGGGGCGGGGCTAAGGGCAAGACATGATGAAACTTAACAACTGCTATATTAGTTGCAGCACACAACAAAACACATGAGAAATGTGTTTATATAAACAAAGCAGGTTAACTCATTACAAAAAATGAAAAAGAAATGAGATAATATGTTAACATGTATTTTTTTTTGCAATAGATAGCCAGTGAGCCTACCTTTTTCATGAGTACCGGTACTCTCAACGGCAGTAGAAAAGTGCCGGTACTCAGAGTGATAATTCTAAGAAGTGCCGGTACTCAGTACCGGTGAGTACCGGCCCATTGAAAGCACTGACAACAACCTGACTTATTATGCCCCTCACTGTGTGACTTCTTAGTAAATCTGCCCCATAATGTCCGACACAGTCAATGTTGCAGTTGCACTCAGTGTAATAGCCACCACAAGTTGTATTTCAGAGGTGATCTTCTTGCAGAGTTACTAGTACCTGTGAAATGTATTTTGTTGCCACACACAATTTCACCATCTAAACTGACCATCTATTATAGATTCCCTGTGTTTTATCCTTCACATATTGCTAGCTTGACATTCTGAAATATTTCTCTTGATTTTAAAAATTCAAATGACCTTCTCCTTATTCTATAGACATATATTTTACTTTAAAAAATGTAAAGGTAATGGTCTCCTTGGGTTGTGTGCCCTTACACAACTCTTTTCTAATATAATGAAGTAAACTACTCCTTTTCACAGATTCATTTTACTACGTTTTTAACTTGCTTTCCCCCCAGAAAACCATATAGTTTTGGTTGACTCAGCTTAAGAGAGATGCTGCACATCAAGCACTCAATGAGGCTGACGAAGATCTTGAGTTGATTGACGCCAGTTGATATTGATGCTGGTATTTATGCAATTTGCAGCAAAGCTCCACACGTATTTTTGAAAAAGTTGCTGCTCGATATTGCACATTTGAATTTTTTACCAAGTCACACTTGCAGTAGGCTGTAAGATCTGTAGAGAGGGCTCAGTGCCAAGGGTTTTTATTAAGTCTCAGTGCATATGAGTGAGGGTGTTTCACAGAATATGCAATCATTAGTTTTGTGGGAAAAGAGATATCAGAGGCTTTCTCCACATAGCCATCTGCTTCTAGGATTTTGAAGCATGGTGTGATTTAGCTTCAGTGTTATGCTGATTTTTACATCATTTCAATAGAGCTCAGGCAGGATTCATTTCTGGAAATAGCACTGAGTCAATTCTGGGTGTTCTTTAGAATGAGCTATATGTCACAGAGGCTATGCATACAATACACAATTGTTAGAATGCCTAAGGCCTTCCTCTGAAGTACACCCTAGGCCATAGTGGCCATCTAACTGTGGAAGAAGCTGAACTTTCTAAAGCTTTATCCAATTGATATAGAAATATTTTTGGTTGAAAATCAATATATATTTTGTCAGCCCCCTATTTAATAGAACTGGGGAATGCATAACCAATTGTGGTTTGACTTTGATCTAACCATTCTCCCCCAAGTAAACAGTAACGAAGTCCATTTTAGATCTGACTACAGCCACATTTAATCATCTACAAGCCTTCATGTTATCAATTCTTTTAAAAAGTAGAATATGAAGTAGTACATAAATAAAGTGTGATTTGAGTCAGCCCCCCTTTAGCCGATATGGTTCATGAGTTCCATGGTTTACCAGTACTTAAATACTGACATCATCCGACCTTAGCATTTTGAGATTGGTTACATAGTTCTGATTCTGTAACAATTATTTTTTGGTGAATGAGGAATAAAGCATATGTTCGTTGTTTTATTTAGTTTGCTGACACAACAACATTGTAACTGCTGATTTATGCCTATTTTATTTATGAAGTGCACCCAGTTTGGATGTCTTTCCCTGGAGTGAAGACGCAGTGCTATTCACTAATCATCTTTGCACACTCATTTAATTCATTATGCTATCAAGCTAACATCTTATTGGATTTACATGTTTTTGTTCACAGAATAAAGACGTACTCCCGCATACGTCTTTTTAAAAGATGCAACAGAAATACTGACCCTTTGTTATTGTAGCTATTATGCTACATGTTTCTATGTAAGCCCTTTGAATTCACATTTTATAGTGTAAACGTCATCCACTGACTCCTTTTTTTTATAACACTCGTCTTCAATGGTAGAGCTTGGCTCTGCTAATGCAGTTGGTTCAGCAAAGGGACTCTAGTCACATTTTCCATATTGTTGTAACCACCCATGATAATCGTTTCATTATGAGTTTTATAGGCTGGGAGCAACTCACACAAAGCCATCCAACTATTACCAAACACTATCCCTAATAAAAACTCAGACTTTTACTGTTTGTCAGTGTTTTTGTTCCCCTACTCAATTTCTGTAGTTTCTTTCATGACCTTGTAGGAATCACACCTGGATTACTTATATGAACCTATCTCAGTGCATTACATGAAAACTGCAGCATCTTCAGCTAGGATGCTCACTGAGGCCTTACTGTGGGAACATGTTTCGACATTTCTGACTTCTCTCTACTGGATCACTATTTTTAAGATATGTAAAGCCCCGCGTGCAGTCCGCAAACCTTTCTATCAGAGACCTCGACTTGCTCATAAGTCATTTCCAGTTCAAAAACCTCGAGAAAAGGCTGCCGATCGCACAACGGTGCGAATTGCAAAAATCAGCCGTTTGCGATCGCAAAATCAGCTCTTGGGATGCATGACGGGAGAAGGCCCTCGCAGTTTGAGAATTCGCAAATATTTGCGAATTCTCAAATTGCAATTGCATTTAAGGAATCACATTTTGCGATTCCTTACATGCAATGCATGAAAGTTTAAAAAATAGCGATTTTGCAATTAGAGGGAGCAAATTACCATGAGGTTGAACCTCATGGTAATTTGCGAAAACTTTGAAAAATGCACTTTTGTGCATTTTTCAAAGTTTCATGTTGTGCACACACATGCCCTTAGGGCATGTGTGTGCACAACATATGTGCACAGAATGATTTCAAGGGTGCAACAGGGTGTCCTTTTGACACCCCTGCACCCTTGAAATCGCATTCTCAATTTGCGATTCGCTAATTGCTAATCGCAAATTGAGAATGTCTTCCCATTCATTCCTATGGGCCTTTAGGCCCATAGGAATGAATGAGGAGGTATTCCTTAATTGCGTCTTGCAATTTGCGAGTCGCAATTAAGGAATGTTTAGAAATCGCAACATTTTCAGCGATTTCTTTATACAGAGGCTTTTGCAATTTCTTAATTGCGATTTCTTAAAAATCGCAATTAAGAAATCGCAAAAGCCAACAATGATGCATGTGCCTGTTGGTGTCTTACAAATCGCACTTGGATAAATACCAAGAAACTTAAGGGGATATTTATAATCTATGATTAAGTCATGCAGAGTAGCAAGCCACCTTTCTGCGCTGTGCTGCGTGACAGGGAAAGCGCAGGAATGTGACGTATTTACATAATTATGATGCATTCCTGTCTTTTCCCAGCACTGGCGTGCAATGTGCTGTCTAGTGCCAATGCAGGCACTCTTGCACCCTGGTGCGTTGTAAGGCATACCCTGTCTGCACAAAAACAATCCCTTTAGGCATTTTCCTCTTTCAGTATTGCAGAGTGTGGGCGAAGCCTCCGACTTCTGATATGAACTAACTCTTATAGTCATGATGGTCAGTGGTTTTATTGACAGCTGCTACACAGACATTTTTCAGGCATGCATACAGTGTGTATATTACACACCTTATATACATTTTCTGATGTAATTGGTGAAGTGAGGGAAGAAAGAAAACATGCACATTCTCCCATTTAACATCAGACAAGAAATTCTAATTAGTGAAGAAACTTTGCTTAAATATTGTTAAGTAAAAGGGAGACTAGTGTCCCTCTTTTACTGACAAAAATTGGCAAGGCCGGTAGGTCTGACTTATAAATTACGAGGTAACCCAGACCTACAGGCCAGGCTTGTCTACTGCCAATATCTATTGTCAATTGAAAAGCATGTACAATGCATTTCCTTCCAAGTATATATTTGTTCTTTCTTTCTGAATCTTCAAATGTTACCTCAAATGAGAAAATACCATTTCATCACATTCATTTGGACTACGTTGTCACCACCAATTCTATCCCAGTTGTCTGTATGGAGGATCTTGCATGAGTGTTAACTGTCTAACAAGCATTGGGAAAGCTAATGGGTGTGGCTTGCCTTGTGAATTACAAGTCTGACCTTTTGGCTTTGCCAATGTTTGTCAACAGGCATGTGAAATAGTAGAAGTTGCAACCCAACGTTACAATCACAGTTGAGATGGAGGGCATGTTGTTAGGATTCCAAGGTCTAGCGGCAAGGGAGAGAAGATCCTGGATTGCCACAGTACTCTGACAAAAACAATAGGACCATGATGCACTCAATGTTTTAAGTCATACTTTGTTGATGTTCCCAAAACGGATGTAGGACATTACAACGCATGCTTTTACCACTCATGCCTTTACATCGCAGTTTTTACAACGCATGCTGTTACAACGCATAGCGCTTAGGGGTGCTGGATAGTGAATAGTTTAATTTACTATTCCAACTCCAGTCCCGGTGGATAGTAGGGAAGGTGTTGGATAGTAAATTAAATCCATTCCCTATCGTAGAGCGCCCCCCAGCGCAATGCATTGTAATGACATGCGTTGTAATAGTTGCGTCGTAAAGGCACTGCGTGGTAAAAGTTGCGTTGTAAAGGATGTTTCCCTCCCAAAACAATAAATTGTTGGTACTGGATCAAGGTGTTTTTTTTTTCAGAGTTTAAGGGCAAGACTGCTAAAATGGCCTGCAGCAGCAATGTAGAGGAGCTGCCAGACAACCATCTTAGCATCTCAGTGTCAGGTCTAGTATTTCAACAAGTGCTTGGCGTTATTGAGGGGTGAGATTGCAATAGATCATGATCCTGCTAGCAAATAATGTGCTAGGACTATCTTTATGCTCAATTACAGAGTTCCCCACAACTGTGCTAAGAGTGTTTGGGTACAAATGTCTCCTTTTTCAGACAGCCATAAGAAACTACATAAGGGAGAGCCAGTACTTCCTTTGTGCAGTGTCATAATGTCAAAGGCAGCAGCCATATTCATAAGATGGTTGAGTTTCTGTACCTGCAAGCATAGCAATGTCTTTGCGCTAAAGTTGCATGCAATTTTGCATTCTGTTAGCTCACTTGTCACACATTGATTGTTGCTCACCAAGGAATCTTGGTAACTCTGATAATCAGCCCGGTGAAGCATTTCAGAAATGAACCATTAGCCCATTCATATTTGTATAAAATGATTCAGAGTGGAGCAGGCGTCCCCCTGCTCTGAACTCATTGGGTGAAGATGCTTTCTTCTCTGTGTCACCTGCTGCACAAGTATGGTTTGGTATCAGGCCCAAGCAATTCACCCAGAGTAACAGGACATCCCAGCAGCACCTTCAGAAGTTGCCAAGCCGGGTCATCAAGGTTGCATTAATGAGCATGATCAGTTATGCTGTCTAAGTGTGGGGAAAGACATCTTAGACTCAGATCCCAGAACTGAAATGGTGGGCCAAATAGAAACTAAAGCATCCGATGCCCTGAAGCAACGATTTGAGAATTTGGATTTTTCTAGACTGTTGGCTGATCCCAAACTGGATCACTGACTCCAAAACTATTTGCTCAAGTCTCTTTACTGCCAGTGTATCGTGTGGTTCGGTTACGCTAATAGAAGAGCTTTAGAGAGGCCTGAAAGGTCAATGTTTCTACTATTCAATTCCTGACAAAACACTGCCAATTTGAAGGTTGTAACGTTGTCGTTTGCCAGTGGTAAAAGAGAACTCTTTACTGACTAGTTTATCCTGGCCGACTTTTGTCACCTATGGAAAGGTCTCTCCCTCTACCTTGAAAGACAGGAAGGTCAAATGACAGGGAAGTTGTCATCTTCTGTGCTGAATTTTTCTTCAGCATTACCAACCACTACGCCTGCACCATTTAGTAATTTCTAAACTTTTAATCTTACTTGGTACACCACAATTAGAAGGGTGAGGTCCATTCACCTTTGCTAGGAGAAATGAACCAACAGCCTAATCTTCTTTCAGCTATGACATTCAGAGACCTATATTCCAGTGTAGCTGTTTCAGGAGCTGTGATTGGATACTATCAAGGGAGACAGATAATGTTTGAAAGGCCCTACAACTGCAGTATCATGCTTCCCAGCAATTGTGTTCTCAATTGCCTGTTAAGGAAATCTGCTGCAGACAGGGAGATTCTTCGTCCTTACAGTCCTCTGGCAGTCAAAAGAAAGTGCTTAGTATTCCATCAGTCATTAGTACGGAAATCTAGCTGTCGCTTTCAAGGCACAGGCAACGGTCAACAAGGACCATTTCAGACGTTCTACTTTCTGAGTCCCTCATCTCATTTATTAAGAGATGGCCCTCCATGTCTTGGGATAATGCACTTTTTCAGAGCTGGTTATTGCTGCAATTTATGATATCCCCCATATCTGATTATTTTTTAATTCTAGTGTGGATCTTGCCCTCTTGATGTAATTTGAATTGTCAATTTTAGAGTAGATAAGAATACTAGTGACAAACTCCAGATCTGTGTAGCTAAGCCAGATGTTTTCTGGGTTTCATGAGGCTACAGAAACAAACCTTGATTATTGTATTTATTTGGCTCAAAGTGATTAAGTGTTGCTCAGAAGGGCATTGACTTTTGACCTGGTGCTAAACAATGGAAATTCCAGCCTAATGTTTGGAATTGCTGAATGGCAATTAACTCTGATGAGCCTGGCTTGGGTTACTTGTATATACCAACGAAATGTTTTTTTAAAAAACAGAATAGACATGTTACTTTTATTTATCCTGTAGATATTAAAAGACCGATAGATTTAATCCTTTTGTCTTTTTATGCAATATATTAAGAATAGAGACTGTGTGATCAGGTAGTGGAGTTAAAATAACAATTGATATATTAGTACAATACAAATTAATTCTCATATAGGCGAATTGTGTAAATGAATCGGTTTGATCACAAATTTGAAATACAAATGCATGAATTTATGTCAAGTTAGAAATCTGTTATACATCTTCGAATTGTTTAGCTTTTTTCTGCTGTTGTCTCTCTTTTTTGTCGTGACGTACACTTGAAACAGATTGACCCTCATTCCACGCTGTGTACATTTAAATTAGCATGCCAGTAAATAATTTAGTTATTTTATCTCATAAACCCGTTTACCAAATCGACTGCACCCACCAGAGCTCACTGAAGCCTCCTAATTGTTGCTTTAACATAGGTATAAATCCATAAGTCCCCATGCCACCGTCTTCTAAATAATTACTGTTCTGCTGAATGCGCTGTATAAAGTTTACATGGGAGATTCCACGCGCCCCGGCTCTTGTTTAGAACAGCCAGAACTACCAGGAAGATGTTGACATATGGCTGCGCTGTTTTAGTGCACAAGACATACTACACGGCCCATCATAAACAGGAGCATAAAGAGAGCTCTGTGTGAGCCGCTGGGACCCTCCCTGCTGGCAGCTGACATCCATCTTCAGCCTGTGGCGCTGATGCGGACAGTCATGCAAGCCGTTATCCCTGTTGCCACAACTACCTGCTTCACAAATACTTGCAGATGCCAGAACTTGATGTCACTTTTCAGCAGGATGGTTTCAAAGCGGACATCTTCTATGGGCCGCATGTCTGTAGTATCATGTACATCCCATTGGCTGAAATTGACGTGTAGAGGCAGAAATGTTTTATTATGTCTTTGTAGTACTTCTGTTCTGGCTTTAGAAAAGTCAAAATAAGACGCAAAGCCAAGCAATAACTTCAAGCAAACAACATATGCCAGTAAAAGGCATGCATCACGCCAAGCCAAATCCTTGTGATGTATAAGACGTCATCTCTGCCACACACAGAGGTTCGCACGTCTTGTCGAGCAAGCAAAGCACAAAAGGCCAACGTGGCCAGCTTTGCTTCAATGCTCAGGCACACTGAAACGTATCATTGCCTCGTTAGGGGGCAGTGACCGTCAACAAAGAGTACTGCGAGTTTCTTTTTTCTCTACTGTATGGGGTCATGGGGTCATGCCCCTAGATACTGATAAGAACTGCACTTTTTGCCTAAATGCTGAAAATGTTTCCTGAGTTGGAACACCTTTTCCTACAACCCCTTCCCTTCAATTTTACAGATGTTCCCTCCTCATCCCTATCCGGGACAGGAATTTACTCCTACCCTTGAATGGAGTAAATGTTAATGAGTACATACAGAAATAAAGGCTGCCTTGCCGCTGTTCTTTTCATCTCTGTGAATCTCAGCACAACAGTTTAATACCTCTTTCACTTTCATCTTTGTGCACTGCACTGGTACCGCTTATTGTTTTAACTTCCCAAATACCACTTACATTGTGACATCACCTTCTTTTTTGCCTTCATGATTATAGAGGCATAACCAGTGTGGGACCTCTGGAACGCTCTAGGGCCTGGACACCTTCGGAATGCCACCTTATATCAGGTGATGTAAAACCCCAGGACTATTCTCTGGAGGGATTTATGCCTTTAAGTCCCATGTGATAGCTTATTCCACTTCCTTTAGTTTCAAGGTCTCTCTTGAGTAGATGATGTTTGGAGAAAAAAATCAAAGTTCCTCTTTCTGGCTTCAAACTCGAGTACTTCTTCTGAAACATCTGTTTTGATTCTTGATCAGTATACCATAAATGAATTCCCCTTGGCCAGGTGACTAGTTATCATTAGTCATGGACATGGGGAGAGTGTTCTAGGCTTGTCTTTTGTGGTGACAATGGAATGTAGCCAAGGCCCAGTTTAACACTGTCTTGTGTGCCAGCCATTTCCTTGCAATGTGCTGGATACATTAATCTGTGCAGTGTAATGAATCCATGTGCGATGAGCCTAAGATGCCCAGCATCATTAATATTCAAGAGGACGGATTTAGCGTGCTAATCATGAACAGCTTAAAAGTGAAAGAATAGAGGTGTGCATTGCAATCTCAAGCTCACATTCCCGCCATGTTGCTCTCCTTATTTCTTTGATGTCTTACCTTTATTAAGTGTTGCTTTCAGGCAGGAGCGGCTTGTGCAGGTAAGAGCGGTGAGGCCAGGTTGAGGGGGGATTCGACAGACAACCACGAGGGAGAATTAAATAAATAATTAATTTTCCCTCATCGTCGGTCAAAATCCACTCCCCTGCATGACTTCACAGCACCAAAGCTCTTACCTGCACAAGCCACTCCTGCCTGAAAGCCACACCTAATAAAGCTAAAACGTCAAAGAAATAAGGAGGGTAACATAGCTGGAATGTGAGCTTGAGATTGCAATGCAAACCTCTAGCCACAGCTCTTACCCGCATGGGCCGCGCCTGCTTTCAGTGTGAGTTCAGGGAAGTTCCTATGGTGGCCCGTATGCCTCTACCATTGTAGTAATTTGTTTTTTCATGTCTTGTATATCAAAGCATAGTCCCCTCTTTCTTGACCCCGTAACGTGTGGTGGGCATGTCTTAGCAGGGTGTTCATGTAGCAATGTTTATGTCATCTCTGAGTATCTGGAAAGTAATCCAAATTCAACTGCCAAAAAACAGAACAGATTTTGATCTTTGTCATTAACCCTGAATTACTAATATGGGCTTTGATTGCATATAAAAGTCCGACAAAAAGAATAATTTAATGTTCAGTGTACTTATAAAACATAGGAAAATTCTCTCAAATTGTAACTGTTACATTTTATTAGATTGTATTTTACTTTTGATTAGTATATTTTATTTTATCCGCACATGAAGAAAAACCATGGCAATGCTGTCTCGATCTATTTTTTATTTCCAAAATAGTCTTCTCTGGTTGGAAACCCACCTTTTTGAACAATGTGTAAAAAAAAAAAAAATCGTTTTTTTTCATTAACAAATGAAACACACAAAAGTATCTCTACCCCCGAATTGCTCTACCATCAGCAACAGCTGCACACCTATCATCACACTCGACCTTTGCGAACAAGGATTGCACCTTCACTGTCACTCTGTACCTCCAGTTCCCTAAAACATCCAAACACCTTAACTCCAAACTTCTGTGCATGATCAACGCATACAATTCAGTAAGTAGCCCGGCATGGCTGTGACTATCCTTAGACTCTCCCTACCACCAATTTTCAGTTCTGATTGCGGTTGATTTACCAAAATCTTTATCATTCACTAAAATGTCACGTTGTTTGCTTAAAAAAGGTTGGTTAGCACCCATGTGCATTCTAAGGACTATGGGTAGGGCGACCCATCCCAAGCATATATATGTAGATAAACATAAGAATGTGAATACCTCTGTCTTAATTTTACTGTCACACATATTCATTTAATATTTGGACTTGAAATATGTAGTCACATAATACGTTGCATATTCGACATACATTTTACAAAGTTTGCCAGGCATGTTTCTTTGGTGTATCATGGATGAGGCTGATATTATTTCTAATATAATATGTGACTGCGCATTTCAAGTCTGAATCTTAAATATGCGTGCAAAAGTGACTATAAAGTGAAGACCAAGGTGTTAGAATTCATGGGCTCGATTCACAGAACTGACTTAAGACAAAATCCTAAACTTACTACCATTTTGGTATTCACAGAAGACACTGGCTCATTTTGGTATTCACAGAAGTTAGGAGTCCTAACTTTAGGACTCCTAAATGCCTTCTGTGAATATTGAAAGTCTTAAAGTTAGGATTTTTCTCAGTTTAGGAGTAGTAAAGTTAGGACTCCTAACTTTAGGACTCCTAAATGCCTTCTGTGAATACCGAAAGTCTTAAAGTTAGGATTTTTCTCAGTTTAGGAGTCCTAACTTTACTTCTCCTAAGCTGAGAAAAATCCTAACTTGAAGACTTTCAATTCTATTGACCCAAATCACAAAAGTTAAGTAAAAATATTGGGGAATTACTGATAAATTTGAAAGAAATTTCGAACTGTTATATAATTTTCAAGGAATTTTTTGCGTACACATGGATCACTAAAAAAAATCACGGTTTTCTGGAAGAACTCACATGTGTGATTCTTGTGCATATGGAATTTCCCCTTGAGGAAGATTCTCGACATGGGAATGCAACAGATATGTACATTTGCATATGTATCTGTTTTTCTTTTACAGTTTGTCCAAGCGCAAATATTGATTCCTATGAAGAAACTAAATTAAATTTGGGAGACATTTCCAGTTGTGGAAGCAATTTCTTCTGCTCTTTAACAGAGCAAATTTACATGCATTGCAAGTTGTAGGAAATTAACTGGAATGTAGAATGTGAATATTTACAAATATAAAGGTGAGTGACTAATTATTCATCTACGTTAGTAGGAACAGGCTCCTTGGAACTCCACAAACCTGCCTCTAACCCTAATTTTACAAATGTGGAAATTGCACTTTTTCTGGCAGAAGACTAGTACTAACCAAAATCCTTTTGCAGGTTACAATTATGATAACAAGCATTTGCAATGCAACAGGTCTCACATTAGTTAGAGTTAGAGAATTTGGCATTGTTTATATTTAGCTGGATATGTTTGCTGGTTTGTGTACTGTGTGTGTTAGGGAATGGCAGATTTGTATGTATCTGTGGAGTACAAAGTATGTGCATTATAGCGTTCCCATGCCAGATTTACATTGCCAGTGAGGCTAACAGTGGACATATACACAGAGACAAACATACAAAGAGACACATGCACCGATACACACATAGAGACAAACACACACAAGCGCACACAGAAAGACAGACACGCATATAGAAACATACACACAGAGACGCACAGACAGTCACGCACACATAGAGACTGACAAACGTATAGAGACGCACACACAGACAGAGACACACCTAGAAACAAAGATGCACACACAGAGAAGAGAAGTACCTACAGAGACAAAGGCACATATAGAAGCGCACACACAGAGATAGAGACGCACACACAGAAAAATACACGCAGATAGAGACACGCACACCGAGACAGCGATGTGCACCGAGAGACAGAAACACGGACATAGAGATGCACCACAGACACAGATACAGAAACGGCCACACAGCAAAAAACACACGCAGACATAGATATGCACACAAGACAGAGACATGCACGGAGACCCAGAAACGCGCACACAGAGACAGAGGCGTATACATAGAGACGCACACACAGAGACAGACACGCACACACAGACTGAGACACACAGAGATACACAGACACACAGATACAGACACACAGACATAGTTTGGTAGTTAAATGGGCTACGGCATCTGCTACAGGGGCTTGTGCTTAACCTTAAGTTAACAGTTGTTTTTAACTATATCCCCACCCTTTACTGATCTTGGTCCCACAGGTGCGGATATGTTGCCCCTCTGTGTTTAAATACAGTACAAGGCAATGAAATATAGTTAATTGCTGTGGTGTTTATGTTTGGGCGATTTGTTCTGAAGTTATTGCACATTTTGCGAAGTGCTTCAAAAGGTGTCTTTCAGTTGGGCAGTATCAGCGATACTCCAGATGAAACAAGTACTGACGGTTTAAAGCCACCGCCTCATTTATAGCTTCAATGGGACAGATAGTGCCATATATTCTGGGGAGTAAGTGTCGGGAGATGTGGAGCGCCTACCCGACTTCAATGCAGGGAAAGGGGGCTGGCATTTCTAAGGAGCACAGCAATGTTATTGATAAGGCAAGCACTGCCAGCGGTTGAGCTCACAGCAGGTACATACACTGCGACTTCTCCATTGAAAGCACTGGAGAAAGGGACCGGGAGACAGAGAAGCCTTCAGGGGCAGAGAGCTCCTCCCCTGCAGCTGGAACGTCCGGGGAGGTCGGGCGGGCGGGCAGAGGGGAGTGAAGCAACAGGGTGTCACGTGGCCCGTAAGAAATGCAAACAATGCCGTGCCTCTTCCAGCTTCTTTCTGTAGAGTAGTGTGGAGCTAAAGTTATAACAAGTAACACCAGAAATTCCATTTTGACGCAGCAACTGAATCCCCCAGTCATACTAAACGTACATTCATTTATACAAGAATATATTCCTCGTAAATAAAGTGGAACCTATATGACTTGTTTGAACAAAGTTTTAGATGATGTGCTGACCCTTTGTAAACAAAAACTGTGAAATTCACAACATAGCTTCAAAAACAGACAAAGAAAATCTGTCAATTCAGATTTTTTGCGGAGGTTATGCATTTAAAAACATAGGAAATCACATGCTTACAAACAAACCTGAAGCCCAAACTCATTCAACTCCTTCCACTACAGCTACTAAAACAGAGTGCTGCAATTTGAATAAGTGGCACCAAATACTTGAGAAGACGAATTTGAAAGTCCTCAAAAATCATTGTGCAATTTTTGACAGGGCCATTCTCAAAGTCAAAACCATCTGCAGGCAAAAAAAAAGCATTGTGGCTCAAAACAACACAAAGGAACTTTTTTCAATTCTGTTTAATATGCTATCGAACATCTGGCCCTCCTTTTTTTTTTTTTTAACTTGACGCCATGTTGCACAGCAGCTCTTAAAGAAAAAAGATTGACAAATCCAATAGATGCCAAAGCTTGTTTCCATGACTTTTAGCTGTGCTGCTGTACAACAGGGCTACAAAACATTGCCAAAGTCACCTGCTCCGGTGAGCGGGACCTATTGGCTTTGCCAATGCTTGTTTGAATTAGTTTTAGCTGGGCTGATGTACATTACGGCTACAAAGCATTGCCACAGCGTGTAACTAGTACAGGCGAGAATTTTTGCCTTTGCCAATGCTTGTTTGCCGTTGTGTATATACCGGGAAAGAGGAGGCGTGTCTGATCTATATGGGGCGAGCGGGCCGAAGTCGCGGCCTTCAGGAGGCCCATCTGTGCCCCAGATGTCCCGAGACTGACGGGAAGGGTGAAAGGTTATTACAATGCCGGGAGCTGATGGAACAGCGGCTCCTTCTATGCTGCATCTTGTCCTGGGCCTGCCACACTCCACGACAGGAATGGCAGATGCCTTTCCCCATAAAACCCCTCCATGTAAATTCTTGTCAGCTTTGTGTTTTTCAAGCCTTGGCGGGTAAATTGTGACATGACAGTTTACTCGAAAGCTTTATAGGTTTTCAAACTTCAGAAGCGCAGCGCCCTTTGGAGTGCCAGCAGCAGCTTTATATGTCCAAGTCTTCAGACGTCCATGTGGGATGCAGTGGAGAGGAGAGGGCATGCTGCTGCCGAGTGTCACTCTGCCACTCTCTCAACATTGTGTGGTCATGAAAGGCCCCCTCGCTGCAGTGTTACTGCTCAATTTCGCTATTATTTCACGAGACCGCTGAAACGCACTATTCTCGCAAACGGATTCACATCAAGGTCTTTGAGTCATCTGGAACCGCGTTGTCACGTCCCATGCATGCATTTACCAGCATGCTGCATTCTGGGAGTTGTAGTTCACCTCAGTTTACTCCCATTTGGGTTAGATTTCCGGACTACAAGGGCTTTCATAAGGAAAATAAAATGACTGGAGTAAGGTGCCCCTGAAGACATCACGCCATTTAGCAACCTCAACATGCATGTGTGAAAAAGAAGTTAGATTTGTGATTACAGATGTCAGACTCTGATTCTCAGTACGAAGATATGTGCATTTCACGGAGGCAGATGGCAAGACTGATGAACGCTCTGCCCGGTGGTGGGTTTTTTCGCAGGTGATCAGGTGCTCTCATGCAATGGGAGTTATTTGGAGGTTTAGCACATACATGGTGCTGAACACCAACAACGCGGTAACTCAGTACTGTCTGTATATTCCCAAGCATTGACTTGCCTTTTTCAACACTTAATTCAATACTAAACATACAGCGGATTCACGAAGACGTAAACAGCGCACTTAATTCACTACTAAACATACACCTGGTTAAAAAATATGTAAACAGCGCGTTGACAAAAGGAAATAGCCCCAATAATTTTTTTCTCAAGGGATGTTAGGGAAGGCACGTTGGAGTCCGCAGGTTAAAACTGAAAGCGATCGACGGACACAGTATAAACGAGCAAGCATCAAATACCGCAGTCCCTGTTAGAGGGGTAGAACATGACCAGGAAGCTGAACCATATGACTCGATGGGCCCGAAAGGCAGAAACACATCTGTAGTTGTGTAACATCTTAGCGTTAAACAAAGATGTATGTACAAGAATGCTACTTTTACATTATAAAGTTTTCAGAGTTTTACTTTCGGTCCTGGAGTCCCAAAAAATAAAAAGCCTGGGGTCGCAAGAAATAAAGATACCAATTTCGCTGGCTGTCCTCCCCACGATCCAATCTCCCTGAAAGTCGTGGGAAAAATAGTTATCTGTGGGTGGCAGGGTGATGCTCCTGGGGCCTTATGGGCTGCTGCAAGCTATCTTTAAAGAGAATCCCCAATATTGGGTCATGCAGCTGTCCTCATTGTATAACCACGTCGCTCTCAACCATGTTATACCTGATAGTTGGCGGGTGTCAATTATAGCCCCTATCTACAAAGGAGGGAATAAATATGCACCTTCAAATTACTAGCTAATCGCCTTCCTAGATGGGGAGACAAAATATGTTGCCACGCCCTTAATTACTGGCCAACTTAACAGCTTGGGCCAAGGCTGCCTCACTGATTATGTTATATCAAACTGGGATCATCAAGAACACAAGCACAAAACCAAAATTCTAATGCTCACTCTACTAATACATCAAGCCAGACGCCGTTCTGTGAATTTACAATTATGCTTTGTGGACTTCCGCTCCGCTTTTGATGCAATCCAGCATAACATCTGCTCAGCTGTATTCAACTACTCTACACTAACACTTGTTCTAGGTTGGGACAAGGTGCATCCGGTTCAAGGAAAATCTTCATAAATAACAGCCTCAAACAAGGATGCGTCTCAGCACCATACTTTTTCAATCTGAACCTGGCACAGCTGTTTTCATTACTCAACAATGTCAACTCGCATCCTCCAAACTTGAAAATTTTAGGCCCTATCACATACTGTACGCTGACGATGCTGTCTTGTTCAATCACTCAACAGGTATATATGCAGAAAAACATGGGCTCAAAGTCAATCTCAGTAACTCAAAGACCATGCAAGTTAACAGAGGAAGATTTTCACATCATGCTTGGACAGCTCAGCCTCTGAGCATGTCACAGAATACAAGCACTTGGCGTGATCTTTGATTCAAGTGGAACTTACAACAAACAGTGCAGCTCGATAAAAAGGAAAAACAATTCCCTTACAAATGTTTTCTGCTCCTTAAGGAACTCTTTAAAAGTTCTGTCACTCCAACCGCTCCCACATGTGATGGCGGCCAAACATGTCCTTCCATGACATATGGTGCGGAGGCCCTCGAAGGGAAAGCTGATTAAAAAATAGACAAAGCCATAATTGGCACTTATGGCGAGTATTTAATCTCCCACATCATGCCTCTCCAGCTCAATTACGCCTGTAGTTAGGCCTTTGGTGACAGAATGTAAACAGCCTCGGTGCATTCTTAAAAACCTGCTACAAGTTGAATAAAAACCTGCTACTAGTTGAAAAAGGAGCCTACTTCCACACTCAGCTGAATCATGTGGAAAGCCATCTCTGACCCAGGAAACATCCAGGCACATGACTATTTAGATCAAGCATTAACAACTCTTCAGGCAGCGACTCTTTGGACCTTAACTCTTACCCAGCCAACCTTCAACAGAGCCATGAACTCAATAGAGAAGACGCTCTCCTCTCTTGACAACAAAGCGCTTCTAACAAAAAGGTCACATGCCTGAATCCGAAAGCCCAAACTGTAGATTGGGGAACTGTTAGTCTAAAGGCAAAATTGGGACTGTTGAATTATCGATAAGGCAGCTTCTTCACACGCTGCATGCAATCTCCCGGCCTGGAGAAGGAATGCCAGCGAGACCGCTTGCCGACTCTGCCACTACCCAATGATAAATATTTGCCATATCTGCACTTGTCCCGTCCGGGAATAGAGGGTTCTTGAAACAGAACTTCATAACAACCGTAACCCGCACATGTAGGAAGGTCATTATATCCTGACTTCAAGAAGATCTAATGCTCTGGGAAATTCCTAAAATGTATGATCCTTGCAGAATCAAAATTAACCTTGCTGGCATCACAGAATAGAGGTACCTGATAACTGTGCGATGACCCCGCTGGCACCGCAAAGCACGCAGGTCAAGTAACTGTTCACGTTTGCCGTATTCCGAGTGCATAACAGTTCTGGGCCATTTATGAGGGTGGTTCTGTTTTCTCTTCTTTGTTCATGCCTTTCCTCGCCAACTAGCAATGTTCATTATTCAACAAACTACCTGTAGTCACGGTCCAACAGCTCTCGTGTGTTTAACTTCTGATTTTATAACATGCATGATGCACTTTTGGTCGTCTCTGAGCCCTATTTAATGATCAGCTGTCCTGTCCTTGCCCTTTGCCCAGCCATATTTCTGCTCATTTTAAAATATGCACCCAGACTCACTCAGGTATTCGGCCCCAACAAAAAAGAACGAGGTGCAACGTGGTGTGAGGTGAATAACTTCTGGTTGGGGAGTGGGGGGTTAATACCTCGCTGTGGAAATGGAAACGAGTGGAGAGAAAAATAAATTCCAAGAAGCAATAAGCACTTCAGCTTTCCCGCCGGGTTTTGTAAACGGACGCTTAAATTGAGCACCGGTTTGCGTGATCAAGATGAAATAATCTCATGGTATTCAAACAATGCAGCGGGGGCCTTTAATCTGCCGAACACTGGAAATCTGTATTGGAGGCTGCTTCTCCTTCTCCCTCACCATCAGGAACCCGAACCAACCTAAAAACAAGCAGCAGTTAAACTGAAAGCGATCGCTTTCGCGATCGCTATTGTAAAAAGTCCGTGAGTGGTGCTCGCGCCACTGCGAGCATATGTCTTCAATTATCGCAGCCGTGTCTGGCCGCGATAATTGAAGACATATGGGCTTTGTTGTGCGTAACAGACACCAATAGGCCATAGGCGGAGCTACGCGACCGCCTATGGCCTATTGCGTGTTCTTTTAATAAACAGCACGCACGCAAAGCTCAATCAAAATGGACCTTGGAAATGCACATGCACGAGCTGTGTGGAATTTCAAGGTCCATTTTTAAATCCCATACAAAAGGTCTTTTCACTTCGCGAGCCCCAAAAACGGACTCTTATGAATTAGTATAGGAAATATGCCCCTGGCAAAAAGATTTTTTGCCTACCTAAACTGACCGCATGTACCAAACAAATCCACCACTAATTCATCAGACATTTGTTGTTGGAAAGTGGTGGATTAAAGGTGGTCTGCACTTTAGGCTCAATGAAGTCATTCAGATAATTCTTCAGGTACAAACAAAAGGCAAACTATGGCTAAAAATAATTGAGTTGGTACAAGATACAATAGTTTTCCTAGTTGTTCCAGAGTTAATAGATGCTCTTTTTGGGAAATGTTATTAACAAGACCTGGCAAACTCAATAGTTGGGGTGAAATTTCTTTGTAACTTGATTAATGAAATCACACTCTCAATTGCATGCTTTAGCTTGCAGGCTAACCTTAAAAAAAGCAATTTCAGCTGTTCACAGAAAATAAATCTTATTTTTTATGACTTGCTTACTGACCTGTTGATGAAGAATGGAAAACACTTGATAGCAGTCGTTGGGCCACATGTATCAACATTTGTAATAGCAATTACCTAATTGTGATTTTCAGGAAATCACAATTAGGTAATCGTTGTTACAAATGTATGAAACACCAAGAGTTTCATTCAATAATTCCTAGGGGGTCAAAAATCGACCTACTTCATTAATATTAACCCATTTGCTTCTAGGCCTTTTACCCCCCTGTGCTAAGCCTTTTTTTTGGCTATTTGGGGTAGTTCACGCATCTTCCCCTGTAACATTTTGTCCACATAAGGTATCCACACCAATTTTGTGTCCTTTTCTTCTAACATCTTGAGGATTCTAAAGGTTTGTGGATTCCCCTGGAGGGGACCAAGAAATTGACCAAAATACAACACATTTTCTTTTTTTTGGTGAAAAATAGGAAAAAAGTGCTGCAGAAGAAAGCCTCAGATTTTTCTCTGCAAACGGTATTGTAGGAAGGTAGGGTCCTCCTGTATGGGTACCCCCACTTTTTGCCTGGTGTTAAGCTGTTATTGACTATGGATACTGCTAATCAGGACCACAGTCTCTCTGCTTTCCCCTTAAATTGTTATGTTCAGTACTCAGGTACATCCCAGATTGGATACTGGGGTACCCTTATCAGTCCCTAGTATATGGTACTAAGGTACCCATGGCTTAGGAACCTCAGAGGTCCCCCATGGTCTAAAGCATGTATTATGCCACCCATGGGAGACCATTCAAACTGTAACCACAGGCCTGGATTTGCAGCCTGTTTAAGCTGGTGCTAGCACCACGTACAAAAGTTGTAAATTTCCTATATCTAGGGTCACTCCACTTAAAACCTATAAGTTACCCCTATAGCAGGCCATTGCAATCCTGAAGGCCGGGTGCTTGGCTCCAAGTGCTAGGGTGCCCCTGCATGAGCAGGACACCCCTACAGCCTATGGAGTCCATTCTCCCGGGTTGTAAGTAAAGGAGCCATATAGAGGGGAACCACGTAATTACATGATGACCATCTCGAAATTGGCTGCAACAAATGTTATCATGTTTGGTATCAAACATGTTGGAATCATACTCCCACACCGTAAACGGTATGGGAGTATGATTCCAATGGAAGAGCCCCCCGTGAGGCTCTCAGTTCCCCTGGTACCAGTCTTCTAGACCCGGACAGCAGACCTTGGCAGTTGCCGACCAGAGACATGATTCTGCCCTCCTGCTGCTGAGCCAAGCTCGAGCAAGGGAAAGAAGAACAATAGGTATTTATTTATTTTATTTATTTATTTTAGAAACTTATTGAGCACACAAATACCCATGGGTGTCTTGCGCTGTGGATCATGCTAGCAGGAGAAAGAATGACTATTGATTAAAGAGTGTGACCACCTCCCAGACAGGATTTTGTGTATTGGGGCTGGGTGGATGCGCTTGCCAGCGCCACTAATCGGCATGAGGGGCATATTTGATGCCTCAGTGCATAGTCCAGCTTAAACCAGCTCTGGGAGCCATTGGCTCCAGCTCTGGAGCAAAACTGGACAACGGACATGGGAGTAACCTCCCTCCTGTCCAGACCCTCCCCTGGGAGGGTCCATTGAATTGTCCCAACACTTTCCTTAGGGTTCTTAAGGGCCTCCCTGGGTGTAGGTCCCTAGATTCATTGTGGGACAAGATTCAATTCAGACACCACTTTTTCTTCTACTGTCTGGGCACTCTCGACTTCGCTGGGCTTCATTTGGGCTCAACTTCATCTCCCTTCCAGTCTGCTGAATCGTCTGTGCCTGTGCACCATACAGAAACCTTCCCAGGCCTGTGGGCATCAAAGACACCTGAAGGAATCTCCCTTGAAGTGAAGGAGTCACTTCCCTGCATTCTCAGGCACCACAGCTAAGTTTACTGGTCTGCGGATCCTGAGCTCCACCAAACTTAAAAATGGTTCTACAACACAGGTGGTAGTTCTCCACAGTTCTTGAGGCCTACTCAGCCCTGTCACCAAGTTTGAGTGGGGCCAGTATCCCTCGTGGGAGCTGCAGGAACTGAATCCCTGTGCACTGCGTCGACTTGCCGTTGCAAAGCCTTGTTGGCTTCCTCCCACCAAGATCTTCGAGCTCCAAGTAGCCCCAACTTCAAGCACCTCCATTGACCAAAGTCTTTGTCCACATCGCATTGTTTGCACCGTGGCCTGCATCTTTGGGTGAGCTGATCGAGGTCCTCTTGCGCCTCTAGTTCCTCCAGCCTGTGGGTCTTGTTGAGGGTATTCTTTGCTTCTTTTTGGCTCCCCTGATTTCTTGGGGCCTGCCCTGACTCCCCTGCTTGTGCTGAGTCCCCTGGACATTGCTGGTCCGGACATTGCACCTTCTTCGACTTCAGCATTGGTTGCATTTGCCAAGGCTTGTTTGGTGCTCCCGCCGGCCACCGATCCTTCAGCACTTGACATCCAACTTGGGTCAGCTGGTGCATAGCTCCTGGTCTTCCTCAGAATTGCCTGGTCCTCACAGCTGCAGAGCCAAGGTCATTGTCAACTCTCCTGAAACTCCCGACATTGGTGGGCATTTGTCTTCCAGATCTCTTGGTCACTCCTGAATGACATAGACTCTGTCCCCTCTGCTTGCAGGTACCTCTCAACCAGAATTCACCTTCAGATTCCACCGGACACTTTCTCCTTCTTCAGCAGCAGCACTTTCCCTGAGTCTTCTGATACAAATAGTACCTCACTTGTATGGGTGAGCCTAGTGCCTGTGACAGGAAATGGCCCAAAACGTACTGTGAAGACATCAAAATTATCTATTACAAAACAACCTGGTTTAGAAAGGGGGGCACCTACGTTTTGGTCCCGGACTCGGCGGCCATCTAGAGAAACCTACCAAACCCACACATTTCAGAAAACTAGACATCCTGAGCAGTCCAGGGAGGTGTGGCTTACGTGGCTCCCCTAACGTTTTCCCACCCAGAATCTCCTGCAAACCTCAAATTTAGCTAAAAAAAATCACATTTTCCTTACATTTCTGTGTGAGATCACTGTGCCAACACAAATGTCCTACAACCCGAAAAAAATTATACCTCACATTTGTGGGTGAGCCGGGGGCCTAGGACTGGGAATGGCCTAAAAACATAGGGATTGAGGGGATAGCGCAGTGAGCTCTAAGCGCTATATTTTTTTATATGCGTTTTTAGGCTGACTCAGCATTAGACACCCACACAAGTGAGGTGTAGTTTTTATCGGGAAACCAAGGGGAATGCTGGGTGGTAAGAAATTTGTGCTGGAATGGTGATCCCAGGCAGAAATATAAGGAACATTTGATTTATTAGCTAAATTTGAGGTATGCAGGGGATTCTGGGTAGGAAAACATTGGGAGAGCCCATGGACTCCTCAGGGTATGTATTTGTCAGAAACTTCTGGGTTTGGTAGGTTTCCTTAGATTCCCACCAAGCCCGGAACCAAACACACAGGTGACTTCCTCAAAAAAAAAACTATTGTGATCTATAATTTTGAAGTCTCCACCGTACGTTTTGAACCATTTCCTTTCACGGGCACTACGCCTAACCAAACAAGTGAGGTACAATTTCTATCAGGAGACTTGGGGGAATGCTGGATGGGTGGAAGATTGTGGCTCCTAGCAGATTTTGAAACTTTTCCAGGAAAATGTATATCTTTTTACCAAGTTTGAGGTTTGCAAGGGATTCTGGGCAACCGAATCTGGTTAGAGCCACATAAGTCATCCCACCCTGGCTTCCTCTGGGTGTCTCGTTTGCAAAAATGTACAAGTTTGCTATTTTTCCTTTGGTGCTGGCAGAACTAGGGTCCAAGATCCATAGCTAGGCTCATTGCGAAAAAAGGGTCAATTTTCACTGTAAAAATGTGATGTGTCCATGTTGCGTCTGTCTGACGCACATCATTAGGTGGCTGCATTCAAAACTTCCTCAAGCTAAACACAGATAAAACGGAGGTGATGGAGTTCAGAAAGGGACTTCCACTCTGGAATAACCTCTAGTGGCGAGCTGAGGCAGGTCTTCTTCCTGACCAGGTTAATAAAGCTAGAAATGTAGTAGTTCTGTTTGAGGATAAGCTCAGTGTTTTCTGAACAGTTTAATCTTATTACATCCTCCTGTTTCTTTTTCCTAAAAATAGTGCAAAAGATCCTCCATTTCATTCCACAAGAATTGAAAAAAAAGGTGAGTGTCGCCCTGTACCTCTCCAGAATAGACTATTGCAATGTCCTTTTTTGGGGCATTGACAAACGTCTTCAATCAAAACTCCCGCCTATACAGAATGCCACAGCTCGACTGCTACTAAAGGCTCCCAAATTTCACCCCATATCCAACAGCATTAGGGACCTCCACTGGCTACCGGTCCATCAAAGGATTACATTTAAGGCACTCTGTTTGGTGCACAAAGCCCTGTTTGGGGGAGGTCTTTGTGACTTACAGAAACTCTTTTCTTGGTATGTTCCGCGGCGGGACCTAAGATCAGCAGATGACGTGCTGGTTCTTGTTCCAATGGATCCGACGGGCTAGGTGGGGTGGGAGTCATCTTTCCTATCAGACAGCGAAACTTTGGAATACATTGCTGGTTGCAATAAGACTACAATCAAATAGATCCTCTTTCAGAATGCTGCTCAAGACTTGGCTTTTTCCGCCCAAGTAAACAGCAATTATCTCCCTCGCCTTCTTAGATGAAGCACATGTCACACCCAGCACCAAGATGCCTCAGCAATCATTGCACTTTATTAATCTTTACTTTTTGGGCCGTTTCCTGTCACAGGCTGTTGTGTAGATCCTACAAATCTATACAGGATCACGACAATTAGACAACATAAACTAAGGAATTGGTGTCCAGACTGATTTCAGGCACCCCAAAGGTTATGTTAGTCTGTAGACCAGCTAGCCCACAGTGCCATTATGAGCCCCTCTTACCAAGGAGCGAATAGTTTCTGGCAAATATCGAACATGACAACCCTGACCCCTCAGGGATCGGAAGCAGTACAGTACTTTTCGCTCAGTCACTCGTGCTCACTTTGTCTCAGAGAGATACACAGAATAAACGGTGGTGACGTTTTCGATAAGTATTTATTGAACCAGCGTCATTCTAGTATAAAATACGGGTGTTGCAACAACCATTAGACATACACAGATATATACGGTTATGAGCACCAATAGAGTAAAGTAAAGGTAGAAGTTCACCATAGTGCTAAGACAATGAATATATGCAGGCATATATATACATAACAGTAAAAATGTGTACTCCTATGATGAAAAGCCAAACTAGATGTACCTAAATGTACCTAGCATGTGTAACCAGAAATCCCCGTAGGATAGAGCCAACCCCATTACCTGATGTGGGAGAGCGAAGGACCCCGTCTTGGTCTCGAGATGGACACCCTGCAAGGGATGTCAGACCACTGTGTGCTGGAGTATCTGCATGCAGGGACCTCAGTGTCTCGCGTCAGCTCATCAGCATTGAAGTCTTCCTCCTCTGGTTTGCCCAGTGAAGATGCACTGCTTATATACCGGAAAGGTATCCTCAGGGGTTCTACCTAGAAGTGCACTGTGGGGATGTCAGGTAAGGATGATGCTAGAGGTGACCCGTATACAGAGTTATGATGCAGAAGATGGTAATCCTGCTGTGATACTGAGAATCCTCATGCTTAATAGATAATACTAGTTTTCGGAGAAAACCGCGCAACAGTTATGTAGCAACTAACTAGCTAAAAGGTCAGCGCCAAACCCGTTATATAGAACAATGATAGCACAGATGTAGGAAAAATGTTGTGTAACTACCTAGGCCTATATTGGGGTTCATAACAGGGCACTAGGCCTACCCACACAAGTGAGGTACCATTTTTATTGGGAAACTTGTGGGAATGCTGGGTGGGTGGAAGTTTGTGGCTCCCCGCAGATTCCAGAATTTTCCATCACATAAATGTGAGGATAATTGTTTTGTTTTTACAAAGTTTAAGGTTTGCAAGCGATTCTTGGTAACAGAGTCATCCCATCCTGGATTCCCCTGGGTGTCTAGTTTTTCAAAAACATACAGGTTTGCTAGGTTTCCCTAGGTGTCTATTGCCCCAATATGTGCCCCCAAGGAGGAGCAGCATTTTTTTGGGGGGGGATGTTGGCAGCCCCCACCTCTACGTATAAAACAACATAATCCCTGGCTCCTAGTGGGCTTTCTGCCCTGCGAGGGCAGATCAGGGGCTGTTGCCCCATCTGACTGACTCCCAAGGGGAGGCAGAATGAATGTGGCAGAGAAAGACCGTGGAATTCTTTTCCGGGGGTGGGAGCATTGACATGTCCATTCTGGGCAGTCCCCACCTCCTGAACTTTGGAAAAAAGAATCCTTGGCTTACTAGTGGGCTTTCTGTCCCCGGTGGCTGATCCCAGGTGGCAGATCCCAGGGGGGACAGAAAGACGAACTATGCCCATTTAAATATGGGGCGAGCAGAGACCTTCGCCAATGGTGGCTTCCCCCTCCCTGGTGTCTAGTGGGTAGATACCTGCCTGGGGATCGCCCACCTGTGGCGATCCCCAAGCAGAGATCCACTAAGAAGGGTTACCATTGGAAAGGGGAGATTCTCCCCTTTCTAATGATACCTCTTCCAGGTGTTTCAGTGCTCGGGGCTGAGATAGCACAGTGAGCACAGAAACAGTAAAACTGAAACTAATTTGCAGTTTCATTTTCAATTTCATGGCTTCAGCGAGCTATGTGCGTGATCGTCATTACATTGGAAACAACGGGCGGTCGCCAGTATGTAGTTATAGTTAGGACCTATTTTCCATAGGAAAAGCGTTTTTTTGTTTTCCCAATAACGTTGGTGCTGGTTGACGAATCTACACAAAATTTTCAAAACTAGTGTCCCGCTCTGGTCAGCTCCTGTCTTGAAAGTTTCGGTGTGATTCGACAAGCGGTGGCCAAGAAAAAAGGGGGTCCCAAAGCACGTTTTCCCCATGTTATTTTCCATAGGAAACTTTAGACAAAGCTACAGCCAGAACTGCTGAACGGAATTACACTAGATTTGGCAAAAAGTCAGCCCTTTGTTCAGAAAAAGTCCGGTTTGTTAAATGGTGTACAATTGTTCAGTAGTTCCTGAGAAATTAGAAAAAGAAAAAGTTTCGATATCTATGGCCGCGGTGGGTTTGCGAACCCTCCCGAGCACAAGCTTCAATGTGATTGGCTGCCAACACTCCAAACCAGGAAGGGTTGGAAACGCTGAAAAAAAGTTTAAAAACAAGAAAAGGGGGCAGGGTAGAAACCCCTGACCCCTAGGCCTGCTCAGGAAGTCCCACAAGTACCCCCAGGGCCCATAAAAGCATTTTTTTTAGAAAAACAGCAGCAGAATTTGCGCAAATCCTGCTGATAAAATTGAGTCCCCGGGTGGGCTAGGTTCTGGGGGCATGCGCCAAAGAAATAGCCGGCCCCCACAACCCCAGGGATCACCACCTCCCCGGGGCTCTCCTTTTTTCAAACAATAAACCGGTGGGGGGTGCTCAGGGCCCCCCGTATGCCCTGGGGATCACCACCTCCCTGGCGCTTTATTTTAGTTTTGTGGGGGGCTGTGCAGCCCCCCCTGCAGCCCTGGAGACCGCCACTTCCCCAGGGCTGTCAATTTTTTCAAAAAAGAACATGTGGGGGGGCTCGAGCCCCCCATCACGCCCCGGGGATCACCACCTCCCCGGGGCACTAAGTAGGCAAATGTGGGGGTCTGTTACGGACCCCCAAGCCCTGGGAACCACCACCTATCTAGGGCTTCAAACACATTGGCAGGGGGGCTGCCCAGCCCCCCTCCTGGAGCCCATCATGGCCCTGGGGACCACCACCCCCCAGGGCCAGCTCTTGCAGTGTCCTGGGGTGCCCACCCCCAGGACACTGCTGTTTGCTATGGTTGGGCGGAAGCAATGCGGCACCCGCCCTGTCATAGCAAACTCTGGTTTGGATTTTGGAAGCGAGAGCAGGTTTCCTGCTCTCACTTCCAAACCCCAAAGCAAGTTGCTTTTCCACAAGGAGAGCTGCATGTTAGCAGCTCCCCATGTGGAAAAGCAATGCCAGCTCCCTCAGGAGGTGGGGTGCCGTCAGGGACCATGGGGGCATTGGGGCTCCCCACGGTCCCCAACGAAGTGGCCAGGCCCCAGGGGATGGGGCCCCCGGAGCCAGAAGTGGCCTGAAACTAAGTAGCCAGGACCCAGGGGATGGGGTCACCCAGGCCAGAAGTGGCCCGGGAGGGGGGTCATGTGGCCTCCCTCCCCTAAACAAAAAAATATATAAAAAAATTAAAAAGGAAAGTCCGGCCCCGGGGGAGGGTGTCCCGAGGGGGGCCATGCAACCTCCTTACGGTATTTTAAAAAAAAATTAAGAATTATGGGGTCAGGCCCTGGGAAAAGAAGGGGGGGCACACAGCCCCCCTTCTAAAAAAGAAAAACAAAAACAGCATTGCACCGGAGGCCCACCCCCTCAGTGCATCACTCTGCAAACGTGCCCATGGCGTGTTGTAAGTTGGGAAATTAATTTCCCTTGAATACTGGGGGTCCCTGTGGGCCAACTAGCCCACCAGGTACCTCCGGTATGCGCCACAGAGCTGCAGTTGGGCTAGTTGGCTCCAGGGCCCCTCCGGATTCAAGGGGACTTAATCCCCCAAATTAAAATATGCTGGGGGCATGTTTGCACATTGGTAAAGGGAGGGGGCGGGCCTGATATAAGAAGTTAGCAATCCCACTTTGTAGGACGTGCTGGTGGTAATAAAAGGGATAGTTGGCCCCCAAGGTTGACGTTGGGGGTAACTACTCCTCCTGTTACCTCCAGTACATCCCACACAGTGGGATTGCTAATAGGTGTTTCTGAGGCCGCGCTCACCTTTCTCCACCACTCTGGAAACGCAACTGGTATGTTATAGTTAGAAATTAGCATATAAAAACCTTTGAAATTCACTGAAAAAACCATAGGTTTCAGGAACGTGATAGTTGGAATTTAGCATTTAAAAAACCTTTGAAATTCACTGAAAAAACCATAGGTTTGTATGTGTTTAGACCTAGGAATCAGTGAGTGCATATGTAGTAACTGGTATTGCTGTGTCGATGGTTTAGAAAATGATAGTCTGTATTTTACAGTGGGTGTATCAAAGGTTATATTACAGTGTGAGGAGGTGCATCTGATTTTCACGTGGATGATGTAATCAGTGATGTCATCAGTGATGTCATTTGAGATGTCATCAGTGATGTCACTGATCATGTCATGAATGATGTAATATGTGACGTCATCAGCAGTGCATTGCAGGGGCGCAAGTTATAGTTAGCTGAACTAAAGTTAATGGCGGACTTTTACTGGTTTTGTACGATTGAAATGTCCAACTAACTATAATGTCAATGAAACCTATGGTTTTTTCAGTTAATTTCTAAGGTTTTTAAATTCTAATTTCTAACCATAAAGTGCCTGAAACTTATATATTTTTCAGTGAATATATATATATAGATATATATATATATATATATATATATATATCTATATATATATATTCATTGAAAAAACATAGGTTTCAAACATATTATAGTTAGCTGAACATTTCTCTCATACAAAACCTTTGAAATTCCTCCATTATAGTTAGCTCAGCTAACTATAACTTGCGTGCCCGCAATGCACTGCTGATGACGTCACATATTACATCACTCATGACATGGTCAGTGACATCACTCATGACATCACTCATGACATGTCAAATCACATCACTGATGACATCATCGAGTGAATGTGTGTCTTTCTGAAAAATAAATATTTTTATATATGTATATCTAAAGGTCGATGGAAAAATAAATGTGTAAAAAAGTGTCTAAATGGATGTTTTAAAAAAAAAAAATGATTGTATAGCTGACCTATTAAGTGTATCTTAGTGAATACATGTATTAGCGAGTAATGTTTAAATATGTAAATATCTGTATCAGTGTCTCACTTTGTGTATAAGTGGCTGCATGGGTTGGTGACTAGCTACATGAGTGTCGATATGGGTTATTAGTTGGTTTTTAGAGTATCAGTATGAGTGTCTGTATGGTTTGGTGGGGGGTATTACTTACCGCATAGATGCATGAATGGGTGACTCACTGTTTGTATGTGTTTTGAAGACAGCAGGGGCCTCATTTATGAGGCCGTGCGTCACTTTTATGCCTCCGGTGCGTCACTTTTTGTGACGCACCAGCAGCGTAAAAAATGTGCCTTGTTGCACCATATTTACAAAGTGACGCATCTAGGTAGATGCGTCACTTTGTAAACCCCTGCGCTACATTATACCTACGCCAGGTATAATGTATGCAGGGGGGGCGTTCTGACGCAAGACAGGGTCATAGAAGTGACGCAGTGAAATCTATAAGATTTCACTGCGCCACTTCTAGGACACAAATGCGTAAATTTCTTGCGCCTGCCTCACAGCAGGCGTAAGAGTGACGCAGGCCCTTTCACATGGGGCTTGTCCCATGTGAAAGGACAGATTGCTGCAGTTGCGTCACTTTTGTGACACACTCCAGCAATGCGTCACTTTTGCGCCATACAAATACGTCAGAAATACTGACGTATCTGTAACTCCTTGCGCCATGATACGTCATACTGTAAATATGACGCATCATTGGTCTCGCAAGGAGGGCGCAGTGAAAAGTGACGCATCGCTGTTTTGACGCAGCGATGCATCACTTTCCATAAATGAGGCCCCATGTGTGCAGGACTGTATGGGTGATGAGTTTGTGTATGGGTGTATTAGTGAGTGAATCACTGTCTCAATAGTATCTTTATGAGTAACTACATATGTTTTAAACTAGTACATGTGAGTATTGATGTATATAAGTGAGTACATGTGAGAGCGAGAGATTGTAAGAGTTCCTGTATAAATAAGTATGGGTTTCTATAAGTGATTGTTTAAGAGAATAAGTTTGTGTACGATTCTGTAGAAGTAAGTGTAGTGGTGGGTGTATAGCTGTATATGCAAGTAAATGGATGTTTGATCGTTTATTTGCATGTGTGAGTATGTGTGTGAGTAACTCTATAGATGAGTGTCGATGTGTAATAAGATGTATAGGTGTATGAGTACATATGATGAGAGAGTACAGGTATGAGTGTCTATATAGAACTGTTAGTGAATGACTGAATGTGTATGTAGATTTTGGAATTACTGAATAGGTTGTTCTAACTGGTATTGGTATCTCCATTTTTTTGAAAATTTTAGTTTCTATTTTTGAATGTGTGTATCAAGGGTTATATTACGCTGAGAGGTCTGCCACTCTTTCAAAAGGATGGTGTCATCAGTGATGTCATTTGAGATGTCATCAGTGATGTCATGAGTGATGTCACTGACCATGTCATGAGTGATGTAATATGTGACGTCATCAGCAGTGCATTGCGGGCGCGCAAGTTATAGTTAGCTGAGCTAACTATAACGGAGGAATTTCAAAGGTTTTGTATAAGAGAAATGTTCAACTAACTATAACATGTGTGAAACCTATGGTTTTTTCAATTAATTTGCATGGTTTTTTAAATGCTAATTCTTAACTATAACGTGTGTGAAACCTATGGTTTTTTCAATGAATTTGCAAGGTTTTTTAAATGCTAATTCCTAACTATAACGTGTGTGAAACCTATGTTTTTTTCAGTGAATTTCAAAGGTTTTGTAAATGATAATTTATAAATGTATTAATTATTATGTCTTTCTTTTTATACTAATTTCTTATATTTTTAATATAAATATTTATATTTATTTTATTTTTTGGATTATATTTCATATTCTTATTATAAAATAATAACAAAACTAAATTGCAGAGGAATTGTGGGATTAATAATTGCTTGACGTCGATTGCAAGTATAACACAGCTCCACCAATGCTCTTGGAGCCCTATGCTCACAATGCTGTATCAATCCTTACACCTCCTTCAAGCATGTGCAAGGTTTTGACGCAGCATAAGCTCAAAAGTGACTGAATGAAATGTTATACATTTCACTCAGTCACTTTTAGGAGGTGTTGCTGCACCCCCTTCTGCACAAGAAAGTCTCTTCTGGCACAGCGCTTTACAATGTAATATACCCTGCAGATGCGTCACATTGTTAGTAGCACACATCATGGCACATCTTTTGCACCACCTCTGTGTCACAAAAGTGATGCAACGGCTGTGTAAAAGAGGCACAAGGGGATTGTAAATCCGCCCATAGCACATACAAATTCACCCAGGCAGTTTCACCAGCAGCACAAATTATAGCAAAGACTTGTAACATATTTATGTACATATGTTACATTCAAGTGCTTCGGACATACTACAGTATACTATAGATAAATACCTTATAGATTTATGCTGTACCACTAATTCATTCATTTATGAACTACACATTCATTCTGACAAACTTTTTCACACTAACATAGAAATATAGTTCTTTTATTGACCAGTGAAGGTAGTTCTAAAAAGAACTGGGTTTTTACGTTTTTTTGTTTTGTAGTTTTTTTAGTGTTTTCTCAACAAATTCCAAGTGGAACAAAAGAATGAAAAAAAAAACAACTAATGTCGAGGACAGCAATGATCCTGCATCCTGCGTTTCATCAGGTCTATAGACCGTTCCCCATAACACAAAAGTTTATCGCAATAAATGCATAGAATCTTAACTTTAGCAAAGTCAGAATCAATTTGTGGGTGAGGACTGCTTGCTGAAAATGCTGCTGCCGCAGTTGATGTGCTTGGTGCAGTAGCAGGTGGATTCTCGTGCAACCTCCGTCTTGCAGCTCGAGCAAAGTTCTTGGGGTGCAAGTTCTTCACGTGTCGCACCATATTTGCTGTACCAAAGGAGTATTTTTTAGATGGATCACCCCTTGAAAGAGTTGTTTGGCAAATTTAACAGGTTACTTTTGGAGCATTAACCTTTTTTTGTCCTTCTGGAAAAGTAAAAAACTTCCAAATTAGAGCTTCTTTCCTCTTCTTTGGACATTCTTCAGGAATGAAATCTCCCTCTGAAGAACTGCTGGAAGATGACTCCATTGCTCTTATTATTGTGATCTTCCTTCTATTTGAGAAGATTCTCAGAAAAAATACTTCTTCTTAGAAACTCAAAGTCGAATAATTATAATGGGACGGAACTTTCAACAGTCGCAATAGCAAAAGTTATGAACCAATCGAATCTCTACTTTTAAAGTCACATGCCTTTGCATACGCTTATGATGCGCTCACGCAGCTATTTCGATACCAGAACGGATGATGCTCTACCGCGATTTGTGTAATTGTTTTTAAAAGTAATATATGATTATTACAAGTATTACAAAAAAATTCATGGTTATCCCAAATGTCTGCCCTTAGTATGTACATTAAATACATAAATAAATGTTTTAAATCAAGTAGAAACATTGCCCCCTTTCGCATACAGAACGCCGTACATGACGTCACACGGAAGCTTTAATGCGACGCGTAACGTCAAAGCATATTCGTACCGTATGTGTGGGTACACGCTGAGTATGATAAGCAGTACAAACTATGGTGCGATTACCCTCTCAGTGACAAATCAGAGCTCAGGGCGCGCTAAGGAGAATGATTAGAAGTGTTCACTCATTGCAGATCCGATTCTGGGCCTGCCTCTGCGTACATTAAAATGCCACCCCCATCTCTCTCTGTTGGTAATTGTTATTGCACACACTCATACTTGCACATGCGCGGTACACGCCCACCCACACTACCCACATGCCACCACCTAGCATGCTTGCTATCACTAAGCCTGGAAACCAATACATTACCCAATGGGATGTCCCCCAGTGCCGTCATTCTTGCAGACCGCGAAAACGCTATCAATGATCGCCCTGGGCTTGGTTTGGTCAGCCCCTGCGGTTCCCATATAATGCGGGCACTGACGTGAGCACGCTCTCTTGTGCCTGCCTGTGCTGCAGTGACAGAAAGCACCCCAGACTCAGTGAAACCGCAGCCTTTGAAGACACGACAAAAGACGACAGAAGCAAAGGTAAGAGAAGACGTCAAAACATCAGCCTCCACTGTAAATTATATATGCATAATGCTATTTTTTTCTCCTTCATATGGATTTCCTACCCCTCAATGGTTTTAAATTGTGCTTACATTATTGAAATATTACTTTATAAGTCACAAGGTCCTATACACCTCTAATTTTAAAAATTGTGCGTGCATAAATTTCTGTGTCGTATTTCTGTACTACACCACGTGCTTCGGCCTCTATTATTATTAATTGTGTGTCCATGATAGTATTTTTTTTTCTGCGTCACGAGGCCGTCCCAGGCCTGTATTAAGTTATTGATCTTCCTTTGTTTGCTGAAGCTGCAACAGTCTAACTACGGAATATTAAGAACCCACATTAAATTCACTTTTGATAGTAGTTACGAAACTCAGTTTACGATGACTAATCAAAATGTCCTTTTGTTTCCTTCAGCAAACATCCTTCAGAAGCAACCAGGGCCTATCGAGCAACAGCAATGGAATTGTCTCCAACGTATTGAATATACTTTGACGTATAGAAGCAGAGTTCAAGTCTAGTGGTGAACTCCGGTGGCCGCACTGTGTACACAAGGTAAGCACAGCATCCTAGATCTACAAAGCCATCATAGAAATGCATTAGAAATAAGTCGGCATAACTGGCGTCAGTAACGCAGTACGCACTTTCATATAGACACCACTTGAACGCGGCACTATAACAAGTGAAATGTACCAGGTACACTGCACTCGTAAAACTGTAGTGTAACCTTTATTTGTGAAAGCAGAGAGAGGGCCATATTATCAAGCCTTGGCAACAAAATTATAGCCACTTTATCGGCAGCAAAGTGCTGCTAAACTGGCAAAAATGAGTTTGATAATATGCTCTATGGAATTCCAATCAAAGCTCATGTTAGATGTGAAGGACATCTAACATGAGCTTCGATTGGAATTCCATAGAGCATATTATCAAACACATTATCGCCACTTTAGCGACACTTTCCTGCCGATCAAGTGGCGATAATTTTGTTGCCCAGGCTTGATATTATGGCCCAGAGTGCATAGTGTACACCAGCTTCTCTGTAAAATCTATAATTACCTCAGAGCAGTGACAACATATAGGTTACAACAGTCTGACAAACAGATCCACAACCTTATTACGCCACTTTTGAGTCACTTTTAACATGGGTAAAGTGATGCAACGAGCTAGTAAATCTACGTCTGACATTTCAAGAAAAAATCTCAACTCCAGACTCTGCGACACAGTTTAAATGTTGTTTTCTCTCTCTTTCTCTCTCTCTCCCTCTCTGTGACATCATTTCTCTTTCTCTCTTAAACTTATAAACACTACTGTCTGCTTGGACGTGTAGAAGATTTGTTCAAATGAAGTTGTGAACTCCACTTTCTTATGTGTTTGGCCGCAAGTTTTATACAACGGTAAGAACAGAGGCCTAGATCTACAAATCCTTCATAGCAATGCATTAGAAATAAGTCGGCATAACGGGCGTCAGTAACGCAGTAGGCACTTCCATATAGATACCACTTGAACGCAGCACTATAACAAGTGAAATGTATCAGGTACACTACACTCGCAAAACTGTAGTGTAACCTTTATTTCTGAAAAGAGAGAGGGCCATATTATCAAGCCTTGGCAACAAAATTATCGCCACTTTATCAGCAGCAAAGTGCCACTAAAGTGGCAATAATGGGTTTGATAATATGCTCTATGGAATTCCAATTGAAGCTCATGTTAGATGTGCAGGACATCTAACATGAGCTTCGATTGGAATTCCATAGAGCATATTATCAAACCCAATATCGCCACTTTAGCGTCACTTTCCTTATGGCCCAGAGTGCGTAGTGTACAGCAGCTTCTCTGTAAAATCTATAATTACCTCCGAGCAGTGACAACAGATAGGTTACAATAGTCTGACAAACAGATTCACAACCTTATTACGCCACTTTTGAGTCACTTTTAACATGGGTAAAGTGATGCAAGGAGCTAGTAAATCTACATCTAACTTTTCAAGAAAAAATCTCAACTCCAGACTCTGCGACACAGTTTTAATGTTGTTTTCTCTCTCTTTATCTCTCTCACTCTCTGTGACATCATGTATCTTTCTCTCTTAAACTTATAGAAACTGCTGTCTGCTTGGACGTGTAGAAGAATTGTTCAAAAGAAGTTGTGAACTTTACTTTCTTATGTGTTTGGCCGCAAGGTTTATACAACGGTAAGCACAGAGGCCTGGATCTACAAAGCCTTCATAGCAAGGCATTAGAAATAAGTCGGCATAATGGGCGTCAGTAACGCAATAGGCACTTCCATATAGATACCACTTGAACGCAGCACTATAACATAACTGGAATGTACAAGTCACACTGCACACATAAAACCATAGAGTTACCAAAACTTGTATGGGCATATTATCAAGAAATGTGATAAAATTATCGCGGCTTCAGCGGCGATAATTGGCTTGATAATATGCCCTTGTGAATTCCCGTAGTAGCCCAGGTTAACACCAGAACCTGGGATGCTATGGGAATTCACAAGAGCATATTATTAAGCCCATTATCGCCGCTTAACTGCAATTTCCTACCGCTAAAACGGCGATCATTTTATCGCGGTTCTTGACAATATGCCCCGTAATGCTTCAGCTCATTTACTCACATCTACATAATTCTAAACTCTAATTTTCTTTTTTCTTTTGCAGATTACCAATCGGACACCTTTTGGAATCCATTTCACAATTTGTTTATAACATTGTTTGTTAAAGTTATTTTTCTAGTTCTAATATAGTTATAATTCAGGTTCGTTTATATTTATTGTTTAATAAAAGTTAATAAAAAATACTGCATACTTCTTTTATTTTGTGGGGGAGGGGTATGATGGTCCACAATAAAAATAATGTTAAAATACTATAGTAAGATATTCAAGACTAGGATTGAAAACTACTGAGTTCTAACTAACAGATATAATAAAAACAACGGTGAAAAAAAACCTAAAATGGCGGTGGACAGAGTACATAATCAACGTTTGCCGCCTCGGCACTACCTTTCAAATAAATATAGAAAAAATATGGTTATTAATACTGTACAAAAGTACACCAGCGGATGACACACACGAACCGGGAAAAGAAAGCGACAGATTTACTACCTGAAATAAAGAAAGGTTTGCTTGTTGAACTTGAAGAAAAAGAAAACGTGGACTTCGAAACGACGCGGCGCATGCGTAGAGAGTACAACTGCTACACAAAAAAAGGAAAGCTTTACATACTATCATAAAAATGAAGGAGCATATTATCAACAAAAGGCGATACAGTATCGCCGCTTTTATCAACAGGAAACTGCCGATAAAGCGGCAATAATGGGCTTGATAACAGGCCCTTGTAACTTCCCATTCAAGCCCAGGTTCTGGTGTTAACCTGGGCTGCTATGGTTATTCACAAGGGTACAAAGTCCGCCCACCATCCTAATGATGCCCGTAGTCTTCCATGCATATTGCTTCTATATTGTTCCAGCGAAGAATAATACATGATTAAATTCCACTTCAGAAATGTTCGAAGAACGTGATAAATGTTGTTTTTTTCAACACAGTTGTGCCTTTTATTTATACCCATTGCATATATCTGAGTGGGTTACTTCTCCTAATACATACTAACATCTTCTAAAAAATATTCTATTTCTTAATCTAATATTCCATTTTACCTATGCAGATTAATACTATGATTGCAGTCATAAATCTCCCATTGTGCCTATTAAGCCCATAATTTGGAACATAAAAATATTTTTGCTCAGTCTACTCACTTCACAAATAGGCATGTAGTAATCTGGAATAGGATACCCCTTGTGGGTTTAAACCAATCAGTTTTTCCCTAGTGAGATATGAAGAAAAAGATCAGTAGAAAAACAAAAATATCTATTTATTCACGTAATCCCCTCACTTGATGCACATATGTAAAAAAATGGTCACATATAAATTTTCTTAATCCATAGTGGGATGTGGACAGACAGAGGCCAAGTATAAACAAGCATTTACAATGCAATGGTCTCAGCATTATTAAAGGTAGAGCTATTGGCATTGCTCATGACATTTGTTTTCATTTTTTTTAAACATAAATAAATGGTATTGTTATTTACAATGGCAATAGGTGAGCATTAGAGAGTAGTAGAGAGTATTCGCAGACAGAGCCACACACACAGAAAGCCACACACACATAGAGAGCCACACACACACCCAGAGAGACACACACACACAGAGCCACACACACACACACACAGAGCCACACACACACAGAGCCACACACACACACAGAGCCCCCCCACACACAGAGAGGCCCACACACACAGAGCCTCCCACACACACACACACAGAGAGCCCCCCCCCACACACACACAGAGCCCCTCACACACAGAGAGAGCCCCGCACACACACAGAGAGCAAAAACATAAATAAATGGTATTGTCATTTACAATGGCAATAGGTGAGCATTAGAGAGTAGTAGAGAGTATTCGCGGACACAGAGCCACACACACAGAAAGCCACACACACACAGAGAGCCACACACACACACACACAGAGCCAAACACACAGAGAGCCACACACACAGAGAGAGCCACACACACACACACACACAGAGCCACACACACACACACACACACACAGACACACACACACACACAGAGCCACACACACACAGAGAGCCACACACACAGAGAGAGCCACACACACACACACTCAGAGAGCCCCACACACACACACAGAGAGCCCCACACACACAGAGCTCCCCACACACACACAGAGTCCCCCCCACACACACCCACAGAGCCCCACACACACACACAGAGCCCTCCCCACACACACACAGAGCCCCTCACACACAGACAGAGCCACGCGCACACAGACAGAGCCACGCACAGAGCCACGCTACTTGTCTTGGCCTGTGTCCAATAAAAGCTTCTGACTGGCCTGGGCAGTTATGCCATCCACTGGAGCAAGCATGGTGCGTAGGAAGTCAGTACATGTGCTTCATGAATACCGAAGACAGACAGCGAAGGTGTGGGCCATTACTACCTTCAGTTGTAGAATAAGGTTCTCCCTCCCCCCATCTCCCCCACAAATGCGCACATAACCTAGGTCTGGGGTCAGGCTGTCCGTCGCCCAAGCCCCATTTCTGTACAAAGGCTACATACTCTGCGTCAGACCACATTACTTCCCAGGTATGAGCCATGCACTCACCCCGCCCTCTTGTACACACAGTGGACCGGTATCAGCAGGGAGGGGATAGCCCCCTGCCGGGCACAGACTCACCTCCAGCTCTGTGTCGCCAGACTCGGACACCCCGATCTCGCTGGGGAAAGACAAACAGGGTAAGGGCAGCAAAGACAAACAGGGTAAGGGCAGCAAAGACAAACCTGGTAAGGGCAGCAGAAAGCACAAAGGGCGAAGGCAGCAGAAGACACAAGGTAAGTGCAGTAGAATACACAGAGGATAACATCGGCAGAAAGGGCAAGGGCTGCAGAAGACACAGAGTAAGGGCAGCGGAAAGCCCAGGAGGTAAGAGCAGCTTTGGAGCCAGAAGAGGACAGGCGAATGCTGAAAAGGTAAGGTCAGCAGAGTATGAATTGATAACGAAGGAAGATAATTAAGGTATGAAAGTCAAAGGAAACATGTAGGAGGCCCACGTTATACTAAAAGGAGAATACACAGTGTGAGGGAAGAGTGTCCAGATGGGACATAACGCAGGGGACGAAACGTGCTGTCAGGTCTCCACTTATAAGAACACACAAACAAGGTCCTGCCTGCCAACCAACTTTACGGAACACTTTATGCGTCCTGCATAGTTTACACCTTTGAACAAATCTAGTCAGCAAAGCCCTGTTTCAGCACTTCGTTTCCTCAGTTTTCGTTCAATTATGTGCACTGAAATGTGGTTGTGTCTCGGTCACAGCTCCTAAAGCTCCGAGCCTGCAGCCATTTCTGTGGTTCCTGCCCGCAGTGGTGCCAGGCAGATGCAGCCCTGCTCTGCCCCGGGAGTGGGTGGGGGAGTCCAAGGGACTGTGGTGTAAGCTCCGGCTGGCACCAGACAAGGAGAGAGGAGTCAGGGAAGCTTCACCAACAAAGGGGTTAACACTCTGATCTGTACCCCGGACCCCTGGAGGCAGCTGGGCCTCGATCACTTACCTCACTCCACGGGACAGTCCCGCCTCCCTGGTGGCCGGGGGGCAGCGCTGCGAGTGAACTACGGCCAGACAGGGCCGGAAATCCTGGGCTCACAAAGTCCCGTCCTCTGGCCGCCGCACGGATCCCTCGTCCCTAACTCCTCGCAGCCCCGGATCGGCGCTCTCCAGTCCGACAGCGCCTCGGACAGACGGAGCTCGGCTCTGCCAGGCCTGCTGTCTGAGGCAGGAGGAGGGTCCGGTGCTCACTCTCCACTCCGGCTCTTCGGGAAAGCTTTTCTTCTTCGCCGAAAATGGCAGAGAGTGGCTGGAGCTCCCGCCCGCAGCTGCCCGGGGCCCGGCAGAGATCAGCAGTGCACCTGAAGGATAGGGCACCGGGGTGTCAGTGCCCCCTACGCTACAGACCCGCATTAGATCTGAGGGAGGCGGAATAGAGCCCGGCAGCCCGGGCGTGGAGGAAGGGAGTCCCGCAGCCTCGGTGCAGCTCATCTTGTCTCAACCCCTCACACAGCTCTGCTGAATGGAGAAAGGCAGCAGCAGTGAAGTTCGGTCCTCCTCTGAAAACAGGAAAAAAAATGGCTGCCGCAAAGCTCCGATATTTTCGCGATTCGAGGCGTGTTTTTTGTTGAGTGACGGATGACGTCAAAGATAGAAAGAATGCATAAACACGCCTCCGAATCCGAAAAACACGGGGCTTGAACAGAGTGACGCCCCTCTCCTCCAATGGCTGGCCAGCATTTACTAGGCCAGCCAATGGAGAAGAGGGGCGGGTTCTAAGCCTCCTCTAAGAAACATTAAATCTTCGGGCTCCGCCCACACTGCTTACACAGTCCTTAACCTAAAATGGAAGGAAACCACATATTTTCATATTCCCTGTCCTATCTGCCCATCTGCACTATCTGCCATTTGGGGTAAGCCTTACCAGCACCCCTCATGTGTTACCAAGGTGATGGCAATGAATGCAGCTCATCTTTGCAGATCAGAGGTGCCAGTCTTTCCCTATCTCAACAACTGGATGCTGAATGCGAATCAGCCCAGGCTGTAGTCTTCCAGACTCCGGCAAACCTTCTGCATTTCCTGTGGTTCACTATCAATGTGCCAAAGTCACAACTGACTCCCTCTCAGACACTCCCTTTCATTGGAGCTGTTCTGGACACAGTAAAGTTTTGGGCTTATCCTCCTGAGCACCAGGTCCAGGATATTATGTCTATGATACCAATCTTTCAGCCTCTATCCTGGATTTCAGTGAGAATGACCCTGAGGCTGCTGGGCATATGCAGGTTCTGCAGTGGGACCTGAGGTTCCAGTGGGTGCAGCATCAAGGGAATCTCTCGGACATGGTCCAGATCGCAGAGGAAACTTCAAAGGGCCTTCAGTGGTGGTTAACGAACCGCAATTGGGTCAGAGGCAGAACGCTTTCCCTTCCTCAACGAGATCTCACATTAGTGACAGATTTGTCACTTCTATGATGTGCAGCCATTTGGGAGAGGTGAGATCAGAGGACTCTGGTGTCCAGTAGAATCCGGACTCCATATAAACATGCTGGAGCTTTGGGTGAGCCAATTGTCATAGAAAGCCTTTCTATCCTCTATAAAGAAAGGCTAGTACAAGTGTTCGGGAATGGGCAGGACCTAATATGAAGTAGTAGATATTGCCAAAGGCTGGAGGCTTGATCTCTTCCCATGTATTTGTAGTGGAGGAGAAGGTTAATTTCATAAAGACTACATAGCAGAAGAGCCTATTAGATCTCTGGGACATAATATCCAGGCAAAGGTGCTGAACTGTCAAACATGTATGTGGGACAGAAGTATGCATGCCAACAAACCCAATTCAGGTGGAAAATTCACAATGTGTAAAGCCAGGATAGGTTTTAACGAAACTTTCTGCTGCCTAAAATTGCTCTCACGTCAATGCAATTCAAGAAGGAAAACTGCTCTTCTCGACTTTTTTCCCCCCAAAACACTCTCTTTCCAAATGTTGGCTTTTATGGACAGAGGTTCAGGAAGAACAATATGCAAAACAAAATGGTCAATTCTTGGAACAAGTAGGCACAAAATAAATATGGCGTTTCAGTACTAGTGGGAATCCACGCTCAGGACACTGTATGTCCAGTGTCACAGGCACACGCCACTCTTATGTCAAATACTTTCAGAATGTTACTGCAAGGCACATACTAGTTTAAAAAAAGATATATTTTTAAAGAACAACTTCAGTAATCAAGGAATAAACCATCAACGGGGACATTCATTTGTAGGGCAGTACCATAAGCATGTTCTTCCAAGCAGTTTATTTACATCCCAAAAACGTAGGGGCAGATTTAAAAGACCCTTGCGTCATTTTTGCGTCACTTTTAACATGGTAAAAGTGATGCAAAAGTGGCGCAAGGCGCTTGTAAATCTGCGCCGTAGTTTTTAGAGTTAATGAATCCATATGATTGACTTATAATAGTAATGGTGATCATGAAACAAAGTTGTGTACCAGAGAGAATATAACATCTGGCCGCTTTTTTGTAAAACTCAGAATTTGTCCAATTTTACTTGGCGCTGTGTATAACACACTTTTGGGGCAGAAAACAGGCACATGTGCCCACTGTATTCAAACCCCCATGTCACTGTATGTGCGATATGTCATGTCAAATCAACTCCTTAACGAAGCGTGCAAGGGGTTAAGTCATCCGTTCTGCTCCGATAGACTGCGAAGTTTTACTGCAAACTACACACTGGTTCGCTACAGGAGAGGTTAGGAAAACATATTAATCAAACCTGTCCTTGAATGTGGGGGATTCAAAGTTATGAGGCCGACGAGGCTGGTTTTGGTGGTGGCACAATGGGTGGCAAGGCGTGGTAACGATGAGCTAATCTCTCTTCTCGGGTTATGGGTCTCTGAAGCCACGGCGGCCGCTTACCTCACAGCCACACCTCTGGGGCTGCCGCATTACACTTACCAGGAGGAATGTATTTATTGTAAAGTGAAGTTACAGCATTTTGTATTTGAAATCTCCGCCGATTGAAGCCAATTTGGACTTTCCACAGCAAGATAGCTGCCATGTTATTTTAGCGTAAGCGGAGACATCAGACATCATCATATTAAAAACTATTTCAGTGAGCTTTGAAATATACTTTACAACTCGAAACACATTCTTTATTTTTGCATCAGTGCCACGAAAAGCTTCCAGATAGTTCTTTTTTTCCTTCTGCCTCACTATTTGCACATTTTTTTCGTGGTTATACAATTCTCTTTTTGCACAAATTTATGAGCATAGTGTAGCATCATATTGCATTTTATTCAAATTTCTAATAGAGAACTGTGCTGCTCTTGGTTGCAATGAATGTCACATACTGTTCCTAGGTGACTTTTGGCATTCGGGCACCCTAGACTAATCAATAAACTGTGGCGTTCAGTTGGTGTAACTGCCACCCCCGTCTAAATACAGAGGGCGTGCAAGCACATTTACAGAGAGAGCCGGGCCAAAACAAAAGCTTTGGTATATAACTCATGCCACAAACGTCATGCAAACATGTGCTATAGACACTTTGAAATTAAATTGGTAGCTAAGCCAGGAGGTCTCACGTTTGCAAATGGGAGCCAACCTATTGCCTTTGCTGTGCATGCGCACACATGCACAGCAGCAATCTTGTAATGGAGTTTAGAGAAAAATAAGACAGTGTAGCCTCCTTGAATGTGCTTGCATGCACTGTGGCCAACTTGTAATGTAGTTTTAAAAAACGTTAGAAACTCCATTAAAAGATGGCCACCATTCATGGCAGACATTTTGGAACGATTTGGCTTGACACTGATTATGAAACGATCCAACAAGCATTTCTAAAGCGAAACAATGGAGAGGGCACCAGATGGGGTATGGTAGTGGGAGAAAGGGGTGTAATCAGGGCTCGAGTCGGGGTACCACGCAGGTGGACGGCGTCCCCCTTCTTATTTTACCGGGGGGGACGCCGTCCCACCTGCCAAACAGCTGGACTTCACTCTTTGGCCTCTCTGGGACGAGGAGCTCGGCACCTTTCGTTACGTCACTTCCGGTCGAGACGTCACTTTCGGTGACAGCGTCCCCCCACTTCTTTTTTTACGACTTGTTCCCTGGGTGTAATTAATGCCACATTCTGCACTAGGAGTGGTGGTGTGAGTGAGTGTAGGTGTCGGAGTATAAGGCACACTGACAGTAAAGCTTGGTGGCAGATGTGGCAGAAGTTGCAAGTGGGGACTATTTGCAGTCCCATGTAACTCTTGATGAAATTCCATGGTTTTAAGTTCAGCCCACTCAGTCCGTGGCAACTAAACAGCTAATGGCTGCAGGAGGCTGACATAAAGCCCACTTTTCTTGTGCACGTGTGGATGTGTGTATTGGTAACATGAGTTGTCCAACATATAAATACCGCTGTCTGTCGGCAACACCTAAAAAGGGAGACAAAATGAGCTTTTACTTCAAAACGTATTTCTTTTAATACATTAGTCTGTACGACTGCATTGCTTGAAAGGAATAGTTTGTAAGAAAACTGCATTAGGAAGCAAAAGGGAGAGCAAAGGCAGAACCAGATATTTGACCCAAGCCAGGATTCAGCCTAGCTTTATTTGCCCACCTCTACCTAAATACATGCACAGTAGTAGGGAGTTTGCACTGTAATTAACTTCAGCACATATCCCTTTTCCTTCCTTGAAAACCTTTTCTGGAATTATAGCTGTCGATTCACCCTCATGTGACTCATCTTCACTCTCTAAGCAAGTGAAATATCTTCCATAGAGTTGAATGTGATCACCAACCCTCAAAACCTTCCTCTATACAATTTCACATCCCCTTTGTTTTAAGGGGATACCAGCAACAATGACTCAATCTCACCGCCTGAGAAGACTCAAAAGGTTGAGAGGTGTGACATAATTACATTTTTATGGTCTTGATTGACCGTGCAGCTGTGACCAGACAATCATGTGAAAAACACCAGAAGAGGGGCTTTGGCTCCGCCAACATGTTGGAAGCTAGGAGTACATGTTTTGATTGGGCAGAAGTTGTTTGCTTCCACATAAAAAGTGCCCTCCAGACAGCTGTGATAATTGTATTTATTTATCCAGCTGCCCAATCTTGAACTTTTAAGGGAACACACATGATATTGTAATTCTATTAAAGTATTGTAGATAGCTAGATAATTCATAGTGATTTGCTCTGGCAGCGGCACAGATGGGAGGAGGGCAGTCATTAATATCTGTGGATTTTTAGTTGTGGATCTGTCTTGATAGTGCAGTCATAACCCAGACCTATTGCCATTGCCAATACATGTTATTTTATGTATATATTTGTTTACTATAACAATAGTACCATGAGGGTGATGCAATCATGCTATCAGCAGTTTACTTGAGGTAGAAGAGGTCATGGAAAATGGTGCATATAATCAACGATTTATACATTCAGGCAGCAGTGTTTGCCTTTGGAATACGTAATGAAGGAATGTTAAATGTGCAGCAAATCACTTATAAGAAGACTATTGGGGTAAAGCTGCAGAGAATAGCAAGGTTTGTGTACTTAAGGGCGGTAGAAGTCTTGTAGCTGAGGAGGTTTGGTAAGAAGCAGCTAGACTTGTCTCTAGTTGAGGGTAAGGGATGTTGTCAATTAGTAGATAGCTGTAGGGTGGCGGCATGATGAAGACATGGGCTCCCTGAAGATCAAAAGATTAGTTGAACTTCTGAGTCACTAGGACATGGCTCTAGGTGGGCATTATGTGCTTACCTTATTGTCAAGGAGATGGCTTAATGAATTATGGATGTGCATTCCGGCTATATTCAGGAGCATGTGGCCAAGCGGAGGAATGGCGGAGGAGAAACAAGTGTGCTGGCAGTGATCTTACCTAGATAAAAGGCACAGAGGTCTGACTTTCTAAAGCAAGAGAACAGTGAGTTGCACAAATCAAGTCAGGAGTTAAAGAGGTTTTGGAGTGCTTATTTTAAATTAGCTAAGGATGGTAGTGCCATTATTTTCTCTGTTCCTTCAGAGTTCAAAAACATAGGGAAGCGCATTTTTTCACGTATGAAGAGCTGAAGAGTTTGAAGAGGTGTTTGGGGTGCTAATGGGGAGGTTTGCGGTCCCTGTGGTGGACCTGTTTGCAGCCCCGGGGAATGACTTGAGGGAGAGGTATTGCTCTCTGGTTCAGTCGGACTCGGTTTGGAGGGTGGATGCTCTGTCCTTTCGGTGGGAGGGGGGCTTGATGTCTGCCTTGATTCCGAGGGTCCTGCTGAAGGTCAAGTTAGACCAGGCAACGGTAATCCTTGTGGTGCATGCCTGGAGCTGAAGACCTTTGTTCCCTCTGTTGTTGAGGTTGGCGGTGGGGCCTTGATAGCCATAGCCAGTGGGTCCTTGTTCCCTGTCATTTCCTCCTCTGTCCCGGGATTGTCTCGTCCAATTGCATCTGGAGGTCTGGCTGTTCAGAGGATGAATCGCGTGGATTTGGGGTGTTCTCCTGAGGTGGCTCAATTTATTCAGCAGTCCCAGGACACTTTGACTCTTAAATCCTATGCTAGGCATTGGGTTTCTTTTCAGGGTTGGTGTGCGGATCAGGGCTGGTCTGCTATGGATGTGGGTCCTGTGTGTGTCTTGGATTTCCTAAAGGATGGCTTCGACTTGGGTCTGGCTGTTTCCTCGTTGTGGGCTCAGTGGGCGGTGGTGAGGGCCTTTCGGTGTCCGGACTGTGAGCCTGCTATTCCTTTGATGTCCCGGTTGTTGAGGAGTTGTTTCATTAAGAAGCAAGTGGTTAAGTCCTCTATCCTCGGTTGGTATCTTCTGTTTGTGCTGAGGGCTTTGCCATCTGCTCCCTCTAGCCTCTGGAGGAAGTTTCTCTGCATTTTCTGACTATCAAGGTGGTTTTCCTTGTCACTATCACCTCGGCCCGAAGGTTTGAGGAGTTGGGCTGTAGTGTAGTACCTATATCCCTAATAGGCTCTGCGCATTGGAATAATATACACTATAGATTTGACATAAGACTGAGGTCAGTATGTTTCTATCAAGTATACTAAACTTAATTGTGTGTGTGCCAGCTAACTCAGAGGTCACTAGAAACTTTCTCGAATAAACAAGAAGGGATTAGTCTCTGACAACCGCATAAACATGACAACTTTGTTTCCCCTAGAACCGGAATAATATCTTCAGCGTTGTGGAAACAATAGATGGCTATTTCACTCAATCAATTGTGCATGCTTCGTTTCTACGGAGTTGCATAGAAATAGAGAAGCGGGCTTTTCAATAAAAGGAGTTTATTGAACAGTCTTCTTTCTCATGCAAGAGATATGAACTGCTACAATTGTCAGACAGAATGTGAAGTATAATGGTTACAGCGTGAATAGTAATGTAAAATAATACTGTAATAGCATTGGCTGTTGTTATGACATATATAAACATACATACATAAATAACACAGGCTAAAATACTCAACTGGTGCTTCTAAAATACGCATACCCCAATGTACATAACCCATGTCTAGTACCAGAGAAGAACTAGGTGCTGTCTTTAGCATAGGTTTAGTTTTGCTAAGAATTGCCAAAGGTTTCTCTAGGTTCTAATCAGCTCCATACCTTAGAATTAGAGAGGTTGGTATCTCTTTCACGGGACTCGATTTCCCAACACCCTGCAAGGGGAGTAAGAAACACTGGAGCTGGATTCTCGGCAGGAGGATGACAGGGTCTAGTCAGTGCATCAGCTGGAGAGTTGGCTTCCTTCATGACTGAAGGTGTTTAGGAATGCCAGTGTTGACGTACAAGTCGGGCATATGAACATCGTGGATGAACCCCTAAGGAATACATGTTCCTGCATAATAAATGAGTTCTTGGAGAAATCAATATTCAGGCTAGGAGAAGTCCCTTCTGCTTAAGAGTCTGGTTTTCCAAGAAATTGTTGTGACGTAGATGAACGGATTGAAGTAGCCATGCCCGTATTTGGGTAGCATGGGCTATGCCTAAATAAGGACTGGATTTATATGCCTATATAAGAGCAATGTGAATTGTACCTATATAAGGGCATGAATCGGGAAATTCATTCAGAATCTAAAATCGAACACAACAGGACTGGTTGCTTTGTTCTGAGTCCTTTTTAAGGTTCTTTCCAGATCGGGTTATTCTCTGGCCTGATCATTCCTTTGTTCCTAATGTTCCTTCCTCGTTTCACTGCTCAGAGGATCTGTTCTGCCCGTGTTGTGAGCTGATCCTCTTTCGGCGGATGAGGTGCGGCTGCACTGTTTAGATGTTAAATGGGCCCTTGGGGTGTACTTGGTATGTACGAGACATTTCTGTAATGTGGTTTCTCTTTTTGTGACCTTTGGCCTGGTGGGTCAGGGTCCGAAGCCTTCTGGTGCGACTCTCAGTCGGTGGCTGAGGTGGGCTGCGGGGCGGCTTATGAGGCTAGTGGTGTGCTGGTGCCTGGGTCGGTTAAAGGGAGATCGACTCAGGGAGTGGAGTGGAGGATTCCTGGGCTTGTTTTCATGGGGCTCTGTGGCAGAGATCAGCAAGGCCGCTACTTGGAGTACTCCACACACCTTTATGTGCCATTATCGTTTGATGGTGGGTGGGACTGGGTTTGCTGGCGTTGGGGACTCTGTGTTGCATTCTGTACAGGTGAAGTGACTTTCTGCCTTTTTGTGCTAATAAAGTCTGCTTACTGCTCTGTGGTGAAGCCGATTCTTGCTTTGGTATCTGCCCATGCATTAATGACTGTGACGGGGAGGTCTGACGAGGCGGTAATGACCGGTTACTTACAGGTAATACTTATTACTTCGAGTCGTAGACCTCCCAGTCACAGTCCTGGTTCCCATCCCTCCCTCCCTGTTGGGCTTCTGGTGCTTGGACGTACAGGATGTGCTGCAGTGGGTCCAGGGCTGGCTATAGCATTGGTGGCGCCCAGTGCGACAATCTTTGTTGACGCACCCTCCCCTGACCACCTTTTTCACAGATTCCCTAACAACCACCCTCCAATGGTGCTCCACATCTCCCCTTAGCCCTTCTCTCACATGTATTTACTTTATAGCAAACTCAGCCCAATGTAGAGTGTCGAGCACTTTACATCACTAACGCGTTATAAAGAGACAATAGGTCGGAAACATTTGCAAATCAATGTGTGGGAAATGTTGCTTAAGACAATGAGGACTACAAGGCATGTAAATCACGTATCATCCATACTGGCAGGCCTTATATGATAAGACTTCTTGTTTTGTAGACACAAAGGGGAAGGTTTACTATGTTTTTTGCAGCACAGACCTCGAGGTGCTGTGCTGTGTTGCATGAAGAGAAGAGTGCATAACCATATCATATCTACTAAAATATGGTGCTATTGTTTTCCCCTCTAGTGCCGACTTACATAATGGTTGCCTTTCCCCAATGCAAAAACGTATGCACCATAGTGCAAAGGTGTGTCTATGTTGTCAAGCATAGGTTTTATACTGGAAGCGTACCCTTCCAGCACTAATTCTATGCTTTGACAAAGTTTAACACTTAACCACTTTTCAAGTGTGCTGCACTGTACAACACAAATACAAAGTTAGAATGGCTTGGAGAAAGTAACTCTATTCTAGAAACTTCGAGGATGTGAAATTGTTTATGAAAATCCCATTCTACCAAAGATAGTACATAGGGATTTGAGTCAGAATCCATTGATGGGTGGACAAGAATGTCCATGTAAAAACCCCATGACATGCCTTCTTGATGCAAAGAAGCATATAGTACTACATAAGTTACCTTAGCTCTACTTTCCAACACAATTAAGGTTTTGCACTGGAAAGTAAACCCCAGAACAACACTTTGCATCAGGATGGTTTCCTTTTTGTAATGAACACCTGGCACAAAGAGTTAGTAAATTTGCCCATTAAATGCATGATTTGAAATGTAACACAATGATTGGGGTGTCATACTAATACAATTCAATTAGTACCTAAATGAACCACTTTATCAGTGTTAGAATAGTTAATGATTGACAAAGAAAACAATAAGATTCTAAACCTAGGGTATGCAATTTGCATGCAGCGATTTGGTGCCAGTTCGTTGCTCAATGTGCTACAGTAGAAGTCTTGTAATTCATGAACTCCATATAACAAAACAATCTCTGTGACAAATTCAGTACCCCTCTGAGCTACCTACACAAATACAAATTTATGGTTTGCAGCGGGAACATATACCCTCTATGCTACTTTATCGTGAGTCAAAACTGTAACTACACAAATCATAGCTCTCTCCATTAATTGTATTAGCCACCAGAGTTACCATGCTGTTATAAGTCCCTGAAAAATGGCAGGCACAAAAAGATCTCTGCAGGCTGCTCTTAGTTTGCCTCTGCATGCCAAAGGGCAACTCTTCAGCCCTGACATCCAGTGCGATGGCACTGGTCGCACAGTGCTAAAAATAACACTGACCGTTTGAGTTATAAAATACAGTACTAATCAGGGTTCAGTGGGCCCCTCTGGACTGTTGACCCGGTGCCACTGAACCTGCTACAACAATAAAAGCTTAACATCAGAATGCAATTTACTTAAATGCTAAAGCTGGGGTTGAAGTGCATAAAAAGGAGTGTGGAGACTGGGTTGCCACCTTTCCCAGATTATGAACTAATAAGGTGGAAAAAAACAGCTTCAGGCAGTTTTGTGTCATAGGGACATTACAATACTGTTCTGCCAGGTGCTAGCCTTAAATGAACCAAAGCATCAAATATAATATTTATTACCACCATGAGCCAGTCTGATCTTTAATACAAGAGTGGAGCTCGGCTCTATGTTGCTCTGCAATAATCAGGTCACTTATAGAAACGGTAGTCTTTGCCTACCGACCAGCTCCCAATAAGCAGCTGTCCCATCCACTACAAATGCACAGCAGCTCACCAACCGTTATCCTTGATGACATGTTCATGAGACAACAGTTGTCCCTTTTTTTCTTTCCACTATGAAAAAATATCACGGACATTTAATAGGGACAACGGTGATCACAATGCAGGCTTTTCGGCAATGAGACCTGTGCCTATTTTGGAGCGCAAATGACGCACCTGAGATTTGACACCTAGTGCAGTGGCACCGGTCGCACTGCCCTAAAGCCGGCACTGAGTGGGTCAGAGGTTATGTGCCACAGGATGTGGGAGTGGCCTGGAGGGCAGGGATTGCCCAAGGGAGTTTTTGCTTGGTATTTCTGTGGGGAGGAGCTATCTCTCATGCGTTAATAACTGTGCCAGGGAGGTCTACGACTCGTAGTAGTAAATATCACCGGTAAGTAACCGGTCATTACTGGTGCTCTGGTATATACTTGAAACTTCACCTAGTGACAAATTTATACATCAGAAAACTTAATTTAAATTCACCAAAGATTAAGTTTCCTGACTTTGCTGGCAAATTGTATACTTCTCTCAACCTTAAAAAACATTAAAACTCTGGGCCTGGTTCAACAAGGTAACTTACGCTTTTGAATGGAGTACATTTACTACTTTTCAGTATTTTTTAGTAACCAACACTTTTGTAGTAAGGTACACTTTGATAGTAAGTGCAGCACTACAAGGGGTGAACCACTGGTACTGAAACACCTTCCTATACAAAATAATGGAGGTAGGGATTTCAAATAAAACCCTAAAGGAAATAATGCTCAATAAAATTCAATTATTTAAAATAGTTAAATATATAAATACATATAAAATAATGTTAAAGAAATACAAAAATAGTATATATTTGGTATTTCATTATAAAATATTTAATTAACCTATTTCAAAATTATCAAAATAGGTCATTAAATATTATACAAATTAATAAATACAAATAGAATTAAAAATAGGCCATTAAATATTTCATAATAAAAAAATATGTACTATTTTTATATATTTTTATCATGAACTGATATTTATTTGTATTTTTAGCAATTGTCAAATAATTTAATGTCATGTTATTTCCTACAGGGTTTTATTTTAAGTCCCTACCTCCACAATTTCTATGAGACAGTATTGCAGTACCAGTGTGTGGTCATGTACAGTGTTGGACTTACTACAAAAGTGTAAGTTACTACAAAAGTGTAAGTTACTACAAAAGTGCAGTTTGTGAACATCGAAAAGTAGTAAACTCTCAAAAGTGTAAAGTTACTCAAAAGTGCAGTTTGTAAATCAGGCCATACATCTTTGAAGCAAGGAAAGACTAGTGTCACGGTTTGATGGCCAACTTTATCACTGTCAATACTACCACAAGCTACAGTATTTCTGTTAGTTGCAGCCAGCAGCCCATCAAAACAATTCACAGTTGAGGTGGTAACACGTTGCCGAATTTGCTGCGAGCAGAAGCAATGGAACCCCTGCTAGAAGCCAAAAGCCAACACCAAGCACTAGTTGTCTTTGCAAAAATAGTATATCCACCATCACAAAAAATGACAGAATTATCAGTAGCCCTGCCCCCCTCTTCCATGGCCACCAATGCAGCCTGCATCAAATTTTTCCTTGTTATCAGCTTTAGAACCTGTCCAGTTTCCCAGGTCCATGCATGATTTGCAGCTCCATTTCGGGGTTCTTCCTTGAATTATGAGACTTGTAGTCTTATTTATTCCATTTTCAAACTACAAATCCCAGAATTCAAAGAAACAAACCTGGCCTGCACCATCACATCAAGGAAGGACAGGAAACATCCTGAACAACGAGGCCAGAGCCACGAGTTCGGGAAGCCAGCAAGCGTAACCATGCTTGCCCGAACAATGACTTTGCCTTAACCATGCACATGCGTGGTTAAGGCAAAGGTGCTCCAATGTCTGGAATGGGTGGGGAAAGCAGAGCATTGGGAAGTGGACAAAGACAAGTAAGTGGGGCTTTGGCTGGGTCTGGGGGGGGGTTTGTGGGGTTTTGAGATAGTTCTATGGGGTGTTGGGGTAGTTTTAAGGGAGGGTGGGGAATTGATGTAGTTTTCAGGGGTGGAGGAGGTCGTTTTCAGCAAGGGTTTAGGTGTATTTTTTTAGGGTTTTTTAGGGCTCAGGGAGGGAAATGTAGGTTGTTTTTAGAGATTAGGGGAGGGCGGGTCGTTTTTAGGGCTGAGGGGTTGGCAACCTTAGCCACGCATACCCCTTTAGCATGCATGCCTTTCCCACAAACATTCGTGGTAAAGGCGTGTGGAAAAACAATGCGTGGTTAAGACGCAGTCATTATACAGACTGCATTGCTTAGGTATGCAGGTTTGAAGAACTCATTGTTCCGACATACAACCAGCAAGGACATGGGAAACTTGTCAGCTAGAAGCTCCACTGCAGGCATACAATCTCTTCAGGTTCAACATTTTGAAATCAGCATATCATGATGTTCACCATCAGCAGTGAGCCTGATGTAGACCGCGAGGTAGTCTCTTGCAGTTGGGATTGTTCTTTCTTCATTCACCCGTCCTCTTCAGGGGCAGGAGAAAATATGATACATGCACAAGTGCAGGACCCGTTGTACATAAAATCTGAGACAGCAATACGATGGAACAACCCGTAGACTACCACGTCACTACTGGAGGGGCAGCAAAGGGTTATCCAGTGACAAAACTCCAGGAACAACACTTTTGATCTCTACAAGATGGCTCAGAGAGTTGGACGCTCACCACAGAAAATGCAGCAATCAAAAGATTCAAAAACATTGTTCCAAGGTGGGTGAATTAAGGAACATTAAGGGGCCCAAAAGGATGCCGCCCGCCCGCCATCCCGACGTAAAACGGGACCACCCGCCATAAGGGCAGCAGTCCCGAGGGGACCATTAGGATGCACCCACCACACTGGCGGGCACATCCCGCATTTTTAGCATTGCGGCGGGCCTTGCTGAAAGCACCGCCCGCCGCAATGCTAAAAATGCACGTCGCACACTTCAATGCACTACGTGCAGGCACCGCACATGTCAACCGGATGGAAAAGCGGTGGACGATCTTTCCGTCCGCTGCGGTCCCCGCCGCCATAGTAATATGGCGTGGGGAAATAAGTGGCGGGCAGGGAAGGATGTCGGACAGATTGCCACCGTCGGCATATATGATAATATGATTTTTTGTCCTATGGAAATGGAAACGATTTCAACGTACCATTTACCATGTGAGGGTGCAAGTGATTAGTGTTCATAACTCTGCACAAGTTATATCGACTTCCTCCATGCATATGCCGACTGCGGAAGGAAGATAAAATGTAGAGAGGGGTGACTTCATCCACGTGGGCCTTGTCCGTGATTAGTGACTTCTGGAACGCAGAATATTTAAGACCGACAGAAAGTGAATCGAACATTTCTTTGGTGATCAGAAGCTTGTCAGTTAATGACTTGAGGGCAATAGTTTCTATTTAAAATATTTAGATAAATAAAACTACAGGAGGAAAATACTTCGTATTCTCATTTTTCAGCAAGATTGCTTTTATTTTTTACTAAATAAATGGAATTTGAAACCACTGAAGCGCAGAAATATTGGATTATAAAACGCATTGTAGAGAAACTAAAGTGCACTGAGTTGGGACGTAAAACTTTGTCTTAAATATCAATTTAAGTTTAAGTTCATTTTACTGACGGCCTAAATTAAAGGACATAAATTCTGTGTGTGAGACATTCAAGATGAATACTGGTCATTAAATGTTTATCATAATAAGACGGGCCCGATTCACAGAATGAATTTAAGACTAAATCCTAAACTTACTACTATTTGGTATTCACAGAATGCACTTACTACTTTCGGGATTCACAGAGTGAACTTACTACTTTCGGGATTCACAGAATAAACTTACTACTTTCGGTATTCACAGAATAGATTTAAGACTACTAACTCTAAGTCCGAAATCGGGGAGTAAATTACGGCCCGGAGGCGGAGCTTCCGGCAAGGGGGCGGAGCTTGCGGCCCGGAGGCGGAGCTTGCGGCCCGGAGGCGGAGCTTCCGGCCCAGAGTCGAAGCTTGCGGCCCAGAGTTGGAGATTTCAGCATGGCAAAAATCCCCACCTCCGAGCCGGAAGCTCTGCCTCTGGGCCGGAAGCTCCGCCTCCGGGCCGCAAGCTCCGCCCCCAAGCCGGAAGCTCCGCCTCCGGGCCGTAATTTACTCCCCGATTTCGGACTTAGAGTTAGTAGTCTTAAATCTATTCTGTGAATACCGAAAGTAGTAAGTTTATTCTGTGAATCCCGAAAGTAGTAAGTTCACTCTGTGAATCCTGAAAGTAGTAAGTGCATTCTGTGAATACCAAATAGTAGTAAGTTTAGGATTTAGTCTTAAGTTCATTCTGTGAATCGGGCCCTTCGTAATGTTCCCATCGTAGTCAGAGAACAGGTTCAAAAAAAATTAGAACGCTTCAAAATTAATGGCATCATTGAAAAAGTTGAGGCAACTCAATGGCTTGATCCAGTTGTAGCCGCCGGCTTTGTGTGGACCTTAGGGAGTTAAACAAAAATGTGGTGGTGGATAAGTACCCTCTACCAAAAATTGCTGATATGTTAATGCTGTTAAAAGGAACAAGAGTTTTTAGCACAATAGATCTGAAATCTGCATACCACCAGATTAGATTGGATGAGGAGTCAAAGATCTGACAGCATTTATTACTCCTTTTGGCACGTATCGCTTTGTAAGACTAACATTTGGGTTGGTCTCAGCGGCCTCAGTCTTCCAGAGGGAGTTGGAGATTTTTTTGAAAGAACTTCCTGGTGTAAGAGTCTATCAGGATGATATCTTGGATTTTGGGCTGAATGTCAAGGAGCATGACATGAGGCTAATGAGTGTGTTAAGCAGACTTGATGAATTTAGACTGACCGTCAAAATTGAGAAGTGCAAGTTCAAAAGAGAATCAATTGATTATCTTGTTCATATAATCTCTGAGGGCGGTGTTTCACCCAAGGAAAATTTGGTGATTGCAATACAGCGAATGCCTACCTCCCTACTAATAAAGAAGAGCTGATGAGTTTTTTAGGAATTGCAGAATATTATAGTAAATTATCCAAGGTTTTGCCTCTTTGTGTGTTTCCATGAGAGCGTTATTGTGCAAAGGATGTGAGTTTGTTTGGGACGAGAAGTATGAATGAGAATTTCACATCCTTAAGGAAAAGTTAAGCTTGGCACTAAAATTGAGCAGCTTTGAACCAGAGAAGAAATCCATCTTGATAACTGATGCTAGCATGAAAGTTCTAGGAGCGGTTCTCTTGCAAAGAAGCAATGGACTTGATGAAGTGATACTCTTTTTGTCTAGGAGTTTGAGGGGAGTAGAGATGTGATATTCAGTGGTGGAAAGAGAAGCTCTTGCTGTTTATTGGTCAGTAAAGAAATTGAAAAATCTGTTGTAGGGAGGTGTGTTTGAGGTGAGAACCGACCACAAACCTTTATGTGAATTTCTATTTAAAAAGGGGCGTTGATGCTGTCTCCAGTAGAATCACTAAGTGGGTTGTGGCCCTACAGGATTATAATTTTGAGATGAAATATTTACCTGGTGTTGAGAATAAAGTGGCAGATGCTTTATCTCGCCTAGTTGTTAAAGACGATGTTTGTCCTGATGATGAGTGTGAACAGGATAGAGAAATGGTATGCATCGTTGAGGGAGGCATCATTGAAAAAGAGAGATGGTTAAAAGCCTTAGGTGATGATAATGATCTATTAAAGGTTCTTGAGTGTATCAAAACAGGTTTTCTTGTTAGGGAGGTGAGGCTTATTCCTCCAACCTCTCTTAGGGAAGAGCTTATTTCTTTAGCACATGATGGTCATCTGGGAATTTTCCAAGACTAAGGAAATGTTAAGATTGTCTTATTGGTGGCCGGGAAAGGATTTACAGGTGGAACGGAAGATTAGGGATTGTATGCAGTGTGCTTTGAGTGAGAGAGTGGCAAAACCTAAGGTGCAACCCATGGTTATAGGAGACCGACCTGATGGTCCATGGAAGGAGGTTGGCCTATACATAGTTGTCCCAATCCGTTCTTCTGGCACAGAGTGGTATATACTCATTCTCGTTGATTACTTTTCAAGGTGGCCGGATATAGTTATAACACGTGAAACTCTGTAATAAACTTCGCTCTGCAGACCCCGATACATTGGACTGGCTATGCTGGGAGGAAATTAAAAAACGGGGGGAATCTGACACCCCGAACATCTGGGGAAAGTATCTTAAACTCTGTGTAGAAAAGTTGGAGCTGGAATCAGTCTGGAAAACTGGGACAAACAAAGCAAGTCTAAGCAAACTAGCCAACTTAGCAGCAAAAGGTAAATCCTTTTTGGAGGATAAAGAGTCATTGGCAAAACGTCGGCATGGCTGGACTGTTATTAACTCGTTTACAACTCCAAAACCACTAGCATATCTAGCAGCTCACTTTAGTGACCATCTTAAAAAATCCTTTATAGCCTATCGGATGGGGATGCACGTCTCAAAGGACCTCTTACCATCCTGGAAACAGTCCCATCAGACGAAAGAATGTCGCCTCTGCGGGTACAAAAACGAAACCCTCGTCCACCTTTTCTGTATATGTCCGGCCCTGATAATTCAGAGACGACTCATATTGAAACCTATTCATAACGCATTAAACATCCGTTCTTGCAGACATGCAGTCACAAGCTGGCTCGGAGGCTCCTCCATAATTCTGGCTTGCCGCGGAGTTAAATTTATGGCAGAAGCAAGAAAACGATTAGAATTAACTGAACAGGAGGCCCACCTGTTGGTGGACTATTAGGGACATCCTAACTTTTAGATCTTTACGCATCTGTCCCCAACAAAACAGCGGCTAAGAGACAATGTTTTAGTATTTTTAATACATTTTGCACAGTTATTTTTTAAGAGAATTTTGTAACAATTTTAATTAATTATGCAAATAAAACTTTTTGAACTTTTGAAGTTATAACACGAGGTATTGAAATCAAGCATATTAAAGTTTTCTTGGAGAAACTCATTGCTAGAGTGGGCATTCCCAACACAATTCTTACGGACAATGGCATACAATTGGTTTCCAGGAAAATGGAAGAGTTCTTATCTGTTCATGGTATTAAATATAAGAAGTCCTCATTATATCACCCAGAGACCAATGGATTGGTTGAGAGGTTTAATCGGGTGCTCAAAGAATCTGTTGAAATGGCCAAGTCTGCAAGTTTGGATTGGTGTACAGAAGTGTTTAAAAAGTAAAGGTCTATAGTTTGTCTCCCCATGCTATCACGAAAAGAACTCAGTTTGAGTTGTTTAGGGGAAGGTGTGCGAACACTCTAGTTACGCCTACTTGGTGAATGACATGAAACCTGATTGTCATAATGGGAATGAAAAGAGTGATTGGAGGTAAGCTGAGTCTAGGACGATTGAATCCAGAAAAAAACTACATGATTTAAAGAAATGTGTAAAGAAAACAGTTGTGAAAGTCAGGGATTGGGTATTGATAAAAAATCCCTGCAGGAGTAAGTCATCTGAAGCATTCTTGAAATTTATTCAAGTTATTAAGATTTTCAAGAATGCCATCAAGTCTGCTGACCACCACATTTGGAACTTAAACAGTGTGATAGTGGTTAGAAAGGATTTTGTTTGTGGCTCAAATGGATCAAAGGAATCTTCTGAAGAGTTGGATAACACCTCTAGTGTTCCACATGGCATCCGGAAGTCTTCAGGAGTATCATCTCCTCCAAGCTTCTTAAAGGATTTTGTGAAATATAATTTGTTTTTTATTTCACATGTCTCTTTCTTTACTGATATTGTTTATTCTTTTATTTAATTGTTTTAATTGTAATGAAAGGAAATGTGTGTTTTCCTGAGATTCTACACTTGTTGCCAGGTGCTAGAGAATGTTATGATGTAAGCTTGCTTAGAAATCAGTTAGAGCCTGGTTGTGGTCTTTGTAACAACCTGCTTGTGGATGGGATCCTTTTCCTAGAATAAACCCTACTTTTATTCAGTACTGTGTACTTGGATTCTTACAACGATATTCTGTATTAGCAAACTAATGTGATTTGTGCAGCACATACAATGTTGGACAAGAGATTTATTTTTTTGTAATGAACTGATGTGATACTATTTTTACAGACACATTTATTACATTGAAAAATGGGCAGGAAACATAGAAAGCTGAAGAAATTATTGACATCCTCATGAAGGTTAAGATTATGAAACAGAAACTTTGTGTTTATAATCGTTTGACTATGTTTAGTGAATGGCTGATTGTGAGAGAGGTTTGCAAACTGAAGCACAAATGCACGGGATAGACAACCAAATAAGAGATTACACAGAATGAAATCTCCCTCTTCTACCGAGCTTTTGTTATATAGTGTGTTTTATAGTGATTGCCTAGCGTGCTTTCTTAGCTACTTTTACAATATGTCTTAATGTGGAATTTATTTTTGCTGTAAGATGTGTTTTGTATTGACATTTTGATACACTAATTTAATACTTGATCAGTGAATATATAATGATGAAGATTCTGTTAAGTAATATATAATAAAAGTTTTCCTTTCCCTGCTGCTCAGCCAGTATGAAAGTGATGTGGATGTGGAATGTTAGAATATTGATGAGTGAGCAGAATGTTGGAGTGCCTGGTTGTGTGAGAGAGAGAGACAGTTGGAGACTGTGGGTTGAGCAGCAAGGATGCTGCTCCTGGTGGGGCCTAGAACTCCTTTAACCATCTTAACTACTTAACTGAAGAACTACCATTCTGTAACTACCATTCTCCATCCAAGCTTAAATAAACCTTTACTTATGTTATACCTCATGGCTACGTCTGGAGTTCCTACAATTCATCTTTGTAACAAAAAGACATAATGATTGATAGTGAATCTCTTGCTGTACATGATTTATTCAATGATTTAAGTAATAAATAAAAGAACACTATCACTGTATGTTGAAAATTGCATCAGTGGCTACTTGACACCAGGAAGAGGCCAGTTAGCATAAATTGGGAGTCTCCGCTTAGGTAAAATACCCAGATGATGTGCAATACCAACCATCATTTCTTGAGTGTGTAAGAACATCACCATTTCCAAATAAGGCCCGATTCACAGAATGAACTTAAGACTAAATCCTAAACTTACTACTATTTGGTATTCACAGAATGCACTTACTACTTTCGGGATTCACAGAGTGAACTTACTACTTTCGGGATTCACAGAATAAACTTACTACTTTCGGTATTCACAGAATAGATTTAAGACTACTAACTCTAAGTCCGAAATCGGGGAGTAGATTCCGGCCCGGAGGCGGAGCTTCTGGCTTGGGGGCGGAGCTTCCGGCCCGGAGGCGGAGCTTCCGGCTCGGAGGTGGGGATTTTTGCCATGCTGAAATCTCCAACTCCGGGCCGCAAGCTCCGGCTCCGGGCCGGAAGCTCCGCCTCCGGGCCGGAAGCTCCGCCTTAAATCTATTCTGTGAATACCGAAACTAGTAAGTTTATTCTGTGAATCCCGAAAGTAGTAAGTTCACTCTGTGAATCCCGAAAGTAGTAAGTGCATTCTGTGAATACCAAATAGTAGTAAGTTTAGGATTTAGTCTTAAGTTCATTCTGTGAATCGGGCCCGCAGTTCCCAGGTAATGGACTACAACCTTTACATCAAAAGTGAAATTGAGGGAACACTGACACTCTCCTACACACACTGCCTTGCAAGAAAGCTGAATGACTGCTAGAAGAATATTAATTCCTCTCAACAACCCTTTCATTAGCTGGTGAGTATATGGTGGCAGGAAAAGCAGTGATAACTTGGACGAGCCACACGTAGGGTTGCCACCTTTCTTACTGACTGCACCAGTGAAAATACGGCAGGTAGCAGCAACCCTAGATAAGCTTAAGTAGCAGGTGGCCGTGCCAGCATAGCTGCATCTGCGTGTGCAGGCACCTACATTTTCAAGCCCTGCTCCTAAAAACATACAAAACAGAGAATACGCTACCCAAATGCCAGTGCCATGGGCACCAGGGATATTTTTAACCAGTGATTTATGTTTCATCCCCTGTCATTGTTAACTGAGAGTAACAGTAACAGGAGTCTTAGGATTGGAAAAAGATGGAGAAGTGCATTACATGTTGCTCCACTATCACTTAGTGAGGAAATCTCCAACCCAGCTCCCCTTCCACAGCACAAAGTCATAATGCCTAGAGGTTGGTCTTTCATGTAGTAGAGAGTTTAAAAGAGGGATTAAGGAAAAGTCATGAAAGTGGAGAAAGACAGTACACTAACCCTTGAAGGAAGATGGATGTTGGCTCGATCTCTTCAAAACAGTCATCTGACTCTCACTCTGATGGTACCCATCACCCCTGTTTCCATGGCGGGTTTTATGTGATTGGGTTGTGCTCTCTTCGTTCTCTGATGGTACAAGATAAGTAATTTTATAGGTTTTGTTTTGATGCATGTGCTTTCCATATTACCTCTAGGTATACCCAGTGAGCACCTGCTTAATGAGGGCGAATACCCAAATGCTGTGTTTCTTATTCATAAACCCAATTGTTGAAATAGGGGCGTTTTTCAGGGTTTCAGCAAAACTTTCATGACAGCATGGATTAGTGGATTAGTCCACCCACTACTAGGATGGATCTAACCACAGGGAAATGTATAGGGAAACATTATGCCTATCCATCTTTGCCTACAGTCTACCAGTTAAATTGCAGCTTTGCTGAATGTTAGTGCACCTTGGCGTCCACAAACACAGGCTATCTTTGGGTTCTTACCAGGTTTCTTCCTTGCATTTATTGCAATTGCAGCACCAACAGGAGCTTGGGTACTTTGATGTTTAGTGTATTGCTCTCTGAGTCGGCCGTTTCATCTTCTAGGTATGTTCTTAAGTGGCTCAGATACCTTTGGGTAGGAGTTTGCTATATGTTTCAGCATGCATGCGGTCCGTGATCCAGCCTGATATTGTGGGTGCCCTACCTCTGCCCCATTGTATAGCTACTCTGTTTGACCATCAGCAGTGCAAGTCTCACCAATCGCCACTCTTCTCTTTGAACCTTTTGAACATAGCTCAGTAGTGTTGTCATCGGGTCTGCCGCCAATGCCAGGACTGTCATGTTATTAAGTGCCTTAAAGAGTCTCCCCCAGTAGTCACTAATTAATGAGCAGCCCCAAGCTAAATGCAGAAAATCTGCCTGGGGACATAGTACCATAAACATTATTTATTGCCATTACCACTAAATTTCACCTGCAAAACAGTTGTGTAGTACATTTGATGTAGGACTTTATATGGAGTCAGTCTGTGCCTCCTATTAAGAGAGAATTCCTTAATCTAGAAGTAAGTCCATTTTTTTATTTTTATATTTATATTTTTATTTTCTTATATTTGTATTTGATATTCACCAGTTATTTCCATTCCCAGCCAAGAATGGTGAAATTAAAACTACCCAGAGGGGCAAAAAGGACTCTTTATTTGCTTGCTGACACTGGTAGGGTTTGAAAACAGTGCACCGAGCAGTATGGATTTAAACTGCTCAATTTTATAGTAAGGTGATATATCCATTCTTTTGGAGCACTTTACACTTGCGCTGCATCCTCACTACACTATCATCCATCTATGGGATTTTAGCATCCTTATTAGAATAGAAACATCTCTAAAAACATCCCTGAGCTCCCCCCTCACATTGAGGAGGTTGTAGCCCTCAATGGGAGTAGGATTTCCCATTGGGAAGAGAAACCCATATGATGAAGCATGACCTATGGCGTGTGAGGGTTTCGTCCTTCAAGGGATTTCTCCCTAGTGGAGATTTTGTGAGACACATATCCATTATCTACTGACCTTTTGCATCCAGATATAGACCCGAGGATTTTTAATTTTGGATGGCCATCCACACAGAAGCCTTGTAAGGGACAGAGAAGCAGTCTCATCAGCCTTTCTTCACCCTGTTCAACCAAGTCTCCACCACACTCATATTCATAGGTCCTACCTATAAGGCTAGGGAGGAGGTATGCAGGTCAGCCCATCTCATCTGGGTAGGATTAACTCGTACAAAAGGAAAGGCCTATAACTAGTGTAAGTTAGGGTGATGCGCATAGCGTTCAGGACAACTTGTAGACAAGACACATATGTTGCTTAGGGTTTAGTTGGGAAGTCAGTCGGAGTAGAATGCAGCTGCTAGAGATCAGGGATAGTTGTGGTTAAGATGCGAGGTAAGACAGCACAGGTGAGGACTAAAAAGATGTAATAGTAATAGTTGTAGTATATGAGTTAGTTGGAGGCTGGATTGATTTTCGAGTGTTGTAGGGAAGGTGTGTACTTATGTTTGCGTGGCCCTTCATTAATTCAAATGTTGTCAATAGAATTGGTGAAGAGGGAGGTCCTGGTACTAAGTGCATTGGCTTGAGAAGTCAACATGTACCTGCGCCTCTCTGAATGGTGGAGCAAGAATTCGCACGTTACGCGGCTTGCTCGTACTCATGAACCTCGAATAACTTATAACCATGTAATTCAACCTGTTCGTCTTACTAATTTCCCTTTATTCTGACATTTGGGGTGTCCTAGAGACGCTTGCCTATGTGTTTACTAACTCAAATAACGATTGTTCTTAAAATGGCCGCTGCTTGGCGGGTTTCTTTCTGCGCATGCGTTAGTCACACTCACGTGACGTGACGCACTTGCAGTTCTCGTGGGAATCTGTTGCGCTTGCGCACTTGCTTTTAAGATGGCTGTCTGTGTTCTCACATGGTGAAGCTTGCGCAAATGTTTTATGTTATTGTCTGTCTGCACTAAAACACTCACGCATTAGCATATTACAATTAAAGGGGTATAGAGTAGCTATTCATGGTATACAGTGTATTCATTTATTTTCTATGTTTTAATTTGTTTTCGCTTACTTTACATGTACCGCGATATCGAGGGTCTGAGGGACACCCGTGCTGCCATATTGCAATACTTTTCCGCGCATGTCCGTCTTCGGCCGGTGACATTGAACGACTGCCAACCAGAGGTGGCGGCCAAGATGTGACTGGGAAGATGCACCTTCACCCAGACGAAGCAGCTAACTGTTCTGCAATAGATACTTTGTAATAGGTTTCATTGTATTCTGTAGAGTATCTCATGGGAACCCCAAATTTGCTAGGCGGTCCCAAAAACATGCAAATGTGGTATTGTAGAAGTTTGTTCTGATTGGTGTGTTGACCTAGCCTACTTAGGGACCAATCAAAATTGGGGATTCTGACACTTGCAACATTTGGGGGGTGGTACACTGACCCAAAAACAGTATAACTAGCCTAGGTTTAGCTAGAGAAATTGTCCGACTTGTCCGAATAGCTGACCTGTCACTGACCCAACGCACCCAATAGGTGAATGAATACAGAGCGCTGCGGAGCACTCTGTCCGAAATATACCATAGACTCAAGAGGTTTTACTGAACCTTAAGTGCTGGCGGAGCACTTTGCTGGGGAGTTCGATAACCCAATCGGGGTTCTGGCCGATAGCTGCAGAGAGGGTGGAGCGCAGGCGTTGCTTCCAAACTGTGGGTGCTGGTCGTGCCTTGGTGGTCGTGTCCTGATCCTAATCTGGTTCTCCTGTCCTGTCCTGGGGTGTCCATTCTGCACCTGCTGTCCCATTGATGACTGTCCTTCCTTGGGGTTTTTCCTGTCCTTGACTGATCCGTGGCCAGGGTTGGTCTTCACACCATTCTAGGTAAATATATAGTGCTGAAACTCTATACTACACCTTCTATCTTCTGTCTTTTGCTTTAATAAAGACATACACTTGCACATAATTGATTTTCCATGCTTTCGCAAAGCTACTGCATGAAAGCTCATACGTTATTGCTGTTTTCTAGCATGTTCCTATGTTACCCTTCCTTTAAGTACAACTCTTCATACCGTTTATGAAATATAGATGTGGTTTATAATCTTCCCTTTCCGAATTGTTTGAAGTAAGGTTTCTAGAACTATAGCGTGTTCTAATTTTACCCTTCCTATAGATGTATAGGATTTCTAACTTCTCACCCAACTGTTAAAGTATTTCCCCGGAGTAAAATTCCAGAAAGTGCATAAACGTGCTTGTTCCTTAGTTATACTTTCTTAAACCTGTTTAGCATCTCTCATGTCCATATCTTCCTATAGACTCATAAATGGTTGCCCTGATTTATTTTCTCTATGGTTATGTGCTGTTCGTTATTCTGATTATTGATTGCCTTTTAGTTGTAAACTGTATGCTTTCCGAATCTGAATTCTAAATAAAGCTTTGAAACTTCCCAGTAGTCTGTGGTCATTTAATGAAAGTATAAGAGTATATGTTGGTATTTTGGTTGTCTGCCTTTCTTTCACGGCTAGCTCCCTGATCCGTTGTGGTCATAGGTACCCGTAACGGTGGTTTGGTAAGTCGGGTACAAGTAGAAATAAATAGGAAGGAACCAGAGTTACTGGTAGTAGAGTGTAAGGTCACCCGATTAATGTATATGATAAATTGAGAAGTGTTATGGGCCCGGTACGTGTATGGTGAAATTATTGGCCGGGTGACCTGCGCGCTCTATCAGTAATTTTCTGGTAGCAGAGCTATGGTTAGGGACTAGTTAAAGTTAGGTAGGACTAGTTAAGGTAGTTAGATAGGTTGGATGCTGCTATAAAGATTTTGCTGCTAAAATTGTGAACACATTGTTGATAATAAATTGATCGATCACGTGAAATGTTTTTTGCTTTGAAAATTATGAAATGCTTTAAATTGTTTTTCTTACTGTTATATTGATATATGTTCTAACAAAACTAGTTAGTCAATGTTACGTGCTTGTTTGGAATCCCCGGGGAATTGAATAGCGAGTGGTGAAGAGAATCCACTTTGCTCTGAGGTCAGTGGCTTGAGGAAAATGAGTGCATGGTTAGGTAGAACCGGAAGCGCTAATTAGGGTTTCTGTATGAATACTTGTATAAATGATAGCAACGAGTTCGCTTGCAAAACTTCTATTGTGATATAACCTAGTAAGGGTCACGCCGGAAGGAGTAGCAGGTTCTTCGAAGCTTGGGTGACAGCAAAAGGGTTCGCTAGTGAAACTTTAGACTTAGTATAAATCCCGAAAAGAAGTGGATAAGTCAAAGAAGTAGTAGGTTCCCTAATGCTTGAGTGAAGGATAGGCAGAAGAGATCTATCCGTAGTGTGTGAAAAGTAGACAGAAGAGGTTTACTTGCAGTAAAACATAATCTTTTCTCTATAGACACTCGAGTACAGTGGCGAATGTGTTTATGTTGTTAAATAACTAAAGCACTTGCACTTTAAAAGAGAAATCAAGTTTCTGTTACCTTGTAAGGGAAGGAGTCAGTTGCGGAGCTGCTCTGACGTCACTCTGTGCCGCGCTGGTATTGGTCGAAACAGCGGGTGTGTAGCGGAGCTGAAATTGTAAAGGAGGGGTGAGTGCCGAAGCGTGAGAACCTGTCTCGCGAAAGGCCGCGCACCCATTGGTCGAAATTTTTTGAACTCGTGCATTCTATTGGTTGTACGAAAATAAAAGGCGCATTTGGATTGGGAGTGATCTGTAAACAAAGTCGCTCGTAGAAGTTGTATGTGGCACACGTATAGACCGAATACTAGACCTGATCCACGACAATTAGGGTTTGAAAACGATCAGTGGAAAGGGCATAACACCAGCATCATGTACGGGAACAAGAGAAAATTGTCCCTTGTAAATAAGGTGAAGAATTATTTCAAAAAGGACAAGCCTATCAAAACCCGAGAAGGTGTTGTCATACCGCCACCTAATACCCCCGCATCATTCATGATGTTTGATAAAGGGTACCACTCATGTGTATGGTTGGAAAATTGGGCGGAATACACAAAAGATGACGGAATTTTGGCTTTCCCGTTAGAAGGTACATTTAATGGTAGAATTCTATTTAATTTGAGAACCCGGATGAATGACTTACATCCCAGACCTAGATTAACTCAGTACGAAGCATTAGAAGAATGGGAGATCGAGGCTTTTGAGAGAGACAAGCCCCGATTGGACAAAGGGTTAACAAAATTTTATCCGAAGTTAAAACAAGAGACCCGTGATAAAAAGATGAAACAGTGGAGGCAGAATATGATTGTGGAAGGATTGTTTCCAATGATGCCAATGGGTGGTCCTGGAGGAGAGAAAAAGACAGAAAAATGCAAACATTGGGTGCCCCTTGGGGAGTCGGATGATGAGTTATTAGATGACATGTTTATGAGAAGTCCGCCTCCTTATAATGAAGGACCCAGATCACCTAGTATAGGGGATACCTCACAACGTCCCCCGTGTCAGGAAGGGAGTGGATCTGGAAACCCAAGAAATAGCTATCAAATACCTTCCTATAGCGAGGGCCTAGGACTTATAGGTGCCGGAGACACCTGTCTAAGACCACCATTTAGTGGAGAATCAAGATATTCACGTGACAGAGATTTCGGTTCAAGACCTCCTTATGAGGGAGGACCGAGAGCCTTAAATACAGGAAGCTGTTTTCCAAAACCTAATTATGGTGAAGGACCAAGTACAACGCATCCCACTGCCCCGAGTTGTGCTCCAACTTTGACTCCACAGGTATTGCATGAGAAATCTCTAGAACGGTTATTGGAGGAAGCAGAGCGAGAGGCTCTAGCTAAACAGAGAACAGAAATAATTCAGAAACTCTCCCAGTTAAATACAAGCCCCGAAGCCTTGACAATCCCAGTAACTATTGGACCTGTTGTTCCTTTGTATGGGGCTAGACAAGTGACTCCACAAGCCCCAATTATTACCCCGACTGTAGTACAGCCCGAAAAGAGCCCTTAATTGTAGATGATCAAACGAGTGAATGTGAATCTGAAGCTTCTTAAATGGATTTACCAATTAGGAACCCGGGAAGGAGTTTGCAGAAGAGACATAATCCTTTCAATACGAGAGAGATTCAAATGGAATCGACTTCAGGTACCAAGAGTGTCACATTAGTGACTCCTGAAGAGATCGAGAGATGGAGTCGAGAATTAGAGAGACAAACTCCTCAGACCAAACCATTAGATATTTATAAATTAAGAATTGAAATGGAAGAACTGACAGCTGGAAATGTGGGGTTAGACAGATTAAATACCTTTTCCGAGGAAGAGCTGCTGTTTATCTGCAAAAGTCTTACCCGTAATACCAAAGTGCTCCATGAGAAATTAACAGACACTGCGGCTAGTATGGGAATAGATATTTCCAAATCAAAGCCATTACAAAAACCCTACAGAGCAGATTTCTCAGACAAGGATCTGGAGAATATGAATGTGTCAGGAAAGAAGGTTCAGATCAAAGAATTGTTGACCATGTTGCAAAAATGGGGAGATGTAGACAAATGGAAAGGCAGGTGGGCAAAGAAAAAGGAAGAGGTTTGGTCCAAACAGACGACTTCTGAGTTTGCTTTAAGGGAAGCAGACAAGCCAGAACAGTTATACCCCATGCGAGAAGTGCCAGGTGGAAAATATGTGCACGTTCCATGGTCCAGACAGGATATTGTGTCCTTTACAAATGACTTTCCAAAATTGCGAGAAAAGCCTGTGGAATGGTACAGGCAAGTGGAAAGGTTTGTAAAGGTGCAAAAATGCCTATGGAAAGACCTGGATGGGTTTTTCGACATTGTGGTTCCTGTGGATTTATGGACCGAATGTAAAATTGCCGTTGATTGGCCTAATAAAGAATACACAAGGGACCCTGCTACAGGAGCTCACTCTGATGAGGTGATGCGAAAATACGACCAGGTCATGTTACACCTAAAGAAAAAGGTGCCTGCAAAGGAAACTGATTGGACCAAGATAGATAGAACCACGCAGGAAAGGGATGAGACTGTGCACTCCTTCTATGAAAGACTGTTACAGGTGTTTAAAACGTACAGTGGTATAGATAATATCGAGATGAAGGATATGACCCACTTCATTTACAGGTTTGTAAACGGTTTAAGACCTGAAATTTGTCAGTGGATCAAAGACAATAAAATCTGTTGGCAGTCTAAGAAAATAGATGAAGTCTTGCGATACGCAAAGTATTGCGAGGACGAGATGGCAGACAAACGAAAGGCTCTGAAGGAAAAAGTTATGTGGGCACAAGTAAAATTAGCGGAACAGCAGGAAAAGCAATTGGGTAAAATGAATAAAAATTCCCAAAATCAAGGTTCTGGGGGAGGGGGGAAGCCCAGAATGAAAATGAGTCGAGAGGAAGCCAAAAAGAAATTTCCCTGTCACCAGTGCGGAGAAATCGGGCACTGGAGAGACGAGTGTCCATATTTACAGAATGGTAACCTCCAAAACACTGATTTAAATCCACAGACGCAGAATGAAAGACCAAGAAAGACCCAGCAACAGGTAAAGGCGAGTCAGTTGCCCCGTGCACCTAAACCGAATTATAAGGGAAAAACACCACAGGGTGATGACATAGAGATCTGGGGAGGAAACGAGGACAGAAATGCAGCAACTTCGTAATTTCTATTGAATGATACTTTTCTTTGTGACGATCAATACTGACGGGGCCTGAGAGGGGAGGACGAGGAGTGCGTACTTGGCGCCTCCTTGCCGGTAGACCAGTCAGGTCCATACATCGAAGGAAAGGTTGAAGGCAATGATGTCACCTTTCTGTTGGACACTGGTGCTACCCGTTCTACTGTGAGAACAGCAGACGTTCCCAACCTACCCCTCTCGGGAGAAGCAATCCAAGTAGTGGGTGTATCTAATCAATTGATTAGTACCCCAGTTACTGAGCCCATGGAGATTACAATAGGAAACTTCAAAGAAATGCATAGATTTGTAGTTTGTGATACCAGTCCAGTAAACTTACTGGGACGTGATTTGTTGTGTAAAATGAACTGCACCATCTTTTGCACACCAAAAGGCGTCGAAATTCAGACCCCAGACGAAGACGGAATATATAAGTTAATGTTAATCAGACCTGACTCAGAGATTAAACAATTGACTATACAAGACTTACCCGAAGAACTCCAAAAGACAGTGAAACCAGAAGTATGGGACTTTACTGGAAAGGATGTAGGTCTAATGGCAAATGTAGACCCCATCAAAATAGCCATGAAAGAAAATGCAGTTTACCCCAATACCAAGCCATACAAAATGAGTGCAGAAGTTAGAGCAGGAGTTGCCATTGAAATAAAAAGATTATTAGAAGCAAACATCATACAAGAAGTGATGAGTAGTCCGTGTAACTCACCCATAATTGGAATCAAGAAACCTAGTGGCAAGTACAGAGTAGTGCAGGACCTGAGAAAGATAAACAAAATAGTTGTTCCTTGCTGTCCTATTGTTCCGAACCCAGCAGTGATTCTGTATCAGATCCCTTGGGATGCTGAGTGGTTCACCGTGATTGACCTATGTCATGCATTTTTTTCGATCCCTTTGCATCCAGACAGCAAATTTCTTTTCTCATTTGCTGTCGACAGTCACGTGTTCGTTTGGAATCGCGTCCCCCAGGGGTACACTGAAAGCCCCTCGATCTTTAATCAGATTCTGAAAAGGTGCCTTGAATCTTTAACTTTACCTGGAAACTCAGTTTTGGTGCAATATATAGACGACCTCTTGGTGGCGTCTAAGAGTCAGAAAGACTGTGTTGTTCACACCATTGCCCTACTGAACCATCTAGGTGAAGGAGGACATAAAGTATCACCTGACAAACTTCAGTTCTGTACCAAGTCAGTAAAGTATCTGGGGCACCAGATAGAAAAAGGCATCAGGAAGGTTACTTCAGAGAGAGTCAGAATAATTAGAAACATGCAGTTACCCCGTACTCAGAAAGAAGTTAGAATGTTCCTTGGAGTCGTAGGCTACTGCAGGCAATGGATTGTGGGATTTGCAGTCCTAGCAAAGCCTTTACTAAAAATGACAAAGAAAGGCGCAAAGGACCCAGTGGAATGGGATGAAGAGAGCATGACAGCATTTACTAAATTACGAGAATGTCTGTGTACAGCCCCTGCTTTAGGCATGCCTGATTATTCCAAGGAATTTTCACTATTTTGTGACACACGAGACAATTGTGCGTTGTCGGTCCTAACCCAAGCCCATGGTTTGACTAGACGTCCAGTGGCATATTTTTCTGCCACTTTGGATCCAGTGGCTGCTGGATTACCTGGATGTCTGAAAGCTGTAGCTGCAACTTGCACAAGTCTTGAGCAAAGCGAGTCCATTGTTATGGGACATCCTGTAACTGTGTATGTTCCACATGCAGTTGTAATCCTGTTGACCAGAACAAAGACCCAGTATCTCACACCTAGTCGGCTGACTAAGTACGAGAGGATTCTTGTAGGTGCTGCAAATGTAGTCATTACTCGGTGTAACATATTGAATCCAGCAACCTTGTTGCCTGAGTCGCTGATTGCAGAAGCAAAGGGAGAGGTCGAGCATGATTGCATTGACCTAACAGAGTTCAGTACTAAACCACGCCCAGATATCAAAGAAGTACCCCTGCCAGTAGAAGATAGTGAGCTGTTTTTGGATGGCACATGTCTGAGACACGAACTTGTAGGCCTAAGTGCTGCTTATGCTGTAGTCACGGTAAAAGGCACTATAGAAGCATCCTGTTTATTTGGAGTGAAGTCTGCACAAGTAGCCGAATTGATTGCATTGACAAGGGCCTGTAAAGTTGGGAAGAACAAAAGAATAACAGTATATACTGACAGTCAATACTGTTTTGGGGTTGTGCATGACTTCGGCCAATTGTGGCTGCAAAGAGAGTTCCTGACTTCTTCAGGCACTCCTATCAGAAATGGAAAGGTTGTACAAGAATTACTGGATGCCATCCAGTTACCAAAAGAATTGGCAGTGGTAAAATGTGCTGCCCACAAATCTGGCACTGATCATGTGACAGTGGGAAATAGATATGCTGATAAAGTGGCCCAACATTGTGCCAGACATCGAATGTCGGTTAATGTTAAGTTGGGGGGATATGGAAACAGCTGCCAACTTATGGTGTTTGAAGAGGTGCCTACATGGGAAGAATTGAGAGATTGGCAGTATGCTGCACCACCAAAGGAAAAGGAAAAATGGAGAAAGCTTGGTTGTCGACAGAGAAGTGAGGATGGTATCATTGTGGGCCCTGATGGTATGCCTGTGTTGCCTAGACGCCTGCTTGCTTCTATGGTCAGACTGATACATGGAGATACACACGTTGGTAGGGATGCCATGATCCGTGTTTTTCAACAAACATGGTACAACCCGAAGTTCAGGAAAGTAGCAGAGTCACTCTGCCAGAGGTGTTTGACATGTCAGCAGCATAACGCTGGGAAGAGAACAGTAGTTGAATTGGGAAAAATTGGGAAATCAGGAGGTCCCTTTGTAAGAGTACAAATAGACTTCATTCAGCTGCCCCTTTGTAAAGGAATGAGATACGTCCTTGTCATTGTCTGCCTGTTTTCAAAATGGGTGGAAGCCTACCCAGCTAAAAAGAATGACGCCATCACTGTAGCCAAATTGTTACTGTGAGAACTAATACCTAGGTACGGGGTTCCAGTCACAATTGAATCAGATAGAGGTGGGCATTTCCAGAATGAGGTAATCGATCAGCTCTGTAAAGCATTCAAGATTACACAAAATCTGCACTGTGCATATCGTCCAGAGGCTTCTGGAGTAGTGGAACAAATAAATGGCACTATCAAGTCAAGATTAGGGAAGATGTGTGAATCTACAGGCATGAACTGGATAGAGGCTTTACCTCTTGTTCTGATGGGAATCCGAAGTATTCCAGACCGAAAAACAGGCCTCAGCCCCCATGAAATCCTGATGGGAAGAGTAATGAGACAAGCATGGGTACCAGGATACAAACTGTTAAGCATTTCTGATGATTTGGTACTTGAATACTGCAAGCAACTAGGTGACCAAGTGCGTTCTATCTCTCGCCAGATTGGGGAGGACGCCGTCGCCAATCCAACAACTCCAGTCCATAAATTGGTTCCAGGTGACTGGGTTGTACTCAAGAAACATACTCGGTCAAATTACCTTGCACCGAAGTGGGGACAGCAACGCCAAGTGATACTGGTGACCACGACAGCGGTGAAGTGTGCCGGCGTCCCGAAGTGGATCCATGCCAGCCATACCAAGAAGGTAATAAGAGACGAGAAGAAGACGGACGCTGAAGGTTGCCCAGCTGAGGAGTCTCCAGACGTAGGTTCCGAAGTAGCTGATGAAGAACAACCGAGCACCAGTCAAGATGAGTGGATACCCATAATCGACCTGACCGATGACCCAATCAGAACAAGAAGTCAAACCTACGCAGACAGAGAGTGGAATAGTGAGGACGAGACAGGAATAGGAGAAGACAATCAGGTTATCGAAATCCAGGTAAAATCTGAAGGAGAAGAAGATCAGATACGGACAGAACAAGTGATCGACACACCTCCACAAACCCCTGAGATTGAAAAGGGACAGACAGAAATTAGGGCGAAAGTTCAAGCGGAAGTAAATCAAAGGTTCGAAGTGCTTGAACAGGACCAGATAGAATTAGAAGAACGTGTTCAGGACACAGAAATAGAAACACCCAAAAAACAAATCCAGTATACACCTGAACAAGGCCAGCTTAGTGACCAGACAGAAGAAACTGAAGAAAGACCTGGGACTAGTGAGCCAGGAAGGGAAGAAGAAGAAGAAGAAGTGCCACAAACAAACGAAAATAAGAGAGCATTAGAAGAAAGCCAAACTACAGTGCCAGCTAAAAGACTCAAGAAAAAGAAACATATCGAACCAAGATATATGAGACTGAGACTGAGACTAAAAACAGTAGAAGAAAAGCTTGAGCAAAGAAGAAAAAGTTCTCGTATAGCAGAGCAGGCTGGAGAAAGCTCCAAAAGAAGAAGTGACCGAATAAAAAGACTAAACGAAAAATATCAGGATCCTGAATGGACTTTTTTGATATTGGAGGAATTTGAGGATCTTGATATTACTGACGAAAGTGACGAAGAACAGACAGCTGATCAGTCTGCCGAAGAAGACGAACCAACCTGAAGTTGCTCAGTGTAAGCTACCTGTGCAAAGTTACAAAGAGGGGTTGAGAACTTCTTCTGAGCAAAAATGTCTGATTCAAATGTGAATGTAAGGCCTAGACGTAATTTTTGTAAGACATGCTGCAAAGTATGCATATGTAGTGTAGCTATAGTGTTAATATTATGGATAGGACTGACCGTTTTTATTCCTTATATGGTGAGCAAAAACACTAATATTGACCCTACACAGACTGTGATAAAAGACACTGAAGAACTGACAACACGAAGTATAGAAAGACGTGAGAAAACACTTAGCCTCAAACAAACAAAACCAGACTTAGAAGCACCAGATGAGGAAGGATTACACTATCACGGAATCAAGAACCAGACTCATCTAAATGTATTTGCTAACGTTTTAGTACATTACGTAGAAACTATGGAAATAGAAGACTGTTATGTCTGCATGAAGCTACCTACTTCTGTAGCTGAAGGCGTGACTTATCATCACCTGCCCTTGACTTATGGAATTTCCTGTAGTATTTTAGCTAGTTTATTTTACAAAAGAGGACCGTTACAGTACTACTACTCAAACTCTGACGTAATATTTTCTGAACTTCCTATACGTGGAAATCTGAATCCTGTACATACTAAAAGTGACGTTACACGTTATATGGGAGAATACTTCCTGACTATAGGTACCATAGATTTAGGTGAAGCACACAGAGATAACTTGACCTGTTCATTACATGAACAAGAGAAAATGTTTTTAAACATGGCAGAGAAAAGAAGGGAAAGTTTCCAAAGAAAGGCAAATGACAAAAGGCAGAAAACTCCTAAATGGGCTAAAAACATGAAAAGCACCTCAAATGGTGGGAGTGGTCCTGCTTTGTTTCTGGATTTCGAGAGAAAAGGGAAACTCTGTTTTCACCGTGAAAAGACTAGTTATTATAATAACATTTTCATTGGTTCCAGTCAATGTGAGCATAATTACAAGGTAATTGGCGGTTGGGGTTTCAAAAATGGGTCAGAACCCGTGTTTCCCGGAATTTATTATATATGTGGAAACAAGGCTTATTTCAAATTGCCGGATCACTGGTATGGAAGCTGCTACTTTGGCATTGTCTTTCCGAAAATATACCATGTGAATGAAATTGCTGGAAGCAGTGAAAACACTAATGGCTTAGTGCGTAGTAAAAGAGAAAGCGTAGGTGAAATAATGGGTAGTATTTTTAGTGCACTGATACCTGGAGTGGGAGTGGTTCTGAACACACACAGAATTTGCAAATTGTCTACAGTAGTGGATCGGTTAGCTACTGACACTGCTAGTGGATTTCTGATGGTCAATATCGAAATGGTTGCGATCAGATCTATGGTTTTACAGAACCAACTTACCCTTGATACCTTACTAGCAAAAGAGGGCGGAGTCTGCCGGATGTTGAAAGCGCAACATTGTTGCACTTACATACCGGATAAAAGTGTACAAATAAAAAGGTATGTGAGGAACATCACAAATTTGGAAAAGGAACTCAAACCACTGGAGGTTGACAGTGCCTGGAAGAGACTCACTGATGGTCTCTCCTCTGTAGGTCATTGGTTTTCTAGTTTAGGTAAAGGTTTGTTGTTTAAGGTACTGATGCCAATTGCCATAATAGGGTCTATTATATTCCTTATATTCGTCTGTTGCAAATGTCGCAAACACCAAAAGAAATATACTGTGAATAAGAGAGGTATGAAAAGGAGTGTGGATGAACTTGAATTGGAAGAACAGAATAATCAGATTTACAAAAGGGTGAAAAATTCTCACCCTACCAAAGACGTTAAGGAAAAACTGAACCGAATGTTGGAAGAAATTGAAATGTACAAAGTGTGAAAGAAAGTTGGCATCTGATTCCATTAGTTAAGATGATAGTAAATATCATCAAAGAGGGGATTGATGGAGCAAGAATTCGCACGTTACGCGGCTTGCTCGTACTCATGAACCTCGAATAACTTATAACCATGTAATTCAACCTGTTCGTCTTACTAATTTCCCTTTATTCTGACATTTGGGGTGTCCTAGAGACGCTTGCCTATGTGTTTACTAACTCAAATAACGATTGTTCTTAAAATGGCCGCTGCTTGGCGGGTTTCTTTCTGCGCATGCGTTAGTCACACTCACATGACATGACGCACTTGCAGTTCTGGTGGGAATCTGTTGCGCTTGCGCACTTGCTTTTAAGATGGCTGTCTGTGTTCTCACAGGATGAAGCTTGCGCAAATGTTTTATGTTATTGTCTGTCTGCACTAAAACACTCACGCATTAGCATATTACAATTAAAGGGGTATAGAGTAGCTATTCATGGTATACAGTGTATTCATTTATTTTCTGTTTTAATTTGTTTTCGCTTACTTTACATGTACCGCGATATAGAGGGTCTGAGGGACACCCGTGCTGCCATATTGCAATGCTTTTCCGCGCATGTCCGTCTTCGGCCGGTGACATTGAATGACTGCCAACCAGAGGTGGCGGCCAAGATGTGCCTGGGAAGATGCACCTTCACCCAGCCGAAGCAGCTAACTGTTCTGCAATAGATACTTTGTAATAGGTTTCATTGTATTCTGTAGAGTATCTCATGGGAACCCCAAATTTGCTAGGCGGTCCCAAAAACATGCAAATGTGGTATTGTAGAAGTTTGTTCTGATTGGTGTGTTGACCTAGCCTACTTAGGGACCAATCGAAATTGGGGATTCTGACACTTGCAACATTTGGGGGGTGGTACACTGACCCGAAAACAGTATAACTAGCCTAGGTTTAGCTAGAGAAATTGTCCGACTTGTCTGAATAGCTGACCTGTCACTGACCCAACGCACTCAATAGGTGACTGAATACAGAGCGCTGCGGAGCACTCTGTCCGAAATATACCATAGACTCAAGAGGTTTTACTGAACCTTAAGTGCTGGCGGAGCACTTTGCTGGGGAGTTCGATAACCCAATCGGGGTTCTGGCCGATAGCTGCAGAGAGGGTGCAGCGCAGGCGTTGCTTTCAAACTGCGGGTGCTGGTCGTGCCTTGGTGGTCCTGTCCTGATCCTAATCTGGTTCTCCTGTCCTGTCCTGGGGTGTCCATTCTGCACCTGCTGTCCCATTGATGACTGTCCTTCCTTGGGGTTTTTCCTGTCCTTGACTGATCTGTGGCCAGGGTTGGTCTTCACACCATTCTAGGTAAATATATAGTGCTGAAACTCTATACTACACCTTCTATCTTCTGTCTTTTGCTTTAATAAAGACATACTCTTGCACATAATTGATTTTCCATGCTTTCGCAAAGCTACTGCATGAAAGCTCATACGTTATTGCTGTTTTCTAGCATGTTCCTATGTTACCCTTCCTTTAAGTACAACTCTTCATACCGTTTATGAAATATAGATGTGGTTTATAATCTTCCCTTTCCGAATTGTTTGAAGTAAGGTTTCTAGAACTATAGCGTGTTCCAATTTTACCCTTCCTATAGATGTATAGGATTTCTAACTTCTCACCCAACTGTTAAAGTATTTCCCCGTAGTAAAATTCCAGAAAGTGCATAAACGTGCTTGTTCATTAGTTATACTTTCTTAAACCTGTTTAGCATCTCTCATGTCCTTATCTTCCTATAGACTCATAAATGGTTGCCCTGATTTATTTTCTCTATGGTTATGTGCTGTTCGTTATTCTGATTATTGATTGCCTTTTAGTTGTAAACTGTATGCTTTCCGAATCTGAATTCTAGATAAAGCTTTGAAACTTCCCAGTAGTCTGTGGTCATTTAATGAAAGTATAAGAGTATATGTTGGTATTTTGGTTGTCTGCCTTTCTTTCACGGCTAGCTCCCTGATCCGTTGTGGTCATAGGTACCCGTAACGGTGGATTGGTAAGTCGGGTACAAGTAGAAATAAATAGGAAGGAACCAGGGTTACTGGTAGTAGAGTGTAAGGTCACCCGATTAATGTATATGATAAATTGAGAAGTGTTATGGGCCCGGTACGTGTATGGTGAAATTATTGGCCGGGTGACCTGTGCGCTCTATCACTGGTACTAAGTGCATTGGCCTGAGAAGTCAACATGTACCTGTGCCTCTTTGACATTATCTCTTTTTCCATCATCAGGCATGTCTCATTTGATCTAGAACAGGACTGCATATATTTGTGTAGATTTCACATTACCTGTTTAAATGCAGACGTTCTGCCTGCACTCATTTCTAGGGTATTACATGAGTAATTCAGTCCACCTATATTTGGCTGGTCACAAGTATTCATCCAAGTGATTTTCGTCTGTTCTTCTAAAAGTGAAAAGAAGCCTTTTTTATTAACATTTCTTTGCTATGTTGTAAATTCAGTGTACAAGTAGAAAATAATCTCCAATAATTAGATACATTGGAAACCTCTTGATGACCTTTGCATTGCATATCAGGAAATCGTGAAAGCAGAACATCGGTAAGTGCAAGTAGTGGATATTACCAGTCCTGAGGCCTATAACCTCTGCCAGAGGTCAAATTCGCCATGCCCCTGTAGTCTTCTGTAGTTGATGGGGGAGGGGGAAGGTGAGGGAGTAGTCTGGAGGAGGCCCTTTGAGATGGAGGTTGGGGCAACTCAGAGTCTCATCACCCTCCTTTCTACCTTGCCTCTTCATGAGGGCTAGAGAGGTCTGCATGGAGAGTGTCCAGCTTTGTTCTCCAGGGACAGATCAGTCCATCTTGTGTCAGTTATTTTGTGCAGAGACATGGGTGTGGATGGGTGTAGTACTGTGGGTGTCAGGGGCTTGTTGTACTTCCATTCGGGGCGCACAGTCTAAGTTTGGAGACCTGGAAGGGAGGGCAGTGTTTTGACCAAGTTCATGAATCCCAGAAGAAGTCTCTCCATGTGTTCCTGTATTTGTCGAGTTGATCGTTCAGCTGGCTTTTATTTTTTTATAGGCTGCCACTTTGCACATTTCCTTGAGCCATGTTTTTAGTGTTAAACATATGTCTATGTGCTATAGCCTCAAGATACAGATTTTGGCAGTCACCAGTGCTCTGGGTTGGTGCGTGATCAGGATAGGGGGTCCAGTAGGTGGTCAGGATAGGGCATTTCCATAGTAAGTGAAATGGTCCTTTGATGAGGAGGTATTGCATGGACTGTGAGTGAAGGACACAGGAGTGGCATTTAGTTGAGGTGTTCATCACATGTGCAGGAAGGGATGACAGCACTAATGCCACAGTTTGCCTTGCATGCATCACAAGTGGTATTATTATTCTATTGTTAATGTTTTTGATACAAACAAACAGCTGAATCAGTTGTTTTTATGACATCTGGCTCACAATATATCCTGGACGATTTTGTACCGGCTAACTATAAATGTATTCGATGTGAAGGGGGTGAGTGTTTGAAATGTTTCAGCACTCCATCCAGCAGAGAAGAGAAGGGGGGGCAGAGCTGGTAATATTTACTGTGACAACCTTTAGATAAAGCAAACACAAGGAGATGATGGACGGAGAGCAGAAACTTTTCAAACACTCACCCTCAGTCACAGATCTGGGTTGAATCCATCATCATTCTTTAGCTCAATTTGCCACCCCAGTTCAGACACAGCTGTATGCAAATCAGTCTTGACCCTGTGCCTCAAGGAAACAGTCCAGCCCGAACTGCCAAGCCATGTCTTCCCTGGACCGGAAACAAACATCCTGGGACCAGTTTTGGGCTAACAGCCCTCTTCAGCCAGGCTAGCTTGAATGCAGTGGCAAAGTGAGCAAGAGACCCACGTAAGGGAATACCCTGCTAACTAAGGGCGAACAAAGCAAACACCAGGAGATGATGACCGGAGTGCTGAAACTTTTTAAACACTCACCCCCAGTCACAGATCTGGGTTGAATCCATCATCATTCTTTAGCTTACTTTGCCACCCCAGTTCAGACACAGCTATATGCAAATCAGTCTTGACCCTGTGCCTCAAGAGAACAGTCCATCCCGAACTGCCAAGCCATGTCTTCCCTCTACCGGAAACAAGCATCCTGGGAACAGTTTCGGGCTAACAGCCCTCTTCAGCCAGGCTAGCTTGAATCTAATGGCAAAGTGAGTAAGGGACCCACGTCTGGGCATACCCTGCCAACTAAGGGCGAACAAAGCAAACACAAGGCGATGATGGATGGAGTGCTGAATCTTTTCAAACACTCACCCCCAGTCACAGATCTGGGTTGAATCCATCATCATTCTTTAGCTCACTTTGCCACCCCAGTTCAGACACAGCTATATGCAAATCAGTCTTGACCCTGTGCCTCAAGGAAACAGTCCAGCCCGAACTGCCAAGCCATGTCTTCCCTGGACCGGAACAAGCATCCTGGGACCGGTTTCAGTTTAACAGCCCTCTTCAGCCAGGCTAGCTTGAATGCAGTGGCAAAGTGAACAAGAGACCCACGTAAGGGAATACCCTGCCAACTAAGGGTGAACAAAGCAAACACAAGAAGATGATGGACGGAGTAGTGAAACTTTTCAAACAATCACCCCGAGTCACAGATCTGGGGTGAATCCATCATCATTCTTTGGCTCACTTTGCCACCCCAGTTCAGACACAGCTATATGCAAATCAGTCTTGACCCTGTGCCTCATGGGAACAGTACAGCCCGAACTGCCAAGCCATGTCTTTCCTCGACCGGAAACAAGCATCCTGGGACCGGTTTCGGGCTAACATTCCTCTTCAGCCAGGCTAGCTTTGATCCAGTGGCAAAGTGAGCAAGGGACTAACATCTGGGCATACCCTGCCAACTAAGGGTGAACAAAGCAAACACAAGGAGATGATGGACGGAGTGCTGAAACTTTTCAAACAATCACCCCCAGTCACAGATCTGGGGTGAATCCATCATCATTCTTTAGCTCACTTTGCCACCATAGTTCAGACACAGCTATATGCTAATCAGTCTTGACCCTGTGATTCATGGGAACAGTCCAGCCCGAACTATTAGCCCGAAACCGGTCCAAGGATGCTTGTTTCTGGTCCAGGGAAGACATGGCTTGGCAGTTCGGGCTGTACTGTTCCCATGAGGCACAGGGTCAAGACTGCCAAGCCATGTCATCCCTGTACCGGAAACAAGCATACTGGGACCGGTTTCAGGCTAACAGCCCTCTTCAGCCAGGCTAGCTTGAATCCAGTGGCAAAGTGAGCAAGGGACCCATGTCTGGGCATACCCCGCCAATAAGGGCGAACAAAGCAAACACAAGGAGGTGATGGATGGAGTGATGAAACTTTTCAAATACTCACCCCCAGTCACAGATCTGGGTTGAATCCATCATCATTCTTTAGCTCACTTTGCCACCCCAGTTCAGACACAGCTATATGAAAATCAGTCTTGACCCTCTGCCTCATGGAAACAGTCCAGCCCAAACTGCCAAGCCATGTCTTCCCTGGACCAGAAACAAGTATCCTGGGACCAGTTTTGGACTAACAGCCTTCTTCAGCCAGGCTAGCTTGAATACAGTGGCAACGTGAGCAAGGGACCCACGTCTGGGCATACCCTGCCAACTAAGGGCGAACAAAGCAAACACAAGGAGATGATGGATGGAGTGCTGAGTTACTGGGGTGAATGTAGGACATTGTTCTGCATTCTGTCCATCAATTGTTCTTTTTGCATTTGTCACCCCAAGTGGGATGGGTATGCCCAAACGTGGGTCCCATGCTCTCCATGCCACTGGAGTCAAGCTATCCTGGCTGATGAGGGCTGAAAGCCCAAAACAGGTCCTAGGATGCTTGTTTCCAGTCCAGAGAGGACCTGGCCTGGCAGTTCGGGCTGGACTTTTCCCATTGGGCGCAGGATCAAGACTGATTTTCATATGGTTGGGTCCAGACTGGAATGCATGGTGAGCAAAAAAACGATGGATTTAGGCCCAGATCTCTGTACTGTGGTGAATGTATGACATTGTTCTGCAATCTGTCCATCAATTGTTCTTTTTGCATTTGTCACCCCAAGTGGGCCGGGTATGCCCTGACGTGGGTCCCTTGCTCTCCATGCCGCTGGAGTCAAGCTATCCTGGCTGATGAGGGCTGAAAGCCCGAAACCGGTTTGAGGATGCTTGTTTCCAGTCCAGGGAGAACCTGGCCTGGCAGTTTGGGCTGGACTGTTCCCATTGGGCGCAGGGTCAAGGCTGATTTGCATATGGCTGGGTCCAAACTGGAACGGCATGGTGAGCAAAAAAACTATGGATTTAGGCCGAGATCTCTGAACTGGGGTGAATGTATGACATTGTTCGGCATTCTGTCCATCAATTGTTCTTTTTACAACCTTTAGATAAACCATACACATTTGTATTGGACCTAAACTTTGTTTCTCAAAATTGAAAACAGCAATGTTCATACTCGGCTGCATTTTAACTTATCACACTCCCCAAACCAATGCAGACTACTTTTCATGGCAGGAAAAACGAATCATCCACGCGCAAACTCTTTTCCCAGAGCTAGTTGGTCTCAGTGATTTTAGCACTGGTCAGAAACTAATGACAACTTGACCAACTCTAAAACCCTCAAGGCTCTTTTCTGTCTTGGCTTGTCCAAGTGGTTAACCTTCCCCACATAAAGCAGGTCATTTACTTGGCCTTGTATTTACCTCTGCTAACGCTAATGTACTTTACTGCATCTTAAAACTACCCTGGTGAGATCACTTCCTTATATTGTTTCATGTTAATAGCACCAATAGGAGAGCTGGTTAAACACACCAAATTAGAGCCATCCATCACAGTTGGAAAGACCCTACACCACCGGACAGGTTTCATAGTACCTATTCAGATACAATACACTCTTGGGGAACTACTAATTTAGATAAAGGCATTGATAGTTTCTTATAAGACTTTCACAATATTCATAACAAAACCTTAGACCATATTGCCCCATTAGAAACACAAATCATCCAAGTCAAATATCTAGCTAACCCTCTAATATATGGAGCCTGTCAGAGAGGAGACACATACACAAAAATATTTAAAAGTTATGGTGGAAAACATACAGCCAGCAAGATACACATACCTCTCTTAAACAGATGTGTTACTATAGTAATTTTTGGTAAGGAAGGCTAAGAAAAGCTTTTATGCTCTAAGATTGTGCATATCAAAAATAAACATTTTCTAATGTTAGTATCTTTGCAACCCTGAAGCAGCTAAGGATTGCTCCGTACCAACTATGCAATTTATAAATTGTTGAGCAACATTTTTTCATAATAAAATTAGGAAAATTTGGGGGTAATTCAAAGATGTCAATCAATCTGAAGGGGTTAGGGAGTTAGACAACCTTATCTGAATTGTTATCTATTTTTAAAAAAAACAGGGTTAGAAACTCATTGGTCTTTGGGCCTTCTGGAACACTACTAGACGTTTGCCCATCAAGATAGCTTAAATCCTTTCATGCCTCCATCACTTAGATGACAACCTCTATTATAAATCCCATTGTTAGGAATGATAATGTCCTGTTGATCCATAAAGAGTAATTGTTAAACTGATCATACTGATTCTAAGAAAAAAAAATTAGTCTCAACCCAGGTGATCTGGCAAATTTTAGAATCCTCTATCCTGCTGCCCTTCAACGTAAAGCTTCCAGAAAAGGTTGCGAAAGCACACCTCAAATCTTATGTATAAAAGCAGAATATTCCTACTTTCACCCAAGAGGAATTTAGACTTTGATTTGGAATTTAAGCTGTAATTAGAGCAGCAATTGATGACCTTAGAATAACTGCAGACAATGGGGGCTCATGAGTATCAATAATCCTAGACCTGTCTGCTGTTTTTGACACTTTTGATCACAAAATATTGTTTCAAATATTCAGAATTTTCATATTACAGAAATAGCATATCAATGGCTAGAATCCTTCACCTCCAGTAGAACTCAACAAATGAACGCATTCTTTTCTACTTTTAAAGCTCTGCACCAGATGGAGAACCATCCAAACACCCTAGCCCAATGTTCTGGCATCTTTCGTAATTACCAGAGGGAATGGAGGAGACAACAACACCCCCCTTCTTAGATTTTGAGGTTTAGCCACTAGTGAAGTTCCTGGGCTAATTCTGTAGATATTGGCAGCTGGATTGCAAGGTCCTAAGAAACTAGTTTATAAGGGCTCAGAATGTGTCTCATGAGCTTGTTGAGGTGAAATCTAGGTGAGGTATCAGGTTGCCACTAGATTCCCCTGGCATTGCAATCAATCTACTGATGTTGGCAAAGTGAGAGAAAGGAGCCTTGATACATAATTATGAATTTTCTGTATGCTCTTATCTGGAAGAGTCACCAAACCTTGCTCCAGTGCTTACTTGATGCTGCGTGTGCTTTACGAGGGGCTTCTGAAGATTTATCCAGAAACTATGCATTTTAAATACTGAAAGAATCTTTCGTTTGTGGATGGCTGTCAAGGACTTTGATGAAGAGTGGAAAAACATTCATCTAAATTTGTCTGGACAAAGATTCCCTCCTGATGTAAACTGACACTAGACGAGACAAGACGGGCAGATTTCAGTCCGAATGGCAGGACTCTGGACTGAAAATGGCAACCACCTATAGCGAGACAAAGGAATCTCTCAGAATTCACATGGATTGGGATGTGTAGATATGTATCCTGAAGGTCTACTACAGATAAAAAGCAGCCCCCCAGAAATCACTGGTATAATCAGTTGCAGTGTTATCATTCTTAAGTGTACTGTATTCGTCCAGGAATCGACTTCTTCAGGTCTAGCACCGGTCTGTAGTAGCCCAAAGCCTTCTCTGTTAGGAAGAGTATCAAGTACACACCTTATGAACTAGGAAGTTCATCTTGAAGGTCTTAAGAAACCATCTTCTCTCCAGTAATACCTGTACTGCCACAACAGGGCCTGCTTCATAATGGGATTCTTAATGACTAGAGTCGGGATTATTCCGGAGTCCTGGGGCCAAAATTCAAAGGGTATACAATAACTTGTCATGATGATATTCAAGACCCAGTGGTCTGTGATACTTGTCTTTGAAACCTTGTAAAAGTTCATATTTTTCCACTTACCACTTGTGAGATGGCAAGAGATCAATAATTATCAGCACTTCCACTTTAAACCCCCATGCTTGATTAGTGAATTCGGGGCTTTAAACACATTTTTATAGCGGAAACATCTTTTTCCACGAGCCATAGGATTCATAGTCTTCCCTGGAAGACTCTCTGTGACTCCTGCCCCAAGACCTTGGGAGAATTGAACACAAATTTAGAAAACTCACCTTTCTAGAATTACACCTAAAATGCTTTAAATATTATAGAAATGTTTATGTAGGAAATGATTCATAGAAAAGTAAAATGCATAATGTTTAGAACACTTGTGAAATTAATTGTGAAAATGCTTTAACTAAATACATGTATATTAATGCAAGTTTCATAAAAAAATGTTTGCACTAAGCAACCATTTCTTAACGTGTTAATTAACAAGGCCCCAAAGTCTTCTCACTTGACTCTTCCTCACTGTTCCATGAATGAGAGATTTAAAAAACTGCTTAGCATAAGTGACAGTTCAGAAATGTGCTGACTGTACCATTATGTATATCCAGCTCCTCTCCCCATGTTAGATTATATTTAGAATACAATGAGCTTTAAAACCGATTATAGCTAAATGATGACTTAGAGACATCATGAATGATATTTCTGAATAACATTAATAAATGCTTTCATATTACTGACTAGCTATTGTTCATGCATCAAGCTCATAGAGTATCCTTTAGCTTAGGTAAGAGGGTTCGAATGAGAACCTTCCCTCATGTAACGTTTTAAATAAATTGTATCAACTAGTGGCAATGAGGGTACAGACTGTGGGAAGAAGCATTGTATGACTGACTACACCAACTCTTGAACTATTCCTATTGGATATCGACAGAGGATCCCTAAGAAAATGTTACAAAAGTATGAAACTATAATAATGAGTGTTCCTAGGTAGCTAGGTAGAGATTCTCTGATTTCTCTTGTCAGACTCATATCCCTATTTCAGTGGACTCGCTGCTGGATTTCTCCTTATCCTTAAACTCTTCTTTATGGAGAGTTGATTTCTTTAGCTATTCCTCTAAGCTCTAACATTTGGATTTTTGGTTATCAATGCCACTGCAAGGACCACACTTTTATTTACAGTTGTGACTGCAGCTGTAGGGAACCAGGCTGAATTTCCAGAACTATTCTTTGTCAGGAGTTTATTTCTTATTCGCTCTTCTCCAGAGGAATTCTCCATGGACTCTATTTAGAATAGGTCTTTCGATAGTTTACTGGGTTTCTTTATGGAACCCTGTGCATATTTTTCTAATGCTGACTCTTATCTAATTCTATTTTATATTTCTGTAAATTTACTAATCTGAATAAAGAGGCATAGATATTCTAACCTTATGCTAAATAAAGGTTTTGAAACTTTCACAACCCTCACATCATTGATTGATTGCAAATTCTAAATGTCATTGGTGCTTTGAATTGATTTGGGAAAAGCTCTAATTCGCCTACTGTTGAAAAGGTCAATTGACCTCTCCGGAGACACAAGGATACTCTCTGGCGAGATTTAAAAGTGGGTGTATATTAAGACTGGACCATTTCGTTGGGACCAGGGGCTCCCTGTCGGGAATGCCAGTCCCACTTGCATAACGCAGTGGGCACCAGCAAATTAACATGAATGCAGGTCCCGCTGCTGCACATGCGCGGACACCGGCAGGGATCCCTTATTGGAACGCTTTACGTTCCAGTGTTCGGGATTGGCTCTGTTCGCTTCCGGTCACACTCTCCTGTGTTTCCGGGTTACTCACCTGTCATTCTTCCAGTCCCTCATCGAGCGACTGCATTCCTGCTCCCGTTCTCGTCGCAGTATCCTGGTGTGGCATGCCTGCTTCTGTCCATATCATGCCTTCTATTCTCGGTGTCCTGGGGTCTCACTGGTTTTTCTGGTGCATTTATGTCCCTCCTGGTCCTTGGCTCCCGCGTTGCAGTAGTTCGGAGAGGCCTCCGTTCCACTACAAAGAAAAAACTGAAAAAAAAGAAAGAAAAAGAGAAACAACCATTCATCTACTCTACGGTAATAGCGCTGTTTGCACAGCCCATACATATATGGGTCGATTAGGATGGCGGACGGAAACGGGTACTGTCCACCATGGTCGGGGAATTTTTACTCCCGGCAGCGCCGCGGAGAATCCACGGTTGCGATTAGGATATTCATGTCAAGAAACTCCGACCGCGGCGGACGGATCACATCAAACACCGTCCGCGGTGGACGGAACACATCTAACACCGTCCGCGGCGGACAGACCCAAATGAGCACCCACCGCCGCCGACGGACATGACCGCGGACACAGCCACATTTACCGCCATACCTGCGAAAACTCCGCCTATACCACGGTACGCACAGCCATCCATGTCCGAGGCGGAAAGAATGCAACGAGAAACAGTGCATCACTGCGGAAGGCCAACACGAACAACATCCCTATCGTCAAACCAATGTCAAAAAGTGTGCCACCAGTAAATAGCAAACACACGAAAAAGGACAACCCCCCCACCTGAAACACCAACACCAATCACAAGCCACTATGACACCCCCCCAAGTACCCAATAATGCACACTAGTCAACACACCCACCTACCACCTGACTGCCAACAACCATTGAGACACGACTATAAAATGACACCCACCCACTACCACAATCCTTTGCATCACAGCATTGCTGCTAGCAAGAGGCCCTATACGATCTACAGCATACTCACATTTAAGGCACACAACCACCACCCTACCACACCCACCACACAAACACCCACCACACCATTCCTACACACCACACACCTGCACCCCCCAACTCACTCAACCCACACACTGAGCACCACACACCATGGCACCCAAAAAAAAAACTAAATTCACGGAGACCGAGTTGAAGGTAATGGTCGATGAAATTCTCCGTGTTGAGCCCCACATATTCAGGGCACAAGTCCAGCAGACCACCGTGGCGCAAAAGAATCACATGTGGGACAGAATCGTCAGTCGGGTGAATGCGTCAGGGACCGTGCCAAGGACAAAGCACGAAATACAGAGGCGTTGGCATGACCTGAAAACCAGGGTGAAAGGCATCTGCGCCAAAAACCATGCGAGAGCCAATCACACTGGCGGCGGAACACCCCCGGAGCCCATACCCTACACCGATTGGGAGGAGAAGGTGCTGGTTATACTTCACCCAGAGAGCCTAGACGGACTTGAGGAAGGAGAAGAGGCTGGTAAGTACAAACCAAGCACCACGATCAGTACGACATGGTCAGCCTCACACAACTGAGAAGACACATCTCCCAGGCCCCAACCCATTCACGTCGGACACATACTCACCTGTGGCCTCGGGATAACGGAGGGTCAGCGCGTTACACAGCGAGGCTATTTTAGGAGGGAGGGCGTTTTCCTTAACTCGCCTCCACTTCCGCTCGCTGACAGTACCGAGGTACCGACGGAGAGGTGAGACGCCCGGCTGCCCAGAACCTTGCTTCTTTACCTTACTAGGATCTAGTCTTTTGTTAAGTGCATTGTGATTTGTGAGCTTAGAGAGAGTCTTACACTTGTCACAGACTCTGCGCTGGGATAGGGAGGCTATCTTTTTGTTTCCCTCATAACCTAATACTGGACACATGGGAACTCTTTCCAGGCAGCCAGTTATAGACACAAGTTGAGATATTTTACTAGCACCTTAGCGCTTTGTTTTCTAATAGGCCATGGTCATTAACAGGTCTAACTCCTCAAAAACAGTTGTTATATTACTATTATTCCTCGAGTGTCATTAAATATGCGAGATTTACGCGCCCTGGGCATTGTCAGTGGTAGGTTTTGTTAGGAGGGTCACTATCACACGTTTGTTGGGTTTCAGTGTAAAGTCATTTGGCTAAGACACGGTAAAGTTAAGTGCTTACTGAGTCTTCTATTTTTTACACTACAGAGCGGGGCCTCTTCCTCCCGAGCGGTTGCCGGGTGAGGTGAGGTCGTCACCCACACAAAGCTGGGTGAGTATCACGCTGAGGAAATGCCTTGGTGTGATCAAGCATATATGCTTTAGTTCCATGTAAAAATCATATTTTTCATGTATGTGTGCCTGCACGGTTTCTATGTGTACGCGCCGTGTTGTGTGTGTCTAACTTGGTGTTGTCTGATACAGTGTCTTTTGTTTGTTAACAGGAAGAAGATTCATTTCTCTCCCTACAGTGGACACTTAAGTATTCATACCCTCGATATAAAAGTAACTTTGTCAGTACAGGTTTATTATTCATCATTTATACACTTTGTATGTAGTTGCAGTAGCTGACCTCTTGTCATCGGTCCTGAAGAAAGCTGGGCGAGATGCCCTTAAGCAGAAACATGTCGACCACATCACACTACGCTAGAGGGTAGCCATGCTACCCAGCGTGCCTTTTAATCTTTGACACCCGCACTTCTGTCGCAATGCCTCCAGGAGTCCGGACTGTTAAATTTTTAATTTTATTTTCACTATTATTTGAGCACTGCACTCTTCTCATTTTTCCATCACTTTAGGATGCATGCCTATGATGATATCTTTTACATCCATCCCTGCACCGGCACTATATGGTCGGTTGTGGGACGGCATGACAAAACTTTTCCCACATGACGCAAACTCCACCGCATGGGTGGTCTGATGGGAATCGTGTCAGCCTCCCTCGACTTCCAACCAATGGTTTTGGCAACCCTTGTCTCACGCATGCATCACCAGTACCACACGGCTACTGTTGTAGGCACACACTCTTCTTCAGACTTGATCTGCTCTTTTATGGTTTGTATCTTGTAATTGGGGAGTGAGCAGTCAGGTCATAAAACTTTCCCCTTGACCCCCACACACCCTTCTTGTTTATAGCTGGTTATACTTCACCCAGAGAGCCTAGACGGACTTGAGGAAGGAGAAGAGGCTGGTAAGTACAAACCAAGCACCACGATCAGTACGACATGGTCAGCCTCACACAACTGAGAAGACACATCTCCCAGGCCCCAACCCATTCACGTCGGACACATACTCACCTGAATGTAAATGGCTACCAACATGCCCCCATGTCCACAGGGAGGGCGGTGGTGGTGGGTGGGGTGTGTGAGAGGTCACTACTACAACTCCCAACAGGCCCCCATGTCCACAGGGAGGGCGGTGGTGGTGGGTGGGGTGTGTGAGAGGTTACAACTACAACTCCCAACAGGCCCCCATGTCCACAGGGAGGGTGGTGGAGGGTGGTGGAGGGTGGTGGAGGGCGGTGGAGGGTAGGGTGGGTGGGGTGTGTGAGAGGTCACTACTACAACTCCCAACAGGCCCCCATGTCCACAGGGAGGGTGGTGGTGGGTGGGGTGTGTGAGAGAGGTCACAACTACAACTCCCAACAGGCCCCCATGTCCACAGGGAGGGTGGTGATGGGTGGGGTGTGTGAGAGAGGTCACAACTACAACTCCCAACAGGCCCCCATGTCCACAGGGAGGGTGGTGGTGGTGGGTGGGGTGTGTGAGAGGTCACTACTACAACTCCCAACAGGCCCCCATGTCCACAGGGAGGGTGGTGGTGGGTGGGGTGTGTGAGAGAGGTCACAACTACAACTCCCAACAGGCCCCCATGTCCACAGGGAGGGTGGTGGTGGGTGGAGTGTGTGAGAGGTCACTACTACAACTCCCAACAGGTCCCCATGTCCACAGGGAGGGTGGTGGTGGGTGGGGTGTGTGAGAGAGGTCACAACTACAACTCCCAACAGGCCCCCATGTCCACAGGGAGGGTGGTGGTGGGTGGGGTGTGTGAGAGAGGTCACAACTACAACTCCCAACAGGCCCCCACGTCCACAGGGAGGGTGGTGGTGGGTGGGGTGTGTGAGAGAGGTCACAACTACAACTCCCAACAGGCCCCCACGTCCACAGGGAGGGTGGTGGTGGGTGGGGTGTGTGAGAGAGGTCACAACTACAACTCCCAACAGGCCCCCATGTCCACAGGAAGGGTGGTGGTGGTGGGTGGGGTGTGTGAGAGAGGTCACAACTTCAACTCCCAACAGGCCCCCACGTCCACAGGGAGGGTGGTGGTGGGTGGGGTGTGTGAGAGAGGTCACAACTACAACTCCCAAAAGGCCCCTATGTCCACAGGGAGGGTGGTGGAGGGTGGTGGAGGGTGGTGGAGGGTGGTGGAGGGTGGTGGAGGGTAGGGTGGGTGGGGTGTTTGCGACAGGACACTGAAATGTATACAAATTGATATGAACATGTAATGTCCACATTACTGACCTGCACAATCTTGTCCCTCAGGTGATCGTAATCTGACTGGGGAAACCAGCACCCGGCCGCCAGACTCGCCTCACATCCATACCGGACTCTCTGGGGACGATGACACAGGCAGCTCCGGTACGGAGGATGGTGCGGGCCCAAGCAGACAGCCAGGGCCATCTGGCTCTCAGGGAATCCCGGCCCGACAACCATCGCATGTGTAACTCCAGCGACACCGGCCTCAGTGTTCTGCAGAGTCACCACCACCACCACCACCACCAGTACCACCACTCCTGCCTGTGCCACCACTCCTGCCTGTGCCACCCTGCCTAACCCACAGCACGACGCAGGTCCATCGGCCTCCCACCCAAGCAGGGTGAGTGGGCCACAAAGGAGAGAGGCGAGGCCACAGCAGGCAATCAGGAGACCCACACTCCGCCGCACAGAGGAAGGACACCCACCCCATCCTGTGGCAGAGTCCCTTGAAGCCCTAGCCAGGTGCCAGGCTTCATACGACCGTGGCCAGGAACAGGCAGATCGTGCCCACCAGGACTCGGTGGACAACACAAACATGTTGTGTGAAATTTCGGGCTACCTTGGCCAGATAGTGGACATCATGGGCCAGCAGACAACAATGTGGAGGAAATGGATAGCCCGGAACAACCCCACCCCCCCTCAACCAATTGTCCTTGCGCCACGGCCAGCAACACCACCGCCACCGCCACCGCCACCACCACCACCACCTGTGCCCCTGGCGACGGATGTGGCCCCTGAACAACCTGCACCCACAGCTGACTCTGTTCCACCTCAAAGACGGAGGGGCCGTCCGAGGCTGGAAGTTGGTGAGAGCAGTGTGGGTGCGCCATCCACACGCTCCAAGAGGGGCCGCCAATGACTCTGACACTGCCTGAGCCAGCCATTCACCCTGCCAAGTATCCTGTCCCACATAGCCAATCATTGGCACAGGTCTGCTGGACTAGCCTGACACCACCCAATGTGGTGTCAGCACGGACATTTCATCGGCCATTACCTTCAACTCCCACTCCCCCACCCCACACTTACTTGTAAATATTCACCTGCACAAATGCACAACCTGTAAATAAATGCCACTTACACACTCAATGATGTGTTGCCTCCATGTTTAATCACATGATTGCCTCAGAAACAGACGTAACCAGGTGCAGGGATCCAAGTCGTACATAATCATGCCGCTGCGGGAGTGACCTAGGGAAATTCAGAGACAGCAAACACACGTCAGGAAACAGATTCACACACATCACAACACACTGCACAGCAACATTACACAAACTACACTCATCACAAAAGCATTGGATGAGAGGACACACATCATGGAGACTTGCATGTCCAAATAAATGAACACACACATATGCAACCATCACATACCAGAACACACAGCTGATGCACCCCACATCCACACAACACCAGCAAACATACATAAGGCATTGTCAACCGGCACAAGAGGTAGTTACTCACATTCAAGGGAAGTAGCGATCAATGAGCTGGCGCCTCTGGTCCACACCTTCCTCCTCACCACTATCCTCATCAGTCGACATGGGTGGGATGGGAGGCCGAGGAACTTCTTCGTCTTCAGGGTCCAAGAGCAGTTCAATGTCATTGCGCACGGCCAGGTTGTGGAGCATGCAGCAGGCAATCACGATCCTGCATACTTTGCCTGGTGAGTAAGGCAGGGCCCCTCCGGTCCTATCCAGGCACCGAAACCTAGACTTTAGCAGTCCAAAGGTACGTTCAATCACTCTACGTGTCCTTCCATGTGCATCATTGTAGCGCATTTCACCCGCAGTTGTAGGATTACGTATGGGACTCAGGAGCCAGGGCCAGTTTGGGTACGCCGAGTCGCCTATGTAGGGGGATGACAGACACAAATATCACAACCAGATTTGCTGGGTACCCCATGCCACACAGAGATCACAAAAGTCCCCACGCCAGACTCACCAACAAGCCACGCTTGACCGGGACGCAGATTTGCCATCAGTTGGGGGACAATGCTGCTCCACATGATGTGGGCGTCAAGTGCGGAGCCTGGAAATCTTGCGCACACATGGGAGATGATGTTGTTGGCCAGGCACACCACCTGCACGTTCAGCGAATGGAAGTGCTTCCGATTCCTAAAAACCTGCTCACGTGCCCGTGGTGGAATGATAGCGATATGTGTGCCATCAATGGAACACACTACGTGTGGTATCTGGCCCAGTGCATAGAAGTCTGCTTTGACTGCTGGCAACTCTTCCGGCCGTGGGAAATGGATATAGTCATCCTTGTACAGCATCATAGCTTTTAAAACATCCCGAAGTACCATGCTGAACATGGACTGTGACATCCCCCCGGCATGTCCAACTGTGTACTGAAAGGTTCCAGTAGCAAAAAAGTGTAGGGCCGCCATCACCTTTGCTGTGGGTGTAATGGAACCAGGATAAGTCCTTCGTGGCTGCAGATGAGGAGACAATTGGGCAACAAGCTCCATCAACCGACGTCGATCAAGCCGGAATTTCCTAATCACCTCCTCGTCAACCATATCCTCCAGCACAGTGTATGGCCGATGCACATTTGGAGCCCTCCTGTGTGGGAGAGAGATGTAACTTGAGTAAACTTGCAAACGACGCATACGTGTGCAACTACATCACATGTAAGCCAACATTAGCAAGAAGAAAAATGTTTCGGAGAATGGTCATATGTGTGACATCTCTGATAGTTACTACAATACGGAGTGGCCCTTTAACAATGTGCAGCCACTTGCAACAGGAAGTGTGTCAACACGTACAACGCTACTTAGTCACATGTCAACATTACTGACAATACGTGTGTCATGGCCCTAATGTGTAGAAGCCACATCACAGACACACATGCAAGTGCATGCACACAAACGATAATGATACACACACACCATGTCATCATGCACCAATGCCAACACCAACAATGGTGAGCACACAGTCATTACATGCATGGTGACACAACAGCCAACACACATACACTGAATGCATGTGTACCCCCACCATTGTAGTCACCTCGCCTGAACCACACACTGACAACAGATTCAGAATGTGGCCATACAGCCGTGATGTCATGTGTAGATGTGAAGATGTAATAACGTCTGTAGGGTCACACCCGACGTCAACACGTCGACATGCACATCAGTTGCACATTGTGTGCCCACCGATGGGCATAGTATGGACACACATGGAACCGTGCATGACACATGAAGTTTCCCTATCATGCTCACAACCCTCATGACGCAACTACAGACAACACATCACGGAGCAGCGTCTGACAATATAAAATCCTTGGCGCCGCCATGGCGGTGCACTGCTTCCGCTATCTTCCAATGGCCATACGCGGCCAGCTTTCCCTCTTCCCATTGGCTGCATGTGCACTGACCGTCACGGTCACAGATCGGCAACCGCACGTGCAAGCTTCCGGCACGGATGCTTCAGTTGCAACAATGTTCTATCACTGGCGCCACCATGGCGGTGCACGTGCTCTGCGGGGGAGGTGCAGGCCTACACACCCTTTAGATGTAGTCAATGGACATGGCAGTTCATGTCCCCTCTTACAGTCACATTGCATCATCCACCGTCCACCGACCGGACCAGGCCGGCCCAGGACCGGCGTGCCGGCCATGTCCACGGGGGTGGCTGAAATGGCCGGCACGCCGGTCCTAGGCCAGGCCTGGCACGGTGATGGCTGACATGGCCGGCACGCCGGTTGTGTACATGGCCGGCACGCCTGTCCTAGGCCAGGCCTGGCACGGCGGTGGCTGACATGGCCGGCACGCCGGTTGTGGACATGGCCGGCACGCCGGTCCTAGGCCAGGCCTGGCACGGCGGTGGCTGACATGGCCGGCACGCCGGTCCTAGTCCGGCCTGGCCTGGCCGGTGGACGGTGGATGATGCAATGTGACTGTAAGAGAGGACATGAACTGCCATGTCCATTGACTACATCTAAAGGGTGTGTAGGCCTGCACCTCCCCCGCAGAGTACGTGCACCGCCATGGTGGCGCCAGTGATAGAACATTGTTGCAACTGAAGCATCCGTGCCGGAAGCTTGCACGTGCGGTTGCCGATGTGTGACCGAGACGGTCCGTGCACATGCAGCCAATGGGAAGAGGGAACGCTGGCCGCGTATGGCCAATCGAAAGTAGCGGAAGCAGTGCACCGCAACACCAGGGCCAGTCATTGGCCCTTTTACGAACACGCTTCCAGGGCTGACCAATTGCTGGCGACGTATGCCACTGACACGTGCTGAGGGCCCTATATATGTGTGATGTCCAAAAGCACACATCCTACCATGGGAACCAGTGCTGCCTGTTCACCTCGACCTGCTGCTGCTGAGCTGACCACCGACTGCTGCCTGTGACCATCACCTCGACCTGCTGCTGCTGAGCTGACCACCGACTGCTGCCTGTGACCATAACCTCGACCTGCTGCTGCTGAGCTGACCACCGACTGCTGCCTGTGACCATCACCTCGACCTGCTGCTGCTGAGCTGACCACCGACTGCTGCCTGTGACCATCACCTCGACCTGCTGCTGCTGAGCTGACCACCGACTGCTGCTCCAGTGCCGTACTCCGTGATCTTGCCATGTCGAGAGAAAAAGAGATCCGGTCTCGTCCCTTAACCGCGGCGGAACTTGATGTCCTCGTGGACGGTGTGCTCCGCAACTTTGGACGGCTCTACGGCGCACCCGGACAGGTGGTAAGTGCAGTGTGGGACATGTTGGTGTGCATGAGGTGGCCAATGACTCCTGGCTTCTGCAATCTTAGCTGTGTACTGTGGCCTCGACCGGACCAGGCCGGCCTAGGACCGGCGTGCCGGCCATGTCCACGGCGGTGGCTGACATGGCCGGCACGCCGGTCCTAGGCCAGGCCTGGCACGGCGATGGCTGACATGGCTGGCACGCCGGTTGTGTACATGGCCGGCACGCCGGTCCTAGGCCAGGCCTGGCACGGCGGTGGCTGACATGGCCGGCACGCCGGTTGTGGACATGGCCGGCACGCCGGTCCTAGGCCAGGCCTGGCCCGGCGGTGACTGACATGGCCGGCACGCCGGTCCTAGTCCGGCCTGGTCCGGCCGGTGGACGGTGGATGATGCAATGTGACTGTAAGAGAGGACATGAACTGCCATGTCCATTGACTACATCTAAAGGGTGTGTAGGCCTGCACCTCCCCCGCAGAGTACGTGCACTGCCATGGTGGCGCCAGTGATAGAACATTGTTGCAACTGAAGCATCCGTGCCGGAAGCTTGCACGTGCGGTTGCCGATGTGTGACCGTGACGGTCCGTGCACATGCAGCCAATGGGAAGAGGGAACGCTGGCCGCGTATGGCCAATCGAAAGTAGCGGAAGCAGTGCACCGCAACACCAGGGCCAGTCATTGGCCCTTTTACGAACACGCTTCCAGGGCTGACCAATTGCTGGCGACGTATGCCACTGACACGTGCTGAGGGCCCTATATATGTGTGATGTCCAAAAGCACACATCCTACCATGGGAACCAGTGCTGCCTGTTCACCTCGACCTGCTGCAGCTGAGCTGACCACCGACTGCTGCCTGTGACCATCACCTCGACCTGCTGCTGCTGAGCTGACCACCGACTGCTGCCTGTGACCATAACCTCGACCTGCTGCTGCTGAGCTGACCACCGACTGCTGCCTGTGACCATCACCTCGACCTGCTGCTGCTGAGCTGACCACCGACTGCTGCCTGTGACCATCACCTCGACCTGCTGCTGCTGAGCTGACCACCGACTGCTGCTCCAGTGCCGTACTCCGTGATCTTGCCATGTTGAGAGAAAAAGAGATCCGGTCTCGTCCCTTAACCGCGGCGGAACTTGATGTCCTCGTGGACGGTGTGCTCCGCAACTTTGGACGGCTCTACGGCGCACCCGGACAGGTGGTAAGTGCAGTGTGGGACATGTTGGTGTGCATGAGGTGGCCAATGACTCCTGGCTTCTGCAATCTTAGCTGTGTACTGTGGCCTCGACCGGACCAGGCTGGCCTAGGACTGGCGTGCCGGCCATGTCCACGGCGGTGGCTGACATGGCCGGCCCGCCGGTCCTAGGCCAGGCCTGGCACGGCGATGGCTGACATGGCCGGCACGCCGGTTGTGTACATGGCCGGCACGCCGGTCCTAGGCCAGGCCTGGCACGGCGGTGGCTGACATGGCCGGCACGCCGGTTGTGGACATGGCCGGCACGCCGGTCCTAGGCCAGGCCTGGCACGGCGGTGGCTGACATGGCCGGCACGCCGGTCCTAGTCCGGCCTGGTCCGGCCGGTGGACGGTGGATGATGCAATGTGACTGTAAGAGAGGACATGAACTGCCATGTCCATTGACTACATCTAAAGGGTGTGTAGGCCTGCACCTCCCCCGCAGAGCACGTGCACCGCCATGGTGGCGCCAGTGATAGAACATTGTTGCAACTGAAGCATCCGTGCCGGAAGCTTGCACGTGCGGTTGCCGATGTGTGACCGTGACGGTCCGTGCACATGCAGCCAATGGGAAGAGGGAACGCTGGCCGCATATGGCCAATCGAAAGTAGCGGAAGCAGTGCACCGCAACACCAGGGCCAGTCATTGGCCCTTTTACGAACACGCTTCCAGGGCTGACCAATTGCTGGCGACGTATGCCACTGACACGTGCTGAGGGCCCTATATATGTGTGATGTCCAAAAGCACACATCCTACCATGGGAACCAGTGCTGCCTGTTCACCTCGACCTGCTGCTGCTGAGCTGACCACCGACTGCTGCCTGTGACCATCACCTCGACCTGCTGCTGCTGAGCTGACCACCGACTGCTGCCTGTGACCATAACCTCGACCTGCTGCTGCTGAGCTGACCACCGACTGCTGCCTGTGACCATCACCTCGACCTGCTGCTGCTGAGCTGACCACCGACTGCTGCCTGTGACCATCACCTCGACCTGCTGCTGCTGAGCTGACCACCGACTGCTGCTCCAGTGCCGTACTCCGTGATCTTGCCATGTCGAGAGAAAAAGAGATCCGGTCTCGTCCCTTCACCGCGGCGGAACTTGATGTCCTCGTGGACGGTGTGCTCCGCAACTTTGGACGGCTCTACGGCGCACCCGGACAGGTGGTAAGGGCAGTGTGGGACATGTTGGTGTGCATGAGGTGGCCAATGACTCCTGGCTTCTGCAATCTTAGCTGTGTACTGTGGCCTCGACATATTTTTCGGATTGCACATGGCGGATGACACATACGTGTTACCCCTATCTGTGTGACAGGCCAACTGTCCACTGACTTGCACCCTTTTGTCTCCCATCATGGTAGGTCACGCTGCACCTTCGCACGAACGTGTGGAGGAGCATTGCACGTGATGTACGGGCATTGGGGGTGTGCAACAGACGACATACACACTGCCACAAACGCTGGGACGACATTTCCAGGCTGAGCAAGAATGTAGCGGAAGTGACACTGGGGATGATTCCAAGGACGCCACGTCTGGCCCGCCGCTCCATGACCCCTCTCATGCACCGTATCATTGCTGTGACGCATCCTGACCTGTCCGAACGGCTGAGTGTGGATCAACAGCAAACTAGCGGTGAGCATACTGTCTGTGTAGGATACTTGGAAGTGCAATGCATGTATTGGTGCCCAGACACAGTATTGAGTTCCGTGGTGTGTATGTATCTCTGCGATGCCATGTTGGTGCCATTGGGTGTGTGTAATTTGACTTCCAGGTCCGGCTTGTTGACACGCCACTTGCTTAGTAGTTGAGTGTTTAAGCACATGCCGTAGTGGTCCGTGGACCCATGGCAACACATGTGTGCAGATGTACGTGCTCCTGCCCTGTCCGCATGCTGTACATGTGTCACGGCCACCAACGCTTATGTAATGTGAGGATGACTGGTAGAGGTGGGCCGTGTGCAGGATGGGGGCTAGACGAACTTTGTCCGCTATGGAATTAGGGATTCCTTGGCCTTCTGTACGTGAGTGTGCCCATGACTTACACCTCTTTTCTGTGCATTTCAGCTTTGACAGAGGGCACTCAGCCACAGACGGCGGAGATGAGTGGAGGCAATACATCCGGATCAGACTTTGCGCACACGCAGACTGACACAGAGGAGGGCAGCGCCGGAGATGGGGACAGGACCGTCCCTGAGGACTCGCATGTGGAGACACCATCGTCCTCATCTTCGGAAAATCTTGGTGAGACAGTACTGTTGTCACAGACTGGGAGTGGGCAATCAACACCTTCTGTCGGGACACAGCCCACAGGGCCTACACTTCCGCCAACTGCACCATGTACTGTTCGTGCACGCAGGAGTAGGGGGAGCAGAGTGGCGTTCGGTGCAGGCACCGCTGCCCCTGCCACGGTGAGCCAAAATGCACTGTGTGCTGAGGCTGTTGATCTGCTGCGACAGCTGTGTGTGGGGCAGACCAATATGACAAATGCTTTCCAAGACCATGATAGGAAGTTGGGGCAGGTGGTGGCATTCATGGAAGGGATGCATTGCGATCTTGCTGGTCTACACAGGACAGTTCAGTCATTGGCAAGCAGTGTGTCGTCTGCGATAGTACAGTCGCATGGACAGGGTGCTACTTCTGTTTCCCCATCTACACCACTGGATGTCTCAGGGGGTAGTGAATATTCTGACCAGGACTCTAATACAGGTTATTGCACTAGAAGCAGCGTCAGACAGCACGTCAGGGCACGGAGGGCACAGACACCATCCCCTAGGTCAGCAAAATCTGTTCACAGAGACAACGTCAGATACACTGGAGTACACACACAGGATCCACAAGTGGTGTTGGGGGACATGCCTTCACATGCTACACAGGCATTCAACACAAAAGGTACTCCGAAGGCAAGGGATACTCCCAAGTCCATGGACAGTCCCTTGGACAAGGACAGTCAAAAGACAAAGGCACATCAAAAGAGCAGGGAGAGTCCCAAGGGCAGGCCCACAACAGAGGAAGGGGCCACTCCCAAGGACAGGGACAGGGACAGTCAAAAGACAAAGGCACCTCAAAAGAGCAGGGAGAGTCCCAAGGGCAGGCCCACAACAGAGGAAGGGGCCACTCCCAAGTACAAGGACAGTCAAAAGACAAAGGCACCTCCTAAGAGCAGGAAGTGTCCCAAGGGCAGGCACACAACAGAGCAAGGGCCATCTCCCAAGGGCAGGGACACACACAGTGAGCAGGTGTCTTCTGGAGATAGGTACACCACAGACGAAAAGTCTGCTGGCAGGAACAGGGCACCGTCCAGGGCACAGGCAAAGTCCAGAGACAACACTCCACCTACGGATAAGGCACATCCTAGGGACAAGGATTCTCCCATGGACAATGGCGCAGTCAAGGACAGGCATACGTCACCCCTGGCTGCACTGCGGCTGATGTTTTCGAATGAACGGCAAACAGATGTCTCCGCGGCGGAGTCCCCCCATACCTCCACTCCCATCCAGGGCAGTCAGAAGCAGAGGAGGGAGTCCCCTGTTGTTGCATCCCCCATTACACATGATTCTGAGTCCAGGCGGCAGGCACACAGCAAACGACAAGCAGGCTCCAGCACGTCCCCAGAAAGCCGATCCCCGGCAGCAGATGCTCCACCTATGGTGGGTGATATTGGTTTTGAGTCACCACCACTTGCCAGTCCTGTCCTGTCCAGGGTGCACTCACATATCCCTAAGAAACGCAGACACAAACCATTGACACCTGCCCACCCCGATGTCGCTCAAGTACAGCTATCCCCAGCTCCCAGTGCCACCCTGCCTCCTGGCCCATACAGCCCTGTGGCTCATCATTTAAGTGGTCCCAGTGGCGCAGGTGCAGTTGACTCTCATGTATCAGATAGTGGCACTGTGTCTGTTGTTTGCTGTCATGCATCATGTAGTAGCACAGTCTCAGTTGTGCCCTCTCCTGTTTCAGGTGCTGGCAGTGTATCTGGGTCTATGGCTCATGTGTCAGTGAATAGATGTGTGGCTGTGTCTCACACTCCTGTTTCTGGTGCTGGCAGTGTATCTGGGTCTATGGCTCATGTGTCAGTGAGTAGATCTGTGGCTGTGTCTCACACTCCTGTTTCTGGTGCTGGCAGTGTGTCTGGGTCTGTGGCCCATGTGTGTGTCACTTGGGCTGTGGCTGTGTCTCACACTCCTGTTTCTGGTGCTGGCAGTGTGTCTGGGTCTGTGGCCCATGTGTGTGTCACTCGGGCTGTGGCTGAGTCTCACATTCCTGTTTCTGGTGCTGGCAGTGTGTCTGGGTCTGTGGCCCATGTGTGTGTCACTCGGGCTGTGGCTGTGTCTCACACTCCTGTTTCTGGTGCTGGCAGTGTGTCTGGGTCTGTGGCCCATGTGTGTGTCACTCGGGCTGTGGCTGTGTCTCACACTCCTGTTTCTGGTGCTGGCAGTGTGTCCGAGGCAGGTAGTTCACGCAGTCCACCTGATTCTGTGATGTGAGGTGCTGTTCACTTCACTCACATGTTATTTCACATGGTGTGTGCATTGTCCATTGAGAACAGCCTTGCACTGTTGTGGTCCCTGGGACGGGTTGGTTGGAACACGTACTTGTGCTGCCTCTGATGTACCTGCTCTGTTGGGCACAATGCCCTGTTGATGCGGTGATACTGCATTCTGCCCTCTGATGTGCTGCCTCTGATGTACCTGCTCTGTTGTCCACAATGCCCTGTTGATGCTGTGATACTGCATTCCTCCCTCTCACGTGCTGCCTCTGATGTACCTGCTCTGTTGGGCACAATGCCCTGTTGATGCTGTGATACTGCATTCCTCTCTCTCACGTGCTGCCTCTGATGGACATGTTCAGTGCTATGGACTGTTGATGCACTTAGCCCCTCTCACGTGCTGCCTCTGATGTACCTGCTCTGTTGTCCACAATGCCCTGTTGATGCTGTGATACTGCATTCTGCCCTCTGATGTGCTGCCTCTGATGTACCTGCTCTGTTGTCCACAATGCCCTGTTGATGCTGTGATACTGCATTCTGCCCTCTCACGTGCTGCCTCTGATGTACCTGCTCTGTTGTCCACAATGCCCTGTTGATGCTGTGATACTGCATTCCTCCCTCTCACGTGCTGCCTCTGATGTACCTGCTCTGTTGGGCACAATGCCCTGTTGATGCTGTGATACTGCATTCTGCCCTCTGATGTGCTGCCTCTGATGTACCTGCTCTGTTGTCCACAATGCCCTGTTGATGCTGTGAGACTGCATTCCTCCTTCTCACGTGCTGCCTCTAATGTACCTGCTCTGTTGGGCACAATGCCCTGTTGATGCTGTGATACTGCATTCCTCCCTCTCACGTGTTGCCTCTGATGTTCATGCTCTGGTGCACACTTTGCCCATGCTCACGCATACACTGTGATTATACCCCTATTATGTGTAATAAAGGTAGTCAATCATGTCTCGTGGTTTGTCGTTGTCATTCCTGCTTGCGTACTGAAAAGGCGGGATTTCACCTCTAGAGTCTGCTTACCATTCTCCAGAATCCCGTCACTGGTCGACTGGATCTTTCTACCTGTCATAGAGTGAATTTAGGCAATCTAGTCACAACTAAATAAACCAATTTCAGAATACCCAATTGCTTTCCCCAAAGAACCACTGACTAAAGACTGAATTTAAAGGGTTTATTACATAACCAAAAATAACTGAAGGTACAGGCACCTCAACAAGAGGTTCAGAAGATAAACAGGTACTAATACAAACATAATCCTACGGAAAAGTCTCAAACGACTAATGAAAAGAACGAGAATCAATTCCAGAACCATTAAACTAAACAGGATAGCTATAACTTGTGTTCTGGTGCTCATCAGGATAAAATACATCAATTCAGATTAGTCTGTCCCTACTCTATGCTAGATGACATCCCTACTCAACAATAGCCCAACCTAACCAAAGGTGTCAGCCGTGGAGAATTCCTAAGAAGTTCGCCACCTTCTCTCTTAGACTAAAATTTCCATCACTGCTGCTAAGCTCCTTGCCCATGCGACCGCTCTCTCTAGCTCGTCAGCCATCTGCTCTGCCTCCACCCTCGGGGTGCTGTCCCTAATACAAAACCCCACAATGTTAATGACACGCCTATAGGTACGCCCATCTAGAAGGTATTGAGTTCTGTAAAATTCCACATGGCGAGGATTCATCTTTGTCCGTTCAGCCGTCCTTGGGTCTCAGGCTCTTCATCCTTTCAAGTTGCTTCTGTAAATTCCTGGTCTACTCCTCCATGTCTGAGTCTAGAATTCTAACATGCTCACACAATGGGCCCTTCTACTCTACTATCTGCTTGATGAGGCGCCTGCAAAGGAATACACACATAACTCGCAGTCTATGATTATTGCAACATTTCTTAAAGGTCACATCTATCCCTCCTGTCTACAGCTCAATGTTTAAACAAGACATTTCTCAACAGGCCTGCACTGTTTCCATTAACTAGGCCTCTGCTTGGGTTTTAGGCCCAACGTTTTACATTAACTTGTTCTCTTAGTTCACTAGACATTTAGACCTTAACAATAAATGCCTCTTCTACCTTAAGCAAATCATATATATGTAATTCATTACGTTTATATAAGCAGATCTCAAGTTCTATTGCATTGTTAAACACAGGTTGCATTAGGAGAAGGTTTTCATTTTAAATGCATCTATATATGTCAGCAAGCATGGGTTGCACTTTGTAACGTTGGCTCTGCACATTTCTGGTACCATTTCACTTTTAGCACTTTTCATATCTTGCATCTAACTATGATTAACAGGCCTCTATATATGCGGGTGCTGACTACTTGTACATATGCTGCACCCCTACAAATTTCACTGTAAATGGCGCTCTCTCAGTGACCCGTGTCATCACCACCCTCACATCATCCTCAGGGTAAGAACTAAGCTAAACTGAGCTTGTGGCCATTTTTCCCCTCTTGAGCATCTCCAATGCTCTCAAACTGCGGTATTGATTATCTTGCAGTCATTCCATTCGCATCTCTTGCACTCTCATTGATCTCGCCAATCTATTCGCCTTGTACCACTTGCACAACCTCACTTAAACCCCACAAGGCGATCACACATGCCACTGCTATGATAAGGGGTTTTAGTACAAATCCAAGGAAACCCTTTCCTAGGTTGGCAAACCAGTTTCCAACCTTTCCAAATCCCTTGCCAACAGTCTCCCATGTATTCTCTTGGGTCAAGTCCTCGATCTCATAATGGATCGCAGTAATGTTGCTTATATAAGTCTCCAGATCCTTAGAGTTGTCTGGTATATAAGTGCAGCATTCCTGAATCTTCAAACGTTTACAGACTCCGCCCTCTTTTGCTAGGAGGACGTCTAGGGCAAGACGGTTCTGTAAAACCATTGTCCTTATCGACAACATCTCACCCTCAACCAACACTAATGACTTGGCTGTATTCATTGACAGTTCATCCACTACAGTTGCTAACCGCCTTATCTTGATGTCATTCAAAATGACCCCTAACATAGGTATCGCTGCTCCAAACACATCTCCAATCACTGCTCCAGCACTCTCTCCCCGCTTTACCCTCCTCTGGGACCCTCCCTCCAAGAGAGCAAAATCCTCAGTATGGTAAATCTTGGGAAAGATAATTGCTAGATAACACGTTCCATACCACTTCTCTGGCAATCTCACATATGCATTCTTTCCACAGACAAAGTATACAGTAGGAATCACTTGCACCACGCTCTTCAAGAAGTCCTTCGTGTAATACTCTAATGTAAAGGTGTGTTCGCACGTGGTCTGACTCACATACACATTTTCATAATACGTCTGCGGTCTGTGGAGACATAACTTCCCTTTCTGTACTTCATCTAAAGCTATTGGACCGTAACTCCCTTTTGACTTGTGCTTCTTCTCTTCTTCGGTCCAATCTACCTTTCCTTGTCCTGAATCTCGCAACTGTTTTTGCTTCGTGTACCTATCTTCCACCTGCTCAATAAACTTCTTTTCCACCTCTGACAATGAGCAAGTCCAATTGTGTCGGTGTGCATACGGTGTGTCTAGTTCTTGTGTGGGAATGAAAAAATATCCCAGTCTGTCTTCCGATTTATAATAGTCCCACTTATTCAAATGCTTGTAATTTGGGACTTCTGGTAACACAGCATCATAATTTGAAAAATAATATTCAAAATGATTTCTACCATACAATATGCTAATCAATAAACTACAGGAAATTCCATATGTCAATGGAAGGTGATGGTATCTAATTCCCTCATCTACTGAGGCTGGCAATTGCATACACACATAACAGTCTTTCGCATCCATCGCATCAATGTATTCATACAACAGTTTTGCATAAGCGTTCTGTCCAAAATTTCCTTTAGACAGGTCAGAATGTAACCTACGACTTTCTGCAGCCAGTAAGGCCTTCTCTCTTCTTTCTCTTTCTTCCTTCTGGCTAGGGGTGTCAGGTGCCTGCGTCCCCTCAGCCTTCTCTACTGTTTCATGTGGTGCAAAATAGGAAACTGAAACCACTATAACTATAAGGAGAATCACTCCTGCTAAAAGGGTGCCTACTATGCACTTGGCTCTACGATTCGGGTTTCCAGGTGCCATGGTTTCGGCTCAAGCAGTTCGTCCTCGGAAAGCACCCAAGTCTCTTTCTTTGCTATTTGAGTCTTTTGAACCACACCTGGCAACTTGAATATTCTGTTTCAGTTCTTCTTTTTCTTCAATCAACAGACAGCCCTAACCCTTCTCCGTCCTCTGTGGAAAGTCCCTAACTTTGTTCTTCTTCCACTTGGCTCTAGGTTAGTTTTAACAGTTATTCACAGCAGTCTTTTCAAAAGTCTTTCAACACACATTTTTAAAGCTCAAAGTTCTTTTCAAAAGTTCAAAGTTCAATTTTACCGCTCTTAATAGTCTATGATTATGCTTGATCCGATTGCCTGCAACACATAATCCAAAAGTTCCATGCGAAGCACAACTACATCATAGGCTAGCATGTCCGGAACGAAGGTAGGAAAAATCAGTCTTTCCAGGAGTAAATCACGTATCTTGCTTAGGAGAGGGGGATTAGGAATGGTGAGTGTCAGGATACCTTCAATTTCAAGTCCAGGTATCAACAGCACCACTTGCAGCTTAACATTGGGGATTGTGCTGGTCACTTCCACTGACCTCACCCTCCCGGACCTCAGTACCCCTGGCATTGGTAATCCTAACATTTGTGAAAGGATAGGTCCACTCTGGAGTGGCATATCTTTGGCACGGCACTCGCACCCTCCTTGACCTTCTCGGTCCACTCTGCGCCGCTCCGTCGTTTCCTCCTTCCAGATCGGACTCTTCGGACACAGGGGCGAGTTCTCTTTCGGAAGCCAATCTCACATTCATTCGCCTCCGCCTTTCGGGACAATGAGCTTCTGCACCTCTTGTTCGCCGGCCTCTCGTTTGCACACCCTGTTCGTCCTCCCTGTCAGCCTCTTCTGCACTCAGATCACCTTCTCCGCCACTTCCTTCTTCTGTGGCGGATTCAGTGTCACTGTCGTCGTGATCATACACAGCTTGATCAGGGGAGTTCCCAACTTCTACCGGCTCCCCCACAGCTTGACTTGTCCCCTCTTCTGGATCCTCTTCGTCGTTATTGTTCTCATCTACGAGAGGAGCTGTTCCTTCTTTAGGTGCTGGAGCTCGTTGGGTGTGAGAAGCATGGACCCAATTCGGCAATCCGCCACACTTCACAGCAGTAGTGGTCACAAGTATCACCTGGAAAGGTCCTCTCCAGCGTACATCCAAGCAGCTCTTCCTCACGTGCTTCCGTACAAACACCCAATCACCTGGGCACAGGTCGTGACAGAGGTCGCTAGCAGCCGGAACTTCAGCAGCCTGCACCTGAAGGGACACAGAACGGATGACATCAGATAGTCCCCTACAGTAATCAAGAATCAGGTCATCTGTGATATTCAGCAAGGCAGTTGTAGGAATAGATGGCAGTCTCATAGCCCTCCCCATCAGGATCTCGTGAGGTGAGAGCCCTGTCTGCCTATCCGGGGTACTGCGCATACTCATTAATACCAATGGCAGTGCATCGGGCCATTTTAGGGACGTGGATGAGCACACTTTTGCCATTCGGGCCTTCAGGGTCCCATTGATCTGCTCTACTATGCCAGAAGCCTCTGGACGGTAGCTACAATGCAGTCTTTGATCAATGTTCAGAGCAGAGCAAAGCATCTTCACAACTTCGCTATTAAAATGTTTTCCTCGGTCCGATTCCAGAGAGGTTGGAACCCCGAATCGTGGCACCAATTCCCTCAGCAATAGTTTAGCCACTGTGAGTGTATCGCACCTGCGAGTAGGGTATGCCTCAACCCAACAGAAAACACACACACAATCACCAAGACATACCTAAGGCTATTACACCTCGGCATTTCAATGAAATCTATTTGCATCCTGTAAAAAGGTCCGCCAGACCTTCCAATGTGACTCAGTGTAACTGGTGTTCGTTTCCCAACATTTATCTGTTGACATGTCACACATCTCTGACATACTGCTTCCGCAGCCTGTCTAAACTTGGGGTTATACCATGTCTGTCTGAACACACGCAACATCGCATCTCTTCCCAGATGCACAGGACCATGTATCTGTCGTGCCATTGCACTCACCAGCTCATTCGGCAGCACAGCTCTTCCATCTGCTGAAACCCACATGTCCAGATCTCCCTTGACACAACCAGCCGATTCCCACACCTTTTTCTCATAATCTGATGTCTGTCCTTGCATGTCTCTCAATTCTTCCCAGGTATCTGCCACTTCAAGCATCATGCTTAGCTCAGTTCTCTCCTTTGGCCCCTCGATCGTCTGTTCAGTATATGAATATCCCTGCTCTGCACAGTAACGTGCAACTTCATCAGCATAACGATTTACCATAGTCACGAAGTCCGTGCCTTGGTGTGTGCTGTACATTTAACCACTGCTATCGCTGCAGGACCCTGCAAGGCCTCCAGTAATAACCTGACAAATTCGCCATTCCTGATTGGGGAGCCAGATGACGTCATGTAACCCCGCTGAGACCACAACTGACCAAAGTCATGGACCACCCCAAACCCATATTGGCTGTCGGTGTAGATGGTAATCCGAATTCCGTTGGCTGCCAAACAGGCACGCGTCAACGCAATGATCTCAGCCACCTGTGCAGAGTGTACTCCTTCCAGGCAGGCTGCTTCAATTATTCCAGAAATAGTACAAACAGCAAACGCTGCTCTCAACTGACCAGTATTGTCTCTTATGCATGAGCCGTCCACAAAGTAAATTCATCGGGGTCTGTCAACGGCACATCAACAATATCCGGCCTTGGTTTGGTGCACAGTTCAGTTACATCGAGACAATCATGGTCTTCCCAATCATCGTCTATATCATTTGGTAATGGCAACAAAGTAGCAGGATTCAAGACAGAGCACCTCCTGAGGGTCACATTCTCCGCAGCAAGTATAACCTGCTCGTAGCGTGTGAGCCTGTTGTTGGTTAAGTGCTGCGTCCTGGTCCTGGTCATCAACAATTCCACAGAATGAGGTACATGCACTGTCAGTGGATATCCCATTACAATGCTTTCACATCTTTCAATGCTGACACCTGTTGCAGCAACGGATTTGAGACATCCGGGCAACGCTGCGGCTACTGGGTCTAAGGTAGCCGAAAAGTAGGCAACTGGTCTACGGACTCCTCCATGATCCTGCACTAAAACTGCTAAAGCACATCCTTCCCTTTCGCAGCAGAATAATGCAAATGATTTATGGTAATCTGGCATTCCCAGAGCCGGAGCACGACACAAGTCCTCTCGCAGCTCGAGAAAAGCCATCATACAGTCTGTGTCCCATGGTACCGGATCAATTACATCCTTGTGCGTCAGTTTCTGCAAGGGTTTTGCTTTCAGAGAAAAGTTTGCAATCCATTGTCGGCAGTAGCCAACCATGCCCAGGAACATTCTAACCTCCCTCTGGGTCGAGGGCACAGTCATTATCATGATCGTTTCTATTCTGTCTGGTGACACCTTCCGCTTTCCCTGCTCGATTCGGTGACCCAGATACTGCACTTCTTGCACTTCTTGCAGGCAGTACTGTAACTTGCTAGGTGATACCTTGTGCCCATTCTCTCCCAAATGGTTCAACAAGGCTATGGTGTCAATCCTACAAGCGTCTTCGGAGTCTGACGCAACAAGGAGGACGTCTATGTACTGTACGAGAACTGAGTTCTCTGGCAGTACTAGACTCGGTATCTTAGATGGATGCACTAAAGACCTTCGGCTTTAGTGAGGAACAACTTAATAAGATACTCAGCTCAAGCAGAGGGGGCAACAGCATTACAGTAATCCCGAATAGAGGGGAGAAATGGCACCAATTAGTTAATCTCAAGAAAAAAATTATTAGGACCGAATTACATGCCGAATTTATGACACAGTATGTCAGGGCAGGGAAGATACCCATTGGTCTACAAATACGCAATGAACCAGGGCTCTTCGTAGATAACCAAAAATTTCTAGAAACATGGACCTTTATCTGCAATAGATGCAGTAGAGACCTCATGTTACTTATCATCGAAACCGCCCAAACAACGGTCCTTATAGAAATAAAAGAGATGGAAGAATTAGAGAAAACACTACTTGATAGCAATATAGTTGAGGATGCTAAAAAACGATTGCAGGAGATTAACCGAGATATGACCGGGTACTGTGAATATTTAACCAATCGGAAAACTCAGAAGTTGAGGAAGGACATAGACAAATTCAGTCAGGAAGTAGTATACCCGTTCTTGAGAAAAGACTACTACACAGAGAAGCCAGAAAACAGTAGAAATGAAGGCCCAAGAGTGAGGTTTCAGACCAGGTTTCAGCCTAGAAGACCTAGGCATCTAAACTTCTCAGGAACATCAGAAAGTAGTGGCGAGGAAGAAGAACATTGCAGACAGGATGAGGAATATGCAGGATCCAACAGGGAATACGAAACCCCTTTTTTAGACCAACGTCCACAGAAAAATCGGGGGAACTTTCGAGGCAGAGGGAGAGGCCAATACACAAGGAGACCAGCCCCAAGAGAGCAGGATCAGGATTACTAACAGACCCCGGCCCCTCAGGAATACAAGCGAACCAGGAACAAGGTGTACTGGCGCTAGAAAAAACACCTATCATAAACCTATCCCACAGAGTGCTGACAAATATAGAACAACAGGTCCTGGGGATGGGGTTTAACTTTGTGCCCACAGCGGGCATCAACAAATTCCAGCTAGAAAAAGATCTTAGAGCCTTCTTCCGCAAAATTCGCCTATGTCGATTCTTTGAGAACAGACCAACCAGGGAACCACCTCAAGACTCTGGCCTAAGAGCCAAGTCCACATTCACCCCAAGTTTAGGGATGGTCGACAGAAATCTGGAGATTTTTGAGTCCATCGTTAAATTGGAGATAGGTACGCTATTGGATAAAAAACACTTCCAAGAGCATAATATTACAAAAGACCAAAGAGATGCCATTAATTCCCTGTCAAAGGACACACGTATAACAATAAAACCTGCTGACAAGGGGGGAGGAGTAGTAGTACTTGACACAGATGATTATGATCAAAGAGTAATGACCCTGCTATCTAATGAACTACACTACTCTAGTCTAAAGTACCCCAAACTAGACTCAATAAATTGAGAAAGGATGTTGAAACACTTCTCCAAAAAGCGTTTGAGAAAGGAGACATCAGTGAGGAGGAATGGAAGTTCTTGAACAATACAAACCCCAAGACCCCGGCATTCTATGGACTACCCAAAGTCCACAAAAGCCTGGACAATCCTCCCCTTAGACCTATAGTAGCATCAATTGACTCGCTGCTTGAACTTTTGAGCCAATACGCAGATAGGTTTCTCAAACCTCTAGTGGAAAAACAAAAATCATATATCCGGGACACCGCGGACATGATAGCCAAGGTAGAAGGAATAGACTTTGATGGTGAAAATGAACTCATGGTGACTCTCAACGTAGAGTCACTCTACACGAATATACCACAACAGGACACCATCATGGCAGTGAAGAATCTCCTCGAAGAGACGGATATTGTAGGGGGAAATAAAGAGTACATCGTACAATGCGTCTCCATGGTACTCCTCAATAATATCTTCCTATTCAAAAAGGACCTCTACATCCAGAGAAAGGGGACCAGCATGGGCGCGACCTGTGCGCCGAGCCTGGCTTGTATATATGTGAGCCTATTCGAGAACAAACACATATATAATGAAGTCAGCCCATATTATGAAAATATCCGGAATTGGGCTCGCTTCATAGACGATATCTTCTTTATCTGGCAGGGATCCATAGAATTCCTTGAAGAATTTCTGTCATGGCTCAACTTAGGAGATTCAAATTTGAAATTTACAGCATCATACAGTAGGTCCAAGGTAAATTTTCTGGACATCTGTATTAAGAGCCAAGATAAACAGCTTAAAGTAGAACTATATAAAAAGGAATCAGATCGTAATACCATTCTGCACTACAATAGCTACCACCCCAAGAGCCAGAAAGACTCCATCCCCTTTGGGGAGTTTCTCCGCCTGAGAAGAAACTGCACTGATCTAGATGACTTTTACAAACATGCTGGAGAAATGAAACAGAAATTTAGGGAAAGAGGTTACCCAAAAAAACTAGTTGAACATTCCCTGAAAAGAGCACGTTACTACGACAGGGACCATTTACTAACTAAAAAAGACAGAAAGAAAACTCAGGAGAAAATAGTGATGGTAAGTCAATACTCAGTCATAGCAAATCAGGTTAAGAACATCATAAACCACAACTGGAAAATCCTGAACAACGGAACAGAAACCAACCTAGCGCGTCCGCTGTATGCGTACAGGAAGAACAAAAATCTGAGGTCGAATTTGGTACACACCTACAGGGACGATCTAATAGAAGGTCAAACCACCCTCGGAGGAACCAGAGCAGTAGGGAACAACAAATGCGGCAATTGCTGCATTTGTGAATTATGTGTCATCACCAAAAAGGTGGAGCATAATGGAGTCACACATGAAATTACTACACTAAACAACTGCAGAACAAAAAATGTGATATATATGATCCTGTGCCCTTGTGACCAGGCATATATAGGGGAAACGGGCCGAGAAGTTAGGTTAAGAATAGGGGAACATAAGTCTGCCATCAAAAACAACAAAGAAAATGCTCCACTGGTAGCGCACTGGAAGGAGCAGGGACACAGTGAGAAAGACCTAAGGTGGGTCATTCTAGAAAGAATAAAAGAACAGACCCGACTAGGTAACAGTACCACCAGAAGAAAAAAACAAGAGCAATGGTATATGGTTAAATTCAACACGATTAGACAGGGCCTCAACTCAAGGGAAGAATGGGAAGCCCTGTTATAAACTGAATACGCCTAGGTAAAGTCAGAATAAATGAAATATAGACAAAGAGACAGAGTCACTTGAGACATAGGTAGGAAATAGGAAGAAAATAGATAAGGATAGCCCACAGGTAGGAAGTATCAGATTAGGACTCCAATGAAGAAGTAGAACTAGTCTATCACTATGATACCAGACCACCACTATAATACAATATGCTAAATAGAACAGGGGCAAATAAGGGAAAGATAGATATTCCCCCAAGGTATAGAAATAAATGGTCTATAGGCTGTAAAAAAAGCATAATCTCTATAGGCGGTATGAATCTAGAATTTGACAGTATATGAAAGGAGTCAACACAACAAGTCGCCTCCCTATAGAAAAGCTATAACGTGGTAGGAATCAGGCAGTGGGAATAAACCTCACATACCCAATGGGAGTGATGGCGAGTAAAAAACATACCGCAGATACAAGACCAGTGTGGGTGCAAAAAGCAGATCGCTGGAAAAACTTAATACACGGCTACAATATAAACAGGCCGGATCTATCGGATGAGAAATCCAAAAATAATAGATGTACGGTAAAAACACCTGTCTACTTAGAGATGGCGTAACATCGTTTGATAGCTGCTTTGAATAAAATCGGGAACGACTTTCTAGGAGAAGTCAGTATTTAGAACGAGTTTAAAACAAATAGTCTTTACAAAATAGGAAATAACCTTTAAACTATTACAAGTATCAAGAGGAAAAGACTAGTTATAAAAAAAATTGATTATACTAAACACTGCTCGGCTCAACAACAACCGAAACATGAATAGCGGATAGAATAACGCAACAATAACACCGTTCCAAGATGGCGGCTCCAGTGGGGGAGCCCTGCCTCACGGACGCGGCGAGGCTTTCCAGGTGGGATCAATTAGCCTCTAAATAGTGCATATAAAAGAGACGGCCGCGACCAGCACGTTAGAGAGTGTTGGAACGAGGCAGAGACGCGGCTCCGATGTATGCAAGGTAAGAGAAAAACAAAATGCTGGGCAAAATGAGACGTAGCTAGTGAGAAACGGGGTGGGAGCGAGTTGAAACACCGCGTAGATGAGTCTTAGTTAACAAAATGTGCCAACAAGAAAGGGTCCCCCCAGAGAGGGCTAGTCCAGCCCTAACTAACAACTGCTGGATTACACACAAAAAAGTATGGATCAATAGGAGGATGAGGGCAGACTGTGTATATAACGAGGTAATTCCATTTTTGGCTATACCACACTGAGAAAATAAACAGACACTCTTCTTTCGACATAGAAAGAAGGAGGGTTGATGGATAAATTACTGAAGACAAAGCCATACCATCTAAGCATACGACAATCACAGTCAAAGGCAAGTGTAAAACCATGCCAGTATAGAAGATAACAGAATAGATCCTAAAAAATGCACAGTCCCAATAAATAAACATGGAGAAGGTGATATATAAACACTCTAAGATTGTGTAAAACTAAAACAGAGTAGAAAACGATGCAGTATAATCTGGTAGATATAAAAATATAATTCTATGTCCTTTTGCCCCTATAGAACACATCCAGTTCTGTGAAGGAGATAACCAGTCCTATGCCCGTTCAAGGAGAGTTTTATTAAATTTTAAGGTAAGAGGGTTAGAAGCGATTCTGGCAGAACCTATGAACAGCCCCCACCTCACAAGAGGGAGGCCGCAAAGTGAATATATTGTTTTCTGCCCATACAGATACACAGCCAAGCACTTAATTTTTTTTTTTGAAAAATAGAAAAGACACCCTACCACAGGGAGCACATCTTGTGTGAAAGAGGTAAATAGCTTGATTAGCTACCACCGACTTAGGTTGACTAAATAATTAGAGCAGCCGGACTAATATATACCAATAACTTCTGATATATCCCAACAGGACTAACATTTGAATGACTGGAGAAGTATACTGAATATCATAAATATACCTCTTTGGATCTTCTCCTTCATATAGAAAAGGTATTGACCGTGCTTTTGAATGTATTAATTGGCCTGTGAGTGACGTGTATAAGCTTCCTTACCTATCTTTATCAATTTCCACAACGAAATGGACTCGGAGGGATCAGAGATGTCTAATATATAACAATGTAATGAGAAGTCTAAAATGTAGAGTGAACAGAGAATGATGTACATGTATATAGAATTAGACAGACATGGCTAATGGCAACAGATACGTAATTGAACTACTGTATTATAAAGAGTTAGAGTGTAATATATCACTGTAGAGAATGTAGGTATAAGAGCCTCAGAGTAGGAGAGGTTAACAACCTTTATACAAAGTAAATGATACCCTATCTTTCTCTCCGTATATTTGCAGAGAAATTGTCAGTCAACATTGATTGAAGCGATTAACCCCAATTTAAGAAGTCCTGAAGAAGGTGCTACAGTACCACTTGTTCTGCACCGAAACGCGTCGACGGATTTTTTATACACAGAGAATCCAACCAGGGTCTAATGAACAACTGATGTACATGCACCAGTGTCACTGTGGTTCATATTGATAAAAAAGTTACAGGCCTTTGGATCCAGATATTAACAGTGGCAAAAATATCAAGAAGCCACATTTTTTCTAGGGGGTTGTTTACTAATAGGTCTTTGATTACTGCCTTCACGTGTCAATTATGATGTGATGAAATGATATGTATGTGTTTTCTTATGTTCGTAATTTTATAATTAGAGCTTTCTAGATATGTGATGAAGTTTTATGATTAACTAATTTTATTTTATTTTTTCTTTTCGAAGAATATTTCTTTGAAATTTTAAACTGTGTTGCTTAAGAGCATATATCTTTTTATGTGTATGTATTTTAATAAAATAAGACTGTGAACGATCCAATTTTGGTGTGGAAATTAATATGTATTCCCTATAGTGTACCCTTTTTTCCTTTCAAATCTGTATGTGTACCTAAGTGGCCTAAAAGTATAATGAGTGTTCACCCAGGGATTTCCTTTTGACTTATTGCAGTAGTAGACTCTCCAAATTCCTTTTCAGCAACTGATTAAAGATTGATGGGCTCTCTGTATACCCTTGTGGGATACGGCACCATGTTAATACGCGACTCTCTATTTTGAACGCAAAAAGAAATTGGCTTTCCTCATGCAGTGGGATGGAAAAGAAAGCTTGACACAAATCAATCACAGAAAACCACTCAGCTTGGAACGGTATCTGAAACAGTATTACTGCTGGATTCGGTACCACTGGACAACATGGGACAACTACGTTGTTAATTTTTCGTAAATCCTGTACTATCCTGTACTTCCCGCTTGGCTTCTGCAAGCCCATTATCGGAGAGTTACAGGGGCTGCCCATAACCTCCTTCAGGATCCCTTGTCTAATCATGGACTCAATCACGGGTTTTATACCTTCAAGTGTCTCTGGGGTCAGCTTGTACTGTGGCGTTCTAGGGAAGTCAGCGTTCGGCTTTATCTGTATTCTAACAGGCTCTACTCCTTTGATCAGTCCGATCTCTTCCCCCGTAAAGTCCCACACTTCCGGCGCGACTGAGTCTCTCAAATCCCAGGGAAGTTCTTCCACAGTTATGGCAGGGTACAGTTCAATGCACACTCTACTCCCTTGGGGGTACAATAGATGGTGCAATTCAGCTTACACAAAAGGTCTCTTCCTAGCAGACATACAGGGCTAGAATCACACACCACAAACTGATGTCTATCTCTGAAACTTCCGATCTTTACCGGAACTGGCTCTGTCAGGGGATTCGTCATTCTTCTGTTTGCAACCCCCACTACTTGAATAGTCTGTCCTGAAAGGGGCAAATTAGGGACCACTGCGGACCGCACAGTAGACCTGGAAGCACCCTTATCTACCTTGAAGGATGTGGGATGTCCATCTACGCCTGCCTCTACAAAGGGTCCCCTCTGATCTACCTCTAGTACTGCTCCAAGGGTACAGTCTTCCTCCCCATTCAGGCACCGTCCTGACACTGGATCAAAGTAATAATGCTCATCTCCCTCGACTATGAAGGGCATCTGCTTGTAAACCTTGTTCCCTACTGAAATCTTAGGTGGTTGAGGAACCGGAGCCCTAGGGGCCGATGTCCCCCCTTTTGTCATTTGGGGCTTAGTCACTGTCACCTTCCGCCTCGGAGGGGCTTCGACTTCCTCGACTTCCTCCTCCTCCTCCTCCTGCACCTGGTTGTCCGGATTATGGGGGCACTCGCGTTTCCAATGCCCGACCTCGTGACACTGATGGCACTTGGTCGTCTTTTTCAGGGTCGCTATATCTATCCTAGGTCTCGGACCTTCCTCATTGTCTCTTTTCTGTCCCCCTGACTTCCTTCCCAAGGTGCCATTTCCTGATTGGCCCTGTCCTCCTGCTTGCATCTGAACTAGCATAAAAGTAAAAGTAAAGTCCACATTTGTAAAGCGCACAATCACCCGTAAGGGTCTCTAGGTGCTGGGGGCCATCGGGAAGATTAAGCGAGCTATTGCCCAGAGTCACATGGTGCTGGGCTAACCTGCCGCCGGAGCCGGGGATCGAACCGTGGTCCCCAGATTCCAGCGTCAGTCGCCCTGGCCGCGGCGCCACACCTCTTCCGCATCAGTTTGTCCTTAAGCTTCTTCGTTTTTGAATCTATCTCATCACTGCAGTATATTGCATACCTCAAAATCTCGTCTAAAGGCTTGTTTTGCCAACAGATCAAATGTTGCTGTATCATGAGGCAGATATCAGGCCTCAATCCCAGCACAAACTTGGATACAAACTGTCCCATATCCTTCGGATCCATCACATCTAATCCACTGTACTGTTTAAAAATCAGCAATAGCCTCTCATAGTGCTCATGCACCGTCTCTTTTGGTTCTTGCCTAGTCCGATCTATTTTTACCCAGTCTATGTCCTTTGGTGGTACTTTAGTCTTCAGCCACGTGACCGCCTGCTCGTACTTTGCCATTACCCTAGGTGACGGCCCATTTGTGGCTTTATCTCGCTCTGGCTCCGCTGTGGGCCATTCGACACTGACTTTGCACGCTATCCACAAATCACTTGGAACCACAATGTCAAACAGTGTGTTTAAATCAATCCACAGCACCTTTGAGATTTTAACGAACCTCTCTACCTGCTTGTACCATTCCACTGGGCTCTCTCGCAACTTTGGGAAAGTGTTAGTAAAGGCAGCCAGGTCTCCCCTGCTCCAGGGTACATGTACATATCCCCCATGGGCCACCTCCCGCAAGGGGTACGCTTCAGCATGCATCAACCCTCCTCCCGGGGGTGTCCCAATAACACTCCGCCTAACTGTCTTTTTCTTTGACCACCTTTCCTCCCATCTCTCCAAGTTGGACCATGTTCGGATTCCCATGATCAGCTCCCTGATATGGGTCTTTAACCCGATCACCCTCTTTTCTTCCAGGTCTTGATCTGAGTACTGTAACCTATGGCCCCCTTGTAGGGCTTTCGTTTTTGTCAAATCCACCTCATACTTGTTCGCTAATTCTGAGAGTTTCTCATGAGCAGTCCTAGCCTTCCGAGTGACATCCTTTGCCACAAACAATAGCTCATCTGGTTCGTATAATTCAATCCTTTCTAGTGGCAGTGTACCTTCCACAATCTCCTCTACTTCTGACTTTAGTCTCAGCACATCTAACCTTCTTGCCTTTATTGCCGCTCTCAACGTGCCTTGGCTAGAAGTTTCCTTAGAGTCCCTCCCGCTGCCGTTCTGACTCCCTCCCCTGTTCTCTTCAGGTGTGTTAGGAGGAACCCTTCTACCCTCACAGGTCTCGCAGTCCCACTCCTGTCTGCTGTTTCCAGTGGTGTGGTGGGACGTCCCCCTACTTCCCCTACCTTCTCGTTCCCATTCTTGTCTGCTTTCGCTAGCTGCACAGTGAGAGACCATTCTATTCTCCTCGTTCTCCGACCCAAACACATTCCTCGACCTATCGCTTTGGGTATCCACAACTGTTTCCCAGGTTCTCAAATCTGGCCTCAACTCCCTCATCGACTTCGGCCTTGGTCCTCTCAGATCCATCGATCCCCTCCAACCCCCTCTGTCTTCCGAAGGGTCTGCCGATGTTACCAATGGGGTGCTCCGTTCTACAGGTCGAGGTAATGTCTTCCACCCATCTGCCACATGAGTTCTACCATCACTTGCACTTCTCTCACTCCCCATCTGGGGTAAATTCTCATGATGTGTCTGTTCTGGATTGTACACTGATACTATAGGACCTATAGTAACCGGTACTGTAAGTGCGTCTGGCAGTTTCTGAGAATGGACACCCTCTTCCACCCGTACCTTCTGTACTGTAAATCTTCCCACTACTCTATTTACCGGTGAGGGTGGAGGTGCCTTTTCTCCCTTATCTGGGGTAGACTTGTCCCCTGAGGTGTCCCATCCGTTCCCCATCGGAACTCCGCCTTCCCCTGTTGGGGCTTCCCAATGCTTTCTCGATTGTTGTGTTCCCTCTAGCTCTGGATTGTATGGGGGTGGCCTTTCTGACAACAGCCTCTCTATCAGGCTGTCGTCTGTCTCACTGTCTTCATCTTCTGTACTCTTTTTCTGCCCATCCCCTTTACTTTCCAGTAACGGATACAACTTGTCTACTGTAATGGTCTGTACCCTCCATCACTTTTCCATTGCATCCCATCTCGCTTCCTGAACCGCCCTTACCGATCGCTTCACTCTTTCCTGTCTCCTGTCTCTGTTCCTGTCGTGGGCTGCCCTGATCCATGCATTGAGCGCTTCAAACTGTGTTGGTCTGGGCAAAGGTCGCAATGCAGCCATAATTGCTTTCAACTGGTATAACACTTCTAGTCTAAACGTTCCATATTTAGGAAAGGTCAATTCCTCGTTTCCATCTGTCATCTTACACCAATTATCAAGCCACAATATGGTATGCAACCCAACGTTCGTTGCCATGTAATAAGCTGGAGTATCCTCGGGTGGAGCCTCCTCCCCGCCCCGAGGTTCTATCTTGTTTTCTCCTTTGAAACATTTCCGCAATACTTTTAAACATTTCATGATGAAACCCACAACGTTTCCTTGTTTACAACCCTCGTTTACTTCCTGATGACAATCCACCAATCCCAGCGCGGCTTCACGCCGACCGCCCTATCACAGCGCGGCTTCACACCAACCGCCCTATCACAGCGCGGCTCCTCCTGACGTCACTCGCCTCCGTTTCCCAGCAGTTCCCCTCCTTTCTCCGATGTCTCACCGGTCACGCATGCGTCCCAATCACACACTAGAAATGATTACTTCCGATCAAGCAACCACTTCCTTGACTGTACGGCTACAGTCTAACTGTAATTGTCACTTTTCCCGGCAAATGCCTGTCCGCGAGCAAACAGACAATCACCTCAACTGTCTCCGGTAACTTCCGACCAGCGTCCGTTACCCCCACACTCCTTCGGGCGATCAATGGTACCTCATGACCACCTTTCACAACAGTCGACAATTACTGTGGATGTTCGATACACCCAAACCACTTAAACTCTCCTTGAGCTTAAGATTTTCACCGGTTGCGTGCGCTCACAACCTGATCTCCTTTCACACTACAGGCATTCAACTCCGCAAGACATTACAACACAATGACACAACATAACACCGCAATCTAGCAACGCATGACCCTTTTCATACTCACTCTCTTCCGACCTGCTGCTTTCCGCCGCACTGTTACTCTCCGTCAGATTCCATGGAACGCCATCCTCCGTCCGTGGCTCTCTGGACACTCTTCATGTTCTTCTCTATGGTCCTCGGGGAAATCTCAACCTACTTCTAGATTACCCTTACTCCAGAAGATAAACCATCCTAATCTGCTACCAACTGAAAAGGCGGGATTTCACCTCTAGAGTCTGCTTACCATTCTCCAGAATCCCGTCACGGGTCGACTGGACCTTTTTACCTGTCATAGAGTGAATTTAGGCAATCTAGTCACAACTAAATAAATCAATTTCAGAATACCCAATTGCTTTCCCCAAAGAACCACTGACTAAAGACTGAATTTAAAGGGTTTATTACATAACCAAAAATAACTGAAGGTACAGGCACCTCAACAAGAGGTTCAGAAGATAAACAGGTACTAATACAAACATAATCCTACGGAAAAGTCTCAAACGACTAATGAAAAGAACGAGAATCAATTCCAGAACCATTAAACTAAACAGGATAGCTATAACTTGTGTTCTGGTGCTCATCAGGATGAAAGACATCAATTCAGATTAGTCTGTCCCTACTCTATGCTAGATGACATCCCTACTCAACAATAGCCCAACCTAACCAAAGGTGTCAGCCGTGGAGAATTCCTAAGAAGTTCGCCACCTTCTCTCTTAGACTAAAATTTCCATCACTGCTGCTAAGCTCCTTGCCCATGCGACCGCTCTCTCTAGCTCGTCAGCCATCTGCTCTGCCTCCACCCTCGGGGTGCTGTCCCTAATACAAAACCCCACAATGTTAATGACACGCCTATAGGTACGCCCATCTAGAAGGTATTGAGTTCTGTAAAATTCCACATGGCGAGGATTCATCTTTGTCCGTTCAGCCGTCCTTGGGTCTCAGGCTCTTCATCCTTTCAAGTTGCTTCTGTAAATTCCTGGTCTACTCCTCCATGTCTGAGTCTAGAATTCTAACATGCTCACACAATGGGCCCTTCTACTCTACTATCTGCTTGATGAGGCGCCTGCAAAGGAATACACACATAACTCGCAGTCTATGATTATTGCAACATTTCTTAAAGGTCACATCTATCCCTCCTGTCTACAGCTCAATGTTTAAACAAGACATTTCTCAACAGGCCTGCACTGTTTCCATTAACTAGGCCTCTGCTTGGGTTTTAGGCCCAACGTTTTACATTAACTTGTTCTCTTAGTTCACTAGGCATTTAGACCTTAACAATAAATGCCTCTTCTACCTTAAGCAAATCATATATATGTAATTCATTACGTTTATATAAGCAGATCTCAAGTTCTATTGCTTTGTTCAACACATGTTGCATTAGGAGAAGGTTTCATTTTAAACGCATCTATATATGTCAGCAAGCATGGGTTGCACTTTGTAACGTTGGCTCTGCACATTTCTGGTACCAATTCACTTTTAGCACTTTTCATATCTTGCATCTAACTATGACTAACAGGCCTCTATATATGCGGGTGCTGACTACTTGTACATATGCTGCACCCCTACAAATTTCACTGTAAATGGCGCTCTCTCAGTACTACAAGTGTGTATTTCTATTTGCTTCTAATCAGTGGTTTCGGCAACATGACACTCCCCCTCCCTACGTCACGACCCTTGCAGGTATTCCCCTCCAGATAGCCAATGGTTTGTGCCTTACCTGCGTCGGCGTCGATGGTGGGCCAAGACTAGGACGTGGTGGATCGCGAAGAGCATCGGGAAAGCGTGTAGCGCTGGGTCCATGGTGGCGAACAGCTTGTGGTGGTGGGTATCTCTGCTATGTATCTTATCTTCGCTGTGGGGAATCCGCCGTATTCAGACAGGTTGTTTTTCCTCTGCGGTTTTATGTGTATTTTCCGCCATCTTGATTTGGGGGACGTCAGTACGTACGGCGGAGTCTCAGGAATCGTTCCGTCCGCCGCGTGGTCAGGTGTAGTTGGGCGGCGGTGCGTGATTTTCCGTCGCGGACGGAATTTTTACACTATTTCCTATCCTGATATGGCGGACGGAGTGTGCGCGGCTGGCGGACACGGAAAAGGCATTTTCCTCTTACTACAGGGCTGTGGTCGCTCTTCCGTCCGCCATCCTAATGAGCCCCTTAATGTGGTGTGCAGTCTAAATATCGAGTTTTAAATATTGACCTACAGTAATATCGAGTTGTAAATATCGTAGGGACAGAATATCGAAATCAAGAATATCGACAACCAGAATATCGACCTTAAGGTAAGAAATATCATTTTTGTTAATATCGAAGTTGATAGCAATAATATTGATGTTGTTAATATCGATATTTATATTAGTGTTATGTATTTTATATTTTTGTGTTTATATTTTTTGTTAAGTATTGTACTGGTTTTCGAATATACGTATACATTTTTGGGAAGTTAGCAATCATTATTTTTTTTTAAACGTATGCATTTTAGTACCGTAGCGGGTTGTGGGTTTATAGGGGACTAGGGTGGGAAGTAATTTAAATATAGTAAATTAATTAATAATTTTTAGGAACTATTAATTATTTGTAATTACATTTTGTGTGGGAATGGTAACTCTCTGGAGTTGGAATAGTAATTTTTACCACTACGTTATCCAACACTTTCCCTACTGTTGCACTCTCTGGTGTGGAAATAGTAATTTTAACCCCTACACTATCCAACACTTAACCCTACTGGAGCACTCTCTGGAGTTGGAATAGTAATTTTTACCCCTACGCTATCCAAACCTTTCCCTACTGTTACACTCTCTGGAGTGGGAGTAGTAATTCTATCCATTTTGCTTTCCAATATTTACTGTTTTAGTTAATGTAGTGTATAATTTATTTTCAACATAGATATTTTATTTGTTATATATATTTTTTATATTATTTGTATGTGTGTATATTAACCCTGGGCAAAGCACTAAGCTACAATCGTGCAGTTTGCGCTACTTCGCAATACGCGAACTGCACGTAGCACAGTGCAAACGATATTTTTAACAACGATATTTTAGACAAAAATATTTTTTTTTCAATATTTTTGTACTTACCATAATGTAGATAGGACTTCGATATTGTGGACATCGATATTTCGCCTCCGATATTTTTGACGTTGATATTTCTGTGGTCGATATTCTATCAGTGATTCATATAATGTATATGTCTGCCTAATACTTATCTGATTGGGATCCTAGGTCCATGCAGATTTGAATTTTCCTGTCTTTTTCTTTTATTTTCATAAAGTTATTTCTGAAAGCTACAAGGAATATCTTGTTAGTTCTACCTGATGTTTAAGGTGGAATCAGTATAGATTCATCGCTCATTTACACAAACACTATGTTAGATAGTTGTTTAGAATTCAGTTCTTTAAGAAGGAGTCCTCTCTTCGTGGGTCATTACTGTTAGTCCATAGGTGGGTCTCAGTGTCCTCTTCTTTTATCGTTTCATTCATAACTCCATTGTGTTACGTAGTTAAGCTCTCTCTTTCGCTTACTACAGACAAGAGACTATACCCCACACAAACAACCTGTCAGTACTCAGTGGAAGAAGGGAATTATTCAGGTACTTTAGAGTCACACATAGTTTCCAGTATTACCTTTTAGATTTGGCACTTCAGTACATACTCACACTTTCTGTCTTTGTTTGACAGAGATTTCTCCTGGCTGTCTGGTTCTGTCCAAGAGTGGGAAACGTTGTGGAACACTTATTTTTCCTTCCCTGTTTTCCCTTCTTCAGGCTCAGATAAATCGGGTAACTTTGCAAACTATACCTATGGTACAAATAGTGAAGTCAAAAATCGTTACAGGAGTAAAAAAAGCTTTGTTATGGTTAATTAAAACAGGAGGGAGTTAAAAAGACAGCTCCATACTATGATAGACAAGGCAGTGCAAACCGACTTAACAATTAAACTAATATTATTACTAAAATGTGCAGGCCGTCTTCTCTTGTAGATCTCCCACCACCCTCGTTCCGCTGACGTAGACGTTTACACTGCTATCTTGTGCATTGCTGTCCTAGGTTATGCAGCCTTTTGGTGGACTTAGGTACTCAGCAGCACATAGTCTAGGAAGGTAGCATGACACTGCAGAGTGAAAACTCTTGTCAGTGTGTATGGCAAGTCCACCCCCATATTGTATGAGCACTTAAACCTCTTGTGCAATAAGCTAAATGTTCACTATTCAGTGTTTCTTGTCCTGAAGTGGCCCCTTGTTGTATGTGCATGTTTCCAAGTGGGGTTGTTGCATTGAGCACTGACGCCAGTATTTGCCACATCAATGTTTAATCAGAGTAATCAAGAAACGGGCGTCACTCTATTGCCATGGTGTTTTCTGTTATTTGTTGTGTAGTGGATGATGTGATGGCATAGAGGCAGATGCAAAGATAGGCCTATAAATGCCTTGTGGTCTCAATTTCCCCAATCCACATATGTTCTTGCAAGCGTATTCTCATTTTTTAATAAAGAGAAAATAATGCTTGATTTAAATATGTTTAGTTTGCATAACCAGGGTTCAATTGACATGACTAAGCCAAAGTCAGCCAGTATTGACATTTGATTTGCAGTGTCCGTGAACATGTGGCTATTAAATTTACATGAACGAGTTTCCTAAGTGCGAACGTTTATTTTCTGAGCTGAAATGTATTCGTTTGTGTTCCTCGAGAAGGAAGTCATGTGCTGAACGTTCCCGTATTTGCAACATATTCAAGGTACTTTGCCCGAAGGCTCTTTGCCCGATTCTGCTCTAAGCAGCTGCACTCTGTGGGCCACATGTATGACAGGTTTTGATGGTCGCAAATGGAGAATTGGTCCGTTTGCGACCACTTCTTTATTTATTTATTGAGCTTATGGAGCTCGACAGCTACCCAAAAAGGGTTTCCCGGCGCTGGACAGGCAGAGGACTAGGGAGACTAACGTTCCAACTGTACAAGCAAATTATTGATTGAAAAGCCAGGTCTTAATGGCTCTGTGGAAACGGACATAGCTGGTTTCACAGCAGATACTCAGAGGAAGAGAGTTCCAAAGTGTAGGGCCTAGGTATGTAAAAGACCTGCCTCCCATTCTGGCGAGTCTGATTCTAGGCACATGGAAGTAGCCTTGGGATGAGGACCGAAGGTGACGAGAGGGATTGTAGGTATGAACAAGGGCTTGTAAGTACCGGGGGCAGTACCTGATTTGATTTTAAACATATAGCTCAGGGTTTTGAATTTGATAGGGCTCTCTACCCTGACCCAAGGTAAATCACGAAGGTGACCGGAGATGTGGGCTGTTCTGGGAATTTTACATAGTAGTCTTGCGGCACCGTTTTGAACCAGCTGCAGTCGTCTTATCACCGCCTTATTTGCCCCAAGGTAAAGGACATTTCCGTAGTCCAGCTGAGAAGTTATAAGGGCATGGACCACAGATTTTTGGGTGTCGTTAGGTAGCATCCAAATGATTTTCTTTAGCCACCGCAAGATTATAAAACAGGTAGCCGAGACCTTGTTTACCTGATGGTGCATAGTCAGAGCATTATCAATGGTAAAGCCCAGAATGCGTACATGGTCTGAGGGGAGAGGAAGGGTGCCCATCTCAGTAGGCCAGTGTTTGGAGCTCCATAGGTCTTGTTTTTGACCCGGAATTAAGACTTCGGTCTTACCACCGTTCAGTTTAAGTAGGTTGTTGTTCATCCAGGTGGCAATTTTCCCTAAGCCTGACTGCAGGAGGGATGTGGAGCCAGGGCCGGGATTTGAAAGGGAAAATGAGATCTGGGAGTCATCGGCGTAGGTAAATAGATTGAGACTTAAAAGCCTTTTGCCTTGTACTAACCTATAACCGACTCGCAAAATAGGCAGCATTAGGAAAGAGCGTGTCAAGGCCGTCCCTTCCAATTCCCCATGACAACCAATGCGAACCCCCCCCCAGACGAACTGGGCTGTCTACAGAGGGAACACAACTGCCTGGCATACCTGGGAGTGAAAATATATCACAGTGCCACGGACCTCATGGAGGGCAATGTATGCAGAGCGATACGCTCCCTTCACTCCTCCATGGAGTTTTGGAAGTCCGTACCACTGTCGGTGGCCAGTAGAGTGGCCGTCCCGAAGATGGTAGCTTTGCATAATTTACTGTATCTCTTTGGGACACTCCCAATGTGGATGCCTGATACGACGTACCGAGATCTGGGCTCACAGATCATATTGTTTATTTGGGAATCAGGCCACAGACTAGTGGTCCTAGCCACAATACAGCACTCCACAGTGACTGAGGGCTAGCGGTCTGTTGGAGCACCTCAGAGTCCCAAAAGAGATCTCCCATCACCTTCAGCCCTGCCTCCCACCAGACATCCTGACCCGCTCAGTTCTCCCAGTGTGGAAGTGTTGTAGCAGGTCGAGGGGGAAGTCAGGAGAGTAGGGAATCCTACAATGGGTGTGTTGTAGATATCTAAACCAGCACCGGGCCACCACGATGGTCTCTTCAGTGTCCCCACATGGTCTTCGCTGCATGTGCAGCAATATTTTCTCTAGCTCTGAGGCTGTTGGAGTGAACCAGTATAAGGCCCTCTCTGGGTTCCTCCTGGTCACCAGCCATTGGACCAGGCATTAAAGATGTGCTGCAATTTAGTATGCTTCGAAGTCGAGGACAAATTTGGTTGTATGTCTTTACAACGCATGCCAATTCCATGCATGCCTACACCACGCTTGTAATACCAACGTATGGCATTACATCGTGGAATTTCACCACACATTTGTATGTGTGTGTTTGTATATATATATATCCGCGCTGTGGTAAAGGTGCTTGTGCTTCGGAAAGGAAACCTCAGTAATGCGAATGGTTGCATACTACTCCAAATGTATTGACGTGCCACCGAAAAAAAATCATCAGACACTTTTTGACCTTACTGCAGCCTTGCTCACTGATAGTGAGGCACCATCTTACAACCGAATTTACAAAAAGTGGTGTGTGACCTCACAATGGCCAGCACGAAACAACTATCAACCAAGTTGGCAATACAGTGATCATGTTTGTAAGCAACAAAAATGATCATATTATGCTGTTGACATTTAAATTGATTAAAGTTAATGCATGTGTACTCAAGTCAAAACTGTAGATAATTAAACTGAAAGATTCAGAAATTGCAAAAGATGCATGTACATACGAATGGATTTCCATGATTTCACATTTTTGCCCACTATGGGCGCAATGTGGATTTTATTACTTGCATTATTCATGCATTTGATATGTATGCACTGTGCACAACGTTTTTTCTTTAACACAATGTTTTAATAATATGATATTGTTCCATATAATATGCCCACTTGGGCTCATTGTTGCTTATTCCCATGTTTTCGTATGCACATGTTTTATTTGCAATTTCTGGATTTTTCAGGTTAATTCTCTTCAATTTTGGCTTGAGTACACTGGGGACAGCATACCATCATTTCTGTTCTGGCTTTTAAATAAAGCAACTTTTTTTTAATGCAGTCTTTTTTTCTTGAATTTCAAAAACTAAAATTAAACATTTCAGCTTCATTTTCATTTTTTAAGTGTAGGTAGTGGTCCGTGGGGCCACAGCCTGCTCTTAAAAAAGTTTTGGCAGCCATTCACAAAGAGGTCGACCAGGTGGTTTACAAGGGTCCTTGCGCAATATAGGTAGAAGATAAAGCACCGGAATGTTTGGATGGGTGAATTTTTAAAAAGTGTGCTCCTCCCACTCCAATAGTCCCTTTTCTCGCCAATCAATCAACTTAGCCCCATAAAGTGTGTTCGACTTGAGGATCTCATTCTTGTTTGAAACACTGTAGATTATTGCATCACTCAACTGCCATATGCCTTTTGCCAAATAATCAGCCTTAGATAACACAACCACATTGCTCCTTTGTCTGATTGTCGTATAACAGTAGAAGCATCCAACCTCAAGCTATATATTGCTGTAAATTGATCATGAGTCACATTCCTTCTCTTGCAGTACCGTGGTTTATACCTCAATTTTTAAAGCTCTTTAGCCAAAACTCTTTCAAATGCTTCAATAAATTCACGTTGGATATAAGGTACAAAAACAGATTTAGGCTTGAAGGAACTCGGTTAACTTAGCCCTAACTCAAAATCAAAATTTAGTTCATTTAAAACAGGATCCTCATGATTGTTATATTCAGCATCTAATGCAGATAGTGCATGTAAAGTTTTCTATATCATCAATGCTCAAATTACTCAATTTAGGTAGATCCTTGGAAGTTTGGGAGTTCTCATGTTGGGTATCAAACCATTTTTTAAGTTTCAATTTTTGCTAGAGTATAATTCAAATTTGCAGATGGACAAAAAAGAGAGCCCTAAAGTCAGAAGCTTGATCTCATCAATCGTCAATGCGCGAGATTACAAATTTACCCCTAGTTCTCATTCCTACTGGCTTGTTCTCTTTTCTCCTTGTATCTTTTTTTTGGCCTGCTTGTTCCTTGCGCTCTTCCTCTGTGTCCTCGCCCCTGCCCCTTAGAGCTTTTTGCTCCTGAAATTGCTCTGTCCTACACCGATTCAGCAGTTGGAATTGCTTAAAAAAATTATTTTTGTGCTGTTTCACCTGGAAACTCTGTGTTAATGTTGTCACCAAAACATCTGATAAGTTACCAGCATCACAGTCAGGGGAGTAAATGCCTTGCTATCTTTATCATCATCAAACATATGATCATATTTCTTATGAAAAGTTAGAGCACGTCCAGCTTGATGGTCTTTGAAGTCCCGGATAAACTTTTGTTGCTTTTTCCATGTGATCTCATCCTCAATCTTAGCTAGAAGTATCATCAAGTTTTTGATAAACTCATCCAGGGTTTCCTTAGATAGTAGATTTCTCAGTTCAGACATAAGTACATCAGTCTCATCCAGGTACTTGTTTCGAACCTTAAGAGCATATTTAACCAAAATGTTCATCACTGTCACAGAACAATCTCTGGAGTTATTGGCCCATTCTTCTAGCATATCCAGGTACGGGTCTCTATATGTGGGAACTGTAAAAATTCTCAACTCCTGCAGTACTTGTCCAACCGCTATATAACGCTGGAGGGATTCTGCTTTCCACCAATTTGATAAGTCCTTCTTATGCAGTTTCTCTAACTTTTGAAACATTGTTTGTATCTTAATCGCATCTCTAATGTCCTTGGTGGCACTAAGTTCAATTAAACTTTATTTTGGCTGAAAGCCATAAAAGCACAGACAGAAGATTTATCAAAGACAGCAGTACATCATTTTCTAAGAAGTGTAAAAACGGTTGTAAATACAATTGTTGGGGCGACTGCAGGAAATTGTACAATGCTAAAGGAATACAAAATCTATACACGGAACAAGGGCAGAAATTCTGCAAAAAAATGGGCAAATATACACATGTTAAAATATTAAAAGTGATTCCATAAACAAAGTTAAAAAAATCCAGTAAAACAGATTTTAATCCTATATAGGGATAGCAGCATAAACAAATTGTTTGCACTCTTAAGTGGTTACGGAGCTCTGGCTCTTGACAATTGCTCTACGCATATGCCACATCGCTAGCAAGAATTTCGAGGTTACAAAGGCAAATAATTGGCTAGTATCGTATTTCAGTAACCTGTAAACCTCAGTATAATCTCTTATTCCCATATTTCTACAAAGCTGGAGTACCCATTTGGCCCTTGGTCTACTGTAGGCTGGGCAGAAGAGAAGAACATGGAGGTCTGTCTCCTCGCTCGACCCACACCCTGGGCAGGCCAGCTTGATACTACCCTTCCAGTTGTTTGTGGAAGCTCTGAGATGGAGCACCCCATGTCTGAATTGCAGGAATAATTTCTTGGCGAGGAGTAGCTGGATGTTATTTAGCACAGGTTCAAGCTTGTAATGCGATTTAACACCCAAGAAACTATAGACCATGGAGTTAATATTTGTGCTCTGAAGGAGTTGTAATAAATTGTATTCTTTGATGGTATATTTCAAAGTTTTTTTTTAAATTAGGGAGCAGGTCTTCTCCGGGGTAAACCACATAGTTGATAACTCCATATGGTGGAAACTAGATCTAATATATGATATCCATGGTAGGTTCCCCGCTCCCAAAATAGAGAGTACTACCTTCAGTTCCTCCCTATAGTTTAAGAGCTCAGGCGTGCTCCATAAACGATGCCAAAATAACAACGGACGGGAAGCAATTCGTTTACTTATCGGGCCAATCCCGAGATCCATCCTCAAGGGTATTAAAGGAGTACTCTTTGGTAAGTTCACAAGTTGTCTAAGAAAAGAGTTCTCTGTTGTTGTGAGGACGTTCAAATAGCAGGGGCCCCAAAGTTCTACACCATAGAGAGAGGCTCCCCTGGCCTGAATTTTGTATATTTCCACTGGCGGGCCTACAACTTTTTGAGAGCAGTTTTTATAAACTTTTAAAATGCCCCCAATGGCTTGTGTGAGTTTTAGATTAACCTTCTTTGCTTGGGTTCCCCAATTCATCTTGTCATTAAGGGTAAGACCCAGGTAGTCAAAGGTAGAAACCCTTTCCAAGGGCTTACCGTTCATTTGTGGCTGGGGACAGTTTGTGGTTTTTGCATTGAAAACCATATATTTTGGTTTTTGGATGTTAATTTCCAAATCCCTGTTCTTACAAAATTTACAGAACTCCGCTAGGACCCGCTGCATGCCCATTGGTGACTTAGACAGTAGCAGTGTGTTGTCCGCGAACATAAGCACGGGTATTTTATGAGTAGCCAACCTGGGGGAATCTATATCTTTTTTTCAAGCACAACATCTATTAAGCCATTTAGAAAGAGGGAGAACAGGGTCGGAGCAAGCACACAGCCCTGCCTCACCCCCTTCTCCACTGGAAAGGGGGCTGTCAAATCCTCTTTTTTGCCATATCTGATTTTCACATACGTATCATGGTGCAAACGTATCAGTAGGTGACATAAATACAGTGGAACAGCCATATCCTGAAGGATATCCCACAAATGATCACGCTGCTCCATGTCGAATGCGGATTTGAGATCCACGAAGGTTAAGTACAAGCTGCCACCGTCCAAGATAACAGTTTTCCAATGGATCAGTTGCAGTCGAAATAACTGGTCGATTGTTGAGATTTTACTTCTAAATCCGGCTTGGAAAGGGGTTAAGATGTTATGTTTATCGATCCAGGACTGCAACCGGCCCAAAAGAACGTGTGCAAACAGCTTTTGCGTCACGTCAATTAAACTTATTGGTCGATAATTAGCAGGGTTCATTGGGGAGCCTTTCTTGTAGATAGGGATGATTTCCGCACCTGCCCAAGTTGGAGGGAGTTCCATACTTTGAAAGATGGCGTTAAAAAACTTCTTTAAATATGGAACCCACACAGAGCTTTCATTCCATAAATAGATCCCCTGGAATTTTATCCAAGCCAGGGGCTTTGCCAGGGAGTATTTTGTCCAGAGCTGCAGTGACTTCTTTTGCAGAGCAAGCCGGGGGATTAGAAACCAAGAGAATATTATGATCTATGGGGTGCCTGTCAGGTTTATCTCCCTCCTCAGATTTAGAATATAGAGATTGGAAGTGCAACCTCCAGACTTCCTCCCCTAGATTTGGTTCTATTGCCAATTTGCCTCCGGACCTCCCAGTTCTCACTAGGTTCCAGAAGGCCCTTGTGTCTCAGTTTTCTAGGACCAGTTTAATTGCTTCCCATTTCTCTGCTTCCCATGTTGATTTAGCCTTTGCTACAATTTTTTTGTATATTGCCCTGGTTTCCTTAGTGCGAGTGATGTCCTTGTCTTTGACCGCTAACAACAGGGAGCTTTAAGCATCCCTGCAGGATTTATTATACCAAGAATTTGTATTACTAGCGTGGGGAGTAACTTTAGCGTCAATGTTAAGGAAAAACTCTGCAATTTTATCATTTCCTGGTGGTTTTTAGCTAATTCTTGGAAACAGCCGGGGCTAAAGTCGATTATTGGTAATTGGGAAGTGAGTTCCAAGTGGGGAATAATCTGTTCATAAAGAACAGCCTTTTTGTCATCTGATTGGACAAAAGTTTCCCACCGAACTCTTCTGCCTCCTCCTGTTGCTACCAGATTTAGGTTTACTGAGGTAGGATGACTTTGGACTGACTCCAGGTTCGGCAGGTTAATTTATAGCACCAGTGGGTTATGGTCACTTTTGCAGCGGGGGTTTACTGCGAAATCCAGGACTCTGTGCCATAACTCCACATCTACCAATATATAGTCTATAATCGAAGATTGGCCTATCTTATTGAAGGTAGGAATGGCCGGGCTGTCTGAAGGAAAACGTCCATTACATGCCCTAAGCATGTGTATCAGGGTAAAAGAGTTCATTTGAAGAACTATCGGGGACCAACCCCTGGCCGAGTAGGTGTTACAGTCAGGTATTGACCACACAGAATCCTCCTCACTGGTGATGGGGATATTTAAGCCATTAAAGGGTTCAACGTGGCAATTAAAGCCCCCCCGCCCCATTATTATGTGTGAGGGCTCGGGCAGGGCATGTAAAAAAGTTATCAAACAGTCTAAAACCTGCGAAGTCGACCCCTGTTTCACTGGGCATGAATAGATATTTATAAGCGCTATTTTCATGTCATTGTTAAAAGTTTGAAGAGTACACTGAATATCAGGGGACAGCGTTTCTATCATTTTGGTTTTACACCCCAAGTGTGTTCCAACCCAAGTGCATAAGCCACCCGAAGGTCTCCCCCTGATCCTTTGTATAGCTGGGATGGAGTATGCTACGTACCCTATTCTGCAAGCGGGAACCCTTAACCAAGTTTCCTGGAACAGACAGATCTCATGGGTGTCAACATAGGCGCCCCAGTCTGGAAGGTCCAGTTTTGAACCAAGACCAGCTACGTTCCAGGATAAAATCTTGATGCTCTGCTCTAATGCTATATGGCAACCAGGATTATTCTGATCTAGGGGCCCACTCTGCTGTGTGTTCATAGGGATAGCCATTGTCAAATCTTCGTACTCCAGTGACTCCTGTGTCTGTTGGGCAGAGTTGCATAGTGCACAAGTAGGTGTAGACAGAACTTCAATTACGAGAATTAACTGTGGGGAGGATTGTAAGGCTTGTTTACCAGGATTTTGATCTTCTAGATGGCAGAGATCGGTGTAAGTATTCAGGACCGGGCTCAAATTTTCATGCAAGGGAGCTAGTCAGTTGACCAGGTCCAGAGCACTGAAACAATTATTTACAGATATATTAAAATGCTCCCGATTTCCCCAATCTTGAACTGAGTGTGACGGGACATTATTCTGTGCACGCTTTTCCCACTTTTTGTACACGCTATCCATTCTGTCCAAGAGAGGACTGGGCGGATAAAAGTAGCCCAGTGGAAGTACTTGGATGCGTCCTGTCCCTGTAGAGGTATGTCCTCCTTTAAGAATGTGGTGAACTGCCCTCCTATCTCTAAAGTTTATCAACACACAATCCCCTGAAATGTCTTTTTGTCTCTGTCCGAGCCAACTAACCCTACGTGCAAATGAAATATCAGTGTGTACCAGGGAAGGGAGTGGCCTGTGTTTGTTCAGCCAGTAAATTAATTTATTTTTCAATTCCATAAATGTTTCACCCCGACCTGACTCCAGGGGTGGAACTGCAACTAGAATTACCACATATGGAGTTGATTCTGGAGGTAGATCTATGCGTTGGGGAACAGGATTTATCTGACTTATTTTCAGGAGTATAGTGTTCCTTGCGGTATTTAGCACTGGTTGTGGGACCTGGTGAGCATCAGCCAAATCTGTACCAAGTGCCTCAGAATTAAGGTTTTGGTCTTTGAGGATTGGTTCAGGAGCCCTAGGATGGGTACTACTCGGGGGATGGTTTTCAAAAATGTGTCCACTGGACAGATTTCGGTTATGAGTATTGAATTGGCCTACTGGGGGATCTTTGTGCCCACCGAGGGGAATAGAAGCCTGCATGCCTTGGTTAGTGGTGGTCCTATTTGTAGCCTTTGAACTATCACTAGTTTTTAATACTGCATCAATTTTAGACCCCCAAACGTCCAGAGATGTTTTTAATGTGGCAATGCTTTTTAAAACATCACTAAGTTCTGATTTAAGGAGCTGGTCCAAAAAAGTTTTAAGCTCAAGTTTAAGCAATTGGGCCCAATCCGGGACATCAGAATGTATACGGGTATCCGAAGGGCTAATCTCTGCCGTAATGATAGACTCTCTCTGTACAGGAAAACCAGCTCCTGGTCCCCCCCTAGCTATACGCTTCTTTTGAGCAGGACATTTCCTTTTCCCTCTCCCACCCTTATCCACTCTGTTAACTCTAGTTGTGAGTACACTGGCTTGTGCCGGGGGTAACTCTAGTGAATTGACAGATACTTGTTGAATAGATACCTCAAGGATGTCAGGGGTGCTTAGCTCGATCAACTGGGTCAAACTAGGCATTCTTGGAGTGAGGGACAACACCTCTCTGTGCGTTCAATTTCACTGGAGACCTGTTGTAACATTCTATCAATGGCAGTGGGGTGAGGGTGAGCGGTTTGCTTGGAAGATTTCTGTCTAGTATTGGGCCTTTGACGAGGGGGGTAGTCTTCCCCATATCTATTACCCTTCCCACGTGCAACAGAACCAAAAGAAAGGCTAACTAGAGTATTGTCGATTGCTAGTCAATAGCAGTAAAGATAAACCCAAAAAGTTTGGCAAACCCACAAACACAGTGAGGTATGTATTTACGAATCCCCGAACTCTTAAAGTGTCCAGCAATGGAGGAAGTCCATATAAAAGTACTCGCAGTCCACACAACAGAGGGGTGGCCCAGTCCAGTCTCTCCCAGTCACTGACAGGCACAGACAGGCCCGCCCTTGGTCCCAGGCTTAGTCCCGGCTTCGTCGCGCGCCGTGTCCCGAGCCACGGACAAAGGGGAGTGGCTTTTAGGCGCGATGTCTGTGCCTCCCCCTGACTCGCAGCAGGTGTGTGGGCAGTGATTCACCCTGGGGGCTGTGGTCCAAAGCCCGGGTGTAGGCGGTATTACGGTCATTTCTCAGGGTGGCAGGCAGCCCTCCTCCTCTTCAGCGCTGCCTGCACTCTCCACCTCACAGGTCAACTCGAAAAACACTCCCACAGCACAGGGGCAGAGGCAACGCTTTTAGGCACGATGTCAGTGCCTCCCCTGACTCGCAGCAGGTGTGTGGGCAGTGATGCACCCTGGGGGCTGGGGTCCAAAGCCCGGGTGTAGGTGGTATTGCGGTCGTTTCCCGGGGTGGCAGGCAGCCCTCCTCTTCTTCAGCGCAGGCTGCACTCTCCACCTAACAGGTCAACTCGAAAAACACTCCCGCAGCACAGGGGCAGAGGCAGCGCTTTTAGGCGCGATGTCATCGCCTCCCCTCACTTGCAGCAGGTGTGTGGGCAGTGATGCACCCTGAGGGCTGTGGTACAAAGCTTGGGTGTAGGCGGTATTGCGGTCATTTCTCGGGGCGGCAGGCAGCCCTCCTCCTCTTCAGCGCAGCCTGCACTCTCCGCCTCACAGGTCAACTCGAAAAACACTCCCGTAGCACAGGGGCAGAGGCAGGGCTTTTAGGCGCAATGTCAGTGCCTCCCCCTGACTCGCAGCAGGTGTGTGGGCAGTGATGCACCCTGGGGCTGTAGTCCAAAGTGGCAGGCAGCCCTCCTCCTCTTCAGCGCAGCCTGCACTCTCCGCCTCACAGGTCAACTCGAAAACCACTAATGGTACTGTTGCCTTGAACAACCTGGGTGAAAAATAGTTTGTTCGCAGTTTATTTCCTTCTAGCTTGCAGACCTAAAGCCATCTCAATGATACACAATCTGAATGTAAATCAATTAGTGGGCATACAAGTGCTGACAACTTGGGTGCATTTAGCCCCAAATCCTCACAGCTCCACCTCCACCAGTATCTTGCTCAAGTTACAAGGGAAAGTACAGAACAGTAATGAGAAAGGTAACAATCACAAAGTGCTCCAGACTGCCCAACTGAGTCCTCCGACACGGTCACCTTTACACCAGCAAGGCGCCTTCCATCTTCTGCAGTGGCCGCTCCTGAAACTTGAGCTTGCTGTCCTGCTGCTTGCCCCATACTTCCAGCTCCTGTATAGTGTTCCGGTTACACATGCAGCGATCAATCACCACAAAATCTGTAATGAGCCGTTTCACCAATTTCCAAGCGGGGTATACAGATACTGGGGTCAGTTTTGTAGAATGCGCAATATGAAACCTGAAGTCCCGGTTTCCCGGAGACCTACATGCGGCGGTCTGAGACTGGTTCCCGGTATCCCAAACATTCCAAAACAATTCTTCACTTTTTAATGAAGAACGCGCATAAGAGCCGAATTTGCCTCAAAATATGATTTAATGGCTCCTCTAATGCGTTACGGCTTTACACCTTGTTCATGGTCAAGTTACGGTAGCGCATCAATCTGGTGTACAAATGCAAAATAGACAATGAAAACAGACTCCTTCTTAAATGTGTTGAAAGAAAATGTCCACCCCATCCGCCATCCTTAAATGGGCTTCCATAAGTATTAATATAACTCCAATAGTTACCTACATGTTCTTAAACAATAAATAGATCTTCGAAATAATCAAATATGAAAATTACAATTTCGGAATTCCAATTTTACCAAAATTGAGCATTGCAATAAAATATTACAAGTTTAGTTGTCAAAGCTCGGCTTCGGCATATATACGAATGCTTCCCCCGCCCACCTTTTCATCTGTGCTTACTATAACTTGTTCATTGAGATCTTAACTTGTGCAACAAAGTAAAGTAAAATATTAAAAATAAAATATTTTGACCACAAAGCCCAAGTGGACCATGCACAATATGATACACAATTATAATAGTAAATGCATTTAGTAAATACATGCAACTATGTATGCATTATGTTATAACAATTCAAAAAGTAACAATAGAAGAAGAAATATAACTTGTACCCCTGCGATGCACTGCTTATGACCTCATGTATTACATCACTCATGACATGTTCTATGACATCATATATGGCATCACCGATGACATCTCAAATGACATCATTGATGACTTCCCTGATGATATCATCCAAGCTTCTTTTGTATATATTACTCTATAAACCAGTATGGCATTTGAGGCCTGAAAGTAAGTGCAATATAGCTGAGAATATTATATAGCATCATTAATGCCAACAAAGACTCGTACAAAACCATTGAAATTCCCCCGTTATAGTTAGTTGTACTAACTATAACTCGTGCGCCCGCAACCCACTGCTGATGATGTCACATATTACATCATTCATGACATGGTCAGTGACATCACTGATGACATCACTGATGTCATCTCAAATGACATCACTGATGACATCATCCAGTGAATGTGGTTTGGTTCAATATTTAAATAAGTATTATACATATATATATATATATATATATATATATATATATATAAAGCAATCTGCCTTGAAGACTGAGTGCATGTATAAGTGTCTGAATGGAGGATTTAGTAGCAATTTGATTAACTGTGTACGTGACGAATTTAAAGTGTCTCACTAAATATATGGGATAGTGATTAAACTTTGTGAATAACTGTATCACTCTATCTCTTGTTGTGTAAACTACTACATAAGTTGGTTACTAGCTATGTGAACGTCTATATTAGTTATTAATTAGTTAAGTGAGTATTTGTATGAGATAGTGAATGAATGTGTGTGTGGTTGGGTGGAAGGTGTGTGACTGTCCAAAGATGTGTAAATAGTTGATTTAGTAGGTATATAAGGTTAAGACTGTATGTGGAAACAGTTGTTTGGGTGAGTGAATCTCTTTATGGGTGTGGTGATGAGTAAATATATTTCTCAATGATACATGTCCAAGAAACTAGAAATATAAAAAGTAGTGTATGTAACAGTTGTTGTATATAAATAAATATATGTAAGACTCAGTGATTGTATGAGTGACGTATGGATAACTGTATACTTTTAATAGTGATTTTATAACATACTAAGTATGGGTTACTATCTATATCAATAAATAAAGTGGTGTTTGTGTAAGTGTGTAGTTTAGTAAATATAAGTATTATCAACTGTTTGCATAAGTGAGTAGAATGACTGCATAAGTAATTAGGATGTGTACTGGTGTGTAATGTAGATGTAGGTGTATAAGTGTATTTAATAGTGTTCTATTGATCTTTGTTAGCATGTATTAGTGAATCTATAGGTAAGTGTTTAGATGTGTGTGTAGATGTAGGAATCACTGAGTGGGTTTTTAGAAACCTGTGTTGGTGTTTCAATGGTTTCAAATATGCTGCTCCATATTTTATAATGAGTGTTGAAAGGTTATACTATATAAGATGTATATAAGATGATATAAGATGTATCAGATTGTCACGTGGATGATGTCAACAGTGATTTCATCAGTGATGTTATTTGAGATGTCATCAGTGATGTCACTGACCATGTCATGAATAATGTAATATGTGACATCATCAGCAGTGGATTGCGGGCGCGCGAGTTATAGTTAATAACTTATAGTTAGTACAAGTAACTATAACGGGGGAATTTCAATGGTTTTGTACAAGTGAAATGTCCAACTAACTATAACACCCCTAAAACCTATGGTATTTTCAGTGAATTTCTAAGGTTTTACAAATGCTAATTCCTAACTATAACATGTCTGAAACCTATGGTTTTTTCAGTGAATTTCAAAGGTTTTTTAAATACTAATTCCTAACTATAACATGTCTGAACCCTATGGTTTTTTCAGTGAATTTCAAAGGTATTGTACATGACAATTTTTAAATGTATTAATTCTTATATTTATTTTTTTGATACTGATTTATTACATTTTTTTAAACTATTTATTTTTAGATATTTTATTTTTCACATTATAATTACATTATAATTACATTACACATTACATTACAAAATATACTTTCTCAGAATGAATTACTTTAGTTTAAATACTTTGCAAATAGGCAATAGACTTTTAAGTACAGTAGTTACAGTAATGCGCAACACATTTCAGACACAATGCAACATTTAGCTCAATGTGAATTTCTAGTTAAATGCAATTAATTACTTTTTGGATTACTTTTCTAACCACAAGACTAGATCCTAGATTCAGTCTTGGGATATCTCCTGTAAACAGTTGAGTAAAAACGTTTTGGTTGCAGTAGTGATTTTCTTTTTTTTGTTGTTGTCCTCATATGCCACCTAGGTTCTGATTGTGCAACCTGCCGATATACAAGCACCATGCTGCCTCAGTTCTTTCGACTGGTGGGGAGTGTAGAAATGGAACGGGGCCTTCATCCCACAGCAGTAGTGCATAGACCAGCTTTGCAGAGACAGAAAACCATATGGAGGTCTTAGGAGTACAGCCAAAATTCTAGGATAGCATCAGTGTTCGGCTATGCCCAATGATTGGATTGATGGCTTAATCATTGGACCTGAGGAAAAAAAACAACAACAAAAAAAAACAGGTTCTCAATGGTCTCACCTCAGGAGATGCCAGAATGATCTTTTGTCGCTGTTCCCAGCTCTAGCCAAATCCAACCTGGAGACCTGTAGTATAGGAGTGTACCAATCATTAATAGAGGGAGGTAGAGAGTCTTTCCATTTCTTACAAATCTCCCTCCTAGCAAGTAGGATAGAGTAGAAAATCAGCTTCCTTGCCGATGATGGAACACTGTCAACAATGCCAAAGATTACAGAGGTAAGGTCTAAAACAATGTTATTACCAAGTGATATTGAAAGGGTCTTACTTATGGCTTCCCAAAACAGAGAAAGATGAGGACACTCGAAAAACATGTGTATGTGAGCTGCGGCTAAGAGCCCACATCTCGCGCAAGCCACCCTATTTTCCTGATTAAATTTAGAAAGTCGTTCGGGCGAATAATAGGCTCGATGAATAGTGAAGATATGGTTTCTACGTAGCCATGCCAGTTTGACAATATCCCACATCATGCCACATGATGTAATCCAAAGGTCTTGCAGGTTGGAGGTGATTAGATGCGGTGACCAAAGCTGTTCCGGTAGCAAAAATTCGCCATCCAGTTCTTTCAGGATTAGTTTATACCAAAATGAAATCTCCTTCTTAGTGGGAGGCTTGTCAACTAGAAGGGTGATAAGGTTACTGTGTATACCCAATGGAAATTTAGTTCCTCGAGATAGTGAAGCTTTATATGCAATGGACCAACTAGATATTTGCATGTATTTAAATCTGGAAAAATTTGGACCAATTTTGTTTCTTAAACAGTCCCAGGGTAACAAAGTACCATCGACAAATAGTTCTCCCCATACCAGAAGTCCAGCATCTCTAATAGATTTTGCAAGTGTATCTCCCAGCCAAGCCGGGCTTTCCGGAAGACCCCACAGAGGCGTTTTACTACCATAGTACCCTATTTTAATACCTTTTGTTAGCTGGGCCCAAATTTTTGCCATACCCCGTAAAATTTTCAGTTTTACTTTTTTTAAAAACTTAGGATCTCCGAATTTAAAGAGGAAACTTGACTGGTTCGCCCCCTCTGCCATCAATAAAGTAGAAAAAAGAGAACCAACTCCATGGTCTGATGGATTCTTTAATAAAATTCTAGCGTGAGATAACTGGAAGGCCCAAGCGTAGATCTGCAGGTCCGGGGCTACCAGCTCACCCTTATCCCTACGTCTCCTGATTTTCTTCCACGAGATTCTTACAAGGTGATTATTCCAGATGAAAGTATTAATGTCAGCCTGTAATTTTTTAATAAGAAGAGGTTCAAAGTATAAAGGAATAATGTTAAATAAAAAAGTAATCTTCGGTAGAATACACATCTTAACAAGATTAACTCTACCCAGCAAAGACAACGGGAGATGGGCCCAATTCTGGAGCAACTTGCGACATTCCTTAGCCACTTTCGAGAAATTATTAGTAGCAATCTGATCTATGTCCCCAACTACATCAAGGCCTAAATACCTCATCTCCTTACCCGGCCGAATGCCTGAGGTAAAGGAACTCTGATCGATGTTCCAGGTCAACATCTCAGTTTTTAATGTATTGATCTCGTAACCGGACACCTCCCCAAACTCCGATGCCAGTTTGAATATTACAGGAAGGGCCAAGTGGTGTGCGGACGTAAAGATGAGGATATCGTCCGCATATAGGGCCACCTTTCTCTCCCAACCCCTGCATGTGAACCCTTTGATGTCAACACTGTCCCTCCAACTCTGGGCAAATGGTTCAACATATAGATCGAAAAGAAGTGGAGAGAGTGGGCAGCCCTGCCAAGTTCCCCTCGAGATGTCAATAGGGTCAGACAATACCCCATTGACCAGAACACTGGCCTTAGGATTCCGGTATAGGAGAGCGATAGCACGACAGAATCTACCTCCCACGTTGAACTTTGCCAAGGCCTCCGACAGGTACAACCAATTGACCCTGTCGAAGGCCTTGGTGGCATCCAACGTTAGAGCCGCGAGTGGGAGAGATTTCAAAACCGCCAGATCTATAGCTCCTATTAAGTCGTATGTCAGTTGGAAGAGCTGACGCCCCTTGACAAACCCCTTCTGGTCCGGATGTAAAATGAAGGGTGCAACTTCGGCTACTCTATTTGCAAGTATGGCTGAAAATATCTTGTAATCTCCGTTTAAAATGGAGATTGGTCTGTAAGAACCACATGCCGTTGATGGCTTCCCAGGTTTTAATATTACAGTAATGGAAGCCTTGTCTCATGACACTGGAGGAGGCACCCCGTCCATAAGAATCTGGTTAAACAGGACTTTCAAGAAGGGGGCAAGCTCTTGCTCCAATGATCTATAAATTTCTGCTGGTAGGCCATCTGGGCCAGATGCCTTCCCTTTCTTGGCACTCTGGATAGCTCTCCTCACTTCATCTTCTGAGATTTCAGTCTCTAGCTTCTCACTCTGGTTAACAGAAAGACATGGGAGGGAAATTTTACCAAGCCAGTCCCTGATGGTACAAGGATCTAATATCTTGTCCTCCCGGTATATGGTTTGGAAATATTCTTTGAAGACTGTTCTGATATCAACATCCACAGATAAGGGGACCTCATTAACTTTGATCAGGTCAATGTTGTTACGGGCATGATCCATTTTGGCATTCCAAGCCAGTAATTTCCCAGCACCCTCCCATACTGGAAATGTGCAAGCTTACTAGCCTCCCATCTTTCTTGTAATCTCTGGTTGAGAGTTGAAGCTAATTGACCCTTTAAGGAGAGTAATCTCTCGCGCAGAGGTGTCAAAACAACATCCGAGGAACCAGCCTTGGAGTCAATCTCAAGCTGAACCATGGCTATATTCGCCTCCACCAAGGCGACGGCCTCTCTATACTCCTCTCTTCTATAGGCTACTTTAGCTGTAATTAGGCCTCTCAGAAACGCCTTAAGAGAGTCCCAGACAACTCCAGTATTAGCAGTGCCTACATTTACATTCAAGAAATGCACTACCTCAGTTTTTATAAATAGTATATCCTCAGAATGAGAGAGTAGTGAACGGTCAAAAGACCAGATCCTTACCGGCGCTGTCAAGGGGATCGTAAATTCGAGTAGCACGGCCGAATGGTCTGATAAATGTTGGGGAAGGTATTTAATGGTCTTAACAGCGTCTACCAACGTCTGGTTGATTAAAATATAATCTATTCTCGATTGGTGGTGATAATTATAATTCCTAAATGAGATGCCTTGCTGTTGACCTGCCCTTAACCTCCAGATGTCCACATATCCATATTGCTTCATTGCACTTATCAAAAAGGATCTTGACTTCGACGGGACTTTTGATCTATTATTGGAAGTTTGATCTAATATGGGGTCTAAAACAATGTTAAAGTCCCCTGCAAATATTACAGGCTCTGGGTAGGACAAAAGATGAAGAAAGATAGTTCTCAAGACAGATGGATTCTGTTGGTTAGGTCCATAATACAAAAAACAAAATGTGGAGAAGAGGGTTCTAGGGGAGTTGAAGTTTTTTAGACCTACTTGTATCTTGTCCCCCAACTAAACTACTTGAAAAAACACGGAAGATACCAAGGGTCTTGAGAGAAAAAGAATCACTACCTATTATTGGTATGTAGACTCATGAATACCTATTGGTTATTTTCGTGACATAGGAGAGAAAAAAGATACTTTAAGTTAAAGTGAAGAAACCCATCAGCCCACCAGTTGGCGGAGCCTCATCATCTGTTTTTTTTTTTTTAAATGATGCCCACTGGTCATTTCCTCAGTATATCTGGTGAGGATGGCTAGGATAGGGTCATCATCTAGAAAAAACCTTCCAAAGAGAAGATGAGTGTGATATAGGCTGGTAGGGTAGGTTGCAGTGCTCAAAAATTTAGTGAAACAAAAGTGGTGACAAAATGTTAAAAATGCCTGTTATGATGTCTAGAGAACAAGTTTAATAGGAGTGACCATCAGAACGGCATATCTAAAAGCAAAGTGAATATAGTATTTAGAAAATATACCTATTTATCATAGATGGAGAATGGTCGACATGTTTCAGCCCTTCCGGGCTTTCATCAGGACCTACGATGTACACTACTGCAACATTTATCACAACCAGTGATAGAAAAAAAGAAATGGTGTAGACCTACCAATCGTGTGGTCTTTTAATCCAGAAAATCTCCCATCATTGTAGGGAGGAAAGGCCTCACCTTGCCTGGCACTCGCTCAGGCCACGCGCTGTCCATCATTACCTCAGTTCCAGACCGAGGTAACGACGGACAGCGCGTGGCCTCTTTGACCTGAGCGAGTGCCAGGCAAGGTGAGGCCTTTCCTCCCTACAATGATGGGAGATTTTCTGGATTAAAAGACCACACGATTGGGAGGTCTACACCATTTCTTTTTTCTATCACTGGTTGTGATAAATGTTGCAGTAGTGTACATCGTAGGTCCTGATTAAAGCCCGGAAGGGCTGAAACATGTCGACCATTCTCCATCTATGATAAATAGGTATATTTTCTAAATACTATATTCACTTTGCTTTTAGATATGCCGTTCTGATGGTCACTCCTATTAAACTTGTTCTCTAGACATCATAACAGGCATTTTTAACATTTTGTCACCACTTTTGTTTCACTAAATTTTTGAGCACTGCAACCTACCCTACCAGCCTATATCACACTCATCTTCTCTTTGGAAGGTTTTTTCTAGATGATGTCCCTATCCTAGCCATCCTCACCAGATATACTGAGGAAACGACTAGTGGGCATCATTTAAAAAAAAAAAACAGATGATGAGGCTCCGCCAACTGGTGGGCTGATGGGTTTCTTCACTTTAACTTAAAGTATCTTTTTTCTCTCCTATGTCACGAAAATAACCAATAGGTATTCATGAGTCTACATACCAATAATAGGTAGTGATTCTTTTTCTCTCAAGACCCTTGGTATCTTCCGTGTTTTTTCAAGTAGGTCCATAATACCCCACTATTGTTAGTTGAAAGCCAAAAATATATAGAAAAGCAATAGCTCATCTACCATCTGGGTCCACTTTTGAGTCTAGGAGCTTGATTTTAAGATGTTTCTTAAAAATAATCGATACACCTCTAGAGGTCAAGGACTGAGAAGTAGAGATCGCAAAATCAATCCATTTATTGACCTTAACCAATTCATCGATTTCAACCTGAACCAGATGTGTCTCTTGGAGGATGATAACCTGGGCGTCTGAGTCACGAAGATACTGCAGAAGTGTTCTAGCTCTGGGTTTAGTACGCAAGCCATTAACGTTCCATGAAATTATCTTTAATTTAGTCATCATAACCGTTCCGAACTCCACCCCGTCTCAACTCAAAATAAGAGTCAGTAATGTGCTGAGCCCCCCCTTTAAAAGTTAGCAGCACATCGCAAAGAAATGTATAACTAATTAAGTGCAATACAGCATCATATTGGCAAATGAGGAATTTTCTAATGATTTTTGACCCCCCCTTAACCCTGTGCCCCCTCCACCCTCCTCCCCCCCTCCCATGGAGAACCCGTGCTGTATCTAACCGGATCAAGTCCAGTAGATGGCACCCCTTTCTCAGGTTGCCGCTACCCCCCATCCGCCTCGGAAAAGAAAAGAAAAAGTCAGTGAAAGAAACCCCTATCTTAAAGTGATTGATCCGTGAAAAACAAAGATGATAAAGAGGAATTATATACAAGACTTAACAGTAATTTATCTTCTTTCCTCCTTCTTTTCATCCCTCCCATTTCCCACTCCTGTGTTTTTTTTATATTTTATATATATATATATATTATTTTTTCCCTTTTACATTTTTGTTTTTTTATTATTTTTGTGTTTTTTCTCTTTTCTTCTTTTTTTTTTAATTCCTTTTCCTCCTTTAATTTTTAAATCATGTGTTTGCTTGCTGAATCTGTTCAGTGTAGATATATTCATACCACAGGATTAGTCTATATCACTAGGAGATCTGGGTCTTATTTATCTGATCGCTTATTTCCTAGGTCTAAAAGTAGCTCATCAGCGGCTTGGACAGATCTGATGTTCATCATCTTGTTATTATACATAACCCTTAATGAGGCCGGGAATATAAATTGAGTTGTTGCACCTAATTTCTTAAAGGCGTCTAAGCGCTTACCAAACTCCCATTGCTTTTCCAACGTGATCCTACATAAATCTGACCTTATAAGAAAAGTAAAGCCCTTGCCAGGTAATGACTTCTGCTTTAACGCTAAATTTAGAATCTGGTCCTTAAGGGCATAAGTGTGAAAAATTACCAAAATTTTACAAGGTTTCGACCTTTGTGGATTTAGTCTAAAGGGATCCCTATGGACCCTCTGAATGTCAGTAGCCAAAACCTCTAGAGATTGATCCAAGGAAAGAGATTATTTTAGTAGAAGAACAACGAACTTCTTGATATCTGGTCCTTCTGTTCCTTCTGGAATGTTAAGAATGTGGATGTTACCCCTTCTAGCATTGTTCTCCAACACCTCCATTCTATCTAGTAGTGCCTGATCCTCTTTCTTTAGTTTGCCAATATCTTCCACTGCCTTATCCAGATGTAGCGACATCACCCCAACAGTCTCTTCTAACACACCAGTTCTGGAAGTTAACCCGTCTATTTTGTTGTCGAGGGACTCGCAATAGTTCCGAATCTCCCTCTGTATAGATGCAGACTCCTCAAACCCACTTTTTATGTCATGGGATAGGGTTGAGAACATTAGCAGCAAAGAGGCAGCTGTGATACCACCTTCCTCCAAGGTTAAAACAGTATCCGGGTCCGGATCTGGAAGCTACCGCTGATCTAAGTCAGAACATCTGATTGGTGGGTCTGACCCCCCTGCTGCCTCCATGCCCGCATTTGCTATGCATGCAGATTCCACCAAAAGAGGGGGATGGGGGGTCACTTGGTCTTTCTCCCACCCCCATGTGCCCTTCTAAGGCGTGATCTAACTCATCGGCCCCCAAGGCGTTAACAGTGATGTCTATAGTGGTCAGAGCTGCATCAATCGGAAAGGCGGTGGGTAAGATGTGATCTGACTGAGGTACAACTGTACAGACAGGGGACCCATCTGCTCCGACTACAGTAGTTAGAGTAGAGGCTTGATCATTTGCCTGAGGGGTCTGGTCAGAAGGGGGTGGGACAGATGCTAGGTTATCAGAAGAGGACATACCTAATACTGAAAGAGCTGGCTTACCCTGAGACTCCGTGAGGCTCAATACTTGTGGTATTGCTTTAAAGTATGAGCGCAGCGAAGGGGTGATTTTAGAACTTAACTCAGACAGAGCAGTGGGATTACGTTTAGTTTGTGCTTTCCCTCTCACTTTCCCTCTGTTGCCCTTAGTTTTAACTTCAGTCGAGAGGTATGAAGAGGTTCTCTTACCTACTGGGGGTGAAGCAGCAGCGTTGATACTTATGTTGGCACTAGAGGGGGGTTCCCTTGAATGTGTTTTGGCTGACAGCTTGCCCCTTCTATGGTTATTCCTCCCCTTACCTTTAGGTTGTAGCTGCTGATACTGAAAGCGCTGCTGGTGACGCTGTGTACGAAAAGACGAACCTTCTTCGGAGTTCTCAGACCCCCCGGAGATATTTTGCACTTCAGACTCACTTTCTTCATTAAGAACACCGTCTATCTCCCCCTCAGTCTCTATGGCATCCACTTCAACTCGTAAGTGTGGTCTTGAAGGTCGAGCCACCGAAACGCCAGCCTCAGCACATGAAGCGCGCAACAGACTGCGAGCTTTCCTCCCGCGCCGCAGCTCCAGGCCTGCACGGACCACCTCCGCAAGATCGGCGGGGCTATCAGGGGGATGGAAGCTGTGAAAATAGGCAGCGTTCAGCCTCCGTCTACTCCGCCCGCTCCTTCAACCTTGGAAACACCGTCAGACAGCCCAGACAGCCCCGTCATAGAGACTGAAAATAGACCTCCGTCCAAGGTATATCGTGCGAAAAACTCAACGATTTTCTGCTTTCCTTATCGTCGAGTAGTTAGTGTCAGCCTAAATTTTATATTTATAGACCCCCGCAGAGGACGGAGGTTGTGCACAAGGGGAATCCATCGAGGTCCGTCAAAATCTCAAGCTCAGGCGGGGAAAACAGCAGCCCGAGTCACGGAGCACCGCGGCAGCTCAGCCGTCTGCCACCATGTTCTCTCCCGCAGTAGTGATTTTCAAGGAATATTATTGTATTTTTTGATTTCAATAAATTTTTATTGGTCGTTCAAAGGAAAAAAGAACAAAAAAGGATGATAAAATACAATACAAATACACTAAATACAACAATAATAATAATAATAATAATAACATTCCACCTAGCATACAACATACAGAAACATCAAAAACCTAAAATGTAAAAACAGAGTGAAGCATAGTCTGAATGCAACAGCTGTGGCGTAAATGGTGGAGTGTATAATGGAAAGATATAATGTTACATATTATTGTATTTTAAAAGTTGTCACTTAGAAACTTTTTCACATAGAACCACCAATGTTATCCTATGGTAGGAAATTCACTTATCAGGTAAGTAGTGTTAACGTTACTTTTTCTTACTCAGTGGTAGATCCTGCATCCAACACAGGTGCAAATCCTGTAAACAGTCGAAAGAATGCGTTTAAGTCATACAGGCAATTTTTAAGGAATATTTTGTGTTTGTGAAAATAGACACATAAACTTTTCTGGTGAAAACCACACATGGATTCCTATGGAAGGAAATACAAGTTAGTGGTAAGTACGGTTAGAATTACTTTTCAGGATCACTACTGGGCTCAAAGAAGTAGCACTGAGGTCACTCCTGATAACAGGTGAGTAAATCGGAATTCGTAGTTCGACTGATTTTAGAGGAATATTTGTACAATGGTGAAGAAAGGGGGCGGGGCCTGCGGTGACATGTGTGCAAACACGCCCTGTGGCGCGTTTTAAGTTGGGGAATTAATTCCTCTTCAATGCTGCGGTTCCCTGGGGGACACCTAGCCCACCAGGTACCTCCAGTATGTGCCAGGGAGCTGCGTTGCAGAGAGGTATTCAGAGACCACTCCCCTTTTTACAACACTCTGCAACACAGCTCCTTGGCGCTTAGTGGAACACCAAGCGCCAAGAAGCTGTGTTGCAGAGTGTTGTAAAAAGGGGTGTGGCCTCTGAACACTTCTCTGCAACGGAGCTCCATGGCACATACTAAAGGTACCTAGTGGGCTAGTTGGCCCCCAGGGGACCTCTGGATTGAAGATTAATTAATTCCCCAACTTAAAACACAGAACAGGGTGTGTTTGCACACATATCACCTCAGGCCCCACCCCCTACCTTTACGCACCACAGGGCGTGTTTGCACACATATAACTTCAGGCCCCACCCCCTACCTTCACCACTGTGCAAACGCGCCCTGTGGTGCATTTTAAGTTGGGGGATTAAGTCCCCTTGAATCCTGAGGTCCCCTGGCGGCCAACTAGCCCCCTTTTCACACGTTCCACAGATATTTTAATGACTTCCTCAGCCTCGCTTCTATCGAGGCACAAAATGGCTGCCAACAGTTCCTGATTTCTAATGTTTACAACTGCTTGACAGCCAATTAGAATTGAGCGTGTGATCAGGACGGTGCAATTATCCTATGAGGCCAATCCTCGCACAATCCCTGGATCCTCCGCGTCCATAGATATATAAATTACTTTAACCGTCATTTTTAAAGAAACTACTGAACAGATTGACACCAGATATGCCAAAGTCACAAGTCGAAACTAAGGACTACCTCTCTGCCAAATTTGGTATAATTCCGTTCAGCCGTTCGAGCTGTAGCCATGGCTAAAGGTCCTATGGGAAATTGCAAGGGGAAAACATGTTTCGGGACCCCCCTTTTTTCTTGGCCCCCGCTTCACCGATCACCCACAAACTTTCAGGGAAGGAGCGGAACTGAGCTGGCCAAAATGTCAAGAAGATTCATCAATCGACGCCAAAGAAAGTTATTGCCAATAGAATGTTGCGGATTTCCTATGGTTAATAGGTCCTAACTATAACTATCTACTGGCGACTGCCAGTAGATAATATATATATATATCTATATATATATTAATCACCTACCTGGAAGTGACCAAATGCATCCTGGGTATCGCAGTCCACAGGCATGTCGTGAACTGTGAATGGTGGGCTCAAACATCAAAGGGGTGGAGCGGACATTCACCAATTGTAGTGTGGCATGATGGTTTTAAACGGCATAGCGCTAAGCTTCCTGAAATATCTAAAGGCGCTGACGAAGGTCAGAACAGGCCGAAATGCATTTGCTGAGAAATGATATGAAAATAAAGGATGTTTCTTCTACTCCCCTACGTGGCCTCTGCTCTTTCTATCAGGAGGAGTGTTGTGGAAATATTGTGCGCGCCGGCCAGAAGCGTGCTACAGAGGCCCCCCTTTCCTTAAGCAGGCCCGGACGTTCCTGGCTCCAGCTTCGGCTTTCTTCTTTCAAGGTATTGAAAAGATCCGGGCCCGCCTGCTTGTTTGGGAGGAATATTGGTGGTACAGCGAGGATCACTACCTCGGTTGGGCGGGATGCACTGACATACCTGCCCCCACTTAAGGAAATCCTGTACAGTTGGGCTGAGACGGTTTTGGGGACCCGAGGAGGCAACCCGAATTTTAATCAGCAGGAGATGGGACTTTTAAACGCTATGCAAATCATCCTGCATTCCGCCTAAAACTCTGACATTGTGCAAAGTACACTCCATGGGAAACATCCTTTACAACAAAACTTTTACCACACAGTGCTGTTACAACGCAAGTATTACAACAAAAACCTTTACAACGCATTACACTGGGGGGCGCTCTAGGATAGGGAATAGTTTTAATTTACTATCCAACACCTTCCCTAGTGTCCACGGGGACTGGAGTTGGAATAGTAAATTAAACTATTCACTATCCAGCACCCCCAAGTGTAATGCGTTGTAAAGGTTTGCGTTGTAATACTTGCGTTGTAACAGCATGCGTGGTAAAAGCATGCGTTGTAATGTCATACATCCACACTCCATGCATCACCTACCTGGAAGTGACCAAATGCATCCTGGGTATCCCAGTACACAGGCATGTCGTGAACTGTGAATGGTGGGCTCAAACATCAAAGGGGTGCGGCGGACATTCACCAATTGTAGTGTGGCATGATGGTTTTAAACGGCATAGCGCTAAGCTTCCTGAAACATCTAAAGGCACTGACGAAGACCAGAACAGGCCGAAATGCATTCGCCGAGAAATGATATGAAAATAAAGGATGTTTCTTCTACTCCCCTACGTGGCCTCTGCTCTTTCTATCAGGAGGAGTGTTGTGGAAATATTGTGCGCGCCGGCCAGAAGCGTGCTACAGAGGCCCCCCTTTCCTTAAGCAGGCCCGGACGTTCCTGGCTCCAGCTTCGGCTTTCTTCTTTCAAGGTATTGAAAAGATCCGGGCCCGCCTGCTTGTTTGGGAGGAATATTGGTGGTACAGCGAGGATCACTACCTCGGTTGGGCGGGATGCACTGACATACCTGCCCCCACTTAAGGAAATCCTGTACAGTTGGGCTGAGACGGTTTTGGGGACCCGAGGAGGCAACCCGAATTTTAATCAGCAGGAGATGGGACTTTTAAACGCTATGCAAATCATCCTGCATTCCGCCTAAAACTCTGACATTGTGCAAAGTACACTCCATGGGAAACATCCTTTACAACGAAACTTTTACCACGCAGTGCTGTTACAACGCAAGTATTACAACAAAAACCTTTACAACGCATTACACTGGGGGGCGCTCTAGGATAGGGAATAGTTTTAATTTACTATCCAACACCTTCCCTAGTGTCCACGGGGACTGGAGTTGGAATAGTAAATTAAACTATTCACTATCCAGCACCCCCAAGTGTAATGCGTTGTAAAGGTTTGCGTTGTAATACTTGCGTTGTAACAGCATGCGTGGTAAAAGCATGCGTTGTAATGTCATACATCCACACTCCATGCATCACCTACCTGGAAGTGACCAAATGCATCCTGGGTATCCCAGTACACAGGCATGTCGTGAACTGTGAATGGTGGGCTCAAACATCAAAGGGGTGCGGCGGACATTCACCAATTGTAGTGTGGCATGATGGTTTTAAACGGCATAGCGCTAAGCTTCCTGAAACATCTAAAGGCACTGACGAAGACCAGAACAGGCCGAAATGCATTCGCCGAGAAATGATATGAAAATAAAGGATGTTTCTTTTACTCCCCTACGTGGCCTCTGCTCTTTCTATCAGGAGGAGTGTTGTGGAAATATTGTGCGCGCCGGCCAGAAGCGTGCTACAGAGGCCCCCCTTTCCTTAAGCAGGCTCGGACGTTCCTGGCTCCAGCTTCGGCTTTCTTCTTTCAAGGTATTGAAAAGATCCAGGCCCGCCTGCTTGTTTGGGAGGAATATTGGTGGTACAGCGAGGATCACTACCTCGGTTGGGCGGGATGCACTGACATACTTGCCCCCACTTAAGGAAATCCTGTACAGTTGGGCTGAGACGGTTTTGGGGACCCGAGGAGGCAACCCGAATTTTAATCAGCAGGAGATGGGACTTTTAAACGCTATGCAAATCATCCTGCATTCCGCCTAAAACTCTGACATTGCGCAAAGTACACGCCATGGGAAACATCCTTTACAACGAAACGTTTACCACGCAGTGCTGTTACAACGCAAGTATTACAACAAAAACCTTTACAACGCATTACACTGGGGGGCGCTCTAGGATAGGGAATAGTTTTAATTTACTATCCAACACCTTCTCTAGTGTCCACGGGGACTGGAGTTGGAATAGTAAATTAAACTATTCACTATCCAGCACCCCCAAGTGTAATGCGTTGTAAAGGTTTGCGTTGTAATACTTGCGTTGTAACAGCATGCATGGTAAAAGCATGCGTTGTAACGTCATACATCCACACTCCATGCATCACCTACCTGGAAGTGACCAAATGCATCCTGGGTATCGCAGTCCCCAGGCATGTCGTGAACTGTGAATGGTGGGCTCAAACATCAAAGGGGTGGAGCGGACATTCACCAATTGTAGTGTGGCATGATGGTTTTAAACGGCACAGCGCTAAGCTTCCTGAAACATCTAAAGGCGCTGACAAAGACCAGAACAGGCCGAAATGCATTCGGCGAGAAATGATATGAAAATAAAGGATGTTTCTTCTACTCCCCTACGTGGCCTCTGCTCTTTCTATCAGGAGGAGTGTTGTGGAAATATTGTGCGCGCCGGCCAGAAGCGTGCTACAGAGGCCCCTGTTTCCTTAAGCAGGCCCGGACGTTACTGGCTCCAGCTTCGGCTTTCTTCTTTCAAGGTATTGAAAAGATCCGGGCCCGCCTGCTTGTTTGGGAGGAATATTGGTGGTACAGCGAGGAACACAACTCGGTTGAGCGGGATGCACTGACATACCTGCCCCACTTAAGGAAATACTGAACAGTTGGGCTGAGACGGTTTTGGAGACCCGAGTAGGCAACCCAAATTTTAATCAGCAGGAGATGGGACTTTTAAACACTATGCAAATCATCCTGCATTCCGCCTAAAACTCTGACATTGTGCAAAGTACACTCCATGCATCACCTACCTGGAAGTGACCAAATGCACATCCTGGGTATCGCAGTCCACAGGCATGTCGTGAACTGTGAATGGTGGTCTCAAACATCAAAGGGGTGGAGCGGACATTCACCAATTGTAGTGTGGCATGATGGTTTTAAAGGGCATAACGCCAAGCTTCCTGAAACATCTAAAGTCGCTAGCAAAGGCCAGAACAGGCCGAAATGCATTCGCCGAGAAATGATATGAAAATAAAGGATGTTTCTTCTAGTCCCCTACGTGGCCTCTGCTCTTTCTATCAGGAGGAGCGTTGTGGAAATATTGTGCCGCTGGCCAGAAGCGTGCTACAGAGGTCCCCGTTTCCTTAAGCAGGCCCGGACGTTCCTGGCTCCAGCTTCGGCTTTCTTCTTTCAAGGTATTGAAAAGATCCGGGCCCGCCTTATTGTTTGGGAGGAATATTGGTGGTACAGCGAGGATCACTACCTCGGTTGGGCGAGATCCACTGACATACCTGCCCCCACTTAAGGAAATCCTGAACAGTTGGGCTGAGACGGTTTTGGGGACCCGAGGAGGCAACCCGAATTTTAATCAGCAGGAGATGGGACTTTTTAACGCTATGCAAATCATCCTGCATTCCGCCTAAAACTCTGACATTGTGCAAAGTACACTCCATGCATCACCTACCTGGAAGTGACCAAATGCATCCTGGGTATCGCAGTCCACAGGCATGTCGTGAACTGTGAATGGTGGGCTCAAACATCAAAGGGGTGGAGCGGACATTCATGTTTGATGGCTATGTACATCGGGGTGAGGTTTATCCAACTTTTCCGTTTTTACTCATACTGCACCCTACCCTTGACAGGACTGCTCAATGATTTGACTGTCTCCTTCTTCCTATATATACACTTGTGTACAATGCCAATTGTTATTTATGAAGGAGGAATATATTTACAAAATATATACAGCTATCGACAAGAAAAACTATCTAGCAGAAAAGGAACTAATTTCCGGATTAAGTACCATTAAATTCGGTTACAGTTATTTTAGAATCACTCTTATTAACAAGTCTACAAATAGTTCATTGTCCAGATTGTGTCCATGTGGGTATTCCGTGCCCATTGCAAGTATTAATCTGGATTCCATCTTACGCAATTTCAAGGTTCGAACACCACCTCTCTCTGCCGGTGAATTCCAGAGTATTTGAGCTGGCTGCAGTCACTTTGATGGTATTCATGGAAGTGTTTTGCCATCGGATAATTCGGATCTTTGTTTTTTATGGCACGTAGATTTTGCAGAATCCGTAGTTTTAATTTGTTGATCGTACTTCCAACATAATATTTCCCACATTGACACATTAATCTGTAGACAACATATTTTGACTCACAGGTGATGTGATCCAGGATTTTCTCTGATCTACCGTTTTGTAATTCATAATCCGTGATATTCCAGCCATTTTCACATGCTCTGCATTTTGCACATTTCCAGAATCCTGGTGTATTTAGCCACAAGGTCTTTTTCTGCTTTTATCTCCAGATGGCGTTGGGTCAGAAAATCTCTTAAAGAAGCTGTTTTTATGTATGTTATGCTGGGATATGGTCTTACATTTTATTTTAGTGTTTCATCCAGTAATAAGATTTCCAAGTTCCTGTTTATCACTTTTTTGAGATTTCTGCTTTGATTGTTGAAGTCCATGATTAAACGTGTTGTACTGTCCCTAGCACCCTCTTTTTCATCCGGTTTCTATTTTGCAGGTACTAAAAGGTCATATTGTTTTTTCAGATTGATCCTGGATTTCGCTGTCATTACGACTTCCAACGGATATCCTCTCTCTATGAACCGGCAACACATCCTTTCAATCTCGAGTTCTAGATATTCAATTTCAGAGCAATTTCTTTTTGCCCTTAGCATTTTGCCATAAGGTATGCTCCATTTTAGGTTCGATGGATGCCCACTGTTGGCATGTAGAATGCTGTTACAGGGCGTTGGTATACGATGCATTCTAGTGCATAGTCTGTTGTTATTGATGACGACTTCCACATCTAGGAAGATGATGCTGGTTTCACTTATTACCAATGTGATATTTAGGTTATAATTATTTTCTTCGAGAGAGTCGATAAAAGCCTGCAGATCTGTGCGATTTCCATCCCATATGACGAAAAGATCGTCGATGAATTGACACCAGGTTTTTATTTTGGAATGTTTCTCCCTTTCTTTCTCTGGGATCTCTGTTTCCCAGACAGCCATCATTAGATTAGCGTAGGTTGGGGCAAATGATGTCCCCATTGCCGTACATTGTTTCTGCAAATACAGGTTACCCAGGAAGAGGAAAACATTATGTTGTAGACAGTAAGTCAACATGTCTATTATCATGGCAGTATGTTCTAAATAGTTAATAGATCTCAATTCCAGGAATTTTTTGGCCGCTCTTATTCCATCCTCATGCCGAATAGAAGTATAAAGTGAGGAGATATCTATTGTTGCCATTAGATATCCTGAATTCCACTCAATTGTACTTATTTTATTTAAGAAATCCATGGTGTCTCTTAAATATGAAGGCAGGCTTGTCACATAGTTCATAAAGAAGATGTCCACAAATCTAGATGTGGTTTCTAAAAGCGATCCAATTGAGCTCACTATCGGCCTGCCAGGTGGTTTATGAATTGCTTTATGCACTTTCGGCAGAAAGTAAATAGTCGCTGTAATGGGATGATCTGTTTTGAGATAAAGATATTCATCAAAGTCAATTAGACCCCTCTCCTTCCATCCTAGTAGTAATGAGTGATATTCGTTCATCCAGATTTCAGTTGGATCTATTTTAAGGGGCTCATAGTGATCTTTATTTTCCAATTGTCGCTTTGCTTCTTCTATGTAATCAGACATGTTATGAACCACAATTTTTCTCCTTTATCTGAGGCTTTAATTATGATTGTTGGGTCATTCCTGAGTTCTGTCATTGCTTTGTATTCTTTTGGTGTAAGGTCCTACTCCTTTTTATTCTTTAGATTTGGCTTTGTGGAGATTTTGTTGATTTCTTCTACCATGATTTCATGGAACAAATCGATCTTATTCCCTGGTGGCAATTATGGACAGAACCTGGACTGTTTTCTGTGTCCACTTTCTCCCCCTTTGTTTGTGGTTATTCCCATGCTGTTACAAAAGTCAACATCCACTGCTAGGTTGTATGCAGTAGTTTCTTTGTTAGAGCTTTCTCCTTCTTCCAATGAATTCAATTCTCTCAGAGCTGGTAGATCCTTTTGAGCGATTGGTGATGGATCGATGTTTTCAATATTGCGACCACTTGTTTGAGGCTTCTTTTCAGAAAAATATTTTTTACGTTTAATCTTTCGGCAGAACTTGTAGAGGTCAATCCGTGCATTTGGAACATCCATATCTTTGTTTGGACAATAAGATAATCCTCGACTGAGTAATTTGAGATGGGCATCTTGTAATGGTTTATCTGAGATGTTTATTACCAAGTTGTTGTCAAAATTGGCTTTACTCTTCTTCAGAGTTACTTCTGCTTTCCTTTTCCTCTGTTTGGTTTTGCTACATCTTCTGTTCCTTGTACTTGTGTTTTTGCTGTCCTCTTCCCCACGTGCTGCCCCTGCCTCTTCCTCTCTGTCCCATTATCATTTGTGCCAGTTGTATCTCCCCGCGAAAATCCAGTGGAGTTGTGATTGCTTCCTCGTCTGCCGAGCTGATCTCTGAGCTATCCACCGTATCCACTGCTGCCGTTCCTGCACATTTATCCATCACAACTCTGTTCCTCAATGTATCATACTTGCAGGCAAATGTATAGATATGTCCACTTGCATAATCCATCCTATCCCTGGTGAATTTGTTTGCTTTTCGTTTTTCTACCTCCACTTCATGTTTGTTAATTCTTTTCTCCATATTTTCAATTAGCTCTTTATTTTCTTCAGATGTTGGAAATTTGGCTAATTCTTGTTCCAGTGCCTGGATTGTGCTGATGATCTTATCTAATTTCCTTTCTGTATGTATAATCAATGTCCTCATGAGTTTAAATGAGCATTCATTGGTGTCTTGCTGCCACTGCTTTATTAGGTCCGGGTCTAGATCATTTAGTGTGGGCATAATTAATATTTGAAGTCCCCTTGGAACCCTTTTAAATTCAATGTATTTTTCTAATGTTGTTTTTTCCCACCATTTGTTGATTTCAAGAATGCGACTTTGCTGGAGTTCTCTTAGGACACCCAATATTGTTTTTTTGTCTCTATCTCCCGTAATTTCCCTGGTCATTGTACTTGTTGATGGAGTGGCATCATCACTCAGGAGCTCACTCGCTCTTGGTTGGCGATTCCTAGACTTATCTGCCATGTTATGATTGAGGTTAAGGTTTTATCCGTTTTTTTGCTTATGATTGTGATGGTCTTTATCTTCAGAGTTTTGTCGTTTGACTCCAAACAAAACAAAATCCCATAACCCTGCCGCTCCTGCTAATTCACCAATGTTAGCTGATTATATATATTTTAGGCGAGTGCGAAATAGAGAGGCTAAACTGAGACGTTTAGAAACTCAATATATTGTGGAACTTGATACTAAGACCCCGAATGGACATAATTCAAGTGAAGATTTTTATACATGGTTATAGTTTACTTGACCATGACAATCGTATATGTTCAGGATAGGAGGAACAAGTTTCATAAACAATCAGGGTGGTCCTTTCCATTTTGAAAAAATATGAAAAAAATATGACAATAAAATAAAATAAAAATAAATATATATAATTATTATTATTTTATTTTTTTTAATTGACATGTTCTCTAGATAGTTATAACAAGGATAAACTCTTCAGGATGCTGCTACAGGGGAATTTCAGCTTTTTAACAGTTTTTTAATAAACACAGTTTTAGAAACCATTATTAGCAAGTTAACATATTTATCGTCTTGACATGGAAGTTTGTATTATTAAGCTTGGATGCATATTCAGTACGGCATTATTATGATTATAATATACGTATCTGCCATATGAATGTGGGCAGTAATTGTTTATCGGAACAGGTATTATACTGTGATTGTATCAATTTCAGTTTCCCATATCATTTCTCCTTTGTTTTAAAAAATATATGAATTCTACAAATAATATGTTTTTTATGTTGCTATTATCAATGTCTCGCAACGTAAATATTTATACATAACATGTTATAGTAATTTACATCAAAATGTGTTTTTATGTATTTAAACAAATATTTATAAGATGGAGTTGACCAAATATTGCACATATATTTATATATTTTTCTATATATACACTAATTTTATTGCTATTTGAATTATATATATTTATGGCAGGTTTTTTGCACAATTCCAATTCAATTGTTGAACAAAGAATGCGTATAGATTGACCAACGTGTGGAATTTTTTCCATGTCTATGTATTTGTTTATCACATGTTTTGCACTAGCACTTTAAATATTGTATCTTGGCTTCAGTACCGCGTCATGTGATCAAGGCCGTCTCAGGCCGAAATGCGTCAGGGCGAGCGAGGTGTTATGAGCAAATAAACAACTTCACGCACGAAGCTAGGTTTGTGTTCCGTCCTTTTATATAGGTTTGTCTCCTCAATCTTGGATATATTTGAAATAAAATAATTGGGGAATGGAAAAGCCTGTGAGTGCGTTATTCAAAAGGAATTCGTGAGGATTCAAAACGTGGTAATATATATATATAGGAGGGGTGTGACTACACGGTAGTGGGGAAGACGCATTGTTCAAACTGCCTTGATAGTAGCAGTGCAACACCTCTTAAGACAACATGTTTTCAGACATGGAACGTAACACTGCAGCAAAAGACATGTTTAAACGGCGAGAAATGCCCACAGCAACAGTAACAACGTTGACGGCAACACCACAAAGTAACAAACTTAAGGAAACGTTCATGAAGCTGGAGAGGCTTCATGAACGTGAAGTGCGTAAATGGTGGGAAGCCACGAGTCTGACCAATTATGTGGAAGAACAGAGGGTTCCCAGGGGCTTAAGGGTCCATACAGTGCCCTCGTATGAACATCCCGATCCTCAATTACTAACGGACTGGTTCGAACACACGGCATCTTACTGTGAAGGCACCCTCAAGATCTTAGTCAAATAAGCCTGGAGTGACAGAGAGAAGGCGTTGGCTGAAATTAAATCTATGGATGAAGAGCTGGAGAAAGAGACGGACCCGGGGCACAGAGCACAGGCATCCCAAATGAGGGATCAAATGAAAGCTAGGCTCACTAAATATGAACAGAAAATAAGACTGCGCAAACAAGAGAAGTATGAGCGCGATGCCAACACTACCTCACGGGCCGCGTACTTACGTACGCTAAGAAATATGATGCTCCAAGGAAAGCTCTTCAAAAGGGAACTGGAACTGGACTAGGCGCCAGTACAATACCAGAAACAGAAACTGTCACCTCTGAGTCTGAGGTCACCGAAAACTAATCTGGTGATGAACGACAAGGATCCGGTGACTCAGGAAGATCAAACGCAGCCTATACTATACAGGGTGCTCGACCAAAAAGAACCCCTTTTCAGGAGGAATTCAAAATCATCAAGAAATCCTGGCTGCGCGACGGGAAGAACAAACCGCCGGATGTAGAGACAACATCAGCAGCAGGGGGGTCAGGAGGACAAGGAAGATGAGGAGGACAGGCGGTGGGAAGAGGAGGCAGAGGAAGTGCAAGAACCTCCCGCTGGTCCAACCGCAACAAGAACAAGAACCAATAATAAGCGGGGATGATGGTTCCGTTGACTCGGTCAATCTGACGGTTGTTAACCTGACCAAGAAGGAATTGACCGACGCAGAAATTGAAGTTCTAAGTCTGGGCCTGACATTTTGCCCCACCAACAATCTTGAATATACGCACACACGGATAGACTTGTTCCGCTTTACCAGGAAGTTAAAACTCCACAAATATTTTAAACTACGTCCCCACCTAAAAGATTGCAATAAGAAGGGCGCGAGGATGACGGCGACGGACTCCCTCAGCAGCAGAGATTTGCCTGCAATTGAGGCCCTTGAAGATCTGCGATTGGAACAGGATTCCGACACCAGTCTATTGAACACTGCTCAACGAGCCATCCAACAAGGAATAGAGCAGGAAAGAGACGAAAGTTTGTTTAAACCTATTTCAACCTTTGTGCCACAATCGCCATGGGACGCTGTGGATGTGTTTACAGAGGCCATGAAAAATGACCTTATGCAATATAGGAAAGCGGAGCACCAAACCGTAAGAAATAATATCAGTAACCGCCAACGATTGGCCTTAAAAAACCTGATGAGTGACAAAACCCTTGTGATCAAGCCCTCCGACAAAGGGGGGAATGTGGTCATAATGAGCAGAGGCCAATATACTGGAGAAGCACTGAGGCAACTTGCAGATGGAAAATTTTATACTAAACGTACCACTGCTATATATCAACAAAGTATCACACAATACGAGACATTAATCCAGAAGTGGTACAGCCTTCAGATGCTGGGTAAAGATGAACATCTCTTTTTAACAACAACCCAATGATACCCACCTACTACCATCTCCCCAAGTTACACAAAAGTATGAACCACCCTCCCGGCCGCCCCATCATCTCGTCCATTGGCAGTCTGACAGAAAATATGTGCCGCTTTGTGGATAACACTTTGTTTCCCTTGGTGATAAAACTAGACTCCTATATTCAGGACACAAAGGACTTTTTAATTAAGACTCAGGAGCTAGTATGGAGTCCACAATATCTGTTGATGGTGCTGGATATTACCAGCTTATACACAAACATAGAACACAGGCATGGCCTGGAGGAAGTCAGATACTTCCTAGATCAGCGACAGATGAGATTTGCCAAACACAATGAAATGATTCTTGAATTCACTGAATTTTGTCTAACTCACAACATTTTTCTTTTTGAGGACCAACTATACATCCAAAGGTCCGGTACGGCGATGGGCACCTGCTTCGCTCCCAGCTACGCGAACTTGTTCGTTGGCTGGTGGGAGGAGCAGGTGCCCAGGAGCTGTATGGTTGGACAAGATAGAGGGGAGGTAGTATGCTGGCACCGTTACATCGACGATTTATTTATCGTCTGGAACGGTGGGACAAACACGGCAGAAGAATTCATCAGGGTACTTAATAACAATGACCTAAATCTGCATTTCTCAGGTTCAATAAGTCCGGTGGCAGCGGAATACTTGGACCTGAGGGTGTTTGTCGAGGGGGACCATCTGCACACTGCCCTCTATAGGAAAGAAACTGCTGGTAATTCTACACTCTTTGCCAGCAGTAGCCATCCTCCCCAGCTTAAAAGGAGCATTCCATACGGAGAACTTCTCAGGCTCCGAAGGAATTGCTCAAAGGATTCAGACTTTGAGGCGGCTGCCTCAGAATGTTTGGCGCGCTTTTCTATTAGGGGCTATGGTAAAGATTTTCTAGATACACCACTGAAGAAGGTCAGAAAGATAAAGAGGGCAACATTATTGACTACCGAGAATCAAAGAGGTGGTCGTTAGAAAAGAGGAGTTGCCAATAAAGGGAAGTTCAGACTTATCACCCCGTACTCTTCAGGTGCCAATGACCTCAGAGCAATGCTACATAAAAACTGGCATATATTGCAGACGGATAACATTTTGAAGGAAGATCTGCCCACATATCCCCTACTAACATTCAGTAGAGCAAGATCATTAGGTGATATGTTGGTCTCCAGTCACTTGGAGAAACCTGTACCCAAAACCAACACCCTAAAAGAGATGATGGGTTTCTTTTCCTGCGGACGCTGTAAAGCCTGCGCCGGCAGCAGAAGAGTGCTGTCGTATACCATATCCGACACAGGGAGAACTTTTCCCATCAAGAGATTCATAACCTGCAGTTCCCAGTTTGTAGTGTACTGTTTGCTCTGCCCCTGTGGCCTTCGCTACATCGGCAGTACAATTAAGGAACTCAAACTAAGGATACTGGAACATCTGCGGGCAATCGAGAAGGCGGATCCCGCCTATGCGGTCGCCCGGCACTTCGCTGAAGAGCATGGTAAGGATCGGGATAAACTCCAATTCTTTGGGTTGGACATTGCTCCACCCAATGTGAGAGGAGGCGACCGCCTAAGGAGACTCCACAGATTAGAGTCAAGGTACATTATAGATCTCTCCACTAAATACCCTGGAGGACTCAACAGTGCGGAAGAAATGGTATCCCATTTAGGGAAGTGATAATGCAATAAGTGGATTACTATAAGGGTAGGGATCCCTTCAAAGTAATATAATAGGGATCTTACCACTATCACGACCCGTCCTGCCAAGCCACTTGCCTTGCCTGAGGTCAGCCCTACATCTAACTACCATCTATGATGTTATTATAGGGCATTGAAAATATTGATTCATAAGCAATGAAACTGTGATTTAAACTGAACCTTTTGCACGAGAATTGCCCGAGACAAGCACATAGAAAATTCTTCAGTCGAGCACACTGAATTTATTAATTGAATTAATTCAAGTAATCCAGATAATGTTGACAGTAATGGCTCGAATACTTTGATTAAACACTACCGACTTCACAACCCCTCCTTGAGTGCTGCATCTTTTCTTTGGAACTGGGAAGAGTTCGAGCGCAATATATATATATATATATATATATATATATATATATATATATATATATATATATATATGTATGTGTAAATATATAAATGTATGTAGGCAGATAATATATACACACACATATATATATATATATATATATATATATATATATATATATATATTCACTGAATAAACCATAGGTTATAGACCATATATAGTTAGGAATTAGCATTTAAAAAACCTTATTTTACTCACACAAAACCATTGAAATTCCATATATAGTTAGTTGCACTAACTATATATCGGGCACCCGCAATCCACTGCTGATGATGTCACATATTACATCATTCATGACATGGTCAGTGACATCACTGATGACATCACTGATGACATCTCAAATGACATCACTGATGACATCACTGATGACATCATCCAGTGACTGTGTGTTTCTGTAAAGTTTAAATATGTTTTACATATTGAAGAATGAGTAGATGTAGAAGTGTCTGGATGAAGGATTTAGTAGGTGCGTGACTGACTGTATGAGTGAGTGATTAAATGTGTCTCACTGAGTGCATGGGTTAGTGACTAAACTGTCTTAATTTGTGCATCATTATGTCTGTTGTTCTGTAAACTGCTGCATGTGTTGATCAGTAGCTATATGAGTAACTATATGGGTTATTGATTGATTGCCCAAATATTTGTATGGGAGACTGAGTGTGTGTGTGGCTGGCTGGGAGGTGTGTGACTCTGTGCAGATCAATGTGTACTTGTATCAATGATTGTATAAGAGAGTAATTATGTGTTAGTATATGTTTCAAAATGTAAGGTGCTCTATGTTTAACTGTATAGATTAGAAAATGGAAGTGTGATTGATTCTTTACAGGACTGACTAGGTGTGTGAGTAACTCCATGGATGAGTGACAGAGTGTGAGAGTCTGTATAGGTGTATGAGTGCATATGATAGTGTTGTAAAGATGAGTGATTGTATGTATGAATGATTGTATGGGTAAATGAGTGAATGTGTGTGTAAACATAGGAATCACTGAGTGCGTATGTAGTAACTAGTATTGGTGTGTCAATGGTTTCAAAAATTATACTCTGTATTTAACACTGGGTGTAACAGAGGTTATATTAAAGTGTGAAGAGATGCATTGTATTGTCACATGAATGATATCATCAGTGATGTGGTCATTGATGTCAAATGAGATGTCATCAGTGATGTCATCAGTGATGTCATTTGAGATGTCATCAGTGATGTCATCAGTGATGTCACTGACCATGTCATGAATGATGTAATATGTGACATCATCAGCAGTGGATTGCGGGTGCGCGATATATAGTTAGTGCAACTAACTATATATGGAATTTCAATGGTTTTGTGTGAGTAAAATAAGGTTTTTTAAATGCTAATTCCTAACTATATATGGTCTATAACCTATGGTTTTTTCAGTGAATTTTCAAGGTTTTGTAAATGCTAATTCCTAACTATATATGGTCTATAACCTATGGTTTTTTCAGTGAATTTTCAAGGTTTTGTAAATGCTAATTCCTAACTATATATGGTCTATAACCTATGGTTTTTTCAGTGAATTTCAATGGTTTTTTAATAGCAAATATCATAAGCTGTCGAATGTCAAGTACGTGGTAAGAATTTTTTTTTTCGTGTTTATGCACACTGATCTGCTTTGATTGCTGCCCCCCACCCCTCATTTCTATTAGGAGTACTCTCTCTTTGCAGATAGTGAAGGGTAGTTAACGCAGCCCTTTCCCCCTTTGTAATCCGTCGTGCCTGCTTCTCTCTCCATTTGATTGATTGTTCTCTTTGGTTCATTCTCTATTTACAAACAAGCACAGAGTCGCAATACTCTGTTTAGTCTTTGCAGATAGCGAAAAATCGTGTAAAAAAACAAAAGGAATCGAGCAAAATCAGTAGGCCACTAATGGGATCTCTTTTGACCTCGCTAAAATAGAAACATTAGGAACAACCTGTTGAAAATAGCAATGCGTATGTATATAAGCGGCGTTCATTTGTGTTCACAGTACCCCTTGTTGATTGTTTCAATCGAGCATTGAATTGTTCGAAGTTAATTCTCTTAACGATCTTCTCTACCTGCAAACGAGGAAGAATAGGAATATTCTATCTCCCTTTGCAGATAGTGAAGGGTAGGTAACGCAAGCCTTTAACACGTCGTACCTATTTCATTCCTCATTGATTGATTGATTGTCCGAACATTGACTGTTTGGGAATTAGTTCTTTTTGGAGGTATTCCCTGTTTGCAAATAAACGTAGGAAAATCTTTGCAAGTAGTGAAAGGGTACGTAATGCGGACCGTTCTCCCCCGTTGTAATCTGTCATGCCTATCTACTCCCCACTGATTGATGCACCTTTTTCACCCGGACCATTTACTAGAGATACGTCATCTGGCCCGACCAGAGAGCACCCCTAGTGAAAAGGACATATGCAATAATAACGAAGTGATCACTGTATCCTGTTAACAGAAACTTTACCATGAAACAACCTGGAAAGAAAAAAATAGGAAAACGAAAATCAGTAGGCCACTGATGAACATGAACTTTTATTAAACAACGAACAAAGAAACGATAACATAACGTAATGATAAAACCTATTAATGTCCTAGAAACAAGAAAACGTTAAAATATGCCAGTGGTGAGAGACCAGAAAAACAGTAAGAGAAACCAAATCACCCCTCGCTGTCCCACCGCCTGCCACGCCCAAAAAATCGATAGACTAGGGAAAATGCAAGTCAGTAGAACATCCACCCCCACTCTGGAAACTTCCAAGGTGGGGCAGGGTTCCGGCTACGCCCAGCCGGGAGCAGCCCATATAAGGCAGGTCCTGCTGCCACGCCTCGGCCAGGAGATCCTAACGTAGGGTGTAGCCGGAGGAGAGGCCGAGACCAGCGGGACCCGGCCAGGGGATTGCCTTTACAACGCTGAACAGTTGCAGGGGGGGGGAATGTCTCCTCGACCCTCCCCTCTCTCTCCCAGTCCGGCCGCGGTGGCCCTTGAGAGTTGCAGGTAGTCCCGCCACATGCTCTTCCGGTCCGACCACCAACGGTCGGGGGGCCGAGGCCGACGGGATCCGGCTGCAGCCGATAAACCAAGAAACCCGTTCATGGGGCCAGAGCCAGGGGCGTCCGGCCGACATCCACCGGAAGCCCGGCCCGAAGACGGACGGGACACTTCTTTCTTTTATAATGGCTGCGACAACACTGGGGGGGGATGTCTTGCACATGCCTCCGACCCCCCCCTCGTCCTCATCGCCTGGTCCGGCCATAACAAATCTCAAGCGAGACGCCGTGGGGTGCACTGGGAGGGAGAGACGGTGCGAACAGGCCTCTCCCGCCTCCCCAGGTGGAGACTTCCCAGCTGCACCCTCAGCGCTCCAGGCGGTGGCATCCTAACAACTACAGTGCTGCACAGTTTCGGAACGACCTAGATAACGGTTCTTCCACTGTGGCCATGCTGCAACGTCTCGCCCGGCAGGGTGGAGCCCGTCCGCTCATGTGACCCCGCGATCGCCGGTAGCTGCCGAACTCTCAAAATGGCGGTCGACCTGGCAAGAGCGGGCCCAACATAAAGAAATGGCCCGGTCACTGGTTGACTCCACCACCGTAGTCCTCCACGACCTTGAAGATTCTAGAGGAGCCGCGGGAGTCTCCGACCCCCGATGGGGAATGACTGCCATGATCGCCCGTGGAGTGACGAAACTGTATCCGCGGGACGTCGGCGCTCCCATGCTGGCGCCAGCCTCACTTTGAATTACTACAATCCTGCAGACCTCACTTCCGGTGAAAGCACAGTGTGACCCGGTAGGAAAAATTATTGCACCCCCTCCCCTTTTTGACTGATAGTTCAAACCACCGATCCTTTCCTTTGCCCTTTTAACGGAACTTTGGACTGCCTCCCCCTCTTTTACATTTTCTAGAGAAAACAAAACATTAACCACTACATTAGCATAGCAGTTGACACCAGAACTGTTTTCAAATTGAAAACCAACAACATCTTCAACAGAATCCTTTTTGTTTCTGCTGTGACCCTGCTACAGCACAGGCATTGTCCCCAGCAGTAATTCTGCAATGCCGGTAAGAATAGCTGTGGTGCCTACTGGACTCACTCACCCCCGCGGCGCCCCACGCCGTTTTTTGCTGGGCGGCAACTTACTAGACATCACTTTCGTGCCATCTAGATTTCAGCGCGTTCTGCTGCCTTGGAACTATTCGCACAACAGACCGCTACTGACAAGAATATTTCATTATTGGTGCTGTCAATTTCAATAAATCTATTGGATAATTAAAAAGAAATTGCCACGGTCTCTTCGTTGTTTAAATGTTTTTACTGTTTTTGTTTTGTTGTATATATTTATATGTTATTAAAGTTTTATATTCCTACTACTTTGTTGGAGTGCTATATATTTTTAATGTGACACATAATTGTAAAAACTTTGATGTACAAAGAGTCATTCCTGGAATCTTCCGCTTCAGGCTCGGTCCCCTCCCCAATCACAATACAGGATGGTTTTCAGATAGTAGGAACACGTGTGGTGTGACGGATCTCATCGAGTGTGGGCCTTGATCTACTATAACTCCTTTGAAGAGGGGTGACTCTTTACAGCTGGGGCCATAAACTACATCTGCAGGGCTAGCTGATAGCCTGGACAATCGGACACAGAGAAAGAGGAGTGTCAGAGGGTGCGGTAGTGAATAGGGCGAAAGGGAGGTGTCGGGCGGGCACAGAGTGTGATTCTCAGGGAAGAGCAGCGCAGATGGGGGGAGGTTTATTGCCCATGCATAAGACAGAGAGCGGTGGTGACCAGTGCCTGGGGGAGATGCTTACGAGGGTGAGGAGCCATGCTACGAATCGACAGCGTGCAGAGAGTGGGTCTGGTCAAGACATCTAAAATGGCTGCCGTGCACGACAAAAGTGTGGCATTTCAAAAAAGGCAAGATGGCGCAGACAATGTTTTTCAACACTTCCTCATTTCCTTCGAATCGAACGTTAACAGACGTTGGGGCATATTACCAAAGTTAAGCGATATTTATCGCTAACGATGCTTACCAACCAATTTTTTACCACTAAGCATCGTCAGAAATTATCGAAGATAAACCTTACTATTATCAAGGTTTATCGCAAATGCGATAATAAACGGCCGCAATGCATGAATATCGCTAAAAACTCAGCGATATTCATGCATTACCGAGCTAATACTCTTAGCCATGTTATCCACCTCCCATTGGATAACATGGCTAAGAACTGCTCAGGGCAGGTGTTACTTTTTGGAGATATTCGCGCTTAGCGCGAATATCTCCAAAAGTTGGTAATAGGAGATAGATATCTTGCATGTTGTAATGCAAGTTATTGTGGTATATGGAACTCATACCATAATCTCTCAGGAAAGCAGAAACTGATCCTTTTGGGACCGCCTAAAAAGGCCTAGGGGGTGAGGAGTACTCTACTTTGCCCCCTTTTCACGTTCCGAACTATTTTATTTTACTCTCTTCTGTAATTACACAAAATAGCAGTGATAAGATGCATCGGAGACACACAGTGAGAGAAAGGAGGCCGGAGATGAAGAAGACATGTCAAATACACATTGGAGATAATATAGTGGCAGAAGGGAAGTAAATATGAGTAAACTTACCATGTAACATAAAAATGTTGCACTCTATACTATAAGTCTCATTTTATACTACAATCACTTCGCTACAACCTCATAAATTAAAAATAAAAATGAATAATGTCTCAAACAATTTTTGATTTCTAAATATAAATTTATTCTTCAGAATTTTCTAAATTTGAAAGAACTAGTAACATGTCCTCATCAGCAATGTCCTCATTAAAAGTCTCCAATGATGATTCTTGTAACTCTATGGTCTCCAAACACTCGATAAATTCGCCATCAAGAGATTGATCAAAAAAATCATTCAAGTCATCTCCTCCTTCTGACAATATTTCATTATTGGTGCTGTCAATTTCAATCAATGTAGTGGAATCATTCAAGTCATCTCCTCGTGACAATATTTCATTATTGATGCTCTCAATTTCAATCAATGTAGTGGAATCATTCAAGTCATCTCCTCCTTGTGACAATATTTCATTATTGGTGCTGTCCATTTCAATCAATCTAATGGAATCATACAAGCCATCTCCTCCTTGTGACAATATTTCATTATTGGTGCTCTCAATTTCAATCAATGTAGTGGAATCATTCAAGTCATCTCCTTGTGACAATATTTCATTCTTGGTGCTGTCCATTTCAATCAATCTAATGGAATCATACAAGTCATGTCCTCCTTGTGACAATATTTCATTATTGGTGCTCTCAATTTCAATCAATGTGTTGGACAATTCAAAAGAAATTGCCACGGTCTCTTCATTGTGAGCCATTTTATTTTGAAATTGCTTGCTGTAAATTGCAGAAAAAAATAATCACTTTCATTTATCGTCTTTAGTAATACATAATATAAAACTAACTTTATCAAGTATTTAGTATAACAGAAGGACTGCAAATAAATAACAGAAAACATTTTTCAAATTATCTTCAAGTGTACAACATAGTTCCCCATACAAATTAACAACTCACCTTTTTAAAAGTAGCAGAAGTGTTAGTACTGTGTAAATCAAACACCAGAAATTCACCACCAAAAATTCCTCACAAATGTACCTCAGACAGTAGTATCACAAAATGGCTGTGGTTTCCTCTCATTTGACATATATACATAACCAATTAACTTTCATCACACACAAATACAAAACCAAAGTAACATTTTAATTGGTTCTAAATTTCAACACTTTCAAATGTGTTTTCCCCATGCAATTTTCCATAGGACATTTACATACGTCTACAGCCTGAATGGCTGAACGGAATTACACCAAACTTGGCAAAATGGTACATCAAACCTAAGAGGTCAGGAAGGATCTACTATGCCCCCTTATGGTCATTTCCCCCTTCGCTTTGGCCTCCTCTTGTCTCTCAATCCTACCGAGGGACAAGATGGCGGCCGCTACGGACTGTTTGGAATGTTGACAGACGCCGGAGAACCAATCAGCTTCGCAAAGCTCCGTAACGCGAAAAGTACGCGAAGCGGAGCGCTGTTACAGATATATATCTTTTTTTCAACGTTAATTTCTCAAAATCCACTGGAGCACATATATTGAGACCTAGCAAAGGCACATCGGGCTACCAGTCCCTAATATTTTGCCAAGTTTCGTGCAAATCCATTCAGCCGTTCGATTATTATTATTTTGTTTTTTTTTTGCCCCGCGGGGCCCTTTTAAAACCTCCACATCAAACCTAGGGGGTCAGCGAGGATCTACTATGCCCCCTTATAGTTATTTCCCCCTTTGTTTTGACCTCCTCTTGTCTCTCGATCCTACCGAGAGACAAGATGGCGGCCGCTACGGACTGTTTGGAATGTTGACAGACGCCGGAGAACCAATCAGCTTTGCTTCACAAAGCTCCGTTGCGCGAAAAGTCCGCGAACCAGAGCGCTGCCCGGTCCGCTGTTACAGATATATATCTTTTTTTAAACGTTAATTTCTCAAAATCCACTGGAGCACATATATTGAGACCTACAAAAGGCACATCGGGCTACCAGTCCCTACAATTTTGCCAAGTTTCGTGCAAATCCATTCAGCCGTTCGGGCTAAAAGTGAGGCCAACCGCCCTATGGAAAACTCAATGTTAAAAACACGTTTTGGGACCCCCCTTTTTTCTCGGCCCCCCCTTGACGAACCCCCCCCAAATTTTCAAGGGCTGCTCAGAAACAAAATGTGCCATTTTCCTGAAACTTTCAGCCAATTCCGTCCACAAACGCCAAAGTTATTAGACATAGAATTTTCAAAAAACCCATAGAGAAAAAATCCTAACTATATATACCTACTGGCGACCGCCAGTAGGTAATATATACGCACACACACACACACACACAAACAAGTGGGGCAGAAATAGTAAGGGTGCAATAAATGGGACAATCCTTTTGGAATATTGCATTATCAACTGCAGTGAGTTAGATATTTTTCCAGAGTGGCCCTAGTCACCATGTACAAGAGAAGTAGTACAATTTATGCAAAGGTGTGGGCTACTGAGAGACATAGACATGGTGTGTTGAAAGATATGAGGCAAACCTGTAGGTCAACAGCTCACTATATGATATGAATACCTCCAAGTTTTAAAGCACAGTAGGGAGGTGAAATGCCATTTAACCTTCTTAAGATATTTGGATAGCTCATGGTTGTAAACATAAGAAAAAAATGTGTTGCCTTTGATTTTATAGGGCAGTGCCCAGTAACAGCTCGACAAGTAGGCACAAGGGTGCCCTTGTTCATGGAAGATAAGGTGGTGTCTCTGATAAGGCACTGGGTCAAAGTAATGGATAATAGGAATGTTTTTAGTGTGTGTAGTGTGGGTAAAAACAATCAAAAAGAATTGTTGGTGTCTGCTCAGTTGCAAATATACAAGAAACTGGGAGGTTTTCTGGAAGAAGGTTTAGGGATATAAAGGAAGGGTCGCATGCCAAAATATCAAGTACAAAAAAATTTGCCATGCCACAATATTATCACCAAATATCAGCAACCAGAATATAATAAAAGCTAGTACACACTAGTAAGTATAGGTTTTCTAATCTTCTAATCTTAAATCCACATCTCCAAACCATATATATATTTAGAGAAGCTGTCCTTAAACCTGAGTAGTGTTGCAATAACTTAAGAGTATTTAGTTCCAATACTCAGTTCTTTATTTCAAGATACACCCACCAAGGTATGCCCCTTCTAATAAAAATGTAGTTGTCTAATCCACGCTCTTCAGTACTTGCATTGGCCAACATGCAATGATCCTCAATTGTAATCATGTTGGTAACCATATGCATATTGATTAAAAAAAAGAAAAAATACACATCAGGAACCCAAAAGATCTGGACAATAGAAGATCAGTACATGACTGTCTCCAACAAATGCACGCATGAAGGGGAGACAACAGGCTTTGTCAGAACGGTAAGGGACAAACTCAGATTCTTGATCATTAGTTCTAAAGAATGAGGGTTTGCTGTCTGCGCCAGACAATCCCCTTACCCCATCAAGTTTAACCTGAAATCTCAGAGCAAGGACCTACATAAAAGAAGTCAACACAGTGACCAAAACTCTGTTTCTCTCACCTCCATCATCTCCATAGGATACTCCCTCTACTTCCAACTAGTGTTCGAATTGCCTTTGTTCTGGTGGTGGTTCTCTCACACCATGACTCCTGTAATGTAGTATATGGAGGCTGTAAAGCAAAAAAACTATGAGAAAACTTCAAGGAGCAGAAACATTTGCTGCCCAATCATTCTGCTTAAGATCACTTCATTAGACATCAAACAAACAAATAATTGAAATTAAAAATAAACCTACCTGGTGCACAATGCTAGGTGATTGACAGATCTAGATTGTGTTTTGAAACTATGCACATCCTACTGCTAGACCAGACACCTTAAGTTAGCCTCCCAACATCACCTCACAATACTCATCTGAGATACAAACAATAGAGGATTAGGTCACGGTATCATCAGAGCTTTGGAACTATCTTCCTTTGTTTCTTCACCATGTGCCTAATGTCAAATCAGTTTGCAATAAAGTGACGGTCCTTTCTTCTGCCAGGCGTTTGGTCCAGAATAAATTTCAGCTCGCTCCTTCATCTATCAGTGCGCTGTAGCTTCCATTGGTCATATTAGCTCCATGCAAAAGCATTAAAGGACATATAAAAATACATTCAATCATATGATAAATTCTGGTCAGCATTCCACAATGATGCTGTTATTTTATTATTTTATTAATTTTAGTTGGTTCTGCAATTCTTTCAAGACTGGAATATTTATGTCCATTGGTAGGAATGCTTGGCTTGCAGTGATTGACAATTAGGGCTTTGGATAACCCTGGGGTACTGTGTTTAGGGAAAAGCTGAGGTTCAGCATTTATTGGAGATGTTGTTCTAACAAAAGGCTTTGGTGTCTGCCAATGCTGGAATGCGATGTCCAAAGACACTCATTTGAGCCATTCAAGCCAATTCATCTGAAATTCTTGACAAAGTCAATGTTGTTTGTAGCTTTAACTTAGTCAGGTGATTTGGTGAGCTGTGGTATAATGTTGAGAGTATCCCAGAGGCACGTATCTTGCACTCAGAGGTTTTCAATGTGTCATGGAGACCTGGGATTGTTCTTTCCGCATTCTTTCCTTCTATGTGTTGGAAGGATGACAGGTATGACATCTACTGAAAATACTAAGGTAGGTTCTCTACTGGTTCTGTATTGTTAGGACATACATTTTTGAGGCCCTAGGCCAGAGTAGTCCCGCTTTGCTTATTACACAGGAGAGTGGAAGCACACTGCTCGCATCTCAGCACTCAATATGCCCCATTGCATCATGGTAATTGCAGTTCATGAAAAAACGTACTTCAGTAGTAGTCTTTAATTTTTCACCCTTATTGTGGGTCAGCCTTTACTGTATACATCTACACATGTGTTTCTGGATTAATTCCTTAATCAGTAGAGAGCAACAAATAATGTTCGGGGTGCCGGAAATGCTGCCCAAAATCTTCTCAGGTTTCTTTACCACTCACTGGGCTCAGGTGCATCAACACAAACTCCTCAGCTCCGTAGCTCAAGGATGCCATTTCAAACTGATGGAGGTTGGGACCACACTGACTCACATCGCAGCACTCAATTTGCCCCAATGCATCATGGCAAATGCAGTGCATGATAACACTTACTTCAGTAATAGTCATTATTTTTCAGGCTGGTTGGTGTAGCTTGTGCTGTGAAATTCTAGACTTGTTACTGGATTCATTCCTTCATCAGTAGGGAGCATCAAGTCGTTTTGGGGGTGCTGGAAATACTGCCCAAAGTCTTCTCAGGTTTTTGTACCACTCACTGGGCGCAGATGCATGAAAAGAAGCTCATCAGCTCAGTAGCTCAAGGGGAACCTTTTCAAACAGATGGAGGGTGGAAGAACAATGACCCACATCGCAGCACTCAATTTTCCCCAATGCATCATAGTAAATGCAGTGCATGGCAACACTTACTTGAGTAATAGTCTTTATTTTTCAGCCTTGTTGGTGAACCCTGGGCTGTGCAATTCTAGACGTGTTTCTGGATTCATTCCTTCATCAGTACGGAGCAACAAGTCATTTTAGGGGTGCTGGAAATTCTGCCCAAAGTCTTCTCAGATCTCTGTACCACTTACTGGATCCAGGTGCACCAACACAAGCTCGTAAGCTCAGTAGCTCAAGGGAACCTTTTCAAACAGAAGGAGAATGAGAGCACACTGCTCCACAAACCGGTACTCAATTTGCCCCAATGCATTATGGTAAATATAGTGCATAATAACACTTACTTTAGTAGTAGTCTTTTATTTTTCACCCCTGTTGGTGCAGCTGTACTGTATACACATGTTTATGGATGAATTCCATTATCAGTAAAGGTCAACAAGTCATTTTGGGGGTGCTGGAAATTGTGCCTAAAGATTTGCTTATTACCATTAGCCAATGGATCAGGTCCACCATTGCCTTGATGTGCTCTTTTGCTCAAGACCTCCTACCATCTGGTCAGAATTTCTATTCCAGTTATCTATACGTAGAGTAGGTCTTACTGGGTTGAAATCTTGAGGGCTCTACTTCCTCAGAATTCTGGAAGCCCTTCTTTAATAGATGCTTCTTGAATATGAAGAGGTAGAGACAGGAGCAGTGATTAACCTGAAAATGTGTGGATATGTTTGCAGGAACAATGCGGATTTCCACTCCTTCGCCTCAACCCCATTTTCACCTATTATTAGCTGGTTAACTTGTTAATAGAGGTCGAGATAACGGGAGGGGGGAAATGGGGAGATACTGTTTCATGTTGTATGATAGGTGTGATTCCAGGAACTAAAACAAAAATAAAACAGAGATACTAAAATTGAGTCGACCCTGCACTGTAGTGTCCAAACTAGTTTCTGACCCATTCCCATTTTCCAGAAAAACTGAGACCTACCTCTTGATTGCTTTTGATCTCTCTTTCTTAATAGTTGGACTTGTTAAGCTACCCACTAAATTGAGGATTGCTATTGCATAAAAAGAGGTTTGAACACAAAACACATTTTAAACCTGAGGTGCAATAGTAAACACGTTGTATCGCGCGTATGTTCCTACATTCCTAATGAGACATAGGTTGCATACAAAAAAGTGTTTTAGAAAACTACCATGGAGATAATTTGAGAGGTTGTCTTGTCCTCTCTATTGATAACCCTGTAGAGGTTGACTTGTTCTAACTGCTGATAACTCCGGAGAGATTGACTTCTCCTAGCCACTGATAACTCTGGAGAGGTTAACTTGCCCTCCTCCAGTTCTTGGTATCAGTTCTGTCTCACGATTAACCAGAAAAGGAGAATGTTTCCAACAAGTGTTTTCAGATAATCAAAGGACATGCAATTTGAACAAAATGTATCTTATTTCAGAATTGTGTCGTTTTTCCTGGGCTGCTACCAAAGAAAATAAATGTGTGTAGTAACCATGCTCTTCGTCTTTTTTTATTCAATTAGTCTGTGTTTAATTTTTAGCAATAGATATTTCTTTAAATTGGATTCATCATTCGCTTTTATTCCCAGAGTTATTCGTTATTGTTTTAAATGTATGCAGCAAACCGATTTGTCGTGTTGTTTTTCCTCAGGCATCTATTTAAAAGTACTATGTTTGAGTAGTGCTCTACACACAATTAAAAGTGTGCACTGACTAGGCACTATTAACACTGTTTCTTTCAGACTCCTTTCTTCGCCTGTGTGGGCACTGCCAAAGACACCCAGCAGCGGGGATACCGATCTCTGGCGCGCCAGTACTGCTGCCATAAGAATTGCCAAGGTAGGTCCACGCAGGGTGAACATGAAGCAAAGCAAGGGGCAATCTCTCAAAGGCAGTTTAAAAACTAAACCACTCCCATGATGTCGGCCGAGATTTGTGTTCTCACAAGACCTTGTGGTTTACAAAGATCTCACAGGAATACAAAAGTTTTTACTTCTTGACTGCTCGTGGGATCCCCTCAAGAGCTGGACTAACCCCCACCACCCCCTCCCACACACACGCACACACTATTTGCTTTAAATACACTGAGCCCTTGGAATAAAAGGTCACTGGGCACTGCGTTGTCTCCTTGTGTCAGGGTGTTTAAATCCAGTGTGGTGAACATCACTCATCCACAGTATTATCTCTGCTGTGGTATAGCTCACTACTAAAGGACCATCCAGTGAAAAGTGTAAAGCTTGTCATCTTTCCAACTCTTACATCATTAATAATCACCAACAATAAGGGTACTGGAATGCCCCTTTGTTGGATGGCATAGGCTGGGTTGTAAAACCTATTGTGACATGGTTCACTATGTGGCTCCTTCCAGGACTGGGACAAGGAAGAGGGGTGTCAAAGTAGCCCCAAATCCATACTGCTGTTTTTCATTAGCTGTAGTTGTGTTCTTTCTCAACGTAATCCTTAAACTCCATTTATAAGATTCATCAACTCAACCTCAGCCCAAATGAACTTCGGGTCGGTCTCAGGATTCTTTGAAAGCGATCCCTGTTCAGTGCCCCCTTGCAGGGTGGGTGAGGCCGGCATACCAAAAATATATCATCTTGGAGGGGGGTGAGGACGGTGACGGTGAAGTGCAGGGCTGGGATTAACATCATACAGGACATGCACGACACGATTGCTTCATCCCATTCAAATGATTCCATAGGCTTGAAGAGGGAGTTGATATAATAAGATAGGAAGAGCCTTGTTATATCATCAGTTGCTGGCTAGAGTGCAAAACTGTCCATGAAACTTGCGGCCACATGCATCAATGTTGCCGTTTGCGAATCTTTAATTGCGAAAATTAGGGATTCGCAATTAAGAATTCGCAAACGGCAATGCATGATTAATTTGCATTTTGTTTTGCGATTTCTTACTTTTCCTTAATTGCGATTTACAATTTACAAATCGCAATTAAGGAAAACCCTTCCCATTGATTCCTATGGGCCAAGAGGCCCATATGAATCAATGGGAAGGCATTTACAATTTGCGATTTTCAATTTGCGAATCGCAAATTGAAAATGCAATTTCAAGGGTGCAGGGGGGGTCCAAAGAACCCCTCCCTGCACCCCTGAAATTAAACTTAAGTGCAATTTACACACACACATGTCCCAAGGACATGTGTGTGTGTAAAATGCAACTTTCAAAAATGCATTTTTGTGCATGTTTGTAGATTTTCGGTAAATTAGCATGAGGTTCAACCTCATGCTAATTTAGCAATTCCAAACAGCTAAATCCCAATTTAAAAATGATCATGCATTGCATTTAAGAAATCTGAAATTGCAATTTCTTAAATGCAATCGCAATTTTAGAAATCGCAACATGATTGCGATTCCTAAAATTGTGAAATACATGATGCATTCCAATTTTGATAATTGCATTCGCAAACGGCCGAAAATTGCGATTCGCACCGTTTGAGAATGCAATTACCGTTGATGCATGTGCCCATTGGTGCTTTAACTGGAATAAAAGTACAGGTAATGATAAAAACACTTTTTGCTTGTTTGTTTTGGCAGTACGAGGGTTTAAACCTGCAAAAGTGTATGTTATATTCTAGCATGGCACCTATGCATAAAACAGTATAGCGTCCCCATTTAAAGGAGACTGTGCCGCATGCTCTTAAAGACAGATGTTTGTTTGCCTAATCACATGCATTAGTTTTCGTGCATCGGGGACTCAGCCACTGTACCTTTAAGTGAAAACAATATCGTTATAGATTACGAACAGTAAGAATGGATGCTTCTTGAACTGTGTATTGCAATGGAGCCCTCTGCTGGCAGGAATGAGAGGAGGCTGGTGGCGCTTTGAACAACTTGACTAGGCGAGCCTGCACACTTCCATCTGCCTGCAAAACAAGCATTTGCAATGCAATCGGTCTAGCCTTTGAGACCTTATATGTATTTAGCTATGCAGCACATTAGCCTGGGTGCTGAAACATCTACTGTTCTTTAACATGGAGAGAAAATAAACACCTAACGGCGTGACACGCCAGGTATGGGAACACATGGAGAGAAATATTGCCTTTCAGCAAAAAATGGTACAGTACACAGCTGTTTTTAATATAAAACCAGGGCCTTCGGTGGTCATATCACGGAAAATACAAAATTTGAAAAAAATACTATTGTCTACGGGTGCTCATGGAAGACAATTTCTATGGACTAGAATCTAGAGAATGCTAAAGTGATTCTGGTATTTTACTAACCTCTGCTGGTCGTTTTCTATCAAGAAAGTTAAACCAGAGGCAGTTGCCAGAAAAACAAAAACAATTTCTATGGACAGGAATCTAGAGAATGCTAAAGTGGTTCTGGTATTTTAATGACCTCTGCTGGTCGTTTTCAATTAGGACAGTTAAATAGAGGCAGTTGAACAGAAAAAAGTCCCTAAGCGGAAGTAGACAAGTCCTAGGACTGATCTCCAAAGCCCACAAAGTACATGCACATATAAGTATATACTAAAGTATATTCAAGAGGTCTCGAATGCTCGACCTAAAAAGGAAGGGAGGCCTTAAGCCCAACCTCCAAAGGAAAGAAGGGATGCCAGCAGCTTTTCCTGAATCTCTGGCTGCCTTTTTCATTTTTGACCAGCGACTATTCACTATAGTAAAAAACAAGCTTTGCACTCCCATGTTGAGTTTATTGTTCCCCCGTCCTAACACAAAAAAAGCTATGACGTTACCTGCGCTTACTGCATCATACCACTTTTTCAGTGACTTTCAGCCATGTTTAACAGCAGACGTGCTGCTAGACAACATGGCTAAAAGACATTCACTTTGACATGGCTCAGGCATTGCCTAGATCTATTGGCTTTGCCAATGCTTGTTCGGTGTTGACAGGGTCTTGCTGGACAAATGTGGAAGTGATAGTGAGCAACAGTTGTGGAACTTTCAAGTGAAGTGAGGATGTGACATAATGGCCAGAGCTGTCGTCAGGGGAACTGAGGAACCAGATTCCAATCTCAGGCATTATTGTGTAATGTAACTAGTGAGCACTAAAAGCAATCCAATACCATTGGCTGGTGTTAGCACTATGGCAAGATGGAGGAAAGAACAAGCGCTCCAATACCATTGCATCATTAAAAAAAAGCAACAGTGATGAGGGAGGTAGTGGGGGGACGGGTCAAGAAGGGAAGCTGAAAAGGATGGGTAGATGGGCAAGCAATGACGGGAAAAAAAATCTTACTTGAGGTACGATCAGTGACAAAACTGAATGTGTCATTGTGTAATGTAAGTGGTGAGCGCTTAAAGCGCTCCATTACCATTGGCTATTGTTCACGCTATGGCAAGACGTATAATGAAGCAGGTGCTCCAATACCATTTAAGCGTGCAAAAAAATAAACATGTGCTGTTCATGTTTTAACAACTTTTTAAGAAATACATCGGTTTATGTACACACTGATGCATTGTAGTGGTCTATATATATGTGTACAAGGGAGACAGCCTGATAACACAAGTATTCCTATGGAGTGCTTAAAAAAAAAATCAAAAATATCTCCTCAGAAGAGGAGCAGTGTAAGGAGACTCATAATGCACTTAGTCAATGCAACACTCTCTCATAATGCACTTAGACCATGCATTATGAGAGAGCAAAACACAAGAAGAGGGCATGACTACAAGCCATGACGAATGGCGTCAAATAAATTAGAGCGACGCTCAAGTTTACCAAGAGATAGAACACAACACGTCTCTTCGAGACAGTGCATGCACTGTCTAGCCGAGACCTAAAAAGCAACAGATGGACTCATGACGTTTAGCTTGTGGTAAAAGGATGAGTACAGATCCTCCCTTTAATGTTTTTAACCATTGGTCTCTTCATGCCCCACCACAATGGCAGTATAATCATGTGTGCTCCACCCATACGCTTTCCTTGTGGCTTCACAGGGTGCTTATAACACTGCTGACAACATTCATTGTTTTATCTGAGAAAAGTTAGGACATGGTTTCCATTGGAGCTCTTTCTTGTCTAAAGAATGGACAGTCCACGTTTATTACATATTGATCACTGTATTCAGATCTCATTGAGGTACACAAGTAAAGAGATACACGTTTGTGTTTTGACCTAAAAACACATTTACAGGCACATAACCATGATATTTTTATAGAGGCATCGCATTTTACGGGTTTTATAATGGTACTAATTTGTCCAGTTTTTTATCTATAGGAAAATGTTACATCCAACATTTAAGTTTGACATTATTTTTATCCATCCAACCAAGCATGGGTTTTGCTGACCTTGAATGAATGGATGAAAAGCTGAGATAAACATGTAGATGCCTGTACCTGCGCCCTACAACTCTCATACAGATCTCATCATTGACTGTTTAACCCATTGTGTTTTATAAAAGCTTAGTGGAGTGTTTTAAGTGCAAAGATCTACCAATCTCTCTAGAATGTACTAAAGTACTGGATCAGAATTGTCGGCCCACCTGCCCACCTGCAGGTCATATTCAACATCACAACACTAACACTGAAACTGAAAGGTCAACAATTCAAACACAAACACTGGGTCAGAGACCAGAAAAACGTAAACAAAGACGGTCTAGCCTTATTATGCCAGAGAATCCTCACCCCTTCACAGGAAGTACAGGACGTGAATTCACTTACTACTCACTACAACCAGACAATGTTAAACATAATGCATATGGTAGCATCCCCCACCTGAAAAGTCGGAAACAAATTGTCCACCCATGGTACAACCAGGACTTAAATGATGAAAGGAGGTCACTGAGATTAGCAGAGAGACACTGGAGACAAGAAGCCTCAATAACACATCTTTGGGAGCTATGTCAGAGTAAAGCAAATACAAGAAGAAACTTTGGAATGCCAACTGCAATTAAGATTGCAATTAGATAACGCAAAAAACATGCCAGGCAAAGTCTTGGAAATAGAAAAACAACAGTCCAGCATCAAGAAATCCTCAACTATTAACAACTCCTCGGTTGAGGACTGTGAGGCATTCTCCACCTTTTTCAAAGAAAAAATAAGAAAAATTGAGCAGTCAATTATTGTTCACTCAATGATAATTATAGAAAGAGGTTACAGACTCATTCCTCACCCGCCAAAATACCACAGTTCTCAACAGTGCCCAAATGATCTCTCGACAAAAGAGGTCCAAATATGAAGCCACCTGGTATGAGTTCATAACCTGAAATGAGTCTTAGGTGCTACACATTATAGCCTCAATGAAACCAATTTCACATTTTAGTGACCCCTTGCCATCATCACTCACAAAGGCTCTCAGCCATCATTTTGCTCACATTTGGATAACGATCATAAACTCATTGCTAATTCAAGGAACAGTCCCAGTTTGCCTGAAATCGGCCAAGTGGCACTCCTACTGAGAAAATAAGGCATTGACTCGACTGATCTGAGTAACTTCTGACTAGTCAAAAACATCGCTTTTCTAGCAAAAATTACTGGGGAAATTTGTAGACAACCAACTGTGGCAACACAGTCATAGCTTCAACCTACTTGACAAGTTCCAATTGGGTTTTAGACCAGGTCACAGTACAGAAACAGCCATCACACATATCATGGATGACGCGCTCAAAATCTTGAATCAAAATAACTACTGTCTGCTCATCCTTCTCGGTCTTTCCTCGGCATTCGGCAACCACAACAACCTCCTCGAACTGTTCGAATGTAGAATGGAGTTATCAGGAAACATCCTAAAATGGTTTAGCTCTTATCTACAAACCAGTTCACAACTTATTAAATTGGGACACTCATTCTCCAACCCCTCTCTAGTCCGAGTGGAAGTTTCACAAGACTTCAATATCTCCCCAATCTCTTCAACTTGTACATTGAACCGCTAACAGAGATCCTGAATCAAACACAGCTTTCCTACCACATGTACGCTCATGATACTCAGATTTAGACTAAGGGTATCCTCACTGAGGCTAACCCAAACTTGGCTAGTGCTAAATCCCCTCAAACGTAATTCTTTATAGACAAAATTCTTGCTCATCTCCCTCCCCTCATAGCTCCCATCCCCTTCAAGAATGGCTCATTCACCTGGATGCGCTGGACTGCAATGCCACATTAAACGAATCCACAAAATCCTTTGGCATAACACTCGACAAAAATCTAAACATGCACACTCACATCAGCGCATCCACACATCTTAGACTCCTGAAGAAATTGAAACCATTCATACCAGCTTCCAAACTTAAAATAGCAATGTAAGCCTTGGTTTTATCTATGCTTGTCGGGAATTCACAAATTATGACTTGCAACGCTGCAGCTAGTCTACTAACGGTATTGAAGCACTCTGACCATATCATGCCATAACTAAAGTCCCTACAGTGGGTTCCATTTGAAGCTAGGATCATCCACAAAGCCCTGAACTATGGTACACCTGAGTACCTAGCCCACAATCGTACATTTATCAGGACGTAGTCGCTCTCTTAGAAGCTCAAGCCCCCTCCTACTAGAACGGGTTAGTTTAGGAAATCACTAACACAAGCTTGTGCTTTCTCTGGTTCAGCCACCCAAATATGGAACACTCTTTACGGCTGGAGACTTGCCGGAACCCATTCACCAGGAATCTAAAAGAGAGGTCATTTTATTGAATAGATTCCTCCCAGACTGAATTCACCTTGAATCAGCAATGTCACCACACTACAGTACTTGGTTCTCTAAATCACTAGCCTGCAATGTCATCACAGATGGGACATGATCAGACAATAAGGACACTGGTCACAGTAGTGTTGTTACAACGTACTCCCCATAAGATGTGGGCGGACAAAGTTATCTTTATCCCAATAAAATAAGATGCTCCTGTTGTTTTTGTAAGATGTATGTAACAGCAACTGCTTTGCTTTGTACAAGGCTGATACCTTTGGGTCATGTTTGTGCTTTATAAAACTATCAAAATAAATAAACAAATATTGTTTCTGTGTCTTTCCTTCCTAACATCTTAATAACATTTCGGGTTTCTTAGATTTGAGTTTAGCATGCAGCACTTTTGACAGTCGGGTGTTGTGAAAACTCTGGTATGCACTTTTTTCTATCTCTCCATCGTCTTCCTCAGTGGCACATATAGCACATCACAAGGGAAAAGGCTGTGCCTTGCAGATCATCTTCTGGTGTAATATATCCATGAACCCTGTGAGGGTTTTAATATCACATTGGGCAAAATAGCATTGTAATGCACTCCTCATAAACTCAAAAACAATTACATAAGTGGGTGACAAGCAAAGATGGAACACCCTCATCTGAATGTAAGGCCATACCTCTAATGGGAGAATTTTGTTCAGAATGCTGATGCCTGCTTATAGGTCTGGCTTGACAGTGTAGCTGTCATTTTTAAGAAGCTCTTCTGAGGTTATTTGGCTCTGCTCACCTGTTGGTAATCTTGAGTACAGTTGTGAGAAATTGGGTTGGTGGTTGATTGGGGGTGTGAACCCTGGTTAAGCAACAGCCACATTCGCTTGTAGGGTGAACCACAAAAAGCCACTAAATTAACCTGTACTCAACCCTGGCTTGGCACAAAAAGCAGTCAGGGTTAACTTAGAGGCAATATGTAGAGTATTTATGCAGCACACATACAGTGATAAAGTGAAAACACATCACAAGAAAAATCCTAAACCAATTTAGAAAAAAAAATTAAGCAATTATTTGACACCAAAACAACAAAAATTCAAGAAGAAGAACCAAAGATATTGGTTTTTAAAGTTTTAAGTAAAAATAGCACCAAACACACAAAGCAACAACAAGGACTGTCTGGGCATGACGGACCGGTGCAAAGTCACAAGTTCAGGCTGACCGCAATGTTGCACGGGCTGTTTACAGGAACCAGGGTTGGCCCACTGAACAAAAGTACCTTAAATCCTAGTTGCTGAGCATTGTGAGGATCAGAGGCGAGGAAGCGTTGCGCAGTCAAGGGCGACGCGTCGGTTCCAAGGTGTGGTGCGACTGCTGTGTGTAATCCTGTTGCATCGTCGCCAAGGATCCTGTTGATGGGGCCTTGTGCTGCAAAGGCCAGGCCTCGGGGATGTGGATTGCAGTCAGTGCAATGCATCAGCCCTGATGAGCATTGTAGCTGCGATACAGAGTTCCGGTGTAGAAGTCGAGCTGCCATCAACAAGAGATGCAAGGACTTGGGTAGGTGATGTGCCGCGCTGCCAGTAATGCATCGGTTTGGACGATGCAAAGGATGATGTGGACTTTCTGCCCCGGGCCCAATTCACACAACAGAACAGGTGCCGATGCAAGGTTGTTGGAAGCCTGATATGTCCTGGAGGCTTCAGATCAGGAGACCAGACAACTGGCCCTTGGAGTCACTTTGGGTTCTGGGTTCAAATGATGCAAATCCAGTCCTTCTCAACCAGGCAAGTAGGGAATGATTCAGCAGGGCATCACAGCAGGGCAGCAGTTCCTCCAGAGCAGCAGTCCAGCAGAGTGGCAGTCCTTCAGCAGCACAGTAGCCCTTATTCCTGGCAGAGTATCCACAGGTCCAGATGTGTATGGAAGCGGTGGGTCTGAGGTCCTGTTTTTATATCAAGGGTGCCTTTGAAGTGGAGGAACTTCTAAGACAAGCCTTTGAAGTGCACAGAGGTCCTCCCTTCCTGCTCTGGCTCCAGGGCGCCAGACTCACTACAGGATGGTGTGCAGTCCTTTGTGTATGGACAGGACACAACCAATTCAGGTGTAAGTGCGGCTGTGTCCAGTTCCTCCCTCCCATCCTGCCAGGATGGCCCATCAAGTCACACCTAAGCTCCCATTGTGTGTGGCTGTCTAGAGCGAACACTCAAAGCCCAGCTGTCACCCACACCAGACATGTGATCAGAGACAGGCTGCAGGCACACAGGGTAGAAAATGGCAACTTTCTAAAAGTGGCATTTTCAAAAATGTAATGAAAAATCTGACCTTGCCGTTAAAAAAGAGGGTTATCATTACAATTCCATAGGTAGCAAACATGACAGATTCACCTCCTCTCAATTAGGAATTATAGCTTATTAAATGTAATAAGGAATCCCCAGTGTTATCCTATGGGAGTGGCAGGCCTCACAGTAGTGAAAAACTCTTTTGGAAGTTCACTATCAGGACATGTTAAACTTAAAAGTATATGTCCTACCTTTTACTTTCACAGCACCCTGCCCTTCTGGCTACGTAGGGCCTACATTAAGGGTGACTTACATGTAATAAAAGGGGTGTTTAAAGCCTTATATCACAAAAAGAAGGGGAACATATTAAAAAAGGAGAAAAGTAACTAAGAGTGAGTCAAGGAAAAGCACCTTCCTTTTAAAACTGCCCTCCCACACAGCAAGCTGTGCCATGCTTCATCATAGGGCTGCTATCATACCTCCGTGTTTACCCAACACTGGAGGTGGAGCAATAGGGAGGGGAAGACAATACAACATACAGTGCAGAGTTAGTGAAAACCCAAAGGTGAGAAAATGGTGCAGGATCAGTGGAACTAAAAGCTGGTCCCAATGGATACTTATTACAATTTTAATGTTAGGTCCCCTGTCCAGTATTTAAAAAGAAAAACGGAGGTGTGTTAGCAGCCCTATGGTGAAGCATGACACAGCTTGCTGTGTGTGAGGGCAGTTTTAAAAGCAAGGTTCCTTTTCTTGACTCGTTTTAATATGTTCCCCTTCTTTTTGTAATATAAGTCTGAGCGGGAGGTCAAAGGGGTGTAAATCCTCTCACCCCTCTGTTCTAGTGTGTTTTCTGGGTTTAAAGCTTTCCCAGTGGGTTTTAAATGCCAAATTGACAGGCAGTGTGACACCGCATTCAGGCTGCAATTGCAGGCCTGGTACACGCTTTAGAGTGCTACTTAGGTGGGTGGCTCAATAAGTGCTGCAGGCCCATTGGTAGTATTACATTTGCAGAGCCTGGGAATATGGTATACCACTACACAAGACTCTGACAAGCACATTTAATATTCTAATTAGGTGTATACCAATCAAATCATGTTTAGGGGAGGAAGTACAAGCCCTTTAGGATGAGTTAGCTGTGGAAAAGTGCACATAGTACTAAGGCCAACAGAAGCATAAATCCAGCACATTTAGAGGCAAGCAGGCAAAATGTTTGGGGGAAGACCACAGTCTGACAGGTCTAACAACAGTATTTTATTGGGCAAAAGAATGCATTCCCACATTTGAAGCAGTAAAGAAGTTGATAATGGAAAACACATTGGAGTAATTTTTTTTCCCCTCGACTGACTATGAAACAGGGACAATTTTAGACAGGAGAAAGCTAAAATAAAGCAATGTTTGGCTTTAAAAATAAGTAGCCTCCTCCACGAATCGGGACTGTTGACATGCATGCAAAAGGTGTGTGTTGCCACCGAAAGAGGGTTTGTATTGCAGTACTATTGGCTGCAGTATTCCCTTAACAATATGGCCACTATCTTAGAATTTGATGGCACAACTGCTTGGAACAGGAAACCCTCCAGGAAGCTGTGATCATATTTGCTTAGATGGGTGTGTTTTCTATCAAACTGGATGAGGCAGTCAGTAGCAGCATGGCCAACTCAACATGGCATTTAAGGGCTACATCAGCATGCCATCTCTGCTAATAACTTTTACGGCTCCATCTTTTGAGCACTGGGAGCGGGACAATGCTGCAGAGGAGTCCCTCATGCTAGCTCACAAAAGCACTAGATTTTATGCACCATCTCCGTGGTCAATCCAAAGGTCATACAGGTTACCAAAGCATTGAGCCATCCTTGTGTGTTTACAATTTGCTCAGGCCCGCGATGTTCCTTTCTTTTTCATGCACCTGACATGCTGGCCGAAAAACCACCCTGTATGCACTGCTACCGACAATGACAAGGAGGCAGCGAAGGAACTTGGTAGAATGAGCCTGGGTGATACCTCCCAGACCTGATGAGCAAATGAGGCCATCTGAAACCTCACTGTCATTGACACTGGGACTCTGAGGACAGCATTTCCTAGACAGCTAGTGTGGGAGCAGGAGGTCATGGAGACAGCAAGGGATGGGAACTGAACACTTGAGGAAAATGGGGAAGGAAGGTTACCTGCATGAGGCAAATTACCTGTTGTATTCTTGTATTCCTGTGAGGGGAAATAAAGAAATACAGAGGCACCTACCAGGCTCTTGCATGCTTTTTTGACCTCAGAAACACAACATCTGTCAATTGAAGATGAGCAGAGCAAAGACAGATCCCTGCCTCATGAGGCAAGCCTCAGGGAAAGCACTATCTCAGACTCTGCAACCACGTGCTACACTACATGTAAACATCTGCAGCTGCATGGTTAATTGCAAGTGCCCCTGCTGCCCCACAAGCTAACAGCATTGTGGAGAAGGGCTTCAAAAACTCCATGATGAGTATGAACACCTTGTAATCAAGAGAAGCACCCCAGAAGCATAGTGACCACTGCATTGCTGAGCACGACCACTACATTCACTGAAAAAGTGCCCCAGCAAGCTCTTCAGCAAAGAAATAAAAAAGAGACGAGAGGTCACACACAGTCTCACAAAAATATGGTACCGTTTGGAAATCAGGTATGCTCCAGAGAAGTTAATGGGAAGAGAATTCTCAAAGTAAAACGACCTGAATGCTCCATCGAAAGCTGTAGCTGCAGCTATCTTGAACTCAGGCAAATCACAATTCCCATTGAAACCAATGGTAGCAGCCAGCTTGTTGTCAGGCAACGCATAAAGTGGACCTTCTGAGCACCAGGAGATCTGACCACCATTCCAGTTCACCTTCAGTCGGGCCCAAAATAGCAAAGCATACAAAACGCCTCAACTAAATCACTGAAAAGGCTGAAGAGGAGATTGCTGCATATAAAGACCTACTCAAATGACTGAAGACAATATTTGACCCACCGCTCAATGCCGACTATGAAAATTACATATTCAAAATGGCATGTCAAAGGACTGATGAATATTCCTTTGTTGCACCAGAAAAGCACAGACACTATGCCAGCAAACCATCAACATGAGAGTCACAGAGTGAAGTAGCAACCAGCAGCGGTCGGTTGTGGGAGTACCTGCCGGGCAGTGATGTGGGGAGGGGGAGGGGCATGATGGGGGGTAGTAAACTATGGATTACGGAGGTATACAGGTAAGTAAACATATAAATAAATTAAATGAATTTCGTTGCATGCACTGCATCCCCAAATGCGATGCAGTGCGCGCAACAAAATTTGTTTTATTTATTTATATGTTTACTTACCTGTAAACCTCCGTAGTTCATAGTTTACACACCCCCACCCTGCCCCTCCCCCTCCCCACATCACTGCCCGGCAGGTACTCCCACTACTGACCGCATCTGGTAGCAACCAAAAAGACACTAAGAGAAAAGTTATGGTCCCCGGGACTGGATTGTTTGGTAGAAGAAATTACTCAAGCATGCCACTTATGTCAAACCACAGAAAAGCCCTTCAAGCCCAAACAGCTACAAATGTCCAACCTCCCAGACACAGTATGAACAACGCTGGCAGCCAACTTCTATGGACCGCTGTACACCAGGAGATACCTATTGGTTATCATTAATGAGTACTCTTATTTCCCTCTAGTAGGGTCAGTTCAGTCAGTGCCATAAGCCACCACACTACCTGTCATAGACAAAATCTCTGCAGCCCGCTGTGCCACCCTCACACTCTAGACGGACAATGTTCCCCATTCTCATCAGAAGTGATTTGCAGTTTCATTACATACTTGGGGATACCTCATTGAAAAATTATGCCATTGTGCCCTCAAGCCTACAGCATGCCCGAGAGATTCATGGCCACGATAAAGAAGGTGGTGCAAAGGGCCAAGATGGCTCAGATGTCAATTAGCCAAGACCTATGCCAAGTCCTTTGTGACTATTGTAACACACCCACAGTTCCATAGGGTAGTACCTATTGGAACTTGTACTAGGGAGACAGCGTCAGACCCAACTTTCGCGATTCAAAGACAAGGCCCCACCAGACTATGCTATAGCAGCAACTTGCATTAGGGAGGCCCAGGCAAAGATGAAAAAGCAAGCTGACACGCGATGCCATGTGGTTATGTTCACAATCAAACCCAATGATTTAGTGTTGGTGCAAAAGTTTAAAACCCACAAGTCGGATATTCCTTATCTGACCCAGCCACAAAGCATCCCCAGGGTTAAAGGCACCATTATACAGCAACGTCCGGGTACTGCTTCATACCCCAGAACAGCTTACACCTCAAAATATTTCACATAACCAAATAGTAATTATGACGCAGAAATGAAGGTACCAGGGCAAGCATTTAACACAATGCAGTTAAAAAGACATCAAAAGGAACTAATCAAATGGAGAAGGTTCTCCAATGAATGAGGAAATAGAGCGGGAAATCAGAAATGGTCCACTCCTACCATGCTATGGCCTATGGTCATCAAGACTGATTCAGAAGTCCCAGCGGCTGATCGAAGCAACATGAAACAACACTACATACTCTGTCTCTTTCTATCTCTCTCTGTCTCTCTCTCACATCCTCACCTCAGGCTTTCGCCCTCTCATTTACTTTATCAAAAATTGTGAAAGATGTCATGATCACTAGGACCCTATGGACACAATTTGCAGGGCAGCTGGTTGGAGTAGAGCAGGAAGTATAGCAAGGGGACGGGGTTTGTGAGAAATTGGATTGTTGATTGAGGAGGTGTGAACCCTCTTTATGCAACAGCCACAATCCCTGTCAGGCTGAACTACTAAAGTCTAAGTTAACCTGTGCTTAAACCTCTGGCAGCTTTGAATAAAAGCAATCAGACGTAACTTAGAGGCCATGTGTGATGTATTTATGAAGCATATAAACAGTAATAAAGTGAAAACACAAGAAACATTCCACACCAATTTAGAAAATAGAGTACATTTTAATAAATTATTTGATCCCAAAATGACAAAAATCCAATCAGTAGAACCGAAGAAGAATCAAAGGATACGAAGCAAAAAAGCTCCACCTGCAGTTATCTGGTTGCAGTGGACTGGGTCCAAATCACAAATTCAGACCGAGTTCAGTTCGCTGACAAAGTACTTTGTGTCCTGAGTGTCGAGATGCGAAGTCCTTGCAACAAGCTGCATGGGTTGGCAAAGAGGAGTCATCAATGAGGGGCTGCAATGTAAGGTCCAGCGTCGAGATGCATTGTGCAGTGGCAGAGCCAATGAAGCAGTCAAAGGGAGCTTGCGATAAGAGACCTTGTGCCATTGTCGAGGAAGCCATTGATGGGAACTTGCAAAGACTTGCTCTGCTTTGCGTCAGTACTGAGGACAAAATGCTTCGCAATGGGCCGGCCTCGAGATGCGTCATCGTTGAAGAAGCCGCTTGGGGTTGTGGGGCTTTGCACTGTGATGTGTCGGTCCCGTACATGAGAGGTATCACGCTGAGTCAGTGCAGGTGGTGAGCTGCACTATGCTGCGTTGAATGCAAGGGGTTGCGACAATGTCGACGAAAACTGTTATGTTTCTATGGTTTGAACAGGGGGCCAGTTGGCTAACCCTTGGTGATTTCCTGGAGTCCTGAGTCCACACAGGCAGGCTGGATTCAGCAGGGCAGCACATCACAGCAAAAGAGTTCTGGTGCTGCAACAGCAGAGTCTGGGCAGCAGGACAGACTTCGCAGCTGGGTAGTCCTTCTTCCTGGCAGACTATACAGGTCCAGAAGTGATCTGAAGAGTAAGGTCTGAGGGGCCACTTTTCAAACCTGGTGCCCACTTTGAAGTGGGAGAAGCTTTTAAAGTCCACCCCTTACAGAGGTCTTTGGAATTTCCTTCCTCCCTGCCCTGGCCGTAGGCACGAAAGACTAATGTGAAACCCTTTGTGAATATACTGAGGCAGAGTCTTAGTGATGTAGGTGACAGCTCCTCCCCTTCATCCTGACAAAGATGGCCCATCCTGACAACACCTATTCCTCCTATGTCTCACTGTGTAGGAGTAATGCACAAAGACCAACTGGCAGCTACGCCTAGTCATGTGACACAGGATACAGGCTGCAGGCACCAATTGGTTAGGCAAAAAAAGTGACTTAAAATCCAACTTTACCATTAAAGAGGGTTTTAAATTCAAATTCTTTAGAGACCAAACTTGACTTTCCTACCTACTCCCAATTAAAAGTCATCAATTAGTAAATGTAATAAGGTACACCAATGTTATCCTATGGGTGAGGTAGTTCTTGCAGTAGAGAAAAAATGAATTGACGTATTTTTCGCTACCAGTAAAACTTAAAATTACATATCCAACTTTTTAAATACACTGCGCACTGTCCTCTGGGTTCTGCAGGGCATACTCCAGGGGTGACTTACTTGTATTAAAAAGTAAGGTTTAGGCCTGGCAAAAGCTTTTTTTGCCAGGTTGAAATGGCAGTTTAAAAATGTAGAGACAGGCTGCAATTGAAGGCTTGAGACCTGTATAAAGGGCTACTTAATTGGGTGGCAGAAGGAGTGCTGCAGGCCCACTAGTGGCAATTAATTTACAGGCCCTGGGTACATGGGGTACCACTTTACCAGGGACTTATAAGTAAATGAAATGTGCCAATTGGGTGCAAGTCAATTTAACCATGCTTAAAGGAGTGAACACAAGCACTTTAGCACTGATCAACAGTGGTAAGATGCACAGAGTCCTAAGGGCAACAAAAAAAGAAATCCTCAAAAATGGGAGGATGAAGGCAAAACGTTTGGGGAAAGACTACCCTAAGGCTGATAGGTAAAACGTGGTCAGACACTTGAGGATCTGGGTATAATGAAGAAGGAAGGGGACCTGCCGGTGGACACATGACCTGTTGCGTGCATGTACTTCTGTGATGAGACAAAAAGAAATACAAAGGCCCCTTCCGTGATTCTGTGTGCTCCTTTGAACTCAGAGCCAATGCACATAGTACCTATTTACTGCTAAACTAGGACCAGCATCACTGCAGTCCTCTACCCCTGGAGGGTGAGCAAGAGAGACCCACAGAGTGTCTGTGCAGTAGCAAAATACCTCAGCTTTCCATCTGTGCAAGAGGAGGATTCAGTGCTGATATTGGCCCCGGCAATAGTCTGTTGGTTGCCCTGGGCTGTGTGGTTCTCTCTTCTTACCACTTTGTATGCAGGGACATCATAAGGATTTTGGGGGCCCTGGACTAAAAGTAATTGTGGGGCCCCTATTAGGAACAACTTTGGAATCATGATCAAATGTCAGTGTTCATGGCCTCTATGGCCAGATCACTGAAAGTCCAAATTCTAAATCTGTTTACATCAAGTATTCAAGGATAGTGATGTGTTTTTAATATTAGACCATACAGCAGCTCACTAATATTATTGCAAATAATTTTTCTAACCCCCCACTCATTTCTCATATGTGAGGTCTTGTTTTGATCTAAAAGAAACTTTTTTATGAATGTTGCAAAGTGTTAAAAAACATAAACATTTCTCAACAACATGTCTGTAACAGACTCCCATATATCACCCACATTAAAATTAAATTGAAAGAAAACGGTATTAAAAGCAATCTATTTAAGAATTATTCAAGGTCTTCAGGGCAAGATTCCCTGCAGAAAACAGCTGGCTGTATCAGGGGTCCCCAGGGCTTTAAGTGGGCCGGGTCTCACCGGTGCTGAGCACCAGCACTTTTTTAAATTGGGCCTCGAAACGGGTCTCTGGCGGGCTCTGCTTTGTGCCCTGGCACAGGCGGTCCGCTTTTTTTCGTGATGGCAGTGACAGCAGGCACATTGATGTGGGCGTGCTGGCACTGCTCACTACTCACTAGTGGAGAATTTACGGCATGATGTGTGTTGTAGAGGAAGGAAAACCCTTTAAAGAGAGTCATTTTCTCTCTGGATATCCCTTCTCTTTTTTAAACTGAGGAGCAGCAATATTGTCGTGGTGTCACCAGGGCTTTAAGAGAAAGCTTTTTCAATATTATATACAAGCCATAATTGCTGCTTTTTTATCTTATGCAACTAACAACCATTGACAAAGCCAATAGTCCTGACTTGTTGTAGGTTTGAGGCTACTAGTTGTATCATACATCTGGATGCAATGACAGAAACAGCAAAATAGAAGTCGGGCGGCACACTATGCTGAGCACAGATTTTTATTAGCTTATGTGTTTTAAGCTACGCCCTTAATTCCATTGGCCACGCCCCTTTGAGAGACCCCCCTCCCTGTTTTTTCATCCCACTTAAAGCCCAGGGGGTCCACCTGAAAGGCTGGGATCCTGTGCTAGGGCCCACTTGGCCCGTGCCTTAAAACGTCTCTATTCGAATGGGGCCTCTAAAATCGAACCTGAGTGAAGCCCTGCAGCTATCTGTGCAACACTGCCCCAAGTCCTTCGACCTGTCCGCCCTCTGCATGTGGTGGGCATACCGTGGGGGCACAAGCAGGAGTCAGCAAATTAAGAGATGAGCTGGTGCTAGCTGTAGGACTTGTGGAGCAGCCAGGTTGGGTAACAGGATCTCCAGGGGTGGGAAGTCACCCGGAGATGAGGAGAGTGGGGCTTCAGGAGTGAAAGCTCCCATTGGCTGCTCCTGCTGCCAGGGACACGAGGACAGGCATCCCTACGTCGGGAAACATCATTTACCACGAAGGCATTACCACTACTAACATTTACCACGTGACACTTACCACGCAGGGTGCCTTCCACGCAGGGTGCCTTCCACGACGTCTTTACCACGGGCTGGGGGGGAGATGTGGTATTCCTTCGAGTCGTTCTGCGTGGGCTTGGGGGGCAGAGGGGGGCTGGGGGGGGTCTCCCCCCCCAAAAATAACAAGCGGTGGGCAGAGGGGGCCTGGGGGGGGTCTCCCCCCCAAAAAATAACAAGCAGTTTACTTTAAAAAAAAAAACGAACATAATTTTAAAAGAAAAAGGAAAGAGCCTCCCCCAAAGACGTGCCGTGTACGTCAAAAAAACAGTCCTTTTTTTATTTTGGTATACGTGTTTTGACGCTTGTTTCAATGGAGGATGGAAGTAAGGGCTCGTAGAGAAAGACGTGCAGGTAAGACGTTTCTAGGCGTAGTAAAATCCTACGTTGTAAATACCAGCGTGGTAAAGCCACTTGCGATGTAAAATTCGCGTGGTAAAGCCATGCGTGGTAATTGAAATCGTGGTATAATCATATATTCCCCTACGTCTAGTGCCACAACCCACCGCCATGATTAATTCGGATTGGAGTACAGAATGAGCCACATTCCCATGTGAGCACAAAGTGGCGTGCCTGTGCAAGTGGAGGGAGAGTGGTGTGCCTGTGAGAGCTGAGAGAGGGGCGTGCCTGTCTGAATGCAGGGGGAGGGGTGTGCCATATGAGTGTGTGTCAGTGCTGAATACTAAATATGTTGGCATTGCTAATGCTTGTTTAACAGGGGGCATCATCAGTGGTTCCTTTCTTGCTATCTAGAGTTTCATGAACGCGGCGCTCTTTGAAACACTTTAGCTGCTAACCTTTAAAGTTGAAAACAGCCCTTTAGTGGTCTGGTAGCCGCGACATATGCTAACTCTTGCTTGTTGATAGGAACGTTTAAAATTCCTGCCTCTTATCATATTTCCTGATTGATGAGAACTGGCTGAGGAGCCGCGCTCGCAGGCCCCCTTCGACGAGCAGACCTCACTCCCAGATTGCAGGCTTCCATGGTGGAATGATTCACTGGACGCAGCGACTCAGACAACGCTGCTGCTTCCGCGTTTAACTCGGGTGCGCCACAGTATCAAACCGGATGTGTGGTTCCTCTGGCGCGGTATCTGTGTTGTGTCTTATCGAGGTACCTGCGCCAGACCTACCTCACACATCGGGCCTTGACTGTCTCAAAATCACTACGGGGGTTGTTTTTCCCTTCCATTTAAAAGCGGCTGCCGAAAAAGACATACAGTTGACTTTTACATTATTGTGATTACTTTTATATGTTTTAATTAGATTTCCTGGCTTAGGAAAAATAAATAACAAGTCTACACATTACCTCAAGGAGATCACATAATAAAACAAGTCCAATAATTTCCTACAGCTCGTCTGTTTTGCTGTGTTTTTTTCAGGTTGTATGTTTTTTCCTTCCTGAATGGGAACAACGGGCTGTAGGCACTGCCTGTGGCTTGCGGAGCGCGCTTCTTGTGTGGTCTGACTTATGATTTATTCAGCTAATGGGAAAAGGAGCATGACCCCCAGTGGCCACAGAAAAAGAGCCGCATGTGGGTTTAATGCTTTCACCACAAAAAATGTCTGCTGTGACTAAGCTGCGCTGCTGAAGTCACTGTCTGAATGGTGCTAAAAAGGAACTCGGGCATTAAGTGTGCACTATTTACTACAGAATGGCTCTTGGAATTATGCCCACGATTTCTTGCTAACTTTCAAAGAGCAGCCCGGAGGATTGCTTGGAAAATCAGAGTGGTATGCTGTTTACCAGTCTCCCGGCGAGTTAACTGGTGAGGGATTTTACTCCCGTGACAGCATAATTTGTTTTCCATCACTACCTAAACTTTTTTTTTTTAAAGTAATCTATCAAGTTTGATGTTTTCCATTGTTTGTGGTCCAATGAAACTTTAATTTTGCACCAGTTTCTAAACTTCATTCAAATAGTCCAAGTCACTCGCGAAAAAAAACAATGGTGCTCACAAGCTGCTCCTACTCCCATGCTCTCCTGTAATCCTTCGGTACGCAAAGCCTGTGAAGTTAGCTTCAGTGCTAAACATTTTTTCACTTCACATATAATAAAAAGGTCACAAGTTTCTTCTTCATGATAGGACTGGTCTGTCTGGCAATAGGGCGATGCCTGAGCAGCTCGCCCAAAAGGCGAGTATAGACTGTGGGATTCTATATGGGTTGGTTGGTTTTGTGGCCAAGGAGAGCTGATTTGTGTATGAATGTACAGTGTAAAAGTCCAGTAGGAGTTGAAGCCAGTGGGGTAACAAAACTTGAGGGGGCCCCCCTGCAAACTACATGGAGGGGCCCCCCCTCCCATCCTCCGTGCCAGTCTAGAGACTCTCAGGCCAGCGACTCGCCATACTGCAGGGGATGTTGGCTATTGTTACACCACTGTCACAAATACAGCCGTTATAAGTAACACTGGATGTTGGAGTTAAAGGTTGGGCATAGTCTGCCAGCAGGCTATCATAGGTGGTGGTCCATTCATTACAGGGTCCCTGCCATCAGTACGCCGGGGTAAATTTTCCCAATTTTAGGTGGGTTTCCTGATGCAGACTCCTGTCATGATATACAACATCATCGTTCAGTTTTGACAAAAGTGTATCCACTGCTTCTTCTTGTTTCTGTTTTAAAACATTAGACAAAGCGACAATGCAGTATTTCAAAAGCAGATATAACTACAAAGAGCACATTTTGATAATACATTTTTATTAGTAGACAATAGCAATCTTAAGAGGCATTGCATAGCTTCATACACACTTTGACCCCAATTCCATCACAGTCTCTCTCTCTCTCTGTCAGTCAATCTCTCTCTCTCAGTCAATCAGTCTCTCTCTCTCAGTCAGTCAGCCTCTCTCTCTCTGTCATTCAGTCTCTCTAAGTCAGTCAGTCTGTCAGTCTCTCTCTCTCTGTCAGTCTGTCAGTCAGGCGGTCTCTCTCTCTCTCTGTCAGTCTCTCTATCTCTCTCTTTCTGTCAGTCTGTCAGTCAGTCAGTCAGTCTCTCTCAGACAGTCAGTCTCTCTCTCTCTCTGTCAGTTTCTCAGCCAGTCAGTCTCTCCGTCAGGCAGTATTTAGTCTCTGAGTCAGTCAGTCTCTACTCTCTCTCCACTCTATCTCTCTCTCTCTCCATTTTCTCTCTCAACTCTGTCCACTCTATCTCCACTGTCTCTCTCTCCACTCCCTTTCCACTGCCTCTCCCTCCACTGTCTTTTCTTCCACTGTCTCTCCCTCCACTGTCTCTCTCTCCACTGTCTCTCTCTCCACTGTCTCTCCACTCTCTCACTGTCTCCACTCTCTCGTCACTGTCTCTCTCTCCACTGTCTCTCTCTCTCCACTGTCTCTCTCTCTCTCTTCTCTCTCTCCACTCTCTCTCCACTGTCTCCCTACACTCTCTCTCCACTCTCTCTCGCTTCTCTCTCTCTCCACTCTCTCTGCTCTCTCTCGCTCTCCACTCTCTCTCTCTCCACTCTCTCTCCACTCTCTCTCTCTCTTCTCCTCTCTCCCTCCACTCTATCCACTCTCTCTCTCCACTCTCTCTCCACTCTCTCTCTCTCTCTCTCTCTCTCTCTCCACTCTCACTCTCTCTCCACTCTCTCTCTCTCCACTCTCTCTCTCCACTCTCTCTCTCCACTCTCTCTCTCTCCACTCTCTCTCTCCACTCTCTCTCCACTCTCTCTCTCTCCCTTCTGTCTCTCTCTCTCCACTCTCTTTGCTCTCTCTCGCTCTCCACTCTCTCTCTCTCCATTCTCTCTCCACTCTCTCCCCCCCTCCACTCTATCCACTCTCTCTCTCCACTCTCTCTCCACTCTCTCCACTCTCACTCTCTCTCCACTCTCTCTCTCTCTCTCTCTCCACTCTCTCTCTCTCCACTCTCTCTCTCCACTCTCTCTCGCTCCACTCTCTCTCCACTGTCTCTCCACTGTCTTTCTCTCCATAGTCTCTCCACTGTCTCTCACTCTCTCTATACTCTCTCTCTCTACTCTCTCGGTCTACTCTCTCTCTCCTCCCTCTCTCTCTACTCTCTCTCCACTCTCTCTCCTCTCTCTCTCCACTCTCTCTCCACTGTCTCTCTCCACTGTCTCTCACTCTCTTTACTCTCTCCACTCTCTCTCTCCACTCTCCCTCTCTCCACTCCCTGTCACTCCACTCCCTCTCTCTCCACGCCCTCTCTCTCCACTCTCTCTCCACTCTCTCCACTCTCTCTCTCTCCACTCACTCTCTATACTCTCTCTCTCTCTCCACTCGCTCTCCACTCTCTCTCTCCACTGTCTCTCCACTGTCTCTCACTCTCTCTACTCTCTCCACTCTTTCTCTCTCTCTCCACTCTCTCTCTCTCTCTCCACTCTCCCTCTCTCTACACTCTCTCTCCACTCTCTCTCCACTCTCTCTCTACTCTCTCTCCACTCTCTCGCTCTACTCTCTCTCCTCTCTCTCTCCACTCTCTCTCTCTCTCTCTCCACTCTCTCTCTACTCTCTCTCTCCACTCTCTCTCTCTCCACTCTCTCTCTCCACTCTCTCTCCACTGCCTCTCTCCACTGTCTCTCTCAACTCTCTCCCCACTCTCTCTCCACTCTTTCTCCACTCTCTCCACTCTCTCTTTCCACTCTCTCTCTCCCCACTCTCTCTCTCCACTGTCTCTCTCTACTCTCTCTCTCTCTACTCTCGCTCTCTACTCTCTTTACTCTCTCTACTCTCTCTCCTCTCTCCCTCCACTCTCTCTCCACTCTTGCTCTCCACTCTTGCTCTCCACTCTTGCTCGGCGTCTTGACAGTGGCTCGAATGAAGCGAGCGTATCCTCAAGACGCCGACTATACAGAGATCCAGTCTCACACACCACCGATCACTACTGGATCAGTGCCCCCAGACCCCCCAATCCAGCACCACTCGCCCACCAGTCCTGAAACTCAATTCATCCGGATCCTGCCCTCCCTTGTCCGTGGCTCCGCCGATCATTACCATCGTCTATTTCCTTGATTTTCCGATTGCACAGCTCCGCCCGGCCTGTCGCTCAACCGCGACCCCTTGCTGCGGATCTCCTCCACAGCACTGCCATCAGCTCAGTCCTGATGAAGATCCTGAGTCGTAAGGATCGAAACGCCGTCGACCATCCAGCGCGATAATAGGCGCCATATACGAAGTGGTTCATAAACATCACATTGAACCTATATAACTCTTTAAATTACTTGGAACCACGTTGTACTGAATGCTTCACTGTACATTTGTGTACCAGTCACATTGCGCCGCCCACGCTGCTCACATTGTCACATGCGTCTCTACTTTGGTTTTCACTCACACACCTTGAGCACCACGTGCAATTTGGGTTGTTTCTAATTTTATCATTTGTTTTTTGCAGTACTGTAATAACTGCGAAATGACTTTTCCTTAAATGCCTATATAAATGATGCCTTGAGCACATGCCTTAAACGATACAGAGTCTCCTTGCTTCCTTGTGGATAATGTTGTATTCATATCCTTATTAATTGTCTTAGAATAATACCAGTTGGGATACCATTTGTTTTTACTATATTCTACCCCAATCCCAACGCAGTTGATGGGTTTTTTCTCCTGTTGTTGATACAAGGGACCAGGAACAGTCAGCATCAGGTAAGTCTTTTATATTTTTTATTATTTATTTTTAAACCCCCCACCACACGTTCTCCTGGCCCCCTCCACCCGCCTCACCACTCCTTATCTGTGTCAGCCGCCAATGCACACAACTGCATATTCAATTAAAGCGCAAATTGCGCCATGAATAATCTGCACGATTCAAAAGGGGGTGGTGATGGACAGAGCATCTGAATTAAGCAGAACACTCCTACCCAGTCAAAAGATCAGGGCTTGATCCATCACCGTTTTTTAGCTCACTGCACCATCCCAGTTCAGAACCTGGCTACATGCAAATTAGTCTGACCCTGGCCCAGTGCATCATGGGAACAGGGCAGACCAAACTACCAAGCCAATTCTTTACTGGAAAGGAAACAAGCTTCTGGGGACCGGTTTCTGGCATTACAGCCGTCTTCGGCCCGGCTTGCTTGAATCCTGATGGTGCAGTGAGCAAGGGACTCACATCTGAGCATACCCTTCCACACTTGTGGTGGCCAAAACGATTCAAAGGGGGGTGGTGATGGACAGAGTATCTGAATTAAGCAGAACACTCCTACCCAGTCAAAAGATCAGGGCTTTATCCATCACCGTTTTTTAGCTCACTGCACCATCCCAGTTCCGAACCTTTCTACATGCAAATTAGTCTGACCCTGGCCCAGTGCATCATGGGAACAGGGCATACCAAACTACCAAGCCAATTCTTTACTGGAAAGGAAACAAGCTTCCGGGGACCTGTTTCTGGCATTACAGCCGTCTTCGGCCCGGCTTGCTTGAATCCTGATGGTGCAGTGAGCAAGGGACTCACATCTGAACATACCCTTCCACACTTGTGGTGGCCAAAACGATTCAAAAGGGGGTGGTGATGGACAGAGTATCTGAATTAAGCAGAACACTCCTACCCAGTCAAAAGATCAGGGCTTGATCCATCACCGTTTTTTAGCTCACCGCACCATCCCAGTTCAGAACCTGGCTACATGCAAATTAGTCTGACCCTGGCCCAGTGCATCATGGGAACAGGGCAGACCAAACTACCAAGCCAATTCTTTACTGGAAAGGAAACAAGCTTCCGGGGACCGGTTTCTGGCATTACAGCCGTCTTCGGCCCGGCTTGCTTGAATCCTGATGGTGCAGTGAGCAAGGGACTCACATCTGAGCATACCCTTCCACACTTGTGGTGGCCAAAACAATTCAAAAAGGGGTGGTGATGGACAGAGTATCTGAATTGAGCAGAACACTCCTACCCAGTCAAAAGATCAGGGCTTGATCCATCACCGTTTTTTAGCTCACTGCACCATCCCAGTTCAGAACCTGGCTACATGCAAATAAGTCTGACCCTGGCCCAGTGCATCATGGGAACAGGGCAGACCAAACTACCAAGCCAATTCTTTACTGGAAAAGAAACAAGCTTCCGGGGACCGGTTTCTGGCATTACAGGCGTCTTTGACCCGGCTTGCTTGAATCCTGATGGTGCAGTGAGCAAGGGACTCACATCTGAGCATACCCTTCCACACTTGTGGTGGCCAAAACGATTCAAAAGGGGGTGGCGATGGACAGAGTATCTGAATTAAGCAGAACACTCCTACCCAGTCAAAAGATCAGGGCTTGATCCATCACCGTTTTTTAGCTCACTGCACCATCCCAGTTCAGAACCTGGCTACATGCAAATTAGTCTGACCCTGGCCCAGTGCATCATGGGAACAGGGCAGACCAAACTACCAAGCCAATTCTTTACTGGAAAGGAAACAAGCTTCCGGGGACCGGTTTCTGGCATTACAGCCGTCTTCGGCCCGGCTTGCTTGAATCCTGATGGTGCAGTGAGCAAGGGACTCACATCTGAGCATACCCTTCCACACTTGTGGTGGCCAAAACGATTCAAAAGGGCCGACGACGGCTGTATTGCCAGAAACCGGTCCCCGGAAGCTTGTCTCCTTTCTGGTGAAGAATTGGCTTGGTAGTTTGGTCTGCCCTGTTCCCATGATGCACTGGGCCAGGGACAGACTAATTTGCATATAGCCAGGTTCTGAGCTGGGATGGGGCAGTGAGCTAAATAACGGTGATGGATCAAGCCCTGATCTTTGGACTGGGTAAGAGTGGTCTGCTTAATTCAGACACTCTGTTCATCACCACCCCCTTTTCTGAATCGTTTTTGGCCACTATAGGTGTGGCAGGGTATACTCAGACATGAGTCCCTTGCTCACTGCTCCATCAGGATTCAAGCAAGCCGGGCCGACGACGGCTGTAATGCCAGAAACCGGTCCCCGGAAGCTTGTCTCCTTTCTGGTGAAGAATTGGCTTGGTAGTTTGGCCTGCCCTGTTCCCATGATGCACTGGGCCAGGGACAGACTAATTTACATATAGCCAGTGTAGGAGAGTAGGGTCTGCAATCCTATGATCACCCAGATTTTTGCTTTTTTGCTTCACTGGTTTACGACTTTCCCTGGCTGTGGGCCTGCTAATCAGACCCACAGCCTAGCTGTTCTCTCTATTCCAAATTGTACCCAGGTACTGAATTGGCACTGGGCCCTTTCCAAGTCCCTGTACCCAGGGCTGAGGTGTACCCAGAAGTCTCCCAGGGGCTGCAGCATGTATTATGCCACCCCTGGACTGACTAACCAAACAGACACAACTGGCTGCTTGACAGCTGGGGGCAAGGTGGTGTACTCACCCTTTGCTTTAGATATAGTATCCCTATATCTAAACCTAAATGGACACACAGATCTCCTATCAGTCACTCCTATGGCAGGCCTTAACAATCCTGAAGGCAGAGTGCTTGGAATCGTGTGAGATAGTGCTCTGGCATGAGCTGAGCCTGTCTGCGGCTTTCGGGACCCATCCCTTAGCCGTTTCCATGATATCGCATACCATATACTCTTAAGTGCATTATAATCCTCGCGGTTATATGCCAATTCTGGTATCGCTTTATCAAAACATGTCGAGTAAGGTGTCATACGAATTGGAATACTAACCCCTCGCCAATTCTGGTGACGGGGTTAGCCTTCCACCCTTCTAGAGGGACACGACATGTATGTAACCTGTAACCCCGGTTAAAGTCAGACATAGCCTTAGCTCCACAAAATGGATGCTGCCACCGAGACACAAGTCTGCCCTCCTGCTGCTGGGAGTCCTCCCAGAGCAGGAGGCAAGGACAAAGGGTTTCCTGTCAGGGGCGGTGCCAGCACCGTCCCAGACAGGATTTTGTGTATCCTAGGTAGGCAGGGCTTTAGAGGAAGGTGACTGCAAGTGGCACCCCGGTGCTCACTGTGCATAGGCCGGCTGGAACCAGTTCCAGGGGCACTCCAGCCCCTGGCCTGGGGAAAGCCCGCCAAAGGAGAGGGGTGTAACCACCCCCCTCCTAGTCCCACCCATAGGGCAGGACTTAGTCGCGTGCCAGCCCCTTTTTGCAGGATAAAGGTAGGAACTGGCCCCCTTCCAAATCAGATCATCTTTGAATCCTGAAACTACTTTCCACGAAAGGAACTCAAGACTTCTTCCCAAGATTCTCCCTTGTGACTAAGGAGTAGTCACCCTGCAGCAGCAGGCACCAACGAAGCATCGCGGTTTGTTGCCAGTCTCTCCTACGGATCAAGACTGCTCCAGCATGACGAGAACTGGCTTCCCTGGCACCTCTGACCTCAACCTACATCATCAGCCCAGCTGTGATCCGTGGGTGTGACGAGACCTCGAGGGACCGGCCATCTTCAGAACTGCACGACGCTTGTCCAGCACGACTCCCGAGTGACCCTCGACTGAGTGCTTTGGGGTAAGAGAAGCCCCGACCCTGAGCAGCTCCAGCACCGAAGTTCAGCCCCCCTGCATCCACGAGATCTGCGTGGGGCCCTTCTGCTCTTTGCTGCCAACCGCGTTGTCCAGGTCGCTTGCCCGTTGGCTAGTGGCCCCCTCACGACGCTCCACGACGACAACCACTGCTGGTCTGGTTGCCCCAGACTAGCCCTTGCTCCCCTCCAAAAGAGGAGCACCCTGGACCCTCCTGGTCCACTCAAGACGCCATTTTAGGTCCACCGCGTGGGCCTTGCATTTGCCAAGACTTGTTGCCCAATCCTGGGTCCAGCGACGTCGACAGCAAGAACCTTCGTGGGACAGCTCGCACCTCCATCCTGGTCGCCGACAACGCCTCCTGGTCCGAGAGACTGCAGAGCCCAGCAGCGCCCACTCACCTGGCTGAGGTGACTTTGTCCGGTGCCATCCTGGTGCCCACTCAAATCACTGGCTAGTGATTCAGAACTTGGTCCCCTCTGCTTACAGGTTTCTTCTTCCCTGATCCAGGCTTGGATCGCTCCGAACTTTCTTCACTGGCCGCCTGCCAGCAACTCTTTCTTCAGGCTCCTGGATCTTCAACGAGGGTTTCCGACGCAACTTCAACCCTATGCAGCCGCAGCCCCTGGGCTAGGTAACCTGAGTACTCCGGTGCTCCAGCATAGTCCAACACCCTAAGTATTCGGATCCACTCTTGTTTTCGACCCACCTAGTCGGGCTCGCCCGAGAACAGTAACTTTGTAACTGCTAGCCTCCATAGACTTTTTCCCGCCTTACGCGTGAGAGTTCCCACTCTGCACACGACATCCACAGGCCTCCTGCATCTAATCCCAGTGTTTAGAATTGTAGGCCTAGCGATTCCTAAGTCTAGAAAAGTATTACTTACCTGCTAGCCAGCTCGCATTCCACTTATTGTGTATATGGTTTTTCGTGCCCCTAGGGCATTTGTGTAAATTGTGCGACTTAAAGTATTTTCGTAAGAGTTTTGTTGTGTGCTTAGCTCCCTGACTCATAAAGAGTTCAGGGTAGTCTTGTTATAAATAAATATCTGTTTATTTTCATAACAACTTGTGTGGTGTCCTTTCACTTGGTGTTCAAGGGGTAATGTGATGGTAAAACAGCTGGCTTAACACGCCCTCTAGAGTCTTAGCCTTAGACTGCTCGTATCCATGCTACTAGGATAGCTGGTCTATAAGGTTGACTTACAACCAATCATCAATAAGGGTTGTTTGGACTGATACATAGTGATCACTAGAATAGTGAGCACTGCATATCAGGCCAACTTACCACAGCCAGGTTCTGAGCTGGGATGGGGCAGTGAGCTAAATAACGGTGATGGATCAAGCCCTGATCTTTGGACTGGGTAAGAGTGGTCTGCTTAATTCAGACACTCTGTTCATCACCACCCCCTTTTCTGAATCGTTTTTGGCCACTATAGGTGTGGCAGGGTATACTCAGACATGAGTCCCTCGCTCACTGCTCCATCAGGATTCAAGCAAGCCGGGCCGACGACGGCTGTAATGCCAGAAACCGGTCCCCGGAAGCTTGTCTCCTTTCTGGTGAAGAATTGGCTTGGTAGTTTGGTCTGCCATGTTCCCATGATGCACTGGGCCAGGGACAGACTAATTTGCATATAGCCAGGTTCTGAGCTGGGATGGGGCAGTGAGCTAAATAACGGTGATGGATCAAGCCCTGATCTTTGGACTGGGTAGGAGTGGTCTGCTTAATTCAGACACTCTGTTCATCACCACCCCCTTTTCTGAATCGTTTTTGGCCACTATAGGTGTGGCAGGGTATACTCAGACATGAGTCCCTTGCTCACTGCTCCATCAGGATTCAAGCAAGCCGGGCCGACGACGGCTGTAATGCCAGAAACCGGTCCCCGGAAGCTTGTCTCCTTTCTGGTGAAGAATTGGCTTGGTAGTTTGGTCTGCCCTATTCCCATGATGCACTGGGCCAGGGACAGACTAATTTGCATATAGCCAGGTTCTGAGCTGGGATGGGGCAGTGAGCTAAATAACGGTGATGGATCAAGCCCTGATCTTTGGACTGGGTAAGAGTGGTCTGCTTAATTCAGACACTCTGTTCATCACCACCCCCTTTTCTGAATCGTTTTTGGCCACTATAGGTGTGGCAGGACATACTCAGACATGAGTCCCTTGCTCACTGCTCCATCAGGATTCAAGCAAGCCGGGCCGACGACAGCTGTAATGCCAGAAACCGGTCCCCGGAAGCTTGTCTCCTTTCTGGTGAAGAATTGACTTGGTAGTTTGGTCTGCCCTGTTCCCATGATGCACTGGGCCAGGGACAGACTAATTTGCATATAGCCAGGTTCTGAGCTGAGATGGGGCAGTGAGCTAAATAACGGTGATGGATCAAGCCCTGATCTTTGGACTGGGTAAGAGTGGTCTGCTTAATTCAGACACTCTGTTCATCACCACCCCCTTTTATGAATCATGAATAATCTGCAGCCATGCGCTCATACCAAAAGGGATGGTATTAACTATTCCCATACTGACAACTTGAAAAAAAACAGCTCAAATTCATCAACATAAAACTCCACCCAACACATATACTGGTGAGGCAGAAGTTAGGAGAGAAAAACACCAAGGTAAGTGATGGAGCAAGGACTCGTGAAAAAGAGACTTGCTTGGAAGCAATCTTCTCATGTAATCACTAACCCCATACTAAACTTGTATTGTGGAAATAACATGCATTACACAAACATTTATGAATTAGAACGAAGCTTGACTATGTGTCTTATTAACCAGTAACTCAAGGGTGATTCTAAAATGGCCACTAACCGAAAATCTTTAGTGCGCATGCGTCTACTACATCTATGTAGTATGACGTATCTTTCGCTTGGAGGGAATTTTCTGCACTTGCGCAGTAGCTAACAAAATGGCCGATTGAAACTCACTTGCTTGCCGCCATACTGAAAAACGAAACCCAGCTATTCTATTAATAGTAATGCGGGGAGAATAATAATAAGTAAATGGGTTTAGAGTAGAGATAGGTGGTATACAGTGAAACCATTGATTTTTGATTTTAACATCTGTGTTTTTGACTCTTTCAATAGTGCTTATTATGGGCGTAGAAGCACGAACCACAGTCTATTCTCTCTCGTTCTACCCCACATGCGTAGTGCACCCAAGCTAGAAGACGCAATGTCAACTTAAACCTCGTCCAAGGTTCCCCGATGGATAAATTCATGAGAACCGGAATGATAGTCCACTGAAATGGATAGGAACTACAGTTTTTTTCTAATATGTGACAATTACATTGTGAATACGGGTGGGAATAAAGACTGATGTATAAAACTTAAGGGGTAGGATTTAAAACAAAGAACTGAAAGATAATAATGGGAAATAAGCATGGTGTGATGATCAATTCCCCTTACCTTTCCAATCAGTTAGTAATTTCCAAATTTTTAAACATTAATGGGTGGTACTAGCATACAGAACGGTATAATTGCGGTAGCATTAGTTAGTTAGTTAGCACTAAGACCGGGATGCTGTCGAGAGCACAGAAGTTCTAGACGGAGATGCTGAAGTCGAGACCGGGATAATGTCGGAGTGACGAGTGATGCTGAAGAAGAATCAAACTATTGAGCCAATTATCTTAAGCAAATTAATTTAGAAGAAGATCACAGAAGAATCTCGAGGAGGAAGAGAGTGTCAGAGAGGGGTGCTACACAAGCGTCGGTGATAGAGAGGTCGTCTGTCCTGTCCTGATTCTTTTCCTGAAGCCTTTGTTCGCCAGACCTTTCCTGGGTGACCCTTACCAATTCCTAGGCCTGGGAGTTGGTTTTCACACCTTTCTGGGAAAATATAAATATATCTGTGTATGCACTTATGTGCTTTTCTTTCTATCCTCTCCCTTTCATGCAGTGTCATTGCAAAGTATAAATGAATGCATTTTGATTGATTATTTGAATCTTCCTTCCTGTGAGAGGCGGAGTTTGTTCTGTACTGTGTAAGTGGTTCACATGAATTTAATCTGAGATAAAATTTTAAATACATCCCGACTCTGTGATCATTTCCAATGTGTAAGTATATTGAAATGTTATGTCATTTCACCATCAACTAGTTCAACTAATGGTCCATTGACCAGAGGAAAGAATGTTTTGATCAGTGAAAGATTAGTTAGGGACTAGAAATAACTAATCTAGAGAATTACAAAAACATGACCCCAGCGGTTATTGCAAGTGTGTTGGAATGAATTTATGGACCCAGGTGAGTATGTGGTGTTAGATTATCTGTTGCTGGTAACCCGCTGGATCATAAGAAACATTTCCACGTTGCACCTCTCTCCTCCGTCCTCTTTTTCTGCACTGGCAGCACCGGAAGTAGACTCTCCCAGCCAATCATGACGCGGCATGAGCAGTATCATGATTGGTCTGAGAAGCCTGTTTGGCTGCCCGGGTAGTGCCTGGGAGCCTCAGCATGTTCTCCATCGGGCTGTGCAACACAGCCAGTTGGAGAACATGGTAAGTGCGCATGAAAGTTGGATCAGCCAAACATTCATGCGCACTTAGGGAGCGCAAACCACTCCTTACTGTGCTCAGCCCCGTCCCCTCTGGCTCTAATCCTGCACAGAAAAAATATAATGATAATACTGTCCTTTTATTATCATTTTAATTTTTATTTTTGCACTGCTCAAATAACATTGGGGTGGAGCTCCTCCGCCTTAGCGGAGGAGCCGCCACTGATACTCCTGGTATGATATAGAATAAAAAAGCAAAAGCATAACATACCCAACTTTCCTTCCCCCCTACTGCTGTCAGAGTTAGAGATGTAAGCTGAGAGATACACTCACCCCGTAAGTGCAATACTTTTGAGTACTTGTGTCCCATTCCTCCTTAACTGCGTCTGTACCAGATTGCCTCTGTACGGTGTCCCAATACTCCCACTTCATTTCTGTAAATCTAGATAGTAGAATGTAGTATATATTTATGTATGTCATGGGGGTGTAAGGATGGCTGGGTTTCATCGTTTGTTATTGGTTTTAAATTGCACTAGGTGCATATCCCAGCCCTGAGCAATAAAGTACTTTTGTAGGCCCTCCCTCTCCTCCCTGTGAAGCAATGCACTTTCAGCCTGACCCCAAGAGGCAACTGCCCTAGCCCATGCCTGCAAAGAGGGGACTTTAGTAATGGCACTTTTTGCTGAGATCAAAGTTAGGCCCAGAAATTTAAGTGCAGGCCTTTCTAGCTTAGAACGAGGAAACAAACCAAAGGACACTCCATCAGGTGAGTCTGGCATGGGGAGGTCAGCTGCAGTACCGAGCATCTGTAATAATCGAGATCAGTTGGTCTGCAACAAGTGGCAGGACCATGGCATATGGAGAAGGTCCACATCTGGGAGGCAGTGGCAGCTGCTACTGAATAGTACGGGTGGGGCAGGGGGTAGGAAAATAAAGAATGTTTCACTTGCCTGCCGGCTGCCGCCTCTCCTCTGTTCTTCTGTCCTGATGCACGGAAGCAGAAAGCACAAAGGCTCCCAGACTCCCCTTGCCAATGCAGCACTGCTGTCACCAGCATGACTTTGTAAAGTACTACAGGAGAAAGACCCGTCATCCATGTTGGAATTGGGGTAGATATTCAGAAAAAACAAACAATATCCCAACCGTTATTATTGGAAAGACAAATAATCACATATGCATCAAGCATTATGAGAACAGAATTAAGGAGACTCAATACGTTTTTTAAATATACTCATGGCATCATGTAATAAAAAAATAGAAGTAGTAAGGCAATTTACAGTTGTAACAGCACTGTAGGTAGACAAATAACAACACAACCCAAATTGTACTTGGTGCTCAAAATGTGCGAGTGGCATACAGAGTGGCGACGCAAGTGACAATTGTGATCAGCATAAACGGCGCATGGTGAATGGTGCTAGGATATATACAGTGAAAATTGGAAAACAATGTAGCTCCAGATGAATCTTTAAGCTTGAGTTTTCAGTTGAGTTGACTATAATTAGGATGGTTCACATTGGGGGCTGCGCCTTTTATTGCGCTGAGGGATCGACGACGTTTCAATCCTCTTTAATTGGGATCATCTTCAGGACTGGGTTGTAAGGGCAACAGTGCTGTGAATAGCAGGATGGAGTCTGGGATCTTTTAGGGGCGGGTGCACCGTCAAGGTGATCAATGTAGGTCTGTCCAGGACGCGAAGTCGTCAAGGCAGCGGCCAGGGCTCCGAAGGAAATTGGCGGGAGACCCGATTTTGACAATGATCGGTGTCGGGAGAGTAAATCTCGCGCTGAAAGAAGCAGCGAGTTACGGTAACGGCTGAGTTTGGGCGTTGTGCAACACAGTTGGGTGGAGAAATGCTAAAGTGCATATGACGGTTTGGCCTGCCCAAGACGGCGGACCAAACCATAATGCGCACTTATGGTACACCAACTACTCCTCCAAGTGACACAGCCCAGCACGCCTCGCCCAGTACTAAACACCAAACTGCAGCAGTATGGAAAATTAAAATGATAATAGCATTGCATTATTATCATTTTATTTTTCGTTTTTGCAAGTGGGGAGCCACCACTGCTGATAGGGAGCATCCGAGACAGCATGCATTGGATCCAGGAAAAATAGTATTAATACGGGCCAGGGTGAGGTATGCCCTATTGAAAACATTGAATTGGTTGTATTTGAATAGAGCCCTTCTGGACACTATATGAGGATATTCAAGCCTCCTGGCTCATTCAGTATCATGCAAGGGTCTGGCAAGGTCTGTCTCCCATGCGGTTCATAGTAATAAGCGAGACGTGTCAGCCTGGTGCTGAAACACTCTATAAAACCACTGAATCTGTTTCTCTCATTTTCCTGATGTGTAAAATAACCGGTACACCTCATGAGTCAGGTGTCTCTGGAGTCAGGAGGTAAATAATGTATGAAAGAAGTAGAGAAGAGGTTTATAAGTAAGGAAGATCACAATCTGTCACTAGGACATGGAAATCTATCATCTCATCATTATGGAAGAGATCACCAATGTCCGGGATACCCGATGCATGCCATGCATGACCCATATGCAAATGAGCTATGGACAAGGGCAGTCCCAACACCGGAAATAGTAGGGGCAAAAAGTTTCTACGCGTCTGTTAATTTTTTAAATATAAATCATTTTTATTGAAAGTAAAGTAGAAACAATGAATAATAATCAGCATAACAGGTCATGTAGTTCCCCCCGTATCGCCACCTCGCCCACCCATAGGTCATTGAAGCCCATTTCCTGTGATCAGTCCCAAGCAAACGACACTAGAATCAGAAGAGACAGGCTTGGTGCATATGCCACCTCTAAAATCGTTCCATTGCCTCCAAATCTTGACCCATTTCTTAGGGCAACCTCTCGCTTAATAGACTGCTCTCTCTGCCAACATGCACCAATGCATGTCCTGGAGCACCAAGGGTCAAAGGCTGAGTGTGGTTGCTGTGGAGAGTGGAAAGGTCCAAGGGTGTGAGTCGCCATATAATGTTCCAACATATCCGCCGGTTGCATAGCTAGCTTTTACAGGTGGTAAGCTGGGTTCCCATCTGGGAGATAGGCTCATTGGTTCATTATGATAAGTTGCGCTGCCCGGTAGTATAGTTGAATGTCTGGAAGGGCGACGTCGCCATCATACCATCCCCTTGTTAATTTCTGTAGTACAATGTACAATGTAATACAGTGGAGAAGTGTGGCTCAATGGTTAGAGCGGCAGACCCTGATGCAGAGGTCTAGCCCGGGACCAGGGTTCAATTACCCGCTTCGGCGGGTCCTGTGCTCAAAATTCCACGGACCTGATAATTCTCGACTCGGTGCCTATTCCAATCATGGAGTCCCACTCTGCAACTCTGGGCAATAGCTTGCTTAAGCTCCACAACGGCCCCCACAACGCTAAGGATGCCTGGCCTCCACCTTGGGGGTGCCCAGGAGTGGACACCTCACAGGGAAAGCCAGGCTGGGTTCCACAGCGGTATTCGTACAAGCGCCTTGAGACCCTTGCGGGTGAGTAGTGCGCTATACAAGTATCAATTTACATTTTTTACAATGCGAGCAGGGCCCCTATTACAGAGAAGGTTAAGGAGTTCTTTGTTTATGGCCTGTAAGTAGGAGTGGGGCACTAGATAAGGTGCATTTCAGAGTAGATGACGAAAAAGGGGTAATGGCATCATTTTAAATAGGGCGGCTTTTCCCAGGAGGGACAAAGATAGGGTTCTCCAATGCTGGATATCTCTTTGGAGACGCGTCAAGGGCGGCTCCAGGTTTTGGGCGTAAAAAGTCTCAGGATTTGCAGAGATGTAAATTCCCAGGTACTTAAACCCTCCCTCCTCGATTTTCACCGTACAGACTCGAGGTTGTCGAGATTTGTCCCAATGAATAGTGTATCCAGAGTAGTGGGGAAATATTGTGAAAACTTACATTATTCTGTTCATGGAGGAGGTAGGATTAGAGTATAGTAGAATGTCATCCGCATATAAGGAGATGTGGTCCTCCCACCCGTCTATCCATTGAAGTCCCCGAATCAGGGGGTCCTGTCTGGTCCATGCCGCTAGAGTCTCAAGGACCAACGCAAAGATGAGTGAGGATAGGAGACAGCCTTGGCAAGTCCCACATTGTAGGTGAAACACTGAGCATGTACCACCATTAACCATCACTTGGGTGAGAGGGGTTGCATATAGCAAACAAATCCATGCTATGCAGCATGGGTCAAGGTCCAGCCTTCCCTAAGGCCTCGAACATATATGGCCATATTGTCAAAGGCCATCCATGCATCAAGCGAAACCACCTGGGCGTCCTCTGAGAACCTGTCAGCACGGCACAGGACCTCAAGCAGGTGGCGCAAATTAAGTGAGGTGTAGACTCCCAGCATGAAGCCAGACTGATCCGGGTGTATCAATGATGTTATTACTTGTAGGACTCTGGTGGCCAGCAGTTCTTCCAGTATTTTAACTTTGGCATTTAATAACGATATAGGCTTGTGAGAAGTGCTTGTATATGGTGGCTTGCCTTCGTTATGTATCACCACAATATTACCTAATCTCTGGTCGTGGGGTAAAATGCCTGCATCTCGACTCTCCTTGCACATTTGGAGCAGGTGGGGCACTACCACTGTGGCCATGAGTTTATATAGCTCAATAGGCACCCCATTAGGACCCAAGCCCCTCCTCGGGGGTAAGACATGGATCACTTGGATAATTTAATCCTAAGTAATTTCTTTTTCTAAGAGCGTCCTATCCACAGGTGTAAGCACTGGTAAATCTGCTAAGAGCTAAGAGCTTACGAGATTCCTCAGCAGAGGCTGTAGATGTTGGGGAGTAGATGCTGGAGTAGTAGGCCTCTGCTATGTTTGGGCCAGAGCAAGCCAGATCTCCGTCCTTCTTGACTTTCTGAAGGACCTATTTGTTTATCTTTTTTTTCTTGTCTAACCATGCTAGGAGCAACCCAACCCTGTCCCCTGTCTCGTAGAGACACCATTGGGTGGCTTCGATAATAAGCCATCAACGCCTCCTCTGCTGTATCTCTGTATTCTCATTGTTTTAGACTGAGACCGTGAAGATCTCGTCTCCGTCCCCGGGGGTTGGGACAATGATATTTTCATTAAGGTTCTGGATTTCCTTCTCTAGCATCTCCATGTGAGCCCTCTTATCATTTTTATTTCCCATCACCAGGAAGAGGCCCTGGCCCCTTATGACTGTCTTGTAGGCCTCCACCAGGTCTGCGCCGAGGTGACAGAACCTTTATTTTCCAGGAATCATTGCTCCATAGCCTTCCAGAGGCTCTTGCAAATGCGGGGTATCTTGAGATACCAGGGGCTGAGCGTAATCTTCCCATGAGAGTGCCGAGGAGGTTGTCTGTATATCGCCCAGACCGGGGAGTGGTTTGAAATAACCCTCGACAAATGTCGAATGTCAGTGAAGCATTGGAGTTGTGATGCCAGAGTAATAATATAATCAATCCGAGATAGACTTCTGTGTGCCTCTGAGTGGAATGTAAAGTGTTAAGACGTTGGGTTACAGACTCGCCAGATGTCTACCAGTCCGAGAGCTGAGAGAAAGTCAGCCAGCAGTCTATAGGAGGGTCTTTGTGTTCTGGGGGCTATCGGCCCCTACTGCTGTCAAGAGCCAGATTAAAAGTCACACCAATAATTAGTCGCCCTTCAGGCAAATGGAGTAGGAGAGTTCCCAAGCCGAGAAATAGTGCTTCATGAAGTTTCAGTGGGACATAGAACGAGGCAATGTTAATTGCCTCCCCATCACAACTGCCAGACAGTGCAACATATCACCCGTGGACATTGGGTTAGGTTTTCTGTGTGGTGAGTGGCAGGGATTTGCACATCAATATACCACACTCCCCCCGAGGAGCTTGACGTGAATGCCACATGTATACCATTCGATATCCCCACCTGTCCGTGGCACGTATAGTGTTACCATGGAGATGCATCTCCTGGAAAAGCGCCACATCTGAAGCACGGTGCTTGAGATATTGAATCACCACTGCCCATTTGATTTTGTCACCCAGACTATCAATATTAATATATTCTTAATGGTCTGGGTATCTTAAGTTGTGGAGGGGCTAAGTTGGTGCCCATGACTTACAGTTAGAAGGTGCCAGGCAAAGAGTTACTAGTTGCTGTGTGCGTATAAAACAAAAAATACCCTTTAAGTGTAACTAATCCCACCCCTCAACCATCCGGTAAACGGGGGAAGACCAAATGCGCTAGTAGGTGACTAGACAAAGGAGGCTAGTGGTTTCAGATTCTATTTTGGATTGCAAGTGCGGGACTTAATTAATAAGGAACATATGCAATCTAACACAAGGTACCTAGAGGTTTATTGCACAACGTTCCAAAGGGAGTTTTTTGTGTAATAAGGGAATGGTTTTAAGATTTATTGATACTGAACACTTTGAAAGCCGCTTGGGCCGTAAACCTTCATTTCATGCAATGTTCTATACAGTTTTGTGCACTGAGATGTTAAATTAGTTTGGATGTCATTAAGGGTCTTATATAGTAAGGGAAAGTGCAATTAAACTCTGTGTAATTATAGGACTTTTCTCATAATAAACTTTAAGGAGATTTATGTGTAAATTAGTGAATGCTTATTTAAGGAATTACTAATTATATGAAGTTTTTTAATGTCTTGCACGACAGATTGTATTTTTATTCAATGTAATGATTGTAATCATAAAAGCGTATTTGCTGGTATCTATGGTTATTGGGAGTATCCATTTGTTTGCAAATATATTATTGATCCCTCCCCCATATAACTAAGCAAGATCAAACCCTGTTTTGAGTACAATCATTTTCTCATACTAGCACATTTGTTTTTCTTGTGCAGGAGAAAACATGGCATGAATCTCCTATCAAGAAATCGAGATGCTTTTGATATGTTGCTCACCATCAGAGTGCTACACTCTGATGGGCAATAGGAGAACACCAATAGTGGTAATCATTTTAACATCAGTGCCCAATTATAATAGTACCTCCAGTTTTCAAAGCATTGTTTTTTTTACTTTCCTCTACCATACAATTTTAAATTGGACTGTAAAGCTTTTAATCCTAGAATTACTAATTTTATCCACATCATGTAATAGTGTATCTATATCATGCATAACTTTTATTGCAATGGTTTTAAGTAACTTAGCAGTTATCTAAATAAACTTCAAACTGGAGATGTCAGTGCCAATGCCCTTTTCAGAAGGCCATGAAATTACTAACGATCGGTTGCAACTCCTTATAGTTTTGGGGTACATATTTATTTATCTACACCGCAGTAGAGAGAGTAGCTCCTCGCTCTACCTGGTTGTCAGATGCCCTACAGGAGCCACGAGGGAAAATGATGGTTCATGGGACTCAGATGTGGTGGGTGTGGTTATTTACAACTGAAGTCCTCTGGACCATACTACCACGGCTCTGAAAACTGTTCAATGGTAGCGATGGTGAGCAGTCACAGGCTTCTCAGAGAGGTTAGTGTGTGGGTACAGCAAGCTATGAATTCAACAAACACCCAGTAGTGCAATAACTGATCAGGCCAGTCATTGTCTGTAATATAAATAATACATGGGATTCAGCTATCCCTGTATAAAAAAAGCCATCTCAAATTTCTTTATAAATAGGTGATTTGTGCCACACCTTGCCACCTATTATAAAGAAATGAAGTAGCCACTCAACTTTAATAACTTATTACAGTTGATTTCTGATGTCACAATGTCTGCTGCCAGAGCCAACAGCTGAGGAAAACGGTAGGTCAGGTCAAGAAGTATAATGAAGGTAACTGTTTCAGTAGGAAAACAAAATGTTGCTTTTCTTTATTCTGCTGTTACAGTGAATGGCATAAAGGAGATATTTATGGCAACATGTTTATTTTTTGCACTCCTTAGGTAATTATTGAAAAGTTAGAATCTTTCTGCATGCTTCTACATATTTCGGGTTACTGCCCCTTTTAAAAAAAAAAAAAGAACTGACATAGTAAACTGATTCTAATATCTTTTTGCAACAAATAACTAACAGCTTTTAGATGTGTTCTATTTTACACTAGAGATTCTATGTTTCTTCTTCATGTTTGCAAACAGGGTCTCTCTTTCATTTGAAAGAACTGTGCACCAAGGATGTAAATGGTTTATGGGAAAGGTGCTGGTGTGAACATGAATCAAAATGAATAAAGTACCCCCTGTTGTACATGATAAGGATACTGCAAGTCACTGCAGAGTTCCACAATTTCTGCTTTCGGCCTCACTCCTCTCTATGGTCACAGAACTCCTTGGTGACATGGAACTTATAATGTACAGCAGGGGATCTTTATCTCATATATAACACAATCCTACAAACTACAATATGTAGGTAATCTGAGTATCTGAGTATATGGTGCAGGATCACTGTACCTTGGGCAAGAGAATCCCCAACACTCATCCTCAAAATCGTCCTCTTCTGTAGGATAGGGCAAGTCTGGGGTAGGTCTTAGGCACAGGTGCAATACTCCACCCCTAGGCAAAGTGTAACCTCAGACTCTCTGTCTCAATTTTCTCATGAAAGCAAGTCCTCGAGGTAAGCCTCAGCTAGGACTTGGCATGCTTTAGTCCCTCTCCTCATTTCACTTGGGGAAGACTCATCAGGCGGTTGAACAACATTCCCCTGGGTACTGAGAATTTAGAACTGGAACAACAAGTGGGTCAACAACTCCCACTTTTGTACTGCTACATCAGCCAGGAGATATGTTTTCTCTTTCTATAACTTCTGAGTCAGTTTGGGTTGGTTCTCCTTACATGTGTCCTTCTTAGGCTTCTTTGGCTGTCTTACAGACTCAGCCTTTGTGTGGAGCGATGTTCTTCACAGTAGGGTATTCTCCGGGCTGGAACACCCATAGTAGAGGCACAAAGAGGTGTAGACATTCTGCACCAGGTTACCAACAGCCACACTGACTGAAATCAGAAACAGAGGCTAAAGACAGGCTTCAACTAAAAGACCCTTTACACTCTGAACAACAGAGACTACAGAGCCATCCTTTACTCCCATTGTCTACAAAATGGCACTGCTTTGAAAGACCAATCAGCAGCTAATTGATTTTCTAAGGACAGCACAGTCACCTTTTCTCCCACTTCAGTGCCTATAGTCCCCTCCCTCATTCTCAGGAATGTCAGCAATACACTTTCACTGTCTGGGAAAGTAATCTTGTACATACGAACTTGCCAAGGGCTTCTACAATGGAATACACAGTTCTCCTCACTCTGGTTCTTCTCTCACACCTTCCATGTATGTTAGTGGAGTAACACAAAATGATTGCACTCTCTCCCCTTTCAGAATGTGATGAGGGAGCCCTGTGGCTCCCATATCCCACAGATCTACAATGGCTTTCTGCTGAATGGTGGTCCTTGAAGGTTTGGGGATCCCTTGAAGGGTTGGAGGCTGCACTGCTCCACAGGGGCTGCAGGGGCCAGTGTTATGCCTCTGATAAATGTTATTTAAATCACACACATACACACAACCATACATGCACAGGTATGCTAGCACTAGGATTTGGCTTAGCCTGTGGCAGAGATCCTTTATGCAAGCAATCCAGTAGAGTCTCCTTCCTTTGAAACAGGTAAAAAAGATAAGGTCGCGACTACTGACTCCTAAACACACTGCATACTTCCACCACTACTCTACAGGCCTACAACTGACAGGGACAGCAGTCCATGAGCTTACTCAGACCAAGGACATTTGTAGGCCTGTGCAGATGTGGCTGGATTAACTTGAGGCTGGTCCAAAAACAATAGGATACCAGCAACTCACATCCAGGCGCTCAGGACAGGGGACACAACTGTACACCATGCAGGGGCATTCTCGTCCTAACAGGTAAATCTGTGTTGAATGTCATGAATGCCCCCCTCATTCCAAATGATGATATCATATTATCACCAATATCATAGTGGACCTATATTTAACCATGCACATAACTGGCCTCTGGAACGTCTAATCACTTGCAGTCTCTCTCATCATGTCCATGTCCTGCTCTGCTATGTTCTCCATTTGGGTTCTCTGTTTGCTAGATGCATATTGTCAGTAGTGTCTTCAACCTTCCCATCAACAGCCTTTACACAGGACTCTGTGACTTCGAAATTGCTGTTTTACCCATTATAAGAAATAGGGTTATTATTTGAGAGGGGTGAGACCCCCCCTCAAATAATAAGAACAGGTCTTGTCAGGGTGACCCACAAAAGTCTCTAAATAAATCTATGCTTAACACTCTGGTAGCTTGGCACAAAAGCAGTCAGGTTTAACTTAGAGGCAATGTGTAACGTATTTATGCAGCAGTCAAACAGTAATACAGTGAAAACACAACACCAGAAAAATAAAATCCCAAACCAATAAAAAAAAAATAGAAGTAGACTTTAATAAATAAAATGACTCCATAATGACAAAAATTCAATAAGTAGAGCCAGTTATAAATAGAGTGGGTCCCGTGCTCACCATGCCACTGGAGTCAGGCTAGTGTGGCTGATAAGGGGTGATACACAAAACCTGTCCCAGGATGCTTGTTTCCAGTAGCCGGAGCACCTGGCCTGGCAATTCGGGCTGGGCTGTTCCCATGGGGAGCAAGGTCAAGACTGATTTGCATATGGATGGGTCTAAACAGGAATGGCAGGGTGTGTAAAAAAATGATGGATTTAGGCTTAGATCTCTGTGCTCGGGGTGAATGTTTGAAAGTGTTCAGCAATCCATCAATCAATTGTTTTTGCAAATTTCTAAAAGTGGCATTTTCAGAATAGTAACTTAAAATCCAATGTTACCATTAAAGACAATTTTCGATTAGAAGTCAAATGAGTAGAAGACATGTTTGTCTATCTGTTCACAAACTCAAGTTATCACTTATTGAGGGTAATAAGGCAACACCGTGTAAGTCTATGGGAGAGCTAGCCTTGCTACAGTGAAAAACAAATGTATGAGTTTTTCACTGTCAGGACATGGAAAACTTAACTACTCATTTCCTACTTTTCAAATAACATACATCCTACCCTTTGATGCCTTTCAGGCCTACCTTAGAGGTAACATATAACTATTAAAAAGGAGGATTTAGTCCCGTCAAAAGTTTTATGTTGCCTAGTCGAAAAGACAGCTTAAAACTGCCTGGCAGGCCTGAGGTATGTTTTACAGGGCTACTTTAGTGAGTGGCACAATAAGTACTGCTGCCCACTGGTAGCATTTAACCTACAGGCCCTGGTTGCCTGTAGTACCATTTACTAGAGACTTATAAGTGAATGAAAGCTGTACCCCCTCTCTCAACACCCAATTCTGCAGAGCACCTGGGTGGCCTGGGGCAATCCAGTGTCGTCGGCAGGTGGTGCGGCTGGACTCGGGGATGCATGGAGAAGATGACAGAAGCTGTCAGCCGTGGGAAGGGCCCTCATCTTTGCTGAAGTGGCAAAGGAGTCCCCACCCACCCCGTGGTGATCTCCTGATGAGCAGATTGAGGCGCCAGCCCCGGGGCCAAATTTCAGATTCTCTGAGCGTGCCAGACCAGTGTGAAGCCTGGGGAGGCCTGCTGCGGACAGGTGGGCAGAGGGAACTCACAGCAGGTGGTGACTCAGAGACTGGGCCCAATGGAGGGGGGAGATGCAGCTGGAAGGGCCCAGCATTGCCACTTTGGGGCCTGCATCAGCCTGACTGCCACAGCAGAGGGGACCTTGCCCCAGCCACCACCCTTTTTCTATCAAGGCTTTGTGCGATTGGGCCCTGAAAGAGCGGGCAAGAGGCAGCAGTGAGAGGCCAATTGTTTATGCGGGCCCATGGACAGTATTTGAGCATGGAGTTAGAGGCGTGGGACCTGCTGTGGCGGTGGTCTTCTTGATGGACCCTTGAGGGATTTCGGATTGCCACAAGAAGGTGCCGAAGGATCGTGGGTCTAGCCAGAGACCAATAGATTCTGAGGATCTCTGCCACCCCTGTTGGGCCCTGCCAAATATTGTAGAAGTGCTGAGCGACACGGTGGACCTTGGGGTGGATTGTTGGACCCCATTTACCCAGTGGGGGCTGCCTCTGAACGGGGGTGGTGAGGCGAGGGATGAAAAGATGAAAAGATGAAAAAAAGAAAAAAATGGCCTGCTTTGCCGCCGCTGCAGCATGCCTTTCCTCTATCTTCTTGTCTTCTTCCTGGCTGCTGCTTGCAGCCTACACCGGAAACACCCAGGCTTCCGGACTCTGCCAGCCAATCACAACACTTCAGGAGCAACGTCGTGATTGGTCTGAGTGGCCTGTTTGGCCTCTCAGGCAGTGCCTGGGAGGCTGGGTATGTTCTCCACCGTCTGTGCAACACAGCCCAATGGAGAACATACCAACTACTCATGACTGTTTGGCCGGCCTTAGAGGGCCAGTCAAAGCACCATGCGCATGTAGGGAGGGAGCCACAAAGGAAAATAAAATGAAAATAACTTATTTTTATTACCATTTTATTTTATTTTTTCCACTGCTCAATGAGCAGTGGGCAGAAGTCCCTCTGCCTTAGCAGATGAGCTGCCTCTGCGTGTACCCTCTTCTGTGGCCCAGAGCTCACCAAAACGGCACAGACTTGGTGCTGGCATCAAGGGAAGGGGCATCCTGCTGGCCAGTGACAGCATTATCCTTGCATCCGATGGTCTGGGTGGACCTGCGAGCCATTATGGAATTGTGGTGGTATTTTGCTGGGAGTTCTGGGCCCTTGCCCACAACCATGGTGTCCCTGGGATGTCAGTGTCAAAAGAAAATAGTCCCAATCACAAATGGACAACAGAGGATATGTCCAGGTTCAGTATTCTTACTGAGGGTATCTAACTAAAAGCAGCATGCCAGATTAATAGGCGGGAAAGGCAAAGATACAATTAAACATTATGGGGACAGTTGTACAAAAATACACAAATTGCTTCAGGCTATAAAAATCATCTGAGACTTATCGCAACACATGCTTGGTTAAACTCTTGTTTAAAATTTATTAACACAATCAATAAACACAATCAATTATAGTTCATATAAGCATTAAAAAACAATTAAAAAACCAAGTTAAATTGAACAAATGTACTTCATAAAAATGAAAAAATATTTTTAAAAAAATGGTCTTTTATACAACATAATTAAAAACAGAAAGAATCACAAAAGTTGACGCGGCGTTTCGGTTTTTTCTCTTAGTACACCTTCTTCAGGACTGATTCTTATTCCAGGTGGAGTAAAAATGGCTCTACTGGAGGGTGCTGGCTATCCCAAGAATTTTTCTATGGGTTTATCGATGAAAGACGAATCACAACCTGCCGTATTCAATTAACAAGGTGTGATCGCTCTCTTTGATTTAGGGATTAGGCCAATGTTCATTTAGTAGCCATCTGCATTTATAAGCGGGCTTCAGGATATATCTATGGACCTGTGGGTCTGCTATGTTCTTGCTGGATATTACTGCCAGGAGGAGCCACCGTGTTCAATACCACTTGGACGGTTCTTTACCAGATAAGTTAGATTGAAACTCCGCTGCTGCCTTAATCCTCTTTTAATCCGATCTAAGATCAGCAGGTAACAGATCACTCAACTGGGGATAATCTCGTAATTCTGTAGTTCTCTTATTTGTTTCAGTCGGCCTCCCTGCTCCTTTCTCCTGGCAGTGCGTCTCGTCCGGTCGAAATTCCGAACTGCCAAGCCAGGTCCAGGGAGGACCTGGCCTGGCAGCTCGGTCTGGACTATTCCCATGGGGCACAGGGTCAAGACTGATTTGCATATGGCTGGGTTCAAACTGGAATGACATGGTGTGCAAAAAAACAATGGATTTAGGCCCAGATCTCTGTACTGGGGTGAATGTATGAAATTGTTCTGCATTTTTTCCATCAACTGTTCTTTTTGCACGTGGACAAGAAAGGAGGCTGGTGGGTTCCACTTCATTGCTGCAGCAACATTGGGATCTATAGTTTAGTGATGACTTGAGTGTCACCACTAGGGTTTATGGTACAGTTGATTAGTGTTTGATATCTAGATATGCCACCATGCGATTGTGATGTGCATGGGTGCACAATCACCTGTAGATGGCTTCCGATGTACCTTTCTGGAAGACACACAGCTTTTGGCCTAAACAATAGAGCAACCTCACACTATTAAAAATCTATTGTCTGAACATCATGTCTTGGTGGCGTTGGACATATTCGTGCTGATACTGTCTTGTTTTGGACTTGATGGTCACTATGTGTAAAAGTGGCGATTGTTGCAGCATTATCTGTCTCTGGTGATGTTTGACTAATGCCACTTGAATACTGGTGTTGATTAAAACTCTCTGAATCAGTGTACCATTCTTTGTTTCTGGGGATATAACCAACTGTTACAACTGCTTCCAGACTTTGAAATGACTGTTGGGCTGATAAAAGGATGTTTTTTTGTTTCTCTGTTTCTCCATGAGCTCTCCTTGGTCCTGTTGCATGTTGTTTTTACTATTCTTTGATAGTAGTGCAGAATAAGTCCTGAATTACTTGATGTTTGGATGCTGCAGGCATGGGAGGAAATATTTCAAGATGGCAGATGTAATATTGTTTGAAACTAGGGGGCTTATTTACAAGAGGCCTTTGACGCCAAAGTGTCACTTTCCCTCCTTCCTGTACAAAAACAATCCTGACAACAACGTAGACACCCTTGCACCATGCTGCAATGGTGCCGGCATTAGCACTAGGCACCAAATTGTGTGCCGGCGCAGGCTGAAAGGACAGGACTGCACTGTATTGCGTAAATACAGTGCTTCCTACCCTCTCAAATGGGCATAGGGAGGCACAGCAAAAAGACTTGCGGCGCTGCCCTACGCCAAATTTTTGTAAGTGAGGCCCTAGGTATCCTGCAGAGGGTTTGGGATGTGGAAGGGCTCTATATTGCAACATGGCCAGATTGGTTCATGGCTTAGGCATGCTTTTGGGCAGGTATACATGGCTATTTGGGGAGGTTTGGGTGAGAGTTTAATTTATGTCAGTACAGTGGTTCTGAGCTAGCATCATTTTGGCAATATTGTTTTCAATTCACAGTGGTTGTTTTTTCTTTAAAGATTGTATTTATTGGGTTTTCGTATACAGAGAATCACAATAACAATGTCAATGTAGTCTGCAAGAGAATACAGGGTAAACGACCAATAATGGTACTATCTTTCTATGCAAAGTCAATTACAAAATACATTACCCCAATAAAATATGATGAACAAAAACAGGGGGGGGAAGCAGTGGCATTAGAGGGTAAAGGGAAGATAGAGGCATGGTCTCCTGGAGAGTTAAAAAGGACGTAGGAAGAGGCAACCGAGGGCGGCCCTACATCGCAGATGTGGGCAGGCAACCAAGAAGGTGGCGGGTTAGGGACACCGTTCAGGTGCTAAGGAGTAAATTGGGTTGAAGAGGGGTGTACAAAGTGGTAGGTCTGCCAGTGAGTGGTGGCATGGGGAGTCGAGAGGGTGATAAGGAGGGGAGAGTTGGACAAACTCCAACATCCTGGTACTCAGTTCCTGAGTGGCAGGGCGTCTACGGACACACCAGCCTCCGCCTAACAAAGATTAGTGCACTCTGCGGTCCCCCATTTCTTTACTGCGTCCTCTGAGGCCTTCAGAGATAGGGCTAGTCAGTCCCTCCAGTGTAATGTAAGTGTTCCCTAAGCTAGTAGAAGAGCTAGGCTGGCCAGCCGTAGGCGAACGCGTCATTTCAGTCATTTAAAAATGCCAAGAGCACAAGCCTCCCAGGAATGTAGCTTTGTGAGTGCAGTGATCTCTTGTAGAATAGTGTAGATGCCTTGACAGTAATCATGAAAGGCAGGGCAAGACCATAACATGTCATACGTCTGCTGTGTCTGCCTGACATCTAGGGCGTACTAGGTTCGCCGTTTGGAAATGTCGGTTACGTTGTGCGGGGGTAAGATTTGCCCAGTGTAAGATGTGAAATTGAATATTTTTAAATCTTGCATTTCGAGAGACTTTGTGAGGAAAGGTCAAACTTGTATCCATTCCGTATCATGGAATACCCTCATGATATTGTCTTTCATTTGGTGCGCAGGGGGGGCTAGGGAGATCACAGTGTGAGTGTGAAGGGCTTATCCAAGTGATAAGGCATTGTCCCGCACCCATATTAATTTTAGTTTGGAGTACTATGTGCATTGGGGTTCTGTGTCCCAGGTATGTCCCAGGTATGCCATAGTCCAAAACAAGTGTTATTCAATTGACAGCATGGGAGAATGCATTCTTTCTGTAGTTGTCCAAATGTGAGAAGGTGGCCCTCTGAGAATAGATCCCCAACCATAGTAATGGAGCAGCTGTGCGGCCTACACAGGGCCAAGAAGAATTGGTCCCAGGAATTGTTGGTAGGCCCGGCAAGGGGAGTTCAGGAATGTATGGGTAGATCTGACGCATGAGGGCACGGGATCTGGCAATGCACTTGGAGCCAACTCTAACTTGAAGGGAGCGAGGTGGCTCTGGAGTCTGTCGAGGGGAAAAGAGATTTTTGATGATAGCAGGCATGAGGGTAGAAGAGTGGTGGCAGGTTTCCCACATTTTCCGGCTGGTGAACCATCAGGTCACCTATTGGAGCTAGGCTGTGAGGACGTAAAGCTCAAAAGAGGGGAGCACCCAGTCCTCCCTCTCCCATGGGTAATTGTAGTTTCCAGAGCATCACTCGTAGCTGGCAGTTACCTCAAATGAGCTCCATAAGCCAGGAATCAAGAGCCCAAAAAAAGATGTGTGGTGGAATCAGTGGGGTATTACCGAAGTAATACAGAAGGTGGGGTAAAATGACCCTTTTCGATAGTGCTCTCCTTCCCACGGTGGCTAGCGGAAATCTGGTCCAGAAAGCCACCTGCGACTTAAAGGATGCCCGAACGGAACAGAGGTCGCCATCAAATATATCTTCTGGGCCTTGATATTGACAGGTGCCCAAATATCAGACTGCTTAATTTTGCCAGGTCAGAGAGACCCCATCTATTTTGACAGCAACCGGGGCCAAGTTATTGTGTAATGGGTAAATGGAGGACTTTCCCATGTCACTCTCAGTCCCGAGACTTCGGCAAACTACTATTGTGTAGTTTGAATGGAGGCTGAGTGTAGTCTAATGTCATGGATATACAGAAGCATATTTTAGGCATAAAGGGAACAATGTGTGCCTTGTCTGCGAGGGGGATGCCCCAATCCACCACATTGCAATGGAATCACATGCAAGTGGTTCCTTAGCCATCGCTAACAAGAGGGGCCAAAGTGGTCAATCCTGGGGAGTCCCCCATTCTGCCAGAAAGGCCTCAGAAATGAGGCGGCCCATCCTTACCTGGGAAGTTGGATTCTGATATAATAATTTGGTACAGGCCTATAGTCGGTCACCTATGCCCATGCTTGTGAGCACAGAGTAGAGGAAAGTCCAGTCAACGGTGTTAAATATCCTGTACCTTGTCCTGTACTTGAAAAAGTTGCCAGAGGTTGTGAGAAGTAGTACGCCAAGGGACGAACATGCGGATGCGGAACTGGGAGGATACTTAACAAGGTATTTTGAAAGCAGGCATGATGAGGCCCTGGGAATTCCCGAACCATCCAGCATACTAAGCTGGATTGAAAACATTGATTCTGCGCTGGAATAGGATCTCAACGATACTTCATCTTAAGCCCTGATGAAGTTCATACTGTTTGAGAACGAAACGTGTTGGCTGAGCTGAATGTGCTATTGAAAAATAAGTATAAATAAAGGTTTTGAAACAACAAGAGTGACTGGACTTCATTACCTGGCGCACCTCCATTCGGTTTATCGAATTTTGTAGGACCCTTTCATTTCTTGAAGATTTGAAATTCCAGATAATGCTCGTGCAGGTCTTGTGTGCAATGTAAGATGGAAATCTTGTCAATCATTTATGTAGGGAACTCGATTATAGGGCTCTGCATGTTTGACATCCTACTTTGAATATACCCACCTTAAATCAGTGACGTGGGGTGAGGATTGGGTGATATAGTTATAAATCCTAAAGTAAACCAGGATGCTACATATAGAATAGGTTTTCGTGAGTCCATGGCTGTTTTTCTTGAGTATTTTTTATTACCATGGCAGTGAAGTTGCACCCTTAAACTTACATTAGTATTAGAGATAACCCTTTGTATGCCTCTCGCAAGATGCTGCTAAAATGTGCCTCTTTTTCTCACAGTCTATTTGGAAAATTGCCAGCTGTAACTTTTTGTCAAGTATTCTGTTCTTCTGGTTTGTGTCAGACATTATTTTAGTGTCGTCTCTGCTGGCCTGAGAGCCACCATATACTCATGTATAGGAAGAGAGACGAGGATGAGGAGAAAAGTACGAAATTTCATTTCCATGGGTTCAGCTTCAGATATCTTGACAACATCTAGATTTCCTTTTGTTTCAGAGAGCAAGCGATCTCTGGAAAGTCCTTCTCTATTGGCACAGTCAGGTACACTTGAATGTTGTTCTTGTATTATAGCATGACAAGGCCTACGTTTCTATTTATAAACGTCTAAAGTCTCTACAACTTTTGAAAAATGTCGGGATAAAATTGAGCCTATACATATTCTGTACTGTGCTAGCATCACTAGTCTTCTGGGCTTAAAATAAGACACATTCTCCAAAGATCAATGAAAGCATGTTTGCTGTTTTAAGAGTTTCACGCTTTGGAAAAGATTTACCAAGATTAGTGCAGCACAAGTGCTGCAAGGGAATCTGCGGGATTGCTTTGCTCAAATTTAAAAAACGTGTGCAGTATTTACTACGCATGGCACGTTAATGATGCCATTGTCCCACTTACACTAAAGATGCCTTGATTGATTGGTTGATTAGCTTTGTGCCATGGTGCAATGTCGAGCAAGTGGTGTTTCGCTGATTTTGTGCTCAAGTAGCCTCCAGTGCCAATCTCAATGCACAGACAACTTTCCAATCGAAAATCACGTAATACGAGTAGTTTTGCAAAAGTGACTCATATCATGGGTGAAAATATCACACAATGTATCTTTTGTCCATTATTTGCTGCTGTTGTCACTTGGCAGTAGTTTGTGCAATGCTAGGTTTCTTTCATTTGTGTAAAGTATGTTGATCTGGCTTTGGATGGAATCCTAGGGATGTTTGTGCTGTGCTTATGTTACACCCTCTTTGCAGAAATGTTCAGGGGTTTTGCACCGCACTGCACAATGCTCCTTCAGCACTGCTAATGCATGGCATTTTGGAGCAAAAATGCCTTTGTACACAAACATTGATTAACGCTTTTGCTTCCGCTGTCTTACGTCACAAAGCACCAGGGCTGACCGGTGCTGAACACCGGCAGTTTTTTAAAGGGGGTCTCGAAACGGGTCTCTATCGGGCTCTGTTTTGTGCCCTGGCACAGACGGTCTGTTTTTTTCCAGACTGCAGTGACAGCTAGCACATCGATGTGCTCGTGCTCACACTACTTACTTCTCGTCATGCCAGGTGAGCATTGTAGGGGAAGGGAAATCCTTTAAGGAGAGTAATTTTCCCTCCGGATTTCCCATCTCTTTTTGAAACTTAGGAGCAGCAACACTGGTGTGGTGTCACCAGCGCTGTAAGTGGAAGCTTTTTCAAAATCATATACATGCCATAGTTGCTGCTTATTTATCTTATGCAAATAACAACCACTGACAAAGCAAAAAGTCCTGACTTGTTGTAGGTATGATCAGAAAGGGGGTTTGGAGCATACTGCCTCACATCCCAGCAGAGTTCACCCCTCTCAGGCCACAGTACCACTCACAGGCAAACAGGTGCATCTCAAAAGCTTGTCAGCTTGCTGACTCAAAGGAGCCTTTTGAACAGAACAGGGGTTGGGAGCACACTTCCTCACATCCCAGCACAGTTCACTCCTTTGCATCCTGGTAAATGCAGTATAAAATTAGTGCTTATATGAAATTTTGTTGTAGTTATTCACCAAAGTTGGTGCCGACATTGCTGTATATCTCTAAACACGTGTTTCTGGGTTCAGTTCTTCTTCAGTAGAGAGCAGCAGTAGTAGAAAGCAAATGAAAAGTAATCTGGGGTTGATGGAAATTATGCCAAATTCCTCTTAGGTCACAGAACCACTCACAGGCACACAGGTGCATCTCCAAACCTCGCCAGCTTGCTGACTCAAGGGAGCCTTTGAATAGAAAGGGGGTTGGGAGCACACTGTCTCACATCCCAGCACGGTTCGGCCCTTTGTATCCTTGTAAATGCAGTATGAAGTTAGTGCTTACTTGAAATTTAGCTGTAGTTTTTCACCAAAGTTGGCGCAGACATTGCTGTATATCTCTAGACACGGGTTTCAGGGTTCAGCCCTTCTTCAGTAGAGAGCAGCAGTAGCAGAAAGCTTAAGAAAAGGCCACTGGGGTTGCTGGAAATGCAGCCAAATTCCTCCGCGGTCACTTTACCACTCACAGGCACACAGCTGCATCTCCAAAGCTCATCAGCTTGTTGTCTCAAGGGAGCCTTTTGAACAGAAAGGGGGTTGGGAGCACACTGCCTCACATCCCAGCACAGTTCACCCCTTTACATCCTGGTAAATGCAGTACAAAATTAGTGCTTACTTGAAATGTAGCCGTAGTTTTTCACCAAAGTTGGTGCTGACATTGCTGTATATCTCTAGACATGTGTTTCTGGGTTCAGCCCTTCTTCAGTAGAGAGCAGCAGTAGTAGAAAGCCAAAGAAAAGTAATTTGGGTTTGCTGAAAATGCTGTCAAATTCCTCTCAGGACACAGTACCACTCAAAGGCACACAGGTGCATCTCCAAAGCTCGTCAGATTGCTGGCTCAAGAGAGCCTTTTGAACAGAAAGGGGGTTGGGAGCACACTGCCTCACATCCCAGCACAGTTCACCCCTTTGCATCCTGGTAAATGCAGTACCAAATGAGTGCTTACTAGAAATGTTGCTGTAGTTTTTCACCAAAGTTGGTGCAGACATTGCTGTATATCTCTAGACACGTGTTTCTTGGTTCAGCCCTTCTTCAGTAGAGAGCAGCAGTAGCAGAAAGCATAAGAAAGGTCTCTGGGGTTGCTGGAAATGCTGCCAAATTCCTCCGCGGTCACAGTACCACTCACAGGCACACAGCTGCATCTCCAAAGCTCATCAGCTTGTTGTCTCAAGGGAGCCTTTTGAACAGAAAGGGGAATGGGAGCACACTGCCTCACATCCCAGCACAGTTCACCCCTTTGCATCCTGGTAAATCCAGTACAAAATGAGTGCTTACTTCAAATGTAGCTGTAGTTTTTCACCAAAGTTGGTGCTGACATTGCTGTATATCTCTAGACATGTGTTTCTGGGAGCAGCAGTAGTAGAAAGCCAAAGAAAAGTAATTTGCGTTTGCTGGAAATGCTGTCAAATTCCTCTCAAGACACAGTACCACTCACAGGCACACAGGTGCATCTCGAAAGCTTGTCAGCTTGCTGGCTCAAGGGAGCCTTTTGAACAGAATGGGGGTTGGGAGCACACTGCCTCACATCCCAGCACAGTTCACCCCTTTGCATCCTGGTAAATGCAGTACAAAATGAGTGCTTACTAGAAATTTTGCTGTAGGTTTTCACCAAAGTTGGTGCAGACATTGCTGTATATCTCTAGACACGTGTTTCTGGGTTCAGCCCTTCTTCAGTAGAAAGCAGCAGTAGCAGAAAGCATAAGAAAGGTCTCTGGGGTTGCTGGAAATGCTGCCAAATTCCTCCGCGGTCACAGTACCACTCACAGGCACACAGCTGCATCTCCAAAGCTCATCAGCTTGTTGTCTCAAGGGAGCCTTTTGAACGGAAAGGGGAATGGGAGCACACTGCCTCACATCCCAGCACAGTTCACCCCTTTACATCCTGGTAAATGCAGTACAAAATTAGTGCTTACTTGAAATGTAGCCGTAGTTTTTCACCAAAGTTGGTGCTGACATTGCTGTATATCTCTAGACATGTGTTTCTGGGTTCAGCCCTTCTTCAGTAGAGAGCAGCAGTAGTAGAAAGCCAAAGAAAAGTAATTTGGGTTTGCTGAAAATGCTGTCAAATTCCTCTCAGGACACAGTACCACTCACAGGCACACAGGTGCATCTCCAAAGCTCGTCAGATTGCTGGCTCAAGAGAGTCTTTTGAACAGAAAGGGGGTTGGGAGCACACTGCCTCACATCCCAGCACAGTTCACCCCTTTGCATCCTGGTAAATGCAGTACCAAATGAGTGCTTACTAGAAATGTTGCTGTAGTTTTTCACCAAAGTTGGTGCAGACATTGCTGTATATCTCTAGACACGTGTTTCTGGGTTCAGCCCTTCTTCAGTAGAAAGCAGCAGTAGCAGAAAGCATAAGAAAGGTCTCTGGGGTTGCTGGAAATGCTGCCAAATTCCTCCGCGGTCACAGTACCACTCACAGGCACACAGCTGCATCTCCAAAGCTCATCAGCTTGTTGTCTCAAGGGAGCCTTTTGAACAGAAAGGGGAATGGGAGCACACTGCCTCACATCCCAGCACAGTTCACCCCTTTGCATCCTGGTAAATCCAGTACAAAATGAGTGCTTACTTCAAATGTAGCTGTAGTTTTTCACCAACGTTGGTGCTGACATTGCTGTATATCTCTAGACATGTGTTTCTGGGAGCAGCAGTAGTAGAAAGCCAAAGAAAAGTAATTTGCGTTTGCTGGAAATGCTGTCAAATTCCTCTCAAGACACAGTACCACTCACAGGCACACAGGTGCATCTCCAAAGCTTGTCAGCTTGCTGGCTCAAGGGAGCCTTTTGAACAGAAAGGGTGATGGGAGCACACTGCCTCACATCCCAGCACAGTTCACCCCTTTGCATCCTGGTAAATGCAGTACAAAATGAGTGCTTACTAGAAATTTTGCTGTAGGTTTTCACAAAAGTTGGTGCCGACATTGCTGTATATCTCTAGACACATGTTTCTCGGTTCAGTTCTTCTTCAGTAGAGAGCAGCAGTAGTAGAAAGCAAATGAAAAGTAATCTGGGGTTGCTGGAAATTTTGCCAAATTCATCTCAGGTCACAGTACCACTCACAGGCACACAGGTGCATCTTCAAAGCTCTTCAGCTTGCTGGCACAAGGGAGCCGTTGAACAGAAAGGGGGTTGGGAGCACACTGCCTCACATCCCAGCATGGTTTGGCCCTTTGTATCCTGGTAAATGCAGTATGAAATTAGTGCTTAATTGAAATTTAGCTGTAGTTTTTCACCAAAGTTGGTGCAGACATTACAGTATATCTCTAGATACGTGTTTCTGGGTTCCACCCTTCTTCAGTAGAGAGCAGCAGTAGTAGAAAGCATAAGAAAGGTCTCTGGGGTTGCTGGAAATGCTGCCAAATTCCTCCGCGGTCACAGTACCACTTACAGGCACACAGCTGCATCTCCAAAGCTCATCAGCTTGTTGTCTCAAGGGAGCCTTTTGAACAGAAAGGGGAATGGGAGCACACTGCCTCACATCCCAGCACAGTTCACCCCTTTGCATCCTGGTAAATCCAGTACAAAATGAGTGCTTACTTCAAATGTAGCTGTAGTTTTTCACCAAAGTTGGTGCTGACATTGCTGTATATCTCTAGACATGTGTTTCTGGGAGCAGCAGTAGTAGAAAGCCAAAGAAAAGTAATTTGTGTTTGCTGGAAATGCTGTCAAATTCCTCTCAAGACACAGTACCACTCACAGGCACACAGGTGCATCTCCAAAGCTTGTCAGCTTGCTGGCTCAAGGGAGCCTTTTGAACAGAAAGGGGGATGGGAGCACACTGCCTCACATCCCAGCACAGTTCACCCCTTTGCATCCTGGTAAATGCAGTACAAAATGAGTGCTTACTAGAAATTTTGCTGTAGGTTTTCACAAAAGTTGGTGCCGACATTGCTGTATATCTCTAGACACATGTTTCTCGGTTCAGTTCTTCTTCAGTAGAGAGCAGCAGTAGTAGAAAGCAAATGAAAAGTAATCTGGGGTTGCTGGAAATTTTGCCAAATTCATCTCAGGTCACAGTACCACTCACAGGCACACAGGTGCATCTTCAAAGCTCTTCAGCTTGCTGGCACAAGGGAGCCGTTGAACAGAAAGGGGGTTAGGAGCACACTGCCTCACATCCCAGCATGGTTTGGCCCTTTGTATCCTGGTAAATGCAGTATGAAATGAGTGCTTACTTGAAATTTAGCTGTAGTTTTTCACCAAAGTTGGTGCAGACATTGCTGTATATCGCTAGACACGTGTTTCTGTGTTCAGTTCTTCTTAAGTAGAGATCAGCAGTAGTAGAAAGCAAATGAAAATTAATCTTGGGTTGCTGGAAATTCTGCCAAATTCCTCTTAGGTCACAGTACCACTCACAGGCACACTGGTGCATCTCCAAAGCTCGTCAGCTTGCTGGCTCAAGGGAGCCTTTGAATAGAAAGGGGGTTGGGAGTACACTGCCTCACATCCCAGCACGGTTCGGCCCTTTGTATCCTTGTAAATGCAGTATAAAGTCAGTGCTTACTTGAAATTTAGCTGTAGTTTTTCACCAAAGTTGGTACAGACATTGCTGTATATCTCTAGACTTGTGTTTCTGGGTTCAGCCCTTCTTCAGTAGAGAGCAGCAGTTGCAGAAAGCATAAGAAAAGGCCTCTGGGGTTGCTGGAAATGCTGCCAAATTCCTCCGCGGTCACAGTACCACTCAAAGGCACACAGCTGCATCTCCAAAGCTCATCAGCTTGTTGTCTCAAGGGAGCCTTTTGAACAGAAAGGGGGTTGGGAGCACACTGCCTCACATCCCAGCACAGTTCACCCCTTTGCATCCTGGTAAATGCAGTACAAAATGAGTGCTTACTTGAAATTTTGCTGTAGGTTTTCACCAAAGTTGGTGCCGACATTGCTGTATATCTCTAGACATGTGTTTCTGGGTTCAGCTCTTGTTCAGTAGAGAGCAGCGGTAGTAGAAAGCAAAAGAAAAGTAATCTGAGTTTGCTGGAAATGCTGTCAACTTCCTCTCAGGACACAGTACCACTCACAGCCACTATGCTAAGCACATACTTTTAGCTTATGTATTTTAAGCCACGCTCTTATTTACACTGACCACGCCCCTTCGAAAGCCCCCCTCCTGTCCCCCCAGTTTTTTCATCCCACTTAAAGCCCTGCAGAGCAGCTCTTTGTCCCTACTAAATGTTAGTAAACCTGGGCACGGGTGGTCTGAGATTTAATTTCAATGTATAAAGGCCTCTGAGGCTGAGAGAAAGCTAAACGGCCTAGGCTTGTTTGTATATGGATGCGCTCGCGTCTGTATTTCTAGTCCTACATCGACAGGTCTGTTTTTTGTGAACTGTGTGCTTTTGCGCTGCTTGCCCATGAAGATATCCTTTTTTCCTTCCCTTATTAGTAAGTAAGTAAATAAGGCATGCACTTTCCAGTCCTCCCATTCAGTAGTTTCTAGCATAGCCAAGAAGCAGGGGGTCTGGGATGATGTTCAAGCACTTTGGGTGGCTGCTGGCTCAAAGCAAGAGGAGGAACCGAGGATGCCTATTAAAAAGGGGACGTTCTCGCACTGGCCTTCCTCCCCTCCATCTAAGAAACGCATAACCTTTAAAGAGCCAGGTGGTCTAGAGCCGGAAATGCAAAGCCGCGCGACCACGCGACCACTGAATGCGCCCTCCAGGGGTATTCCTCGCAGGAGGCCATTTACACTATTTACACATCGTTTCTCTTCCTTCGTGAGTCTTCGTTCTCTGCAGTTATTAAAGTGACGCCTTCACTCGTTTATGGCCGAAGCCACACACAAAACTAACTATCTGTAAAATTGGTTGCATATTTCTGAGAAAACTTTGCATATTCTGTTATTAAAAATGAGGAAAAAACCTTTTGAACAGAAAGGGGGTTGGGAGCACACTGCCTCACATCCCAGCACAGTTCACCCCTTTGCATCCTGGTAAATGCAGTACCAAATGAGTGCTTACTAGAAATGTTGCTGTAGTTTTTCACCAAAGTTGGTGCAGACATTGCTGTATATCTCTAGACACGTGTTTCTTGGTTCAGCCCTTCTTCAGTAGAGAGCAGCAGTAGCAGAAAGCATAAGAAAGGTCTCTGGGGTTGCTGGAAATGCTGCCAAATTCCTCCGCGGTCACAGTACCACTCACAGGCACACAGCTGCATCTCCAAAGCTCATCAGCTTGTTGTCTCAAGGGAGCCTTTTGAACAGAAAGGGGAATGGGAGCACACTGCCTCACATCCCAGCACAGTTCACCCCTTTGCATCCTGGTAAATCCAGTACAAAATGAGTGCTTACTTCAAATGTAGCTGTAGTTTTTCACCAAAGTTGGTGCTGACATTGCTGTATATCTCTAGACATGTGTTTCTGGGAGCAGCAGTAGTAGAAAGCCAAAGAAAAGTAATTTGCGTTTGCTGGAAATGCTGTCAAATTCCTCTCAAGACACAGTACCACTCACAGGCACACAGGTGCATCTCGAAAGCTTGTCAGCTTGCTGGCTCAAGGGAGCCTTTTGAACAGAAAGGGGGTTGGGAGCACACTGCCTCACATCCCAGCACAGTTCACCCCTTTGCATCCTGGTAAATGCAGTACAAAATGAGTGCTTACTAGAAATTTTGCTGAAGGTTTTCACCAAAGTTGGTGCAGACATTGCTGTATATCTCTAGACACGTGTTTCTGGGTTCAGCCCTTCTTCAGTAGAAAGCAGCAGTAGCAGAAAGCATAAGAAAGGTCTCTGGGGTTGCTGGAAATGCTGCCAAATTCCTCCGCGGTCACAGTACCACTCACAGGCACACAGCTGCATCTCCAAAGCTCATCAGCTTGTTGTCTCAAGGGAGCCTTTTGAACGGAAAGGGGAATGGGAGCACACTGCCTCACATCCCAGCACAGTTCACCCCTTTACATCCTGGTAAATGCAGTACAAAATTAGTGCTTACTTGAAATGTAGCCGTAGTTTTTCACCAAAGTTGGTGCTGACATTGCTGTATATCTCTAGACATGTGTTTCTGGGTTCAGCCCTTCTTCAGTAGAGAGCAGCAGTAGTAGAAAGCCAAAGAAAAGTAATTTGGGTTTGCTGAAAATGCTGTCAAATTCCTCTCAGGACACAGTACCACTCACAGGCACACAGGTGCATCTCCAAAGCTCGTCAGATTGCTGGCTCAAGAGAGCCTTTTGAACAGAAAGGGGGTTGGGAGCACACTGCCTCACATCCCAGCACAGTTCACCCCTTTGCATCCTGGTAAATGCAGTACCAAATGAGTGCTTACTAGAAATGTTGCTGTAGTTTTTCACCAAAGTTGGTGCAGACATTGCTGTATATCTCTAGACACGTGTTTCTGGGTTCAGCCCTTCTTCAGTAGAAAGCAGCAGTAGCAGAAAGCATAAGAAAGGTCTCTGGGGTTGCTGGAAATGCTGCCAAATTCCTCCGCGGTCACAGTACCACTCACAGGCACACAGCTGCATCTCCAAAGCTCATCAGCTTGTTGTCTCAAGGGAGCCTTTTGAACAGAAAGGGGAATGGGAGCACACTGCCTCACATCCCAGCACAGTTCACCCCTTTGCATCCTGGTAAATCCAGTACAAAATGAGTGCTTACTTCAAATGTAGCTGTAGTTTTTCACCAACGTTGGTGCTGACATTGCTGTATATCTCTAGACATGTGTTTCTGGGAGCAGCAGTAGTAGAAAGCCAAAGAAAAGTAATTTGCGTTTGCTGGAAATGCTGTCAAATTCCTCTCAAGACACAGTACCACTCACAGGCACACAGGTGCATCTCCAAAGCTTGTCAGCTTGCTGGCTCAAGGGAGCCTTTTGAACAGAAAGGGTGATGGGAGCACACTGCCTCACATCCCAGCACAGTTCACCCCTTTACATCCTGGTAAATGCAGTACAAAATGAGTGCTTACTAGAAATTTTGCTGTAGGTTTTCACAAAAGTTGGTGCCGACATTGCTGTATATCTCTAGACACATGTTTCTCGGTTCAGTTCTTCTTCAGTAGAGAGCAGCAGTAGTAGAAAGCAAATGAAAAGTAATCTGGGGTTGCTGGAAATTTTGCCAAATTCATCTCAGGTCACAGTACCACTCACAGGCACACAGGTGCATCTTCAAAGCTCTTCAGCTTGCTGGCACAAGGGAGCCGTTGAACAGAAAGGGGGTTGGGAGCACACTGCCTCACATCCCAGCATGGTTTGGCCCTTTGTATCCTGGTAAATGCAGTATGAAATTAGTGCTTAATTGAAATTTAGCTGTAGTTTTTCACCAAAGTTGGTGCAGACATTACAGTATATCTCTAGATACGTGTTTCTGGGTTCCACCCTTCTTCAGTAGAGAGCAGCAGTAGTAGAAAGCATAAGAAAGGTCTCTGGGGTTGCTGGAAATGCTGCCAAATTCCTCCGCGGTCACAGTACCACTTACAGGCACACAGCTGCATCTCCAAAGCTCATCAGCTTGTTGTCTCAAGGGAGCCTTTTGAACAGAAAGGGGAATGGGAGCACACTGCCTCACATCCCAGCACAGTTCACCCCTTTGCATCCTGGTAAATCCAGTACGAAATGAGTGCTTACTTCAAATGTAGCTGTAGTTTTTCACCAAAGTTGGTGCTGACATTGCTGTATATCTCTAGACATGTGTTTCTGGGAGCAGCAGTAGTAGAAAGCCAAAGAAAAGTAATTTGTGTTTGCTGGAAATGCTGTCAAATTCCTCTCAAGACACAGTACCACTCACAGGCACACAGGTGCATCTCCAAAGCTTGTCAGCTTGCTGGCTCAAGGGAGCCTTTTGAACAGAAAGGGGGATGGGAGCACACTGCCTCACATCCCAGCACAGTTCACCCCTTTGCATCCTGGTAAATGCAGTACAAAATGAGTGCTTACTAGAAATTTTGCTGTAGGTTTTCACAAAAGTTGGTGCCGACATTGCTGTATATCTCTAGACACATGTTTCTCGGTTCAGTTCTTCTTCAGTAGAGAGCAGCAGTAGTAGAAAGCAAATGAAAAGTAATCTGGGGTTGCTGGAAATTTTGCCAAATTCATCTCAGGTCACAGTACCACTCACAGGCACACAGGTGCATCTTCAAAGCTCTTCAGCTTGCTGGCACAAGGGAGCCGTTGAACAGAAAGGGGGTTGGGAGCACACTGCCTCACATCCCAGCATGGTTTGGCCCTTTGTATCCTGGTAAATGCAGTATGAAATGAGTGCTTACTTGAAATTTAGCTGTAGTTTTTCACCAAAGTTGGTGCAGACATTGCTGTATATCGCTAGACACGTGTTTCTGTGTTCAGTTCTTCTTAAGTAGAGATCAGCAGTAGTAGAAAGCAAATGAAAATTAATCTTGGGTTGCTGGAAATTCTGCCAAATTCCTCTTAGGTCACAGTACCACTCACAGGCACACTGGTGCATCTCCAAAGCTCGTCAGCTTGCTGGCTCAAGGGAGCCTTTGAATAGAAAGGGGGTTGGGAGTACACTGCCTCACATCCCAGCACGGTTCGGCCCTTTGTATCCTTGTAAATGCAGTATAAAGTCAGTGCTTACTTGAAATTTAGCTGTAGTTTTTCACCAAAGTTGGTACAGACATTGCTGTATATCTCTAGACTTGTGTTTCTGGGTTCAGCCCTTCTTCAGTAGAGAGCAGCAGTTGCAGAAAGCATAAGAAAAGGCCTCTGGGGTTGCTGGAAATGCTGCCAAATTCCTCCGCGGTCACAGTACCACTCAAAGGCACACAGCTGCATCTCCAAAGCTCATCAGCTTGTTGTCTCAAGGGAGCCTTTTGAACAGAAAGGGGGTTGGGAGCACACTGCCTCACATCCCAGCACAGTTCACCCCTTTGCATCCTGGTAAATGCAGTACAAAATGAGTGCTTACTTGAAATTTTGCTGTAGGTTTTCACCAAAGTTGGTGCCGACATTGCTGTATATCTCTAGACATGTGTTTCTGGGTTCAGCTCTTGTTCAGTAGAGAGCAGCGGTAGTAGAAAGCAAAAGAAAAGTAATTTGCGTTTGCTGGAAATGCTGTCAAATTCCTCTCAAGACACAGTACCACTCACAGGCACACAGGTGCATCTCCAAAGCTTGTCAGCTTGCTGGCTCAAGGGAGCCTTTTGAACAGAAAGGGTGATGGGAGCACACTGCCTCACATCCCAGCACAGTTCACCCCTTTACATCCTGGTAAATGCAGTACAAAATGAGTGCTTACTAGAAATTTTGCTGTAGGTTTTCACAAAAGTTGGTGCCGACATTGCTGTATATCTCTAGACACATGTTTCTCGGTTCAGTTCTTCTTCAGTAGAGAGCAGCAGTAGTAGAAAGCAAATGAAAAGTAATCTGGGGTTGCTGGAAATTTTGCCAAATTCATCTCAGGTCACAGTACCACTCACAGGCACACAGGTGCATCTTCAAAGCTCTTCAGCTTGCTGGCACAAGGGAGCCGTTGAACAGAAAGGGGGTTGGGAGCACACTGCCTCACATCCCAGCATGGTTTGGCCCTTTGTATCCTGGTAAATGCAGTATGAAATTAGTGCTTAATTGAAATTTAGCTGTAGTTTTTCACCAAAGTTGGTGCAGACATTACAGTATATCTCTAGATACGTGTTTCTGGGTTCCACCCTTCTTCAGTAGAGAGCAGCAGTAGTAGAAAGCATAAGAAAGGTCTCTGGGGTTGCTGGAAATGCTGCCAAATTCCTCCGCGGTCACAGTACCACTTACAGGCACACAGCTGCATCTCCAAAGCTCATCAGCTTGTTGTCTCAAGGGAGCCTTTTGAACAGAAAGGGGAATGGGAGCACACTGCCTCACATCCCAGCACAGTTCACCCCTTTGCATCCTGGTAAATCCAGTACAAAATGAGTGCTTACTTCAAATGTAGCTGTAGTTTTTCACCAAAGTTGGTGCTGACATTGCTGTATATCTCTAGACATGTGTTTCTGGGAGCAGCAGTAGTAGAAAGCCAAAGAAAAGTAATTTGTGTTTGCTGGAAATGCTGTCAAATTCCTCTCAAGACACAGTACCACTCACAGGCACACAGGTGCATCTCCAAAGCTTGTCAGCTTGCTGGCTCAAGGGAGCCTTTTGAACAGAAAGGGGGATGGGAGCACACTGCCTCACATCCCAGCACAGTTCACCCCTTTGCATCCTGGTAAATGCAGTACAAAATGAGTGCTTACTAGAAATTTTGCTGTAGGTTTTCACAAAAGTTGGTGCCGACATTGCTGTATATCTCTAGACACATGTTTCTCGGTTCAGTTCTTCTTCAGTAGAGAGCAGCAGTAGTAGAAAGCAAATGAAAAGTAATCTGGGGTTGCTGGAAATTTTGCCAAATTCATCTCAGGTCACAGTACCACTCACAGGCACACAGGTGCATCTTCAAAGCTCTTCAGCTTGCTGGCACAAGGGAGCCGTTGAACAGAAAGGGGGTTGGGAGCACACTGCCTCACATCCCAGCATGGTTTGGCCCTTTGTATCCTGGTAAATGCAGTATGAAATGAGTGCTTACTTGAAATTTAGCTGTAGTTTTTCACCAAAGTTGGTGCAGACATTGCTGTATATCGCTAGACACGTGTTTCTGTGTTCAGTTCTTCTTAAGTAGAGATCAGCAGTAGTAGAAAGCAAATGAAAATTAATCTTGGGTTGCTGGAAATTCTGCCAAATTCCTCTTAGGTCACAGTACCACTCACAGGCACACTGGTGCATCTCCAAAGCTCGTCAGCTTGCTGGCTCAAGGGAGCCTTTGAATAGAAAGGGGGTTGGGAGTACACTGCCTCACATCCCAGCACGGTTCGGCCCTTTGTATCCTTGTAAATGCAGTATAAAGTCAGTGCTTACTTGAAATTTAGCTGTAGTTTTTCACCAAAGTTGGTACAGACATTGCTGTATATCTCTAGACTTGTGTTTCTGGGTTCAGCCCTTCTTCAGTAGAGAGCAGCAGTTGCAGAAAGCATAAGAAAAGGCCTCTGGGGTTGCTGGAAATGCTGCCAAATTCCTCCGCGGTCACAGTACCACTCAAAGGCACACAGCTGCATCTCCAAAGCTCATCAGCTTGTTGTCTCAAGGGAGCCTTTTGAACAGAAAGGGGGTTGGGAGCACACTGCCTCACATCCCAGCACAGTTCACCCCTTTGCATCCTGGTAAATGCAGTACAAAATGAGTGCTTACTTGAAATTTTGCTGTAGGTTTTCAACAAAGTTGGTGCCGACATTGCTGTATATCTCTAGACATGTGTTTCTGGGTTCAGCTCTTGTTCAGTAGAGAGCAGCGGTAGTAGAAAGCAAAAGAAAAGTAATCTGAGTTTGCTGGAAATGCTGTCAACTTCCTCTCAGGACACAGTACCACTCACAGCCACTATGCTAAGCACATACTTTTAGCTTATGTATTTTAAGCCACGCTCTTATTTACACTGACCACGCCCCTTCGAAAGCCCCCCTCCTGTCCCCCCAGTTTTTTCATCCCACTTAAAGCCCTGCAGAGCAGCTCTTTGTCCCTACTAAATGTTAGTAAACCTGGGCACGGGTGGTCTGAGATTTAATTTCAATGTATAAAGGCCTCTGAGGCTGAGAGAAAGCTAAACGGCCTAGGCTTGTTTGTATATGGATGCGCTCGCGTCTGTATTTCTAGTCCTACATCGACAGGTCTGTTTTTTGTGAACTGTGTGCTTTTGCGCTGCTTGCCCATGAAGATATCCTTTTTTCCTTCCCTTATTAGTAAGTAAGTAAATAAGGCATGCACTTTCCAGTCCTCCCATTCAGTAGTTTCTAGCATAGCCAAGAAGCAGGGGGTCTGGGATGATGTTCAAGCACTTTGGGTGGCTGCTGGCTCAAAGCAAGAGGAGGAACCGAGGATGCCTATTAAAAAGGGGACGTTCTCGCACTGGCCTTCCTCCCCTCCATCTAAGAAACGCATAACCTTTAAAGAGCCAGGTGGTCTAGAGCCGGAAATGCAAAGCCGCGCGCCCACGCGACCACTGAATGCGCCCTCCAGGGGTATTCCTCGCAGGAGGCCATTTACACTATTTACACATCGTTTCTCTTCCTTCGTGAGTCTTCGTTCTCTGCAGTTATTAAAGTGACGCCTTCACTCGTTTATGGCCGAAGCCACACACAAAACTAACTATCTGTAAAATTGGTTGCATATTTCTGAGAAAACTTTGCATATTCTGTTATTAAAAATGAGGAAAAAGCAAACATGCCGAACGGAGAAACGTTTTCCTAGTCAGTGGGTGGGCTGCCCGAGCACTTCCCGCATGGTACTTTGCTGACTTCTAAACAGATCAGATGTGTGTGCTATCTAGTTTATACCCACTTTATTATGTACGTGTCTCATAAATATAAAATAGGAGTGCTGACGTAAGAAAAAATCTTTCTTTTAAATATTTAAAATAAGCTGTACCCGTTCTTTACATGTTTTAATCATCACTTCTTGTCTGTCTCTCCCTTTGTTTTTAAATAATTACTCGCGAGCCCTACACCAGTTCCAGTATCTTTCAAGTCTGTGTTCCAATGCATGCAGGCGTAGCTTAGCAAAACATCAGTGCAACGACTCCCTTCTCCCCTCTTCTTCTGTGGGCTGAGTCGCCTCCCGCAGAGGCAAGGACGGAGGTGGGTAGCCCACCCTGGGACAGAATTGGCCTTGTGGGTGGCCGACGAGAGGACCTCCAATGAGTTGGCCTTGCCTCCAGAAACCCCCTTTGATATCTGCATCTAGATTAGAGGTGAAAGCCACATATCCAAACTGAAATGAGGGCGAATCCAAGGAGGCCAATTCTGCTTTAATGTTACATGCTTTGACACTGCAAAGCAAACTAACGTTTCATAGCCACACCGCAGGGTTGCCACACAATCCCTATCACGCCTAAATGTTCTCCCATCCCAGCTTGTCCCCAATGCCAAACCATGTGTTTACTTATTTTTGTACACCACTTTCTTTCCCTCAGTTTATTTTATGTTTACCCTTTCCTTCGCTTTTCTCTGACCCTGGTCTCGATTACAAGCACCGACCGTGGTAATTTTTGAAATCCGTGTAAACCTCTGTCTGCAAGAGAGTCACAATTTTGAGTGGGTTTTCCCCAGGCAAATGTTGGCAGGCGATACCTGTCGATATTTAGTGACTTAAAAGAATCAGTAAATACTGGAACATGCACATTGTGGCGGGAAGCACGCAAATCTGCATGTTATTCCACACGAGAGTAGAGAAAGTCAACATAGATGCTATCTATTGCACGTGTTAAATTAAACATCCCAGTGTATTAGTATTTAACAGGAGTAATAGGTAGCACCTACTACTCTGAAGCATTTGTAATCAAAACCTTCGTGTTTTTTACTCCTCTGTTAGTGTTCTGTTCCTGGCCAAATCCTTTGCTTGGCCTATTCTAGGTTAACCGACAAACTGTCCCTTACTGCTTCACTTTTGCCTTCGAGCCCATTGCTGTGCACATTGGGAACACCTTGAGAAATCAACCACCTTAGATTTCCTAAATCCCATCAAATGTTTCTCCCAACTTAATTTCTGTGAAACTCTTTGGATAGCCCCTAATTCTGCCTTTGCTTTATTCTCTTGCTCACCACATCACTACAAATAAGGTTTTTAGGGGAATACTTTTATTTTTATGGGCAATTCTTTTTTGTCTTCTGAGTGCTTATTTATACCACTCCTTTAATAAATATTTTCCTATTACTTTTTGAAGTTTTGTGATTATGTGCCTAATCCCCTACACATAGTAAATAAACACTATTCCAGGCAGGGGCGCAACTAGACCTGAACTTCGGAGGGGCTAAGACTTCCAGCCAGTGCAGCTTTAGCGTTGGTGGCGGTCGTTATGACAGTCTATTTTGGTACTCTCCTCCCCCATCTCCTCCTTTTCCATGAAGTCCCTCACGATCAATCTCCAATAGTGCACCTCATCTCTCCATAGCCCCTCTCTGACGTACATTTCATTTTTAGGGCTCGGACTCCTTCCCAGTGAAACTGGGAGGAGTTTGAGAACTAATGTTAAAGGAGAAAAAAAAGAAGAAGAGGGCCTTGGAGAGAGAAATTCCAGACATTCCTTAGCGTTTTCTGGCATCTGGTCAGTGATTCGTCTTCCCTGTGCTGTGTATGTAGTAGCCTTGAAGTGATAGGCTGTAAGTAATGTACGCGTGTCCGATGTGGCATTTTGTGTGCGAGAGCGAGCATGGCAGAGTGATTAATCTTAATTACGAGCTGTCAGAGTGCCCGTGTAATGCAAGCCAGATGATGCGAACGCGTTCACAGCGGTGAGCGCGTTCAATGTTAAATGACGAGAGGCAGCAGGCGAGGCTCACAGAAGATGACTCATACATGCTCGTCCACACTGTAGTTCTTGTTTTAAGTTGCTACGGGGTGTCTTTTTTCTGCCTCTGCGTGACAGTCTGTAAGAATAATGAGCGATGGTGTGCTGACTGTTTAGCATTGCGTGGTGTACTTTTTGCCGGGTTTATTTATTTATGCATTTGTATATAGCGCGGACTTTACCCATCCACCCCGACCTTCTAGCCTTCTCATTAATCCCCTGCTCCAATTCCTGCGTCTTTCTGGCCTCCTCTCCGCGTATCCACAGATTGCACCTTGCATCTCCGCAGTCTGCACCGCCACCGTACATCAGCCGGCACTTTTCAACATCCCTTCAGCTTCCTTCCTGTAACCAGGCACCCTTCTTCCTGCCTCGGCTCCCTCCTTCCTGCATCCCTTCAGCCTCCTCCTTGCGTCCTTATCCCCTTCTTCCTGCCGCCTCGCACCCGCCTTCCTGCATCCCTGAAGAGGCATTCCTGCATTCAGCACTCTTCTTTTGTGCACGCTTCCTTCTTCCTGTATCTTTTCACGACCCTGGCTCCACTGTCTCACCCCCAGACCCACGCGGCACTCTCGGCTTCAATTCTGTGTATCCCCTGCCCCCCCACCCCCCCACACACACACCCTCCCCCGCCAGCCCAGCTCCCAGTGTCGCAGTTTCATCTGCGCCAGTGTCGCCAGATCCCCATCATCCCCGGCACACACACACAGATGCCGCGCGCCATCACCGCGAGCCTGCAGTGTCGCAGCACTGCCCCTCATCAACAAACCACCTGCACCTGCCGAGGGGCAGTAACAGCACCCACCATGCACGGGGGGGGGGGTTCCCCGCAAGACTCGCCATCTCCGTCGCGCGACAATTGTTTATTGTGCTTCCACCTCAATGGTGCTCCTTCGGGACTACAAAGTCCTATTCCAGCCCACTCCAGATGGGCCTTGGGCGAGATGCCTCCCGTTTACAAATCGCGACATGTAAATATAGAGTGTGCGGGGTAGCAGGCCGTGCTGTCTATTGTATGCGCCACAGTGAAGTGCATGCGCCCTAGGGGAGCCAACACCGGCCTTTGTGCGGAACATTGGGGGGCGGGGGGCAGAAGATTACCATCCCCTCTAGCCTCCAACGCGCCACCTGCACAGTCAGGACACTGCCAGGCTAGAACGGCGGAGCCGGTATGTGCTTGTGCCTTGATTGACTGCACTGGGCACATGAACTATGTGCAATGTCTTCGGGTGGGAGGCAGTGAAGGAGTTAAATCTATGTGCAAAACTAACTGGTGAGGTGGGCTACAAGGCTACTTCCTTCCATCCCAAGATAGACCACTGGGCACAAAACAGACACAGGCCCTCAAGCAAAACGGTGGCACACAGGAATGTCGAAAGGTTCACCAGTCATGTAAAAAAGTATGTTTCATTCCGCTGTTGACAGGGCAGGGGTGCGAGCAGCCAATGAGCACACGTTTCCCCTGTGTGCTCTCTAAGGGAGTTTGGCATGTCTGCATGAGCATGAGCACGCACCTCCACCTCACAGCAGGGCACGCCAACCTTCATCCTCAGAGAGCAGCAGAGCAGATGCGAGTGTGGCAGGCCAGGCAGCCCTGCAGGCAGTGAGAGAAGTCGGGCCCCGCTTTGGACGTACATTGCCCCACTTCCTCTAGACATGTAGCCCTCTCCCACCCACCCGAAAGAATATAAACACATCTAAAGACGCCGGACAGGGAACCTTTCCAGTCCAAATGCAATAGATTCGTTAGAGTTTGGGGCGATTGGTACCATAACCATTGGCGTGTTGATGTGAGCTACTATGAGGCGATTATTTGAGATTGTTGTTTTCTAGATCGTCGTATGAATGTTTAAACCATTACAACGCCTAGAAGCAGTCCCGTTTTAAGTAAAAACGCAAAAGCTCTGCAATATAGTGTAATGTCGTAAAACATAGGCATGACGTGGGGTACGTAGTCCACCATAACAAAACACATGATGGCATGTCAGCATGATACGACATACCATAGCATCGCATGACACGACTTAGCAGGGCACATCAAGGCACGACCACAAAACATAGAAACACATGACATAGAAAAATAACACTGAGTATCATAACTTCAAACATTACAACAATAGTTAAAGTGACATAACAAAGCACAACATACCAGTACCACATAACACAGAACAGCATACTACCAGTGGCTGTGGGTGTCCAGGGGTGCAGCAGGTGCAGTGACACCGGGGCCTCGAGGGTCTCCCTTAACCCAGACAGTGCTGTATTTTACTACGAGTGGCGGTGGAAGTCCAGGGGTGCAGCAGGTGCAGTGACACCGGGGCCTCAAGGGTCTCACTTAATTTAGACAGTGCTGTATTTTACTACCAGTGGCTGTGAGGGTGCAGCAGGTGCAGTGACACCGGGGCCTCGAGGGTCTCCCTTAACCCCGACAGTGCTGTATTTTACTACCAGTGGCTGTGGGTGTCCAGGGGTGCAGCAGGTGCAGTGACACCGGGGCCTCGAGGGTCTCCCTTAACCCAGACAGTCCTGTATTTTACTACCAGTGGCTGTGAGGGTGCAGCAGGTGCAGTGACACCAGGGCCTCGAGGGTCTCCCTTAACCCAGACAGAGTAGTGAGTGCAGAGTAGTGAGTAGTGAGTAGAGTAGTGAGTAGTGAGTGTAGAGTAGTGAGTGCAGAGTAGTGAGTAGAGTAGTGAGTAGAGTAGTGAGTGCAGAGTAGTGAGTAGTGAGTAGAGTAGTGAGTAGAGTAGTGAGTAGTGAGTGTAATAGTGAGTAGTGAGTAGAGTAGTGAGTAGTGAGTAGAGTAGTGAGTAGAGTAGTGAGTAGAGTAGTGAGTAGTGAGTGCAGAGTAGTGAGTAGTGAGTAGAGTAGAGTAGTGAGTAGGACATCACAGGCAGCAGCTGTGCAAGCTTCTTACACTCACAAGGAGACCACAGGCAGCTGAGTTGCAAGCTTCTCCCACTCACAAGAAGGACATCACAAACAGCAGCGGTGCAAGCTTCTCACACTCACTAGAAGGACATCACAAACAGCAGCGGTGCAAGCTTCTCACACTCACAAGAACGACATCACAGGCAGCAGCAGTGCAAGCTTCTTACACTCACAAGGAGACCACAGGCAGCAGCGGTGCAAGCTTCTCACACTCACAAGAAGGAAATCACAGGCAGCAGCTGTGCAAGCTTCTTACACTCACAAGGAGACCACAGGCAGCTGAGGTGCAAGCTTCTCCCACTCACAAGAAGGACATCACAAGCAGCAGCGGTGCAAGCTTCTCACACTCACAAGAACGACATCACAGCCAGCAGCAGTGCAAGCTTCTTACACTCACAAGGAGACGACAGGCAGCAGAGGTGCAAGCTTCTCACACTCGCAAGAACGACATCACAAGCAGCAGTGGTGCAAGCTGCCCTTACACACTCACAGCAGGTCCGGTGCCAAGGCAGCAGCAGCAACAGAGCAAGAGTCCCTTACAAAGAACAGGCACAGCACAGAGATGCACAATGCAATCTTCTCATACTCCCAGGCAGCAGCGGTGCAAGCTTCTCACACTCACACGAAGGACATTACAGGCAGCAGCTGTGCAAGCTTCTTACACTCACAAGGATACCACAGGCAGCTGAGGCGCAAGCCTTTCCCACTCACAAGAAGGACATCACAAGCAGCAGCGGTGCAAACTTCTCACACTCACAAGAACGACATCACAGGCAGCAGCAGTGCAAGCTTCTTACACTCACAAGAAGGACATCACAGGCAGCAGCAGTGCAAGCTTCTTACACTCACAAGGAGACCACAGGCAGCAGAGGTGCAAGCTTCTCACACTCACAAGAAGGACATCACAGGCAGTAACGGTGCAATATTCTCACACTCACAAGGAGATAACTGGCAGTACACACCACATGAACACACTCCATAACACATAGCAACAATACATTGGCATTTACAATGCCATTAGCTCAAACTCAAATAAATCCGAGCCCGATTGCATTTCTAATGCTTGTTTTTATAGTGCTACTCATAGTTCACTCACACTCAGTTCTGGGATCTGCATGGTACACATTCTGTGCAGCAGTCTTCCTCCGCACTACTTTACAATGAGCCAAAACTGCCACTAGACAAAATCCAGTAACACTTTGCATTTTGGGGTTTTTGAAACCCAACTTAATGTAAAAAAAAAAAAGCTGTGTGTCCCGGAATAAAGCATTGTGGTGAATAGAAAAAGTGGAATGCCTGAAGGTGTCCCACAATTCTCAGTCCTACACTATATCCCAAAACCTCAACCCTCGTCTCCCTCCTTGTGCCATCCCGCATTCTCAGTCCACTCTCCCCTCTTGCACCAGCCACAATGTTGAAGATGGAATTAAGTAGGCATCTAGTACCACGGAAAGAGCAGGTATTCTGTGGGTGTATTTGGAGAAATATGTAAATAATCATGAGTGTTGTGTAATTTTTAAATGTGCAGAGTTAAAGGTGTGCTCATGTAAGTGCTGGGTGATGGTGAATAGTGTGAGTGAGTGCAACGTGAATGGGGCGAGTGTAGGGTGAAAAATGTGCAGATGTGAGTGTCAGGTGAGCTGCATGAATGCAATGTGAGACAAGAGCCGATGTGAGAGTCGGGTTAGAGGAATGCGTACAGTGCAGAATGGTGTGAGTGGTGTAAATGCAGGTGAGTGGTGTGCCTGTGTGTGGTGCAGGATGAGTGGCGAAAGTGAAGAGTGAACTGCGAAGGTGACTGGTGAGTGCATGGTGTGAGAAGTTAATGCAGAGTGAGTGGTGTGTCCGGCAGACTATGGTCCCTGTGTGCTAGCAGGATGAACAGAACACCTGTATGAATGCAGGCTAAGAGATTTGTCCGTGTGAGTGCAGGATGAGAGGAGGAAGTGCAGGGTGAATGCTATGCTTGTTTGCGGGGTGTGAGTGCAGGGTGAGTGCTGTGCCCATGTGAGTGAAAATGTGAGTAAGGTGAGCTATGTGAGTGACAGGGGTGCCTATGTGAGTACACAGTGAGAGATGTGAGAGGAGTGACTGCAGGGTAAGTGATGTGACATACACATTTGGGTGCAGTTGAAAGTGCAGAGTGGGAAGAATGAATGCATGGTGAGTCATGTGCTTGTTTGAGTGAGATTGCAAAGTGAGCAGTGAGAGTGACAGGTGAGCACAGTGTCACATGAGTCCTTGTGTAAGTGCAGGTTTAAAAGTGTGAGTGCATGGTGAATGGTGTGAGCGCAATGTTATCACTTCGAGTGCAGGGTGAGCGGTGTGCTTATGTAACCGCAGGGTATGTGACGGGAGAACGGCATGAGTTCATGGCGAGGGGCATAAGTGCAGTGTGGTTGCTTTGAGTGCAAGGTTAGTGGTGTGCTCGTGTGAGTGCAGAGTAAAAGGAAGATGAACAGTTTGAGTGTAGGGAAACAGAGTTAGTGCAGTGTAAACAATGAGAGTATAGGGGAAGCAATGGAAGTGACAAGTGAGTGGAGTGTAAAGTGCATGCAGTGTGCTTATGTGAATGCAGGGTAGGAGGAGGGTGAATAACGTAAATGTAAATGTGGGTGTACTTGTAAAGCACACTGCGACTCCATGGAGTATCCTGGCACTGAAGACCGCTGGGGAACCCGTCCTGGTTTTCCCTGTGAGATGGTCCCTTTCTGTGTATCTCCAAGGTGAAACCAGGCATCCCCGGCATCTGTGGGGGGCCGTTGTAGAGATGAGACAAGCTTAATGCCCAGAGTTGCCGAGTGTGTTCCCCTGGTTAGAGTAGGCACCGAGGCGAGAATTATCGAGTCCGTTTTGACCCTGGTCCACGACCCTGCCGCGTCGGGAATTGAACCCTGGTCCCAGGCCTTTCTCTGCTTACGGGTCTGCCGCCTCTAACCAGTGAGCCACACCACTTCACAGGAGTGCATGATGAGCGGTGTGAGTGAAATGTGATTGCTGTGCGTCCTGGGTGAACATGAAAGTGAAGAGTTAGCGGTGAGAATGAGGAAGGAGTTATCTCAATGCAGGATGTATATCCAGACACCTGGAGTAACTCAGCATTGTATTGATGTCAGGCTCAGGGTTTCAGATATGTTAAACTATTGCTATTATGGCATCAATCAGGGATGGTGGGTGGAGAAAATAAATAATGTGCAGATCCTGCAACAAACATGCAGTCTCGTAATTAGGGTTGCCAGCGTCACTGGTATTGTGATGTCCCAGCCAGTACAAAAATAAGCAATATCATCTAAAGCCAGTGTTTGTAGCAGTTATCTGTGCATACTTCAAACAGCAAATATAAATGTATGATCTAGGGCTGCATTAATGATTCATGACTAATAAGTACAGTTTAACTTTAATTAAACAAAAGGAAACAAAGACATAAAAGTGATTTTACAAATGAATACGTATCATTTTATTTACAACCCTATTTAGTTCCAAGGCGAGGCCTTTGCAGACTCTTTAAACAACAACAAATGGCTGGTATTTTTCTTTTGGAAAGGTGGCACCCAACTCCTGAGATGCCGTTACACTAAATGCATTCTCCCACTGTGGCAGTAAAAATTAAATACAAAAGTAAGGAATAGCAAATAGGCAGAGTGGGAACCCAGAGGGTACTGGAACCAGTGAACAAAACAACCAAAGACTCGTTAACCATTTCCAAAGGGATGTAAATGGCCTTTTAAAGACCGGTGAAAAACCTGGGTGTGGTGGAGATAAGACTCCAGACACTGCACAGCAGAGCCCACAGCAGCTCAAGCTGCAGTAGCCCGGACTGAAACACACAACAGGGGGTGGGGATAGGAGGGGGGGCTAAAGCCCTTTTGGCCCTGTGGGAGTTGAATGCCTGGTCCCAAGGCTGCACCAACATTGCATGTAAATGTTGTCCACAATGGACTGTTGGCCTTTGTTCAGACCGTGTCTTCACTTCTGTAATAAACTGAGCAAAGCAAAAAGATGAGCAACGGGGGAGATGAGCATATGGGCTAGCCTTCAGACAGACTCTTCATCCATCCTCCATTTGGATATAGTTTACTGTGCAGTATCTTTGATTGTGCTCTTTGGTGGATGAGCTTTGGGACTGGCCTTGTGCTAGGCCCAGCACCCATTCGCTGTTTGGGCATAACGCATAGCATGAGTCTATGGCTTTGCACAGCAAGGGCTGAGCATATTGTAAGTGCCATAGGAACATTTGCTTTCTGATACACCCAATACTCCTGAACATCATTACAATATACTTTGCCTGAACATAGGATTTGTTTTATCAGAATAGGCCCTTGTTCTGAACTTGGAACATCCTTTTATTAGTTTTAGAGATATTTGTGATAGAGAAAGGGTGTTTGTTGGGCAACCAGGGGTTCCCTTTAGGTTTATTTGTTCCATTAATTCACAAATTATTCACATATCTGATTCAGAAGAAGAGCAGTGGGTACAAAAACAGAAAAATATTAAAATCTGATTGGACATGGCAGCTTTCGTTCTTCTCTTTCATTACAAAATATGCTGATTTTATCCAGAGTCGCATATCCAAGAGATCTAATTGACTGACTGTTCTTGAAAATGTGTGTTATGATCATCATTAAATGATTAAAGGGATTCATTGATATTTCCAAATCCAAACTGTACAAAACATTTTGCGAAATAAAGGGGCAGTGCCATGCTTTCAATGGCCCTATGGACAATGTAGGGGGATTATAGAGAAAGTAATGCTGTCTTTACAAATAGAAAACATATTCAGTGCAGTATCCATGGATCTGAACACAAGACTCACAAGTACCTACTTGATGATTTTGAGTCATACAATACACATGGATACCTGTGGATGAAGCTGTGGAGGGAAACATTGTTAACACGTTTTATTGGTTTATGAGAGCAGTCTAATCCATAAGGAGAATGTGGGGCAGTCACAGTATCAAGGGATGTGCGTGAAAGAAAAATGCTCAATGGGTGCAGGTTCTGCCGTTCCAAAAGAGAATCATTGAATCTTGAAGCCCTCCATGTTTTAAAAAATGTGCCTGGTGTTTCAGGACCAGAATTCTTGGGACTGGAGCCACTGAGGTCCCTGGAATTGTCTGGAGTGGTATTCCAGCCACTTTATGTCCCAGGTCGGTCCACCGTTGAACTTATTTGGGTTAGAAGTGTGAGACTTATGTTTGCCAAGATTAATGACCCTGTATGCCAGGAGGGGCCATTATAGTGAGGGCGATCACACTAGTAGAGTCTGCGTCTGGATTGCGAGTAACTTGGCAACCCAATATGCCAGGAGGGGCTGCCGGTACCACTATGGCCAAGTCTTCGGATCATGGCAGATGAGAGGATTACTACCGTGACCAGTGGGTCAAGACCGAACACTGTGATCTTCATATGACTGATTCTCTGATGACCGCAGGGATGCGGCAGAAGACGTTGCACCCTCGCTAGGGCTCTAGTCTGCAGCTGGAGAATTCCCTACCCACCCTATTAGGGGAAGAGTGACCTACATCATGTTTGCCGAGTGGGAGTAGATCCGATCCTGGAACAAACAGGCATTGCTTCTCAGAGGACAGACCCTGTGCCTGCTAGGTGATGCTGTGTGAACCACGTGCAACCCCTCTTTGCCAAAAAGAATCTGGGCTCAGGCGATCACTGCACTTCTGAACCCTTCCATTCTTCCGGAATTGGTAAGACTGTGGGGCCGAGTAGGGATTCACTGCTAACGGTGCTGCAGCACCATAGATACTTTTGACTAATAACTAAGGAGTCAAAGGAGAACTCTTGAGTACAGCCTACTAGTAGGCATTCCCTGGATGCAACTGCTAGTGAATGGGGAATCATCCCAAACACGTTACAAGGAAGATGGTGGGGCAGGGTTTTGCTTGACAACTACTAGAGTCCTAACCTCAAGGGAAGTGTGTTGTTGCTTCTGAAATTCGTTAGTCCTTTGCATGTGCACTTTTTTTCTTATCAAAGTAAGCATTGGACTGGACATTAATTTATTATTTGTACTGTGGGCACTTTGAGTTATGAGTCGTGTTCACATACCTGTATCTACACTCCCTCCAATACCACCACCTGGGGGAGCCTTTGACTCCGCCACTGAGAGTCAGGTGCAGAAGGGGTACTTGGTCCAGTTGCTCAGGATCCATAGTAGGTCGGGCCCCAGGAACATCAGGACTTTTGTGCCCAGTAGTTCATGCGTGCCCCGTGGCCCTCTGAAAGGGGTACTGACAATTAGCTATGCCAAAGCTTGCTTAAAAAGTGTTAACTGGTTAAAGGTTCAAAGTACAGGATCTCAGAAGTCATTGGAGGGGGCGTTGCCTTGTGGCTCGAGCCTCTAACTTTGGTACTAGGTAACCCGGTTCAAATCCTGACCTCAGCTCACCATCTGGTGATTCTGGGCAAATAACGTAATCTCGCTATGGTGAGCAGTCAAAATATCGAAAAATAAATATCGACGTACACTAATATCGAGTTTATAATATCGAAGGGACAGAATATCGATGTTAAGAATATAGATGGACAGAATATCGACCCTAAGGTAAGTCATATTGTTTTTTTTAATATCGATATAAGTAATGTCGAAGTTAATAATATCGATATCAAATATATAGATGTTACTAATATCGATGTTATTAATATCGATATTTTTATTATTTTTATGTATTTATTATGTATTTAATATGTATATGTTATATGTTTTTTGTAAGTGTTTTACTAGTTTTAAAATATATGTATACAATTTTCATATGTTAATAATGTTTTTTTAGTCGATTTTGTGTAGTACCGTAGCGGGTTGTGGGTTTATAGGGCAATAGGGTGGGAAGTAATTTAATTATACTAAATTAATTTGTCATTTTTAGGAATTATAAATTAATTTAAATTAATTTTTGTGTTTAACTTCTGTAGCGGGTTGTGAGTTTATAGGGGAATTGGGTGGGAAGTAATTTGATTATAGTAAATTAATTAATAATTTGTAGGAATTATTAAATATATATTTTTTTAATTGCGTTTTAGTTCTGTAGAGGGTTGTGGGTTTATAGGGGAATAGGGTGGGAAGCAATTTAATTATAATTAAGTAATAGTTTATTTTCATTTATTGGTATAGATAATTATTTGATTGTTAATTAATTATTATTGGTAATTATTTTTTATTAATTGATTATTGATCATTATGTTAAGTGTATTCATTTATTATTGGAGTGTGTTGTGCGTTTATAGGGGAATAGTGTTGGAAGTAATTGAAATCTAATTAAGTAATTATTAAATTTATTGTTGGGTATTGATAATTAATTTAATGGATAATAATGATTAATTGGTAATTATTTTAAATTATAATTTTCTAGTTATGAAAATTAATTAATTGTTGAATCATCATTAATTGGTAATTAAATATTATTAAAAATTGTTTTGATATGTTTAATTAATATATTAATAAGTAATCATTAATTAGTAATTACTTTTTAATAATAATTATTTTCTGGTATAGAAAAATATTTAATTGTTCAATATTGTTTAATTGGTAATGACTTTTTAATAATTAATATGTTTTTGTTATGAAACATATTTTATTTTTCAATATTTATTATATGCGAATTACTTTTTATTAATTATTATTAATTGCCATTTATTATTAATTTGTTGTTAATTAATTATTCATTGGTAATTATGTTTTCATAATTATTTATTGGTATATGTAAATAATGTATATTTATTTAATAATTAAATTATTAATTATTTAAAATACATGTTTTATTTATAAGTATGTTAATTTTTACCCCTACGCTATCCAACAGTTTCCCTACGGTTGCACTCTCTGGAGTTGGCATAGTAATTTTGACCCTTACGCTATCCAACACTTTCCCTACTGTTGCACTCTCTGGATTGGAAATAGTAATTCTAACCTCTACGCCACGGGTACTCATAGTATGGACCGCGGGCCGCCAGCGACCCGGCAACCCTTCCTTGGCGGCCCGCGGTCCTTGCAGACATCGTACCTCTGTTTAAAAAATCTAATTAAATTGTGTCAGCAAACACTGCCGTTTGCAGCAGCCCTGACTCTCAGAGACTCTGATCTGTGGGGGCCGGGGGATTCCAGTGATTGTCAGAGTGGAGATACAAGGGTGCTACCAGGTGAAATACAATAAAGCTTAATTAACATGTAAATGGTCTTAAAGAACTGTGAAGTACTGGGGTGAGGCTGTGTGTGTGTGTGTGCCTGGGACGCTGTCTCAACCCCGGCTGAGGGCTGACACACACACGGGGTGAGATGACAGAGGGAGGGAGAGGGAGACAGAGGCAAGGAGAGGGCTCAAACGGATCAAAAGTTACCAAAAAAAGTTGGCAACACTTTTTTCTGCGCAGTGGAAAGGCATTCGCAAAGGCTGAATAAATCATGAAATGAGATTAATTCCTCGAAAATGTATTCATCAGAAATACTTTGGTCCCAATTACTGGTGTCTCTGGAATTCCGCATCAGTATTCTTGCATTGCACATTAAATTACCAATATTATGGATACTAGTGAATTACCTTGCTGGAACCGGGAATACAACATTTCCACAAAAATCCTCCATTCGTCAGCCTATTCACACCCAGCAATTTCACAGGCTTTCAGAGGGGATTTTCGCAAATGCAGTATTCCCCTATTAATAACAATTGCCAATTCGTCTAGAATCAGAATCCGGAATTACACAAGACAGACAATGGAGCCTTAGTGATATTGATGCTCATTTCTTCAGCAGGGGGCTGCCACAAAAAGATCATCAACAACATGTTCTGATCACAGTGACTGATTCACATCTAGCACAAAGATTAAATATGGCGGGACGCAAATGAGACGGGAATAATAAACAATACATACAGAATAAAAGAGAACACGGAGTTTGGCGGCCTGGAGAGATTATTTTGGTAGGAAAATATGGATGTTCATGACGCATTTTCTTTAGCAGACACTATTTATAGAGTGTAGTCCAAGTAAGCAATGGAGACCGTTCATTCGACAGAGGGAGGGAGACAGAGAGGGAGACAGAGAGAGGCAGTCAGGGGGAGACAGAGGGAGGGAGACAGAGGGTGACCGAGGGAGGGAGAGGGAGACAGAGGGAGAGAAGGAGAGGGAGGGAGGGAGACAGGGGGTGACAGAGGGAGGGAGAGAGAGACAGAGGGAGAGGGAGGGAAGGAGAGGGAGGGAGGGAGGGAGAGGGATACAGAGGTTGACAGAGGGAGACAGAGAGGCAGACAGAGAGGCAGTCAGGTGAAGACAGAGGGAGGGAGACATAGGGAGGGAGAGGGAGGTAGAACGAGGGTGACAAAGGGAGGGAGAGGGAGACAAAGGGAGAGGGAGAGAAGGAGAGGGAGGGAGAGAGAGGGAGGGAGGGAGGGAGGGAGACAGTGGTTGACAGAGGGAGGGAGATAAAGGGTGACAGAGAGAGGGAGACAGGGAGGGAGACAGAGAGAGGCAGTCAGGGGAGACAGAGGAGGGAGACAGAGGGAGAAAGAGGGAGAAAGAGGGAGGGAGACAGGGATACAGGGAGGGAGACAGAGGGAGGGAGGGAGACAGAGACAGGGAGGGAGACAGGGAGAGAGACAAAGGGAGGGAGACAGAGGGAGGGAAACAGAGGGAGGGAGACAGAGGGAGGGAGACAGAGGGAGGGAGACAGAGGGTGAGGAATGCAGAGCGAGGGAGATAGAGAGGGAGGCAGAGAGGGAGGGAGGCAGAGTGGGAGGGAGACAGAGAGGGAGGGAGACAGAGAGGGAGGGAGACAGAGAGGGAGGGAGGGAGACAGAGGAAGGGAGTGAGGGAGACAGAGGGAGGGAGACAGAGGGAACAGAGTCTGAGGGGGACAGAGATAGAGGTAGACAGTGGGAGGAGGGCGACAGAGGGAGGAGGGTGACAGAGGAGGGAGGGAGACAGAGGGACAGAGACAGAGGGACGCAGACAGAGGGATGGAGAGAGGGAGACAGAGAGAGAGAGGGAGACAGAGGGAAGAGGTAGACAGAGGGAAGTGGGCGACAGAGGGAGGGCGCCAGTGGGAGGGCGACAGACAGAGGGAGACAGATGGAGGGAGACAGAGCCAGAGAGAGGGAGGGAGGGAGAGAGAGAGAGGGAGACAGTGAGGGAGAGAGAGGGGGAGGGAGAGAGAGATGTGTGCATGTCGGGTCTGGTGGCTCAGTGTACGAAGGCGCCTGCTGCAGGGACATGTTCAACCTCATGGTCACAACTTTTTTTTGCTTTAGCCCCACCCCCTCCCCTCCTGACCCCGCCCCCACCGGTGTGGCCCTCAGTCACAAACCACGCTGTAAATTTGGCCGCCGAGAGAACGTTTGTGAGTACCCATGCTCTACGCTATCAAACACTTTACCTACTGTTGCGCTCTCTGGAGTGGGAATAGTAAATTTACCCCAACGCTATCCAACACTTTCCCTACTGTTGCACTCTCTGGAGTTGGAATAGTAATTTTGACCCTTACACTATCCAACACTTTCCCTACTGTTCCACTCTCTGGAGTTGGAATAGTAATTTTTACCTCTACGCTATCCAACACTTTCCCTACTGTTGCACTCTCTGGAGTGGGAATAGTAATTTTAACCTCTATGCTATCAAACACTTTCCCTACTGTTGCACTCTCTGGAGTTGGAATAGTAATTTTTACCCCTACGCTATCCAACACTTTCCCTATTGTTGCACTCTCTGGAGTGGGAATAGTATATTAACCAGTAATTTTAACCTCTACGCTGTCAAACACTTTCCCTACTGTTGCACTCTCTGGAGTGGGAATAGTAAATTTTACCCCTACGTTATCCAACACTTTCCCTACTTTTGCACTCTCTGGAGTTGGAATAGTAATTTTTATCCCTACGATATCCAACACCTTCCCTACTATTACACTCCCTGGAGTTGGAATAGTAATTTTTACCCCTACCCTATCCAACACTTTCCCTACTGTTGCACTCTTGAGTTGGAATAGTAATTTTTACCCCTACACTATCCAACACTTTCCCTACTGTTGCACTCTCTGGAATGGGAATAGCAATTTTTACCCCTACGCTATCCTACACTTTCCCTACTGTTGCACTCTTTGGAGTGGGAATAGTAATTTATACCTGTACGCTATCCAACACTTTCCCTACTATTGCACTCCCTGGAGTTGGAATAGTAATTTTAAGCCCTACGCTATCCAACATTTTCCTTACTGTTGTTTTTTTTTAGAGTTGTAATAGTAGTTTTATTCCCTCCGCTATTTAATATTTTTTTAATTAATTTTGCTAATGTAGTATGTAATTAATTTAAAAAATATTGAAAGTAAATTACATTTTTTTTATTTGTTATAAATAATTATTTAATTTGTATCTATGGTATTGTGTTATGTGTATAGATGTATTTGTAATGTGTAATAGTTTTTAATAATTCATAAGTTATTAAAATATTTATTTAAACTGATTATTAAGTATGTGTATATATCATATATTATACGTCTATGTTTAATTATTCTTTTATTAAATTATATATATTACTTATCACTTTTAAACATTTTAACCATATTTATTTCATTTATAAGTATTATTTAGTTTATTTTATATAATTTTTTCAACTTAAAAAAACAATATTTTTAATAACGATATTTTTTACATTGATATTTTTTCCCGATATTTTTGTAATTACCATGTTGTGGATAGAATGTCGATATTCTTGACATCGATAATCTTGCTCCGATGTTGTTGTAGGTCGATTTTTTACCTTCAATATTTTGACAGTGATCCCTACCCATGCCTAAAAAGTTATGTAATGTATTCTGGCTCACATGTAAAGCACTCTCATATGCGTGTGTCAGGTTTTTAGTATTTAAAGCTGCAAAAAAATTGTGTTAATCTAAACCCTCTTGTCTCTCTGTATGCCACACGTGTATTACAGGCCTCTTTCTAAAAAGCAGCAAATTGTATTCAATTTGTTTTGTGTGGTAGGACTTATAGTCCCATCCATTCCAGTAAATTGTGCACCAATGGATGAGCAAGATTGGTATTAGCGGGCCATGCTCACTGCCCATACTCACATCAGTGAATCTATGACTGCTTACTCAGTAGGCACCTCTACATCTGCGTCAAAAGAAACATTTTCCTCATGAAACTGCATCTCTAGTCACCTGATCGGTGACCATGGCACTGACCAAGGCAAACAAGCATCGGCTGTGGTCTTTTTGCTTCTATTGCCATCATATAATCTAAGGTCTTCTCAAATTTTCACACAACCTAGTCAATTTCTCTATTAGCATTTCTCACTTAAGTAGAGTTTTCTGCAGATTTCTACACTGGATGTTAATACTGCATTATGAAACTACATTGGCAGGACTGCATAGAAGTAAACACGCTTCTTGCCAATGACTATGTGACTGATCCTGAATGCCCTGAAGTGTGATTTGGTGTTTATTATACCCTATAAAATCTAACAGTTCACGTTAAGAATTTATTGGATGCGATAAATACCACTTATTCATAGTTCGCCAGAAATTCTGATTAATATGGAGATTCTGTCCAAACCAAAATCCACTTCCCAGTAATTACCAAACTGTTTCCCTGTTTGACCTGCTGTAATTTAACAGGGATGTGGGCTTTACTGCACCTGGTAATTACTGGGTGCATGAACATCTGCACAGCTCTTCTGAGCGCTCCAGAAACATGGGTTTGTGCAGGTGTCGGAATGATCGTTATCACTTATAACCCGGGTCAATGAGTATGATTACAATTATTCAATAAGGGTAAGCTGTGGTGTCTAATTCGATTGTCTAAGGTCTCAGAATTTTAAATCTTAGTAACATCCAGCCATTATAGCAAATTGCGCATTTACTTAAAAGAGCCCAGACATTTTGACTTTGCCAATGATTGTTCTATCCTTTGTTGCATCTATAGATCTCTCCTACAGACTTTTTAAAGACCCATCATCCACAATGCAATACATAGAGTGTGTTTGGGTCAGCGCTTTACTCTTGGTTCGATAGCTTTCTTGATTCGATAGCAGACGTAACCCTATCGGGAATCGGGACCACCCAACAGGCTGTCGGCGGTCCCAACATAGGCATTACAATGCGACCACCACCACGGCATTGGCTGCAGCACCCGCCACAATGCAAAATTTGGACACTGCACATATCCCGGAACAACGTGGCAGGCACCATGCGGTGTCTGCCACATGGTGCAGGGACATTTAGTGGGGGTACCATAGGTGCCCTCCGAGTGCCCACATCAGAGGGTCAGGGGGAAGGGGACCCCGCTATGTGCCTCCAATGTCTCTTTCCGCCAGCCTTTCATGTCAACTGGTCTGATCATTTTTTACTACAATTTACTATTCTTAAAGTCAACAAAGGTCCCCATAAGAAATCCCTACCCCCCACTATACGCAGACAGTGGCACAAACTCACACTGGAGACATTACAAAAAGTGTGGGAAAAACCCAATACTAAAGATACTGAGGAAGTAGAAAATAGGCTAACTATGTTTCAGCAATCTCTAACTGTAGCCATTGACAAAATTGCCCCCCTGAAAACATTTAGACAATTCCCTGTGGCCAAACAGGAAAAATGGTACACCGAGGCTCTCAGAAAAGAGAAGCAAGAATGCAGGAGGATAGAGAAGAGATGGAGAAAATCACATTCTGAGGATAACAAAAAGGCACATCGTGCAGCTCAAGCCAACTACTACAAACATATCAAAGCTGCCCGTAAAAATACCATTGCCCAACAGCTCATAGAAGCCGGCAACTCTCCTAAAGAATTGTACAGGATTCTTGAAACATTTGTAAAACCCTTGGCCTGTGTAAGTCCAGATGACTTCTCACAAAGTCTATGTGAAGAAGTCTCCTTATACTTCGAAAATAAAATAGAATCCATCTATGATAAAATTCTAGTATCCCAAACAAATAGTGATACTCTGACTGTTTCCTCCCCCAACGAAAACATCAACTTCACGCTGACTACATTTCCTCCTATCAACACTGAAGAGCTACATACATTAATGACCCAAGTAAAATCTGGGTCGCCGGATGACCTTATCCCAGTCAAAACCTTAACCTCCCTCAGTACCCTGTTAGCCCCCCACATTCAGGATGTAATTAACCAGTCTCTTAAAGAGGGAAAAGTACCAACTGAATGGAAAAGAGCGGTGGTGAACCCCATCCGCAAGAACGTGGCTCTCCCGTGGACGGAGCTTTCCAACCTCCGGCCCATCTCCCTTCTGCCTTATTTCAGCAAGCTGGCCGAGAAATATGTTAACGTACACCTGTCCAATTACATCGAGGCAGCAGGCGGCCTAGACCACTCACAATCTGGTTTTAGGCCCAACCATAGCACCGAATCAGCCCTTCTGTCAGTGACAGATAACATCAGAATGTCACTTGACAGGGGGAGCTCAGTGATTCTGGTGCTATTGGATTTGTCCGCTGCCTTCGACACGGTGTCGCACAATATCCTTCTCGACCGCCTGAAGGGAGTGGGAGTAAAAGGGACCGCCCTTGCGTGGCTTGAAAGCTTTCTTGAAGACAGACAACAAGGTGTCAAGCTAGGCTCCCATAAATCTGTCTGCAGAAAGCTTACCAAGGGTGTGCCACAGGGCTAATGTCTGAGCCCCACGTTATTTAACATATATGTGGCCCCTTTGGCGGAGATTATAAGATCTTATGGGTTCTCCCCAATCTCTTACGCTGACGACACTCAGCTGTTGTTTCCCTTCCAAACTATAACACCTGCAGTCATGCAATCTTTTCAAAATGGCATGAGAGCTGTGGCAGGTTGGATGGCCCAGAACTTCCTCCAATGCAATGTGACTAAAACGGAAGTCATGTTGTTTGGAGGGGCCACCTTGCTCTGGTCCCCGGATTGGTGGCCACTTGAGCTAGGACCTGTCCCAGCGCCCAAACAGACCATCAAAAACCTGGGAGTACGCCTAGACCAAACCCTGATTCTAAAAGATCATGTCAGCCAAGTCACGGGAACGTGTTTCCGAACAATTGGTCTTCTACGGCGTATCTTCCCCTTCCTGCCAAACACCCACAGGAAAACGTTGGTACAGGCACTTGTCCTTGGGCGAGTAGACTATTGCAATGGTCTACTCATCTCTGCCAACCATGAACAACTACGCAGACTGCAGGTGGTGCAGAACACCGCGGCAAGACTCATCCTGAATGCCCCCCCCGTACCCCGTCCCGCCCTCTCCTTTCCCATCTCCACTGGCTTCCAGTACAACAACGGGTACATTTTAAACTCTGCTGCATTATGCATAAGTGCATCTATGGGTCCGGTCCCAAATACCTAAAAGAAATTTTTTTTTCCTACTCTCCCGGACGTGCTCTACGATCCAGCAACGTCATGTTGCTACATGTACCCAAAGTTACTAGAGCGAGACAGGGTGGCCGAGCACCTTCTCTTAAAGGCCCCTTGCTGTGGAATTCCCTTCCACCTCAGCTGAGACAAGTTTCGAACCTCTTTTCCTTTAGAAAAAAACTAAAAACATACCTGTTCACACAAGATTAATTTTTCTTTTATTTTTCCCTTTCTGTCATCTGCTCAATAAAGTTTGTCCGACTCATACAGAAGCTACGCGCGGAGATACCCCTTCGGGGCTGATTCATGCGCGCTATAAGAATATAAATAATAAATGGCGGGTTAACCACCATTAAAATGCAGGCAGAAAGGGACATTGTGATCACTAGGGCGGTGCCTGGCATGCACTTCACCATGTTTACGCCTATAACCCCCTCCGCTGCACCGGTGGGCTCATGGAGCCCGTCGGATGCGTGGCAGTCAGTCTTGCCAACCACCACCCATCTGCCCGGTATTGTAATATGGCAGGTGGATACCATGGGTCCGATGGCAGTGAGACGATGGGCTGTCGGTGGCGGTCCCACCGTCATCATAATCAGGCACTTTGGGCCCCATTAGGATGGAGGACGGATCACCCCCACCGGGCCAGCGGTAGTCACCACCGGCCCGGCGGGGCGATCCGCCCACCATCCATTCAGCAAAGAACCCCGCCATATTATGGTGGCTGGGGGTCTGCGGCAGATGGAAAGACCGTCCGCCGCTTTTCCGCCGGTCGGCAAGTCGATCGGGCGGTAAAGGGTTCAATATGGTGGAGGCGTCTGTTAGACACCGCCAGCCGTATTACAATGGGGCGGAAACATGCCTTTCCATGGCGGCACAGGCATGCAAAGTTTTCTTGCAGGAGCCCGTTGCGGGCCCCCAGGGATACTAGGAGGTGGGGGATGCACATGGGGACCTTTCAATGTCCAACGGGGCAGGCACCGCGCGGTGCCTGTCAAGTTGAGCATTGAAAGGCACAACTAGCCTTTGTGGCATTGCGGCGGGAGGTGATGCAAATGCGCAATGCGCCCACCAGTGTGGCGGGAACATCCTAATTGTGGGTGCTGGACTGCCGCAAGCATTGCGGGCTATCCCGATTCCCGGGCAAAGTCCGCCCGCCATGCTAATGATCTCTTTTGTTTTTACTTTTTGATTTGCTGTTACAATTTGACCATGCGCCCAGTTGGAACAACAAATGAAAAATGCCAAAATGCTCTTGGTGGAACATACAAACCCATGCTGTCATCTTGAAATGTTTCTTTTTTTATCAGAAAACCAATTTCAAGATGGGGACCCATGCATCCACATACATGTGCATGAGCCATCACTTTTTGCCTTTTTGGAAATAGCTTACGGCATTACAAACAGCATTTAATTCAAGACCTTTCGACTTTGCCAATGCTTGTTTACATCTTGGTTTCACAGCCTACACCAGGCTTGGCATTAGTTGTTCAGGTTATGCCTCCAAAGAGTGGATCTGTTGCTCATAATTTTAAAGTTGAAACTTTATAAGCATAATTTATTTATATAAACCTTGAAGTAAATAATATTTATAATTTCTAAACTGTGTTTAAAAATGCTAGGGAAAACATGTCACTTTTGTGGTTATATAAAGGAGTAATAAAGGGAACGATTAATTGGCGCGGGACTTGGGAGTCACAGATTGAGTAATTGGCTGCAGAAGATAGATTTTGAATTATCTTCCCCAGCACATAATATTTAAATGAGTGACACTGTCTGTCTGAACGGAGGCACTTGCTGTTATGCCCCCTTCTTTTCGTTGCTGTTCTCCCTATGCAAAGATGGCAGTCTCTGTTGGAATTAAACCAATGACAGCGCATCCTTCAGAAGGTGAAACTCATTCTAACCACATTTTCAAATCTTTTAATCTAGACCATCCCACCTGTATCGAAAGGTCACTAACAAGAAACACAATCACTCTGCAGTTACCAGGTCACAAGTCCTAAAAAAAGAAGTGGGGACTCTCCAAGTCAGGTAGTATCATAGGAAGTGACATCATGGCGCGTGGCATCGCAGGAAGTGACATCACATGAAGTGACATCACAGGAAGTGAGATCACGGCATGTGACAGGTTCCTTTATGCAAGAATTGACAAACTAAATCTGCTTCCAGCCAGCCCACCAGGCGTAATATTCCATGTGCGGCACATTTCCATGTAGATGTGATTGCTTTAGCTGCCTGGTGGTTAACACATTTGATGGAAAGAACTTTTTTAGTCCTAGTTTTGACGTAAACTAGCATACAGTGTTAATGCGCCTCCTGCAAAGCACATCATATAACATGCAGAAGGCAGATTTGATTATGTAGATAGGTAAATAGGTTACTGCTTTGAACATAGAGATCCTTTTGTTACATGCAGTTGCATTGTTATCCTTCTAGTATAGCACAGTGAGCTATGAAGGATGATATGTGACTCCTACACCCAGTAACCCTCACTGTTTTATGTAACACATCCTGTACAATGATTTACAAACTTGTGTGATTTATTGACAATATAAAATGTATGTTTGCTGTGCAGTGATCTGGCACCCTACACTGGGATGAATAGCGCTGTAAAACAAATAAAAAAATACTGGTATTTAAACTGTTATTTTGCACTGGGACAGAGTAACGCATCTGACATTCTTACAGTGCATTAATATCTATTATATATGGGAGTCCGAACAAAGTCAAAATCGTGCCTCTTTTATGCGCCTTTGAAGTGTTAACAAGCCGCTGCTTTTGTTTCCCTTCCTCTGCACTTACATCTAGGAGTGAGGTTACAGGCAGCCCCCAGCCCGGATACTAGGACAAAGAAGGCCAAATGGGCCCTTAAGTTTGGCCTTTGTTATGGCCCAGCTGGAGTCTCAAATAACAACCCCCCCCCGTCTGCACATTGCTGCTGGGAAGGAAACAGAGGCGTAGCTAGAGCTTCTGGCGCCCGGAGCTATCCCCCAGTTTGCCGCCCATGGCAGGTAGCGGTAGGGAGGGAAGAATCTGGGGAAAAATTACGGCGAGCAGCAGGGGTGGATTGGCAGGGTTTAAGTTACGATGCCACTCTCTACTCCACTGCATAAGAAAGGGCATGAAACTGCGACGTAAGCATAGAGCAAACCTCGAAGGTCAAGTCTCAGTTGATGAAGGCCCACCAGCACAAAAATGGTAGCTAAACACATAAGTAAATGTATCCCTTCCTCCTCTTTACACCACTCCGTACTTAACTGCTACTACAAGACCACAGCTGTAAAACTACCCGCTAGACATCAAGCACAACACCAAAACAACTCCGACATAGATCACACTCTACACCCACACTCCACCAAACAACAACAGTATTTAGAAACATAAGCAAAGCTACAGCTATCTCCTTTTTGCTTCACTCCATGCATGTCATTTAAGAAACACCCCTCAGGTCCTCATGCATGAAACCAATGGCACTTAGGCCACACTATACACATTCATACTCGAGAAGGCCACTGAAGTTGCACTGCGAGATAGTGCTCATGAGAAGGCCGCTGAAGTTGCACCCCTAGATAGCAGTGCTTGAAGTGCAGGGCTCCCAGGCCTCCCTGATCCATGGGTAGTTTCAATTTGGAAAGAAAAGTGCTACTCTACACCATTTATTATTTCAAATTAGATCCCCTTGCATGGCACCCAGCATGTGGAAGAGGCTCTTGGATCTGGGAATTGGTAAGTTTGAGAAACAGTACAGTGATCTTGACAGCATCACCATTTTAGTCAGGTATGCAACAGACTTATTATGTCTGCTAGGATTTTTCACCCTTTAAAATGGTTTTAAAAAGGGGGTAAAATAGTGCATTTTAAAGCAACAAAAAAAACCATAGGTTCTATAACGGCGATGATGAAATATTTCAGTACTTTCAGGGTCTGCCTCAGCCCACTCAGTCACCCTCCTGTCAGCTTCAGAGGAAGCTGGTGATCTAAAGCAGACACCGGTGGCCTGACATGCACACTGCAGTGTTTCTTAAAAAAATCATAGTACCACCAACACTGATAATGAAAATATAGAGAAAATATGAGCAGTGGCCAGGGACAAAATGTGCCGACTTATAGGTGGCAGGGATTGACATTAATTGGTCCTAACAATTGCTTCACCAGAAAATTAAAGTAGTCTCTACTTTGAATTAAAGTGCTGATGCCTCCAAGCAAGCAAAGCAAGTGAGCTGAACCGGCAATAGAACAGCTTTCTTGTCTCTTCCATCCATCCATTCATCTATCTATTCATTCTTTCACCCTTCCATCCCCCTACTGTCATCCACTATTTCACCTTTAGATTCTGTCATCCATTCATTCTTTCCTCAATTATTCAATATTTCCCCATTCTTTCCATCCATCCATCCATCCAATTTGCCATCCATCTGCCCATCCATACAGTCTAAAAACCAACCATCCACTCTGCCACCCATCGATCCATTCACTCTGCTATCCATTCTCTTTGCCATACATCCTCCACTCTGTTATCTTACCATCACCTCTGCAATTCATCGATCAACTGCCATCATTTCATCAATTCATTAACTCTTCCATTCATCCACTCAGCCATCCATCAGCCTACTCTGCCATTCATCCATCCTCCTATCCTCTCTTCCATCCTTCCATCAATCCAATCTGTCATTCACCCTCTCTGCCATCCACTCTGCCACTCATTCACCATCCATCCATCCTGCCACCCATCCATTCATCAACTCTTCTATCTATCCAACCACCCATCCACTCTGCCATTCATTCATCCATCAATCCATCCACTCTGCTATTCAACCACCCACTCATCCACTCTGCCATGCATCAATCCCCTCTGCCATCCATCCATTCTGCCATCCATCTGCACATCCATCCATCCATTTATCCACTCTGCCATTCATCCCGCCATTCATTCATCAACCTATCCACTCTGCTATCCAATCATACATTCAGTCACTTTGCCTTTAATCCATTCATGCTGCCATGCATCCATCCATTTACTTTGCCATGCATCCAATCTGCCATCCACCCAAGGGCCAGGATACACATTAAGTTCCACACGGGTCCTTACCCGGGCCCCAATAGACTGGGGGGGGGTCTCAGCACACCACTCTTGTGGAGTTCCTGTCGGATCCTGCATGGCCTTAGCAAAATCTCTGGATCTTCGCTTAACAGATTCCCAACACAGCTCAGGAGCCAGCCTCGCCCATGCAATCAAGCAACGGTGCCACAGACCATGCACGCACCACCCGGTGGAGCTTATAGGGAAGCATCCAGGCCTGTATCGCTTTTTTGCCGGCCTAACCCCCTGCCTCCAACTCACGAGGGGGCTTGCACGGCTGGAGCAGCGCAACCAATGCACACTCCTGCAGCCGACTGCCTCACGCACCTCCTACGGCCGGCAGGACCTCACCCCTTCACCCAGGGGTGCTGAATAATACCCCACCTAAGCCACAGGGTCCTCAGGCCCGGGCCATCATCCTGCCAGATTCGTGCGTCCTATCATCTCAGTCTGTCTCTCTCAGGATCTCTGCTACCAGTGCACTGCCAGGGGGACACCGCACCCCCTCTTCCTGGGTCCGGGCAGACACCGGGGGCTTCATTCAGACCTCACCTCTCGCAGATCCATCCATCACCGGAGCCGGACGGGATTTCAGAAAAGCCCATATGTCATCTTTGCTCCTAACTGAAGTTTACCTGGGAATTCTGTGGTATTTCACTCTGGCCGATTCAAATCGCTAGGGACTTCTTACTTCTTACGGCTTGGAGCAGTAGCACTGCCAAGACCCGAGAGCGCATAGTGGTGGTGCGTGAGCGTGCGCGTGCGCATCACTGCTGCATTTAAACAGCACAGTGAGGGGGCTGGCCATAAATAATGATGCCCAGGGCCCTGTGTCACGCAGCTGACGCCGGCCGCCTCCAAAAAAGTGCCGCCTGGGGCGGACCGCCCCCCCGCACCACCCTAGCTACGCCGGTGGAAGGAAAGCAGATAATGAGCAGGTGCTGCTGAATAAATCCCGGTGTCTCAAACTTACATCAGGACGAGTTCAACATATTTGAGAGTGGGGCTCAACTTGTTGGCAGGGTGGATGGCGTCCACCAAGTGAAAAGAGTTGGTGGACACCATCCACCCACGTGTACACCTGACTCGAGCCCTGGCAGTTACCAATCCTCCAATAATCGACCAGCATGAAATTGCTGTGCCATGCACCTGGATTCCATAGCAGGTCTGTCCAATGAGTAAACCCAGGATGGTGGCAGTATAGCCCCTAGATTTAGGCCTGATTTAGATTTCAGCGGACGGAATATCCGTCACCGTTGGATGTAGTAACCCATCCACCGAAATATAAATCAGGCCCCAAGTCTAGATGTGGTATAATGGCCAAAGCTGCTGGCCTTCGAACTGGGAACCAGGGTTCCAGTCCTGCGTTGGCTCAACCGCCTATGATTCTGTGCAAATAACTCACTCAATAAACGGCAAGAAAAAACCCAATATATATATATATATATATTCATTGAAAAAAACATAGGTTTCAGGCAGTTATACTTAGAAATTAGCATTTAAAAATCCTTAGAAATTCACTGAAAAAACCATAGGTTTCAGGGGCGTTGTAGTAAGTTGGACATTTCACTCGTACAAAACCATAGAATTTCCCCCGTTATAGTTAGTTCAGCTAACTATAACTCGCGCGCCCGCAATGCACTGCTGATGACGTCACATCATGACATGGTCAGTGACATCACTGATGACATCTCAAATGACATCACTGATGAAATCACTAATGACATAATTCAGTGTATGTGGGTTTTTCTGAAAATTAAATATGTTTTATATATGTATATCTCAAGGTCGATGGAAGAATAAATGGGTATATAATTGTCTAAATGGATTATTTTTTGTAAAATTGATTGTGTAACTGACTGATTAAGTATATCTTAGTGAATACATGGGTTAGTGAGTAATGTTTAAATATGTAAATATCTGTATCAGTCTCTCACTTTCTCTATAAGTGGCTGCATGGGTTGGTGAGTAGCTACATGAGTGTCTATATAGGTTATTAGTTGTTTTTTTGTATAAGTATGAGTGTCTGAGTGTCTGTATGGTTCAGTGGGGGTATTACATAGTGCATAGAAGCATGAATGAGTGACTCACTGTTTGTATGTGTTGAAGACAGCATGTGTGGAGGACTGTATGGGTGGATGAGTGTGTATGGGTGTGTTAGTGAGTGAATGACTGTCTCAATAGAGTCTTTATGAGTAACATATGTTTTAAACTAGTATATGTGAGTATTGTATATAAGTGAGTATATGTGAGAGTGTGAGATTGGAAGAGTTCCTGTATACATTTGTATGTGATACTATAAGTGATTGCTTAAGAGAGTAAGTATGTGTAAATTTCTGTAGAAGTAAGTGTGGTGGTGTGTGTATAACTGTATATGCAAGTAAATGGATGTTTGATACTTTGCATGTGTGACTATGTGTGTGAGTAAATCTATGGATGAGTGTCGGTGTGTAACAGGATGTATAGGTGTATGAGCACATATGATGAGTGAGTACATGTATGAGTGACTGTATAGTACTGTTGGTAAATGAGTGGATGTGTGTGTAGCTCTTAGAATTACTGAATTGTAAGTGGTATTGGTATGTCCCTTGTTTTGAAAATGTTAGTTTCTATTTTTGAGTGTGTGTATCAAAGGTTATATTAGGGTGAGAGGAGGTCTGCCACTCTATCACAAGGATGACGGCATCAGTGATGTCATCAGTGATGTCATTTGAGATGTCACTGACCATGTCATGAGAGATGTAATATGTGACGTCATCAGCAGTGCATTGCGGGCGCACGAGTTATAACGGGGACATTTCTATGGTTTTGTATGAGTGAAATGTCCAGCTAACTATAACGCCCCTGAAACCTATGATTTTTTCAGTGAATTTCTAAGGTTTTTTAAATGCTAATTTCTAACTATAACATGCCTGAAACCTATGGTTTTTTCAGTGAATTTCATAGGTTTTTTCAATGCTAGTTTCTAACTATGCCTTCGGAGGTAGGACATGTGATTAAAGAAGAAACAATGCACAGAAAGAAAAAAAAGAAATGCAGAAAGAAGCAACATAAGTCTACAAAGAAGAAGAAGAGTGCAGGAAGAAGCAAGAGATGTGCAGAAAGAACCAACAGAGGAGCAGAAAGTTCTCCTGTGTCCCCAACATTTTACTGACAGTTACTGGTGGTAACTGACTCTGACTAACTAGGACAGGAGCCAGTGCTATGCTAAAAGACACTTAGAATACAGTGAAAGCACCTATATACACTAGGGAACACTATGCGTTGGGGTACCCCTGTGATTACCATGACCTCCTCTGTAAGACCCTAGTACCTAATAGGGCAGGGGGATTAAAACTACCTCTTAAAATGCACCACAGGGCATGTTTGCACACTGGTGAAGGGAGGGGGTGCCTGAGGTGACATGTGTGCAAACACGCCCTGTGGCCATTTTAATTTGGGGATAAACTCCCCTTGAATCCTGAGTGTCCCTTGGGTCCAACTAGCCCACCAGGTATCTCCAGTAAGCGCCACAGAGCCGTGTTGCAGAGAGGTGTAAAAAGGGGCACGGCCTGGACCACCTCTCTCGAAGGTAGCACAGTGGCGTTTACTGATAGCACCTGGTAGGCTAGTTGGCCCCCAGGGACCCTCAGGATTGAAGGGGAATTATTTCCCCAACTTGAAATATGCCACAGGGCGTGTTTGCACACGTCACCTCAGGCGCGTCTCCTCCCTTCACCACTGTGAAAACACATCCTCTGGCCATTTTAAGTTGGGAGATTAACTCCCCTTGAACCCTGAGGGTTCCTAGGGTCCAACTAGCCTTGTAAGTACCTCCAGTAAGCGCCACAGAACTGTGTTGCAGAGAGGTGTAAAAAAGGGGCACGGCCTGGACAACCTCTCTGCATTGCAGCACAGTGGCGCTTACTGGAAGCACCTGGTGGGCTAGTTAGCCCCCAGGGGCCTTCAGGATTGCTGGGGAATTATTTCCCCCTTTTAAAACGCGCCACAGGGCGTGTTTGCACACGTCACCTCAGGCCCCGTCCCCTTCCTTCCACACTGTGTAAACGCGCCCTTATGATGTTTTAGGTTGGGAGATTACGTCCCCTTGAATCCTGCGGATCCCTAGCCCACTAAGTACCTCCAGTAAGCACCACAGCGCTGCGTTGCAGAAAGGTGTAACAAGGGGACAGCTTGGACCACCTCTCTGCAACGCAGCATAGTGGCGCTTACTGGAAGCACCTGGTGGGATGGTTAGCCCCCAGGTGCCCTCAGGTTTGAAGGGGAATTATTTTCCCAACTTAAAACGTGCTACAGTGAGTGTTTGCACACGTCACCTCAGGCCCCGGTCCCTCCCTTCCCCACTGTGTAAACACGCCCTGTGTCCATTTTAAGTTGGGAGATTAAGTCCCCTTGAATCCTGAGGGTCCCAAGGGACAACCTAGCCCACTAGGTACCTCCAGTAAGCTCAGTTGCAGAGAGGTGTAAAAAGGGGAAGGGCCTGGACCACCTCTCTGCAACGCATTGCAGTGGCGCTTACTGGAAGCACCTGGTGGGCTAGTTGGCCCCCAGGGCGCACAGGATTGAAGAGGAATTATTTCCCCAACTTAAAAAACGTGCCACAGAGCGTGTTTGCACACGTCACTTCAGGCCCCGTCGCCTACCTTCACCACTGTGTAAATACGCCCTGTGGGTGTTTTAAGTTGGGAGATTAAGTCCCCTTGAATTCTGAGGGTCCCTAGGATCAAACTAGCCCACTAGGTACCTCCAGTAGGCGCCACAGAGCTGTGTTGCAGAGAGGTGTAAAAAAGGGCATGGCCTCCCAACACCTCTCTGCAATGCAGCTCCTTGGCGCATACTGGAGGTACCTGGTGGGCTACTTGGTCCTCAGGGACCCTCAGTATTAAACGGGAATTATTTTCCCCCACTTACAACTCGCCAGGGGGCGCGTTTGAACAATGGTGAAGGAAGGGGGCGGGGCCTAAGGTGACATGTTTGCAAACACGCCCTGTGGTGTGTTTTAAGTTGGGGAATGAATTCCTCTTCAATCCTGAGGGTCCCTGGGGGCCAACTAGCCCACCAGGTACCTCCTGTATGCACCAATGAGCTGCGTTGAAGAGAGGTGTTCAGGGGCCACAACCCTTTTTACAACATTCTGCAACGCAGCTCTGTGGTGCTTACTGGAGGTACCTGGTGAGCTAGTTGTCCCCCAGGGGACCTCAAGATTGAAGAGGAATTAATTTCCCAACTTAAAACGCTCCACAGAGCTTGTTTGTACACATGTCACCTCAGGCCCCGCCTCCTCCCTTCACCACTGTGCAAACACGCCCCGTGGCGCGTTTTAAGTTGGGGGATTTACTTCCCTTGAATCCTGAGGGTCCATGGGGTGCAACTAGCCCACCAGGTACCTCCATTAAGCGCAACAGAGCTGCGTTGCTGAGGGATGTAAAAAGGGGCTTGGCCTCTGAACACCTCTCTGCAACGCAGCTCCCTGGGGCATGCTGGAGGTTCCTGGTGGGCTAGTTGGCCCCCTGGGACCCCCAGTATTCAAGGGGAATTAGTTCCCCATCTGCAAACGCGCCTGGGGGCGCGTTTGCAGAGTGCTGCAGGGACAGGCGGGGCCTCCGGCGCGATGCCGGTCTTTTTTTAAATTTAATTTTTTATTGGCCCTGGGGACCCCCCCTCCCAGGGCTTGTCCTCTATTTTATTTTTGTAAAGCAATATTTGGAAGGGGGCCGTGTGGCCCCCCCTCCGTCCCGAGGCCATAATCGGCCCCGGGGACCCCATCCCCCAGGGACGGCCTTTGTTGTTTTTTTATTTTTCCGGGACCACTTCTAGCCCCGGGGACTCCATCCCCCGGGGCTGGCCCTCTCCGTTGGTGACCGTGGAGGGGTCCCCAATCCCCCCACAGTCCCGCGGCTTCCCACCTCCTGCGGGAGCCAGCATTGCTTTTCCACATGAGGAGCTGCTAAGATGCAGCTCCCCGTGTGGAAAAGCAATCTGCTTTGGTTTTTGGAAAAGAGAGCAGGTTTCATGCTCTCTCTTCCAAAAACAAAAGCAGAGTTTGCTATAGCAGGGTGGGAGTCAGGAGGCTCCTGCCCTCCCATAGGAAACAACTGTGTCCCGGGGGTGGGCACCCCGGCACACTGCAGGAGCCTGCCCTGGGGGGTGGCGGTCACCAGGGCCATCGAGGGCTCCAGGGGGATGGCGGTCACCAGGGCCATTGAGGGCCCCCCTCCCAACATTTGCAATGCCCCTGGGGTGGTGGTCCGCGGGGATTGGGGGTCCGTCACAGACCCCCCCAATTTTAATAATTAGAGCCCTGGGGGGGAGGTTCCCGGGGCGTGTGGGGGGTTTCGAGCCCACCCAAACAGTTAGTTCATCTTTTAAAATAACAAGCCCCAGGGGGTGGCGGTCCCCTGGGCTGCGGGGGGCAATGTGCCCCCACCAATATTTTATAAAAGCCCCAGGATTGGCGGTCCCAGGGGCTTGGGGGGGGGGTCTTTGAGCCCCCCACCCATTTACTGTAGAAGCCCCGGGGTGGCGGTCCCCGGGGCTGCAGGGTCGTGAGCCCCACGCAAATACTTTTGACAAGCCCCGGAGGGTGGCGGTCCCTGGGGCAGTGTGTGGGGAATTGGGGTCCCCCACACTTTTTTTTCTGACCCTGGGACCTGGCCCATCCAATGGCTTTATTTAAACGAACCGTGGGAGCCCGCGCTTTGTTTTTGTCTTATTTTCGCTGGCGAATCTGCTGATCCAGCGCCCATCCCACAGGCCTAGGGGGTCAGGGTGTTTCTACCTTGCCCCCTTTTCGTGTTTTGCGCATTTGTTTATCTCTTTTCTTGTGCTTCGGTTCTACAGAGGCACAAGATGGCTGCCAACACTTCCTGGTTTGGAGTGCTGACAGCCAATTAGCATGAAGCTCGTGATCGGGAGGGTGCGTGGATCCTCCGTGCCTCTAGATAGCGACATATTTTTACCAAGGGCTACCTTTTTGCCAAATTTGGTGTAATTCTGTTCAGCAGTTCGGGCTGTAGCCGCGGCTGAAGTTTCCTATGGGAAATTGCATGGGGAAAACAATTTTTGGGATCGCCCTTTTTTCTCAGCCCCCACTTGCCAAATCACCACGAAACTTTCAAGATAGGAGTGGACCGGAGCGGTGCCAAAGTTATTGGGAATAGAATGTTGGGATTTTCCTATGGTAACTAGGTCCTAACTATAACTACCTACTGGCAACCGCCAGTAGGATATAGTGCCAGACGTAGGGTCTTATAACATCAAGGCTGGACTATTGTAACAGCCTTTATGCAGGACTTAACAAATCAGCCCTCCATAAACTCCAAATGGTCCAGCACGCAGCTGCCAGAGTGGTCCTCAGGCTGCCCAGGAAATCCTCTGCCTCTGCAGCTTTGGATGCATTACATTGGCTTCCAAACCATAAGCGCATACTCTTTCAAGTCCTGACCATTACTTATAGAGCCTTTTACCATCAGGGCCCACTGTATCTGCGCAAATACTTCAATCAATACCATCCGTCAAGATCACTCAGGCCCTCCACAGCAAACCTACTCCATGTCCCCAGATTTAAATTATCAACCAGAGGAGGAAAATCCATTGAAGTTATTGGAGCGAAAGCATGGAACAAACTTCCCTCTTTCCTGCGTCAAGCCACCACTGAACTAAAATTCAGAAAGCTTTTAAAAACATGCCCTGCCAAACTCTGAATGTATGGGAATCATATGAGATGCTTTATAGACAGGTAGTTCCTTTCATCTACTACTTGCGGTCTTTTGGAATCTAAGCGCCAAGATACTCTTTGCAGTGGTAGTGCGCTATATAAGCTCCTTGTCACATCACATATATATCAAAGCGCCAAGTGTTGGCCACGCAATGAGCAGCACCCCCAGCCGGCATTTAGGAATTGATTTATTAGGTACAGAACATGTGCCAGCAGTCCTCAAAGGTTTCGTAGTTAAAGAACCTGCGGCCCCCGTCACTCTTCGGGGTGGTGCAACTACGGAACCTTTGAGGACTGCTGGCACAGGATAAAGAACGGATGCTGCCAAGCGAGGGCCATCTGAGGGCTGTGATTAACTTTTGGGACAGCGCAAGTGCAACCATCAGCGGCATGAATGTAAACCACATCTCCCAGAATGCTTTGAGGTGCAATATGACCGGCCCATCTGGGGGCGTGATTAAGGCATTTATGGGAGGTTGTGGAACACGCACAAATCGAAGCATCCAGCCTCGGAAGAAGAAGGACACATACCTTCGAAACGCGTCAGGCCAAAAAGGATGCCAAGACTGTTACCCGCTTTACTCGGCAGACGATGTTCTGTACCTAAAAAAGCAATTGCTAAATGCCGGCTGGGGGTGCTGCTCATTGCGTGGTCAACACTTGGAGCTTTGATATTGGGCGGCGGGCCAGCCGCGGAGCTTGCACCACCCCGAAGAGTGACGGGGGGCGCAGGTTCTTTAACTACGGAACCTTTGAGGACTGCTGGTGAGAGAGCACAAATCTGAAAAATGTAGAAGTGCACCATATTTACAAGCACGTTGTATTAGTCTAGTAGATAATATACAAGAGTGTCAAACTTATATGGAGAAAATATATACATGAGTGTTTAATTAGAATAGGGATACATATATCAGTGTGAAAAACTAATGTAGAGATGTAGAAATGCTAGAATGATGTTGGAGTCTCACGTTATGGGGCTGTGTGAAAAAGAAATGTAATTCTGCAAACCATGGAAATGTGTAGGCCACATGGCATTTCACAAGAAACGAAAGATGCTGCTACACTTTTAAGTAACTTGGATTCTAATGTCATTTTACTATAGAGTATTGTTAATCATAGAATTGAAGTAATGTTTTAAATAGATGTGTTACATTATAGTAATGTGTGTTAGTTAGAATACTGTTTAAACATAGAAATTAAATGTGCATATTGCAGAGGCCAGTTTCATGTAATTCTAGTAGGCCTGAATAGATAAAGTCGCTTCTTTGATCTGCATGTGCTCGTTAAGGAGAGGTCGCACAGAGCACGAATGTAAAGCCTGTTAAAAAATAGTTTACGACCTAAGATATGGTGGAGGCCGGAATTTGGGGCCTACCGAGAAAGTGTCTGTTTGCAGGTGCGAGGGGGCCTTTATCAGAAAGTGATGAATGGACTCTTGTTCAAGAGAGCCGGCACATGCCTGTAGGAGTCTTCAGGAATTTTAGGGGGTACCGTCTCGCTGGAGAAGAAGCCTGGGAAGCATGGTCAACTTTAACGAAGGGCCCAGAAGAGGATCAGACTGGAATTTGCCGCCAGAAACTACACCACGTGAGAGGCGTCTCCAGGGGCGTTCCTATTGGAAATGTGATTTTGTATTAGGGAAAGCACCCCGGGGTGGCGCTAGGACAGATGATCTGAGGAACCTAAGAGAGCGGATGGGTAGGCAGATAGAGAATTGCAAGACTTCGACTTAGAGACAAAGACTAAGGGAAGTGTGTGATCTTCTTTGGAAGTCACCACTGCTGACACCTTTTTAGGTAAAGATATTGTTAAGTAGGGATGTCACTTAGTCCAGTGTAGGGACAGCCTAACCTGAACTTTTCTTTTCTGTAAATGACTCTCAAGTTGCAACTCAATGCGATTCTTGCAACTCTCATGGTATTCGAGATATTTTTGATAATTTCCTTTTGCCGATTAAGAGCATTTAGAGAATTTCTTTTTATATTGATACCCGTATATCTTTTGAACCTTATTCTGAGATGTTTGTATCTCCAGATACTTTTGGCTTTATAATAAACTTTTAAACCTTTTCTAGTGGTAAGTGGTTCTTTAGAGTGGTGTAAGTTCTTTCTTGATTAACCTAGTAGTGGATTGCCTTTTACTCAATGACAGGTACCAACGATTCAGTCGACCTGAGTTGGGATCTGGTAAGGTAACAATAGACCAGAAATCCCGCGTCAGCAGTTGGTAGCAGAGTAGGATGGTTACCTTCTTGAGGAAGGTGATCTAGACTAGGTTAGTTTACCCCAAGGTCCCTAGAGTTCGAGAGGTGGCCTGCCGAAGAAGGCCCTGATGGAGAGAGAAAAGCAGCAGTATCGGACGAGAGTGAGTATAAAAAGGGTCATGCGTGAACAGATTGCGGTGTTTTGTGTTGTATTTGTATTGTAATGTCATGCGGAGTTGAATGCCTGTAGTGTGATTGTGAGAAGGTTGTGAGCGCGCGCAACCTGGTAAAATCTTAAGTTCGGGGTAGAGCTTAAGTGGTTCGGGTGTATCGAACATCCAGAGTAATTGTCGACCAGAGTAAGGAGGTCATGAGGTACCATTGACCGCCGCAGGACCGAGATAGGGGGAGTGTAAGAGTGAGTGTGTGAGTAACGGACGCTGGTCGAAAGTTACTGTGTGTAAGTAACCTATCAGAGAAGGCGATTGTCTGGACGTAAACGGAAAGACATTTCGTCAGTTAAGGTGACAATTACAGTTAGACTGTGGACGTGCAGTCAAAGAAAGGTGATCGCTTGGACGGAAGTAATCATTTTTCGGAGTATGAATGGGACGCATGCATGAACGCGGAGACGAGCGGAGAAAGGAGGGGAACTGCTGCAAAGGGGGACGAGTGACGTCGGCAAGAGCCGCGCTGAGATAGGGCGGTTAGTGAAGAGCCGCGACGGGATTGGGCGGTTGGTGTGACGTCAGTGAAAAGCCGCGTTCGGATAGGGCAGTTAGCAAGAACCGTGCTGAGATTGGTGGATTGTCATCAGGAAGTAAACAGACGCGGAGAAAAATAGAAATTTTGTAGGTTTCGAACATGAAGTGTTTTAAATGTTTGAGAGGGATTTTTAAGAGAAAAAGAAGGGACTCTTATTATGGGCAAGAGGCACCGCCAGAGGGTACACCAGCTTACTATATGGCAACGAATGTTGGCTTGCATACGATACTATGGATTGGTGAATGGAGTAAGATCTCGGAAGGGAATGAGGAACTGACGTTTCCTAGGTATGGAACGTTCAGGTTAGAGGCGTTACATCGGCTGAAATCAATTATGTCCTCATTGAATCCTCCGCCTAGACCAACACAGTTTGAGGCTCTTAATGCGTGGCTTAGGGCGGCACACGACAGAAATCTGAACAGACGCCAAGAAATGTTGAAGCGATCAGTAAGGGCAGTGCGAGATGCCCAATGGGATGCGGACGCCAAGAGATGGAGGGTACAGGCTATTGAGGTGGATAAGTTATACCCAGTGAGAGAGGTGACAGGAGAACAGAAGCTCATGGAAGAGGATGAGGAGAGCGAGTCGGAAGACAACTTGATAAATAGGTTGCTGATAGATAGACCGCCTCCGAACGTTGGGAGAATGGAGGATGGGGGACTCGCAAGGGATGATGGGCCTGCCATAGAGGGGTATGTACCACTCCCTATATCGGAGTGGACACCTACCAAAGGTGAGGAGACACCTCAGCCTAGTACAGTACAGAGTGTAGTCGGAAGGTTTGTGGTGCAGAAAGTACCGGAAACAGAGAGGGTTGAGTCCTATGGGTTGCCAGACGCTCTACGAGTACCCGTTACCATAGGTCCTATAGTATCGATTTACAACCCCGAGAGAGACAGAGAGGAAGAACAGCTGAGGTTAGATAGAGAGAGAGCTGAAATGGAAAGGAGAAATAACACGACAAATGCCTGGAGGCAATTGCCAGGACCAGTGACGTGGAGCACCCCGTTTGATTCAGCAGAGGGTCCCGCAGCAGAACAGGGGGGCCAGAGAGGACCGATGGACCTGAGGGGACCACGGCCGAAATCCTTTAGGGAGTTGAGAGCGGACTTGAGAGAATGGGATGGGTCCACAGAAGCACCAGCCCACAGGTCAAGAACAGGGGCTGAGTGGGGAAGTCGAGGCAATGGAACATTGTCTCACTGTGGGGCTAGCGCAAGCAGTCAGGAGTGGGATGGTAACAGTCCGGAGAATAGAGGAGTTATACGTCATACTGCCGGAGAGAATGAGCAAGAGAGACGTGAGAGAAGTACAGGATGTGGAGAAACGTCCCGTCTCATAACCAGTGAGGGAGACAGAAGGACACAAGAATACAGGGATAGGTTTAGATGTACTCACCATGCACCTAATGAGAATGTACAGCACTGGAGTCGTGGGAGCATGGGGAACAGTGAAGGATCTTGCCATGGGTCGAGAGATCAGAGACCACTGGCAAATGATGAAGAAAGGGGGAATGACGGAATGTCTTACCATGCATCTAGGGAAACCATGCAGAATGGGACTTGTGGGATTATGAGAAATGGGAAAGTGTTTCACCATACGCCCAGAGAGGATGGAACTGCATGGGACCTGGAGAGATGGGAACATGGGAGGACTCCCCATAACTCGCCTGAGCCTAGACGTAGGACTCGGAGCTGGGATGGGAGAGATGTGAATGGACCCCCTAGAGCTAGCATACTGAAAGCTGCAGTAAAGGCCAAAAGACTCGATGTCACCAGCTTAAAATCTGACCTGGATGAGATAATAGATGGGACGTTGCCTTTAGAAAGGATTGACCTGTACGAACAAGATGAGTTACTGTTTATAGCAAAAGATATTACCCGAAAGGCAAGAGCAATACATGAGAAACTGTCTGGACTGGCAGACAAGTATATGGTAGACTTGTCCAGAACAAGGACATTACAGAGTAACCAAAGGTTGCAGTATTCAGACCAAGACTTAGACGAGAAGAGAACTACAGGATTAAAAACACACATAAGGGAGCTGATAACAGGAATAAGAGCGTGGAGAGATCTGGACAAATGGGAAGAGAGGTGGTCCAAAAGGGGCACTGTCAGGCAGAGCACGAGTGCGATGTCTCCGGAAGGAAGGGTAATGCAGATGGAGGCATTTCCTTTGAGAGAAATATCGAATGGGAACTATGTACATGTGCCCTGGAGTAGAGGAGATTTGGCTGCATTTACCAATTCATTCCCGAATTAAGGGACAATCCCGTTGAGTGGTACAAGCAGGTAGAAAGGTTTGTGAAAATCTCCAAGGTTTTGTGGATTGATTTGAACACTTTGTTTGACATTGTGGTGCCAGGAGATTTGTGGACAGCATGCAAGACTAGTGTCGAGTGGCCAACTGTAGAACCAGAAAGGAATGCTGCCACAAATGGACCGTCTGAAACTGTAATGTTGAAATATGAAAGAGTAATCACTTGGTTGAAGGAAAAGGTCCCACCACAAGACATAGATTGGGTAAAAATAGACCGAACAAGACAGGAACCCAAGGAGACAGTTCATGAATTTTATGAGAGATTGGTGAAAACATTCAAACAATACAGTGGACTCGATGTAATGGACCCCAAAGACATAGGGCAGTTTGTGTCAAAGTTTGTTTTGGGGTTGAGACCTGATATTTGTTTGATGATTCAGCAACATTTAATTTGTTGGCAGAACAGGCCATTAGATGAGATTTTGAGGTATGCCAGGTACTGCAGTGACGAAATAGATTCCAAAGCAAAGAAGCTAAAAGAGAAGCTGATGGTAGTACAGATACAGTCAGCTGGAAAGGGTGGACAGCGCCAACAGGGAACAGGGACAATGGGACGAAAACCAAACGGACAGAATAGAGACAGCGAGGAAAACCCGAGACCTAGAATAGACCTTGCTACGTTGAAGAAAACGACAAAGTGCCACCAGTGTCATCAGGTGGGACATTGGAGACGCGGGTGTCCCTATAACCCTGAAAACGGAGAATTAGAAGTAGAGGAGGAGGTTCCAGAGGTTCCAGTACAAGCGGTGCCAGTGCCGAGAATCAAGGTGGCCAAAGGGGGGACTTCGGCTCCACGAGCTCAGTTTCCGCAGCCACCAAAGATTTCGATAGGGGGAAAGGTTTTTAGACAAATGCCTCTTTTCGAAGATGAGGAAAAATGTTACTACATTGATCCCTTGACGGGACAACGTGTAAGCAAAGAGGAGGACTGCACCCTCGGGGCAGTCCTGGAAGTGGATCAAAGAGGACCATTTGTAGAGGCAGAAGTGGCAGGGTGTCCCACAACATTCTTGGTGGATACCGGAGCTACTCGATCAACTTTGAGATCAGCAGTGGTTCCGGATCTACCAATGTCGGGGGAAACAATTCAGGTGGTAGGAGTCGCAAACAAAAGAATGACTAGCCCTTTGACGGAACCAGTGTCAGTGAAAATCAGAAACTACACGAATGAACATCAGTTTGTGGTGTGCGATTCTAGTCCTGTGTGTCTGTTAGGAAGGGACTTATTGTGCAAACTGAACTGTACTATATACTGCACACCACAGGGAGTAGAGGTAGAAACGACAGATGATGATGCTACCTTCAAAATTGTGAATTCAAGAACATGCATAGAACTGTATCCCACTCTAACTGTGGAGGACCTTCCTTGGGACTTACGTGAGGCAGTATCATCAGAAGTATGGGATTTTACAGGAGAAGAGATAGGATTGGTCAAAGGGGTAGAGCCAGTGAAGATCATAGTGAAACCAAATGTTGATTATCCAAGAACGCCACAATACAAGCTGTCTCAAGAGACGATTGCAGGAATAAAACCCGTGATCGACTCTATGATTAAACAGGGAATACTGAAGGAAATCGTGGGAAGCCCATGCAATTCCCCGATTATGGGTTTGCAGAAACCTAGTGGGAAATTTAGGATAGTACAGGACCTTCGGAAAATTAATAACATTGTTGTTTCATGTTGTCCAGTGGTACCGAATCCATCAGTGATACTGTTTCAGATACCATTCCAAGCTGAGTGGTTCACAGTGATAGATCTTTGTCAGGCTTTCTTTTCAATCCCATTAGACGAAGATAGCCAGTATCTTTTTGCGTTTAAAATGGAGAGTCGCGTCTTAACATGGTGTAGAATCCCACAAGGGTTCACAGATAGCCCTTCAATCTTCAACCAGCTGTTGAAAAAGAACCTTGAAAGTCTGGTACTGCCCCAGAATTCGGTTCTGGTCCAGTACATAGACGACCTACTTGTTGCGTCAGAAACAGAAGAGGCTTGTAAGACAGATACCATCGCCTTGCTGAACCATTTAGCTGAAAATGGACACAAGGTATCCCCGAGCAAATTGCAGTACTGTCTGACAGAAGTACAGTACTTGGGTCACCGGATAGAAAAAGGAAAGCGCAAGGTGTCGCCAGATAGAATAGAGGCAATTATGAAGATGAACTCGCCTACAACACAGAGAGAAGTCAGGATGTTTCTAGGAATGGTTGGTTATTGCCAACAGTGGATAGCTAACTTTTCACTGAAAGCAAAACCCTTACAGAAACTGACGCACAAGGAGGTGAGCGATCCGGTACCATGGGACAATCAGTGCTTGATGGCGTTCCTACAGCTGAGAGATGACTTGTGTCGTGCTCCGGCTCTGGGAATGCCGGACTATGAGAAGCCATTTTCCCTCTATTGCTGCGAAAGGGAGGGCTGTGCTTTGTCAGTTTTAGTGCAAGTCCATGGAAATGCCCGTAGACCAGTTGCATACTTTTCGGCTACCTTAGACCCAGTAGCCGCAGCGTTGCCCAGATGTCTCAAATCCGTTGCTGCAACAGGTGTCAGCATTGAGCGTTGTGAAAGCATAGTGATGGGACACCAGTTAGTGGTGTATGTACCTCATTCTGTGGAACTATTGATGACCAGGACCAAGACCCAGCACTTGACTAACAGTAGGCTCACGCGCTATGAGCAAGTTATTCTTGCTGCAGAGAACGTGACCCTTAAGAGGTGCTCTGTCTTGAATCCTGCTACACTGATGCCACTCCCTAATGACATTGAAAGCGAAGACTGTGAAGATCACGATTGCCTTGATGTGACTGAACTATGCACGAAGCCCAGACCAGATATTGTAGATGAGCCATTGATCGACCCTGATGAAATTTACTTTGTCGATGGTTCATGTTTAAGAGATGATACTGGTCGGTTGAGAGCAGCTTATGCTGTTTGCACCATTACTGGAGTTGTGGAAGCCGCTTGCCTGGAAGGAGTACACTCCGCACAGGTAGCAGAAATCGTTGCATTGACACATGCCTGTACAGCAGGCAAGAAAATTAGAGTCACCATATATACTGATAGCCAATATGGTTTCGGTGTAGTTCATGATTTTGGGCAATTGTGGTCTCAGAGGGGTTACATGACCTCCTCTGGTTCGCCAATCAGAAATGGAGAATTTGTGCGGCTGTTGTTAGAAGCATTACAGGGTCCAGCTGCAATCGCGGTTGTAAAATGTGTAGCTCATACGAAAAATACAGATTTTGTGTCACAAGGAAATAGATATGCAGACGAAGTTGCCCGCTATTGCGCGGAGCATGGTTATTCTTTCACGGAGGTGGAAGTAGGTGGGGATCAGGAAAGGACAGAATTAAGCATGATGTTAGAAACGGTCGATACTTGGGAAGATTTGAAACAAATGCAAGACAATGCACCTGAATCTGAGAAGCAGGCATGGGAAACAGCAGGGTGTGTGAGAAGCGAAATGGACTTTTGGGTTTCAGCAGATGGAAGGGCAGTGTTACCTGAGGAGTTAGCGAGCCCAATGGCACGACAGATACATGGTCCAGTGCATTTAGGAAGAGATGCCATGTTGAGGGTGTTCAGGCAGACTTGGTATTGCCCAAAATTTAGGATCGCAGCAGAAGCAGTGTGTAAGCGATGTGTTACCTGTCAGCAGTTGAACATAGGGAAAAGAACACCAGTTACACTGAGTCACATTGGGAGGTCTGGGGGGCCTTTCAACAGAATGCAATTGGATTTTATTGAAATGCCAAAAGTTAACCGCCTTAGGTATGTTCTGGTGGTAGTATGCATATTTTCCAGATGGGTTGAAGCATACCCTACACGCAGGTGCGATACACTCACAGTAGCAAAGTTGTTGCTTAGAGAGTTGATACCGCGCTTCGGGGTGCCTGCCTCTCTGGAATCGGACAGAGGGACACATTTTAACAGCGAAGTTGTGAAGATGCTTTGCTCTGCATTGAACATTGATCAGAAATTGCATTGTAGCTATCGACCAGAAGCTTCAGGTATTGTGGAGCAGATAAATGGGACGTTGAAATGTCGAATGGCTAAAGTGTGTTCATCAACTTCCTTAAGTTGGCCTGATGCTCTTCCTTTGGTCCTTATGAGCATGCGTAGCACACCCGACAGGAGGACAGGTCTCTCTCCACACGAGGTGCTGATGGGGAGGGCAATGAGGCTTCCAACTGTCCCAACAACTGCATTACTGAACATTACAGATGACCTGATCCTGGATTATTGCAAGGGGTTGTCTGACGCCATTCATTCTGTGTCTCTTCAGGTACAGGCCGCAGAAGTTTCACCTTCAAGGAATCAGTGCCACGACCTGTGCCCAGGAGACTGGGTGCTGGTGAAGAAGCACGTCCGGAAGAACTGTTTGGACGTGCGCTGGAAGGGTCCTTACCAGATAATCTTAGTTACAAACACCGCCGTGAAGTGTGGAGGTCTGCCAAATTGGATCCACGCTTCCCATACTCGAAGAGTTCCAGCACCTCTTGAAGAAACAGCTCCTCTCACAGACGAAAATCCAGTAGTGGAAGAAGAGTCACAAGAGGGGATCGGTCAAGCTGTGGGGGTGTCTGAAGAAGTTGGGAGTGTCACAGAAGACGAAGAAAGGCAGGACGGCAGTGAAACCGAAGTCGCCACTGAAGGAGAAAGCTGTTGTGAAACCAACTCAGAGACAGAACAAATCCAGAGTGATCGAGAACTGAGTAAACGGACAAGAGATAGGAGAACAAGGCGTGGAGAAGCTACCTGGCCTGAAAGAAAAAGGAGGCCAAGCTTGAAGCTAGCTCGAGAGGAAACTCTTGCTCCTATATCCAAAGACTCAGATCAAGAAGAAAGTGCACAAGGACAAGAGCAGGAAGGTCCGAGAAGGTCAAGGAGGGTGCGAGTGCCTTGCAGAAGATACGCTACTCCCGAGTGGACCTACCTTGCTACAGATGTCCTCAGCGGGACGCAGAACTGGGAGGGTGAAGAAAGTGACCCTGACCAGAACTGACCCCTTCATAACAGTGGAAGTAGAGTTGGTGGTACCAGGAGTGGAGGTCGAGAGACTGCTGACACTTAATATCGTCTATCCTCCTCTCCTGAGCGGAATAAGAAAATTGATTCTAGAGACAGTTGAATTTCCATGTTGTTGTTCAAGGTGTCCAATACTTGAGGGAATCCTTCTTCGTATGGAAATATTCGAGCAAGTGGTGGAACTTCTTGGAACACGCATAGTTTCGGATTATTAAAGACTTTACAAAGAACCTTGTAAATACAGGTTGAGAGATAACCTAGTGCCAAGAAGAAGAAGAAGAAATTAGGGATTTACATTTTAGAGGATGGAGAAGGACTAAAGTTGCCTGTTGCTACAGAACTCAGAGACTGTTTTGCGGAGGGGATTTTTTCAGCTTCCAGGTGTGGTTCGAAAGATTGGAGAAGCAAAGAAAAGAGACTTGTGCTGTGAAAGAAAAACAGAACTACACTGTTTTGAGACCATGGAGGCTGGCAACCCGAACCGCGGGGCAAAATGCATAATAGGCACACTTTTAGTGGTAGTGATTTCTCTTATAGTTTTAGTGGTTACTGTATCATATGTAGTAGGACATGAAAATGATGTGAAAGTAGAAAAAGAAGCAAAAAGTGCATCATCACAGAAGCCTCCTACGATTGGCAAACAGGGGGAAAACACAGAAAAGGAGAAAGCTTTGTTAGATGCTGAAATAAAAAGATTACATGCAGATGAATCACAGGGGAATTTTAAAACAAATGCTTATGCCAAATTGCTTTATGAATATATTGATGTCATGGAGGCGAAGAACTGCTACGTCTGTATGCAGTTGCCAGCTTCTGTAGATGAAGGCATCAGATATCACCATCTTCCATTGACCTATGGAATCTCATGTAGTTTATTGTTGAGCATATTTTATGAACGTGAGGGGTTTGAGTATTACTTCTCAAACTTTGACTCGGTATTGCCAGAGGTGCCAAATTATAAACACCTCAATAGATGGGACTATTATAAGAGTGAAGACAGGTTACAGAAGTTTTTCCTTCCATGGAGAACTTTAGATACTTCACATGCCCGAAGAAATAATTTGACTTGTAAAGTATCCGAAATTGGGAAAAAGTTTATAGGGCAGGTGGATGATCGATATAGAAGACAAAAGATCCTAAAAGCTTCAGGACAATGGAAAACAGATTGGACCCAGGAAGAAAGGGAACACCAAAGAAAGGGTAGCAGTGGTCCAATAGCTTTAGACCGAGAGAAAAGGGGAAAGCTGTGTATACACAGAAGTCAAACATATTATGAGAATGTGTTTGTGGGAGAAGTCAGTTGTGAACATGCTTTCCAGCTAGAGTACTATTCCAAAGACTTTCTAAAGGAAATGCAGGTGATTCCAAATGTATATTTTGTTTGTGGAAGAAATGCATATGTGAAACTACCAGATAATTGGTATGGATCATGTTATTTAGCTATTGTCTTTCCCAAAATATACCATGCTGAGGACTTAGAAACCAAAAAGAGGGGAAAACAAACCAGAAGAAGAAGGGATGTAAGCGCTGAGGAGGTAGTTGGAGATGTATTTGGTGCTATGTTCCCTATTTTGGGGATAGCACTAAATGATGTTAAGATAAGAAGATTGGCAACAGTTGTAGATAGACTATCCGCCAGTACTGCTAGATCTCTAATGCTGGTGGAGGGAGAGATGCAATCGATAAGGGCAATGGTTCTTCAAAACCGACTTGCTCTAGACGTTCTGTTGGCCAAGGAGGGCGGAGTCTGTAAGGCTTTGAAGGTCCAGGAATGTTGCACTTACATTCCAGACAATTCAAAACCTCTAGAAAAGTACATTCGAAATATTACTGAAATACACCACGAGATAGAAGATTTGACTAAGGTAACTGTGTGGGAAAAAGTAGGTCAAGGAATGGGTAAAGTTGGAGGTTGGTTTGCCAACCTGGGAAAGAATATCATTTGGTACATATTGAAACCTATCATCATAATAGTGATTTGTGTAATCACTTTGTGGGGATTGGTGAGACTGTACAAGTGGTATAGAGCAAACAAGTTGCAGAGATCCATGCGAGAGCAGGGGAGGAAACTAGCTGCGATGCAGGAGAATCAGTACAGGAGTCTGAGGGCTCTAGAGGAGATGAAACGGGGGAAGGTTGCAACGACTTCAGTTTGATTCTTTATATCTTAGAGGGGGTGTTGTGAGGATGATGACTACTGTAAGTCATCAAAGGGGGGATTGAGAGAGCACAAATCTGAAAAATGTAGAAGTGCACCATATTTACAAGCACGTTGTATTAGTCTAGTAGATAATATACAAGAGTGTCAAACTTATATGGAGAAAATATATACATGAGTGTTTAATTAGAATAGGGATACATATATCAGTGTGAAAATTTAATGTAGAGATGTAGAAATGCTAGAATGATGTTGGAGTCTCACGTTATGGGGCTGTGTGAAGAAGAAATGTAATTCTGCAAACCATGGAAATGTGTAGGCCACATGGCATTTCACATGAAACGAAAGATGCTGCTACACTTTTAAGTAACTTGGATTCTAATGTCATTTTACTATAGAGTATTGTTAATCATAGAATTGAAGTAATGTTTTAAATAGATGTGTTACATTATAGTAATGTGTGTTAGTTAGAATACTGTTTAAACATAGAAATTAAATGTGCATATTGCAGAGGCCCGTTTCATGTAATTCTAGTAGGCCTGAATAGATAAAGTCGCTTCTTTGATCTGCATGTGCTCGTTAAGGAGAGGTCGCACAGAGCACGAGTGTAAAGCCTGTTAAAAAATAGTTTACGACCTAAGATATGGTGGAGGCCGGAATTTGGGGCCTACCGAGAAAGTGTCTGTTTGCAGGTGCGAGGGGGCCTTTATCAGAAAGTGATGAATGGACTCTTGTTCAAGAGAGCCGGCACATGCCTGTAGGAGTCTTCAGGAATTTTAGGGGGTACCGTCTCGCTGGAGAAGAAGCCTGGGAAGCAAGGTCAACTTTAACGAAGGGCCCAGAAGAGGATCAGACTGGAATTTGCCGCCAGAAACGACACCACGTGAGAGGCGTCTCCAGGGGCGTTCCTATTGGAAATGTGATTTTGTATTAGGGAAAGCACCCCGGGGTGGAGCTAGGACAGATGATCTGAGGAACCTAAGAGAGCGGATGGGTAGGCAGATAGAGAATTGCAAGACTTCGACTTAGAGACAAAGACTAAGGGAAGTGTGTGATCTTCTTTGGAAGTCACCACTGCTGACACCTTTTTAGGTAAAGATCTTGTTAAGTAGGGATGTCACTTAGTCCAGTGTAGGGACAGCCTAACCTGAACTTTTCTTTTCTGTAAATGACTCTCAAGTTGCAACTCAATGCGATTCTTGCAACTCTCATGGTATTCGAGATGTTTTTGATAATTTCCTTTTGCCGATTAAGAGCATTTAGAGAATTTCTTTGTATATTGATACCCGTATATCTTTTGAACCTTATTCTGAGATGTTTGTATCTCCAGATACTTTTGGCTTTATAATAAACTTTTAAACCTTTTCTAGTGGTAAGTGGTTCTTTAGAGTGGTGTAAGTTCTTTCTTGATTAAACTAGTAGTGGATTGCCTTTTACTCAATGACAGGTACCAACGATTCAGTCGACCTGAGTTGGGATCTGGTAAGGTAACAATAGACCAGAAATCCCGCGTCAGCAGTGGCACAGGATAAAGAACGGATGCTGCCAAGCAAGGCCCATCTGAGGGCTGTGATTAACTTTTGGGACAGCGCAGGTGCAACCATCAGCAGCTTGAATGTAAACCACATCTCCCAGAATGCTTTGAGGTGCAATATGACCGGCCCATCTGGGGGCGTAATTAAGGCATTTATGGCAGGTTGTGGAACACGCACAAATCGAAGCATCCAGCCTCTGAAGAAGAAGGACACATACCTTCGAAACGCGTCAGGCCAAAAAGGTTGCTAAGACTGTAAACCGCTTCGCTCGGAAGATCGGTGGGCGGATCCAGTTTACAGCATGCCTGTCCATTCACGCCTGACACGTTTCGTGCTCATTGCACTCTTCAGAGGCACAACTGTCATTTTGGCATAGAGGCCACACCTCCCACTTAAAAATATGAGCCCTCCAATGGGCGACTCGAATGAGTCTGCGTTGGTTTGTGGATCTTGTAGTGTTTGCCTCAGTTATGTGCCGCTGTCTAAAAAGTTTGAAGCCCACCAATGGGCCTCCACTCCACATCCGGCTTATCAATCCTCCATGAATACCTCCACATTGAGATTTTGTGATTCAGGGCTCCGTGGCCCCAATTTTCCGGGTGGTACATCTCCTGCGGCTGGGAGGCCACGTATAAATCAAAGCTCCAAGGTTCCCACCTGTGGAGACGCACTCTGACATCCACTGCAGCAACCTTTATGAGGTAAAAGCCAGATCGAATCACGCCTGGCACGTTTCGTGCTCATTGCATCCTTCTGAAGTGCGACAGTCATTTTGGCATAGAGGCCACACCTGCCACTTAAAAATATGAGCCCGCCAATGGGCAAATCTTGGGGGGGGGGCCTTCAGCCCCAGGAATAATCAATATCTGCGAAATATGGGAGACGCAGCTTTGAAAGTGGTTGGATGTTGGGAATCTTTTGCTTGCAACTGAAAATGTTGCTTTCCCTGTAAAAAGCTACATGCTTACATCCTGTAGGTAGTTAGCAGAAAGTTCATGAGAAAATAACTGCCACTTCGCATGCTCTTTACTAAATAGAGATGACGCGATTCAGTTTGGCACCCACAAGGTTGCAAACGCTCACAGGTGCCGATTTACGAATTTAAGAAATACGCAAACGGTCCACAATAGTTGTCTGAATTGCTGCTTACTTGCATGTGGAGGGCATGCTGCATGCGTGGGTAAAATGAGAACGGAAAAGAGCCTCATTAGCTCTAATGCATGTATTTTCTCCTTCATGTAAACGGCCACGCTGCCATCAATGTTGGGTGGCCCTTCACCCCTTTGGTGGGAGTAATTTCTGACTATGTCCAGCCTGTGAATGGTTTTTTGAAGCATTTGTGATACACACAGATATTTTAATTTAAGAGAACACCTACATTATCCACGGGAATTGTCACACTGTAATGTATTTACTCCCAGGAAAATCTTTGCATGAATTCATATTTTAAAAGTGCAAAGCCAGTCATAGTGAATTCCAATATTCTTTTTATAGTCACGGAAAAGGCTATTTAAGAGTGTAAACTGAAGTTACACGTAGGATGGTTTTGGGAATCGAGCTCAGACTATCATCTGCATCTTCTCTTTTTGTAAAAGCTAATTGTTATTTTGTTTTGATGCACTTTTGCCCCATCTAGTAGGGTAGCAAGGATGCGATGGGCCCTGGTGTAAGCAAAGTAAATGGCTCTTTTGACAACCAGCGGGCTACTGGAATAAAGAAATTATCAGATTTCAAAGGGCCCCTCAGGACCCTGGCCCCGGTGCCACTGCACCCGCTGCACCAATAGATAGTAGCAACGCCCCATGCCCCATCTAGTATACCAGTGCACCCATTTCCTATTAACCGGCAATCCTACACCACATTCACTGTCCTGGGCGTAATTTTCTGTAATAATTGCTCTTCCAATTCGACTTTTAGCCCTGCATATTGAACGTGGTAATTATTTTATCATTGCAAAGATGTATTATCCGAAAAGCTATGCAGTGGGTAACTTTATACTTCCATGTTGGTCTGTAGAGAATTTGCATGCGCCATACATTTTAAGCAATGTATATACCTGTTGAAATTAGGCGTGCAATTTGAAAATGTGATAAAATATCTTCGCCAAATGCAGCTACCAAAGAATGTAGCACAATGGCAGAGCTGATGACCGCATAATTTGTTTGGAAACAAATGACAGCAGTGAACTATGTATAGAGACGGCGGCTATCTTACGTGACACTTTTCTCTGCAACAGACCCCCTTTTACAGGAAATGTAAGCAAGCCAGGCATCATGTGAGCACTGGTGCATGAACCTGTTTAGTTGGCTGGCTAACCCAGACACCTGCTGCACAGATTTCCAGAAGCAAACACTAAACCCTTGTGCATTCATCCTAACAGAGGGACGTTATACTTCACGGAGCCATTACTCAGTGCTATAGTAGACGTAATGTGCTGGTACCTCTTCATGACAGCGCCGTAGTACACAGCACATTTATGGCGGGAAAACAGTAAGTGAGTGAGTGACTGAGAGAGCAGGTAAATGTGCTTCAGCTTCAGTGGTGGTGCAAACACAGTACAAATCAAAAACGAGACATCGGAAGATTAAAGTAATAAGCAGTGAAAGAATGCATGATTGACAGTAAAAAGCAGGCACAAAAATCTAATGCATGCGCCTAAAAAACAGATGTCGACTCTAAATGGACGAGCTATTGGTTTTGCCAAATATTTTGAGCTTCCATCATCACTCGTGAACACGCAATGTCAGTGATCTTTCAATGGGTTTTCTAATAAAGAAAATCCTTTCCAAGATACCACCAATGCTTGCAAGCTTCACATTCAGGACTGGTACAGCAGCCACTTAATAAATACATAGCAAGCATGCACAATGAATACTTTTGAGTAAAAAAACATCTGGTGAGTAAAAATGCCCAGTTTCTTACCGGGAATATTCATTACTCCGAGTATATTTCTTCCTCGTCACAGTCCTTAGGTATGAGTTCATCTCCATTCATGCAGAACCTAGGGGCATATTAGCAACAACTTGCGAAAATTATTGCAAACCGCGTTTAGCGCGATTTTTTTATCGCCTCCTATCGCTGGATTTAATCGTGGAGATAATGCAGTATTACCAACGTTAACTCTACGGCAATAAAAAAATCTAGCGATAGCGGCGATTCCCATGTTTAACGCAAGATTTCCAGCCATAAAAATCCTATCGCTAAGGAAAATCTCACTAATAGGCAGGTGGGAACTTAACCATAGAATCCACTTCCCATTAAATATTATGGCTAAGTCAGGTTTTTACCAGGTGTAAAATCCTGGCGCTAATCGGGGTTAGCACGTGTTTTTTTATCGCGTCGCGGGTATTGCTAATAGGCGATAGCTGTGTTAGCGACTGTTTTCAGTCGCTACCAGTTTGGGTACGCCCACTTTGCATGTCATTAGCGATAAATATCACTGACATGCAAAACGGGCCCCAAACCGGTCGCTATCGCCTGGAAGCTGTCGCTAACTGCTGTTAGCGACAGCTTAGTAATTGGGCGATAAAAAAATTGCCGCTTTATCGGCAAAAAGTCCCGCTAAAGCGGTGATAACGCCCTTGCTAATATGCCCCCCAATCACCAAATTTGACTTTTCCTTCCCAATCCAAGATGGCCCGCATACCAAGGTGTATAAGTAATTTCCTGAGAAGGACATCCTGAAATAACAAAGCACGGAAAAAAAATCAGTTGAACAACAGGGAGAGGTGGGGGGAACTCAGGACTGGACGAGGAAGACATGGACTCGGAGTAATTAATATTACCAGTAAGTAACCAGGCATTCCCTCCTCATCCGTCTTCCTCTCACAGTCCTTATGTATGTGCACGTACCCAAGTCAAGAAACTTGTTTCAACCAATACACCATGAAAAAGCAAAATAAGGACATCAAACAAAGACCCAAAGAAGACAACACTGCTGGAAAAGGTGCAGAACACAAAACAGAAACACCAAATCCGAGGGCACATCACCACGTAGATGTAAACGGGAACAGGACAAAAATGCGAGGGGTAGCACCCAAGCGGAAGCAATGCTAATATTGTGAAAGAAAGCTCCAGCAAACGCTGCCCAGTAGACCGCAACACTCCAGGGAAAGACACGGGGACACGAGGGCCAGCCAAGGCAGAGCAGGAAGCACATCCAGGGAGAAAACCAAGGAGCAGACAGAGGAGACAGACAAAAGCTAGATGAGGACGAAACACTACAACATCTAGAAAACCAAAGCAATGGAGGGGAGAACAAATAATGCCCCAACTCGACCAACCCGCCTCCTAGAAAAAAGACCACCAGAAAAGCTGAGGCTCGAAAGGAGCATCCCAGAAGACCAGCAGAACACAAGGCAAGCCCTAAAGCTACAACAGGGAACAAACAACAGAACAAGACGGAATGCCCTTGATGACCCATGGCCAGGAAAAGCAGGGACAAAGCACATCGGAAAGACGAATGGAACCACCAGAAGCAAGACCCAGCACCATCAGGGCAAGTCCCACCTCTGTTTGAAAGAGTCCCGCAAAACAATCAGTTGACATCATTGACCCAAACTAGAGACCACTTAGGCTTTATGTAGGGGCATACGTATGGTAAAAAATGGACGAAAAGTGGGTCAGAAAAACTCAAAAAAGCCAGCTAGAAAAGCATCTGCCGCACTGGAAACCAGTGGAACAGGGGAGGCCGGAACGGCACCCTAGCCGGAAAAAACTGAAAATGCAGGGCCCCCTACAAAGCCATGGCCCCCTACACACCGAGAAGGCTATTGCATGGTGTTACGTAAAAGTACAAGGCCCACCAAGGCAGGCCAAAGCAAACGGTAAAACCAAAAACTAGTCAGACTCGCCCAGAAACAGAGAAGAGGAGGCGCCCACCATCGTCCACCAGAAGAGCAGAGAAGAGAAAAAGCAAGCAGGAACGAGCCCACGCACCCAGGGCTACAACAGAAGCACAGAGAGCTGATACCCAGGCCCCAAGCCCAGCAGAAAAGCGGCAAAACCACCAGGACAGGGAGGGTGACCAGAGCCAGCCACCTGAGCCAGCCCCCAAAATCTCCCAGAAAAGTGGCAGCATCAGTGAAAAAACCTGCCCAAGTACCAAGCAGAAAGTGCAAACTGGGGAAAAAAATAGCAGTGCACAGCCCAGAAATGGCCCGCAAGGCCCCCCGCTCCCCATGGAAGGTGACAACACAGGTAGGCAAGCCATTGGAGTCCCTGCCCAGGTACCATAGCATCCAAAACCAGGGGAACAGGGGCACAGCCACCCAGCAGACGGCCCAACCGCTACAGCAGTAGGCAAGACAAGAAAACCCCCCAGGACGCAGCACCCAACCAAGCCAACATCCCCCAGAGAGAGCCAGCAGGCAAACGACACCTGGAGGGAACAGGCAGGAATCAAACCCCCATAACAGAGGGGACAGCAAACCAGAATGCCTGTCCCCTTACCAGGCATCTCTGGGCACCAAAGAGAAGGAAACCAGAAAGTAGCACAAGAAAGCAGACACCCCAATGCCACTGGAAAAACCAGCAGGGTGTTAGGGCAATGCAGACAACAAGCGTGACCCCGTATGCCTGCAACCACGGAGGGCCGGAAAGGGTGACAGCCCGGAGAGGGGACATGAGCCCAACCAATTCAGGAATTGCTCACACCCGCACACCCCCAACCGTGGGGCTGAGGGACCCACCAAGGCAATGAGTTGGGTGACGCACACGGAAAGCAGGCACCTTGACTATCTCAAAGAAGCGAGGTCAGCACAGCCCTGCAACAGAACGTCCCAAGCCCCAAAGAGACAGCTGCTTGGAGAACAAGCATTTACAATGCAATAGCTCTCGCAACTGAGAGTTTTGGAGCTATTGGCATTGTAAATGGCAATGCCTTTAAAAAAATTAAAAGGCATTGTTATTTACAATACTAAAAGCAACACCTATTGCCATGGGCGTCTGCAGGGGGGGCAAGGAGGGGCGCTTGCCCCCCCTGGAGCATCTCTCCTTGCCCCCCCTGCGCACGCCCATGCGCACAAATGCATCCCGGAGGGAGGCCTGACGCCGGGGTTCATCATCAGGCAGGACATCATCCAATCATCCGCCTTAATTTTAGGCATTGCAGGGAACAGAGCTGTTCCCTTGCAAAAGGCCTCAGCTCCCTGATGGGGCCACCTCACACTCCCCTGTGCACAAGAGCAGCCCCACCCCGCCCATTATCATTCTGTGTGGGGCTGATGGCCACATACAGAATGACAATGGGTCAGCCTGGGCTAGCACAGCATATGGTGGCCTCCTCCAGCCTCAGTCCAGGGCAGGGCATTCTGTCGCCTGGAAGTGCAAAAATGCCCATTCTGCTGCTAGGTGCGAATCAAGTTAATGGAAGGAAGGCAGTGAAAGAAGTTGAACGGAAAAGATTATAGTTATAGTATAGCAGCCATGATTGCTGCTTTTTTAAAATCGTATGCAACTAACAACCATAGACAAAGCCAATAGTTCTGGCTTGTTGTCGGTGTAACGTTACTTGTTCCAAGTGTAACATTACTTGTTGTATTATGTATCTAGATGCAATGACAGAAGCAACAAAAATACCAGTCGGGCGGCACATTATATTAAGCACACATTTTTAGCTTATGTGTTTTAAGCCACACATTTTATTACATCAAACCCCCTTTTGAAGAGACCTCCCCTAGTTTTTTCATCCCACTTAAAGCTCTGGAAACAACACCATGTCACAGTCACCCCACGTCAAGGCACTGTGCATCATGCATGGCTCATGCCTTCCACTTTTTCAGATTGCCTATGTGCAGGGGCATAGTGAACCCTGCTCCATCCCACCCCTTGCTTTAGGAACTACAGCGAGGGTTGAGTTCTTGAGGGGTCTCATAATTAATGTGAAAAGGTGAGTGAATAAGTAAGTGAAGGGATGGGTGGATGGATGGCTGGATAGATGAGTGAAATGATGGATGGATGAGTGAAAGGGTGGATGACGAAGAGTGAATGGGTGGTTGGATGAGTGAAATGATTGATGGATTGATGAATTGATAAGTGAAAGGGTGGATTGATGAATTGATAAGTGAAAGGGTAAATGGATGGACGGATAAGTGAAAGGGTGGATGTAAAGCTGGATGAGTGAGTGAAAGGGCGGGTAGATGGACAAAAGGATGGATTGTTGAGTGAAGAAGTGAAAGGGTGGATGGATGAGTGAAAGGATGGATGCATGATAGGTTCAATGGATGGATTCATGAGTGGATGAGTAGATGGATGGGTGGGTGGATGGAAGGATGGATGGCTAAGTGAAAGGGGAATTGAAAGAGGAAGGGGGATGGGTAAGTGGATGACTGAACGGGTGAAAGGCTGGATGGATGAGTTAATGGATGGATGGGTGGAAGAGTGGATGGATTAGTGTATGGATGGATTGGGTGAAAGGGTGGATGGATGGATGATGGATGAGTAAAAGGGTGGATTGAGGGATAGATAAGGGAAATGATAGATGGAAGGAAACGTGATGGATAGGTTGGTAAATGGGCGAATATGGACATTGTTGGGCACACAGATGGAAGGACAGAATGAATGGTGAAAGACTGAATGATGGATGAAAGTATGATTACACATTGTAAGCCCCATTATCTTAAGCAACATTTCCTATACATTGACTTTCCCATTTATATGAGTGATTGTCTCTTTATAATATGTGTGTGTTGTAACGTACTCCAAAACTCTGCCCCACATACTTGATATGAGTAGCACTACAGAAGAAATTAAATACTTATGAGAGAGGGTCTATGTGAAGATGAGGGGCATCATTGGAGGGTGGTATCAAGGCCAGACTGGCCGGACCGGGCATCAAGTGTTTTCTCTGGGAGCTGAAAAGGTGGGGGCGGTTTTGTTACCACAAAAAGACCTGCACATTTGCTTAAAGCTGCGCGTATACTGACAAACCATGAAGTGCACAATTGTCTCAACCTGATATAAACTTATTTTCACTTGTACTTTAGTGGTTGTCTGTTTACTTACTTATATACTATAGCGCAACCTTCTCTGATGTGTCTGTAAACCTTACCTTTTGTCCTGAATTCTGTCCCGCTGTCCTGAATTTTTGTCCCGAATTTTGACCCTTTGTCCTGAATTTTTACACTCACTGTCCTGAATTTGCACCCATGCCAGTTGGTCACCCTAGAAATCACGGCGACCCCTCCAGGTGTCAGTGGTTGGGAGAGGAGGAGGTGATCCTTTGCATTCAGATGGAAGCAGGGAGCTACCAATGACAGAGGCAACAAGTGCAGGCGCCCTGCAACCCACTCATCACCACCACATGAAGGAAGAAAAGAACCCGATCAGCTTGTCGAACCAACTTCCAGAAAAAAACTTTCAGACGCCATGAAAAGGCAGCAGCATTTGCTGTCTGCGAGCATGTCAAATTAGATTTGTACAATTAATCCATTTGAAAAGGAAACTGCATTAAATGTCTGCCCCATCATGGTCACCACTCTGGGTCTTCAATCCCTCGTTCACCCCTCTATTAAACCTCACGTCAACTCGTCTCCCTCAAATTTCGGGAGGGGGGGCTAATTCATCCAGCCAAGGCCATGTGCAGAGTGGAGATGCAGGGGCTCTAAGTAAGGGTGAAAACACAACAAAGCCTCATTACCAATTAAATGGTCTTTAAAAGACCTGTCTGAAGTACTCGGGTGCGGCTATGTGTGTGTGCTGTGTCAGGAAGCTGTTTCAGACACTCACACACATTCTTATAACATTCACGCCCCTCAGAATGACAAATCACCACTTCTAGCTGCCTCGTCATGGGGTGGGAGTGGGACGATGTGCACAGCAAGGGGAAAGGGATGGCCAGTGCAGGTGACGCTTTTCTTTTGTATAGGAATTTCTGCTGGCATCATAGCCCAGGGTTTGCTGTCTGTGCACTTGTATAGATGTGTATTCCATACTAGTGCCCAGACAGCACACCCTGGGCTATGACGCCAGCAGGAATTACTTTCCAAAGGAAAAGTGGCACCTGCACTGCTTTCCCTTTCACCCTGCTGTCTGTGCACTTGTATGGAATACTCATCCACGGTGCTGCTCACCAGATAAATGGTGAACAGGGCCATGGATCTGTCTCTTTTTGCATCCAAGGGCACCTGCGAAGAAGCAGAGGAGGACCAGGCAAGGAGAATCCAGGAGACATTTGACCCACACCTATCTAGAAAGTGAGACTTTCGGGAGGGGCTGGATGCCAGGACGACAGTGCTGCTGATCAGCCCGACTCCACTGAATAGTATCAGAAGAGCAGGCAGCAGTTTTTAGGTAAGTGCCAGGAACTTTAATGCATTCTATAGCATCAGCATTACCTACTGGCTGCGTATCTAGGTTACAGTGTTTTAGACTTACATGCATGGAAACGTCAAGGAGGACAGTCCCCTCCGAATATGCAAATGTAGTGTAAGCTTGTAGGGGCAGATTTACAAGCCCCTTGGCCCACTTCTGCATCACTTTTCCCGTGTTAAAAGTGACACAAAAGTGGCGCAAGGGGCTTGTAAATCTGCCCCGTAGCGTTCAGCCTTTGAGATGCCAGTGGGGTAATTTTAGGGTTCAGGGTGGGTATGGGTTTTGGGGTGGCAGTGATAATTTTAGGGTTCAAGGTGGGTATGAGTTTTGGGGTGCCAGGGGAAATTTTAGGGTTCAGGGTGGGTATGTCTTTTGGCGTGCCAGGTGAAATGTTAGGGTTCAGGGTGGATATGGGTTTTGGGGTGCCAGGGGTAATGTTAGGATACAGGGCGGGTATGAGTTTTTGGGTGGCAGCGGTCATTTTAGGGTTCAGGGTGGGTATGGGTTTTGGGTTGCAAGGGGGGACATTTTAGGATTCAGGGCTGGTATGGGTTTTGGGGTGCCAGAGGCACAATTTTAGGGGTCAGGGCGGGTATGGGTTATGGGTTTTGGGGTGCCAGGGGGCTAATTGTAGGTATCAGGGAATGTATGAGTTTTAAGGGGCCAGTGGGGTAATATTAGGGTTCATAAGGGTGCTCTAATTGTTGTCCAGTTTCAAATGCAGAATTCACCACTTTTGTTTTCTCAGCTTGGCCTGAGCATTACCCGATCCAGATTGTCTGCCATTTTAGCCCCGCCCCTATTGATTAACATTAGCCACGCCCCTTCGTTTACCAGGTTAGCCACCCCCTGGAAAAATGTCTGTGGATGCCCATGCCTATTGCACTGTATAGCGTGGTGTCCGTGAAGACGGCGTCGCGCTTATTAAAGTTAAAAGAAAGAAAGAAAGAAAAAAAGGAAAAAAAAGAGTGTCCCTGAAGCGAGCGCCTCAGTGCTTTAATGCCTTAAGAAGTTAAGCACAATTTAGGGGAGGGGCGGTGAGGGGAAGAATAAATAAACAAGCCACGGCAAAAGAAACAAGAGATGAACACCAGCAGAGCAAGGGAGCATGCACTACTCACAGAAAAAAAACAGGAAAGAATACAAAATGGCAGCTATGCACATTTAACTAATACAAGTAATGTAACATAACAGCAGCTTTACATATTTTATTAAAAATGCCCCAGCCATTAGGAACCGGCCTGCGAAACACCCTCCACACCAGAAAGCTTCGGCTAAAGGAAAGCAAACTACAGTTGCAGGACATATGGACCCCGAACGTAGTGCTAGTCAAAGGTTATAATTGCAATTTCTGCTTAAAAATGGCTCGTTTTTAAAAAAAAAGGGACAGTTACACAATTGTGACGTGTAAACACACTAAAAATGTTCCCCTAACCACGGATTGAGTAATAACATACAGCAAATATGGTAATTCTCGTGGTGCCACTGCTGCACCGTTGACCTTCCGTGTACCATGGCGGAAAAGCTAGCTAGCAGATCCCCGTGTCTCACGGGACAATTTGAAGACGGACTCTTGAGTTGATACATGGGTTTAAGCTTGCTGCAAGTACAGTTTGCTTTATTATTGGTGATATCAACAATATTAACTGCCCCAAGAGATTATAAAACAAAGCCACAAACAAAGCTTTTAGACCAGCCCATAGGGTGCTGCCTTATTGCCCTAGAACTCGATGCTAGCCCGCCCTTGATACGATTCTTACACCATGATACCTGGTTACATTATAGCATGCCACCCCTCCCATATAATTTACCAAGATCGTCAACAAAGCTCATCGGCGACAGAATCCACTCTCATGGCCTTCCAGTGGAGATTCTATTACCTTACTTAATTTTCTACCTTCTATTTGGGGGGGGGGGAGCACCACTCCCACTTTAGGTAGGATACAACTGTTAAATGTATTGTGAAAGATACAAGAATGCCAAAAAGCGTTACACTTTTTATAGAGCCTATGTTTGCACAATGTCACCACCACAAGTTTTCAATTTAACAATACTCTTTGTGGTAGCTACCAGTATTATTGACAGTACCCGCCTTAGTTTACACCATGTCAGGAACACTGCGCTCACACTATACTAGGGCTTTAAGTGGGATGAAAAAATTGGGAGGAGGAGTCTGTCAAAGGTACATGGCTGCTTGAAAGCGGACCACACCGGAAAATAAAAAATATTTGCAATGCTATATGTCTCGCATTTAAATGAGAGACATATACAAACAGTTGCATTATCCCAGATGCGCATTGAAAGTGAAAGTGGGTATGCGCGATCAATGGAAGCAAATTGCAATTATGAGCCAGCGTTTAACATAAACAGAGCCCTCCTACATCATGCCAAACAAAGATGGCATCGGCCAGTCCAGATGGGCTGTCCCAAAAGGCGACAGGGCGGTAACCAAGTATTTGCAAGTTCCGCCTGGTGGCGGTTGTTTATGGAATGGATCCTGGGGTGGACGGGTGCTGCACTTGCCCACGCAGTAAAGTCACGAGCATGGTTCCAATTCGGTTAGCGGCAGAACTCTCAATGGTGCAGCGTGTGCTGTAGTACCGGGCCCGAGCGGCTCAACGCACCCTAATTATAACAGTCATACATCCACAGAATGCCTCTAGTTCAGTGACCACACAGACATACCATGCCTAATAAATCCAGGATCATAACGATGTACCATGGGTAAAACATGCATCATCCATGCATTCAATATCATAGGTGCATACAGACCCCCCAGGATATAGCGGCATGGAATAGCAAATTTAGCGGCACAAATATAGAAATTTAGCGGCACAAATATGGAAATTTAGCGGCATTTTTGCAGCACTTTATTTTACTCATAATTATTCATTCTCAGCATTAAATCAACGGAAACTGTTTTAGCAGAGTATTCCGCTTTGAAAAAGGCAACCTGGGATATGGAGCAGAGGAAACAGCCCATAGGTGAAGGCTGTTATCCCTAGGAAATGCAATCCTCCATTTGCTTTAGTATAGGTTCTGAGAAGCCCATAAAAGATGGGCTGGAAGCATCCCATGGGAAATGGCATTCCAGAACCTACCTTAGTGAAATTCAATTTTTGCCTAAGATTACACAATTTCAACATGTAAGCCATGATTTTATCCAGATTTTCTGGTTTCACTCTGTAGTGCGGTGAGAGGCCCCCGGGCATTGAGAGTCAGTGCCCCCTTTGTGATGGGGCCAGGGGCTCAGTTGTGCGGTGAGAGGACCCCGGGCAGTGACAGTCAGTGCCTCCTTTGGGGTGGGACCAGGGGTCCTGGTATGCGGAGAGAGGCCCCCTGACCGCCCTTGCAGTGCGACCTTTGTTATTCCGGCTTGCAGGGTTTACTGATCTGTTACTGTTTGTCTTCGAAGATCATTGCACCCCCACGGGTTCACGCCCATTTTGCTACCTCCGCCCTTCATGACGCAACAAGGTAGGTTTTGTGGCATGAATATTTCTTCCCAATGTGGACTCATTGGAGAATGAAGCACTGTGTAGGAAGCATTCAAGGACCTAATGCGAGGAACAAACATAGCCAGACAATCGGGTATCCTGAAAACTCTCTGAGGCCATTGTGCTATCTTCAAAACAGGATCCTTTCACATGAATAAACCTTTTTTGTGGAGCATGACACAGTGGTGCTGGCTGCGATCCATGCTAATCTTGGGGGAAAGAGAGAAATAACGGAAGCAGAGCTCTGTTATTTGGGCATGGGGGCTAGAGCCAGATGATGTGGAGAGGGTACAGACAGCGCAGAACCTTGGCACGCTTACTATGCCACTCATGGACCAAGTCTGACATTATTGAAATGCCCCAGGAAGACTACACCACTGCACATGATGCTGAGGAGATTTTCAACCAGCGCCCACCTCAGTTTAAGAATCCTCACCATTAAAGAGTATACGGTTTATATTTCTTTCCATTTCTCCCCGTGAGTATAGACCCAGTCATTGTTTTTCCAGCCAATAGGTGTGCAGGGAAAGAGCTCAGCAAGTAGAAGGTAAATGTTGGATGTCTGAGGTGCTATTTCTTCTCCTGCAGCCTGCATCTTCCTTGTTGCCATGCCATACTCCTCACTGTTCCTACCACTGCCCCAGATGCATTGCTTTGACTCTGTGAGGATTGGCTCTGTAAGGCAGTAACACAGGAGCTCTATGCTGCACCTTCATCTCTCCCTGAGCCAGCACATTTTCTCCTGAAGCCAGTCATCTCTGCAGAGTGCCCATGGTGCCTCCTGGTGCCCAACACACCCACTCCTTGGCCGCACTTTTCAGTAACAAACACTCTGGTGTTAGTTCACTGTGTGCGGCACGTAATTGAGGCAGCAGCAATGGAGCGGTCAGATTGCCCCTATCTGTATGGTTGTGGCTGTTTATTTTTGCTGTACTATTGAAGCTTCAAGTGAATAAGCGTTCTAAAACTGCCTGCAAGAAATTAACCTTATTATAGCTAGTTGATATGTTCTATGCATCTGAGCCCCTATATAGTGGCACCGGTCGGCAGGAGTAATCTTTGACTGTCCACCTTCAGTCGCAGCATAACGAGGAGGTAGTTGACGCTTCATTAAACCTAAGTAATCTCTAGTCCCTGGGGTTCGAGGACCAACAGACCCATTTGTCGTCAGAATTGAATGGCTATCCCCGAGTTCAGTAGGCCCCCGTAAAACCGGCTGGAATATATTTTTTCTTTTAAATATTAAATTAAAAGTTGTGCAGCATTAACAGTTCTAATCACCATCAATCAACAAAGCCTAATGAACATAAAGGAAGCAAGGGGAAGAACAGAGGCCTATGGTTAATATTTATAATAAAGTAATAAAAACTCGCATGACTGTGTGAATTGAGCATTCCCTACACCACAGTGTCCGCTTCTGATCGTCATTTGTATTATACCAGAGAACCGATGGGTTAACAATCCTTTAAAAAACACAAGTAATGCCATCTATCAATTACACTTTCTATATTTCAAAATGTGATTTATTAAGGGCATGGTTTCTGTTATTTGCTGCTTTCTTACATAGCTTGTCTACTTTTCATTATTAATGAACTTGGGTCCATTTCGCGGGCACTTTTGTAAAAATCGCAGCATTTTTACAAAAGTGCCGATTTTGCGGGCACTTTTGTAAAAACGCGGCATTTTTACAAAAGTGCCAATTTCGTGGCAAACCGTGAAATTGCGAAATCCTGGAATGTCTGCCTATACACGACACGGTTCACATACGCGCCCAAGTCCAATATCTCTCATAACTACACACATTACCAACCAAATACATATGTGGCATGTACATTAGAACATAACAACATTCACTGGCTGTAATCAGTTTTGGTGTCCTCTGTGAGCACCATAGCCATATATTGTGGCCATCCATGGCATCTGGTGACAGGGTACAGAGCTACGAGGGGGCTCGAGTGGTCTGTGAAGGTCACCATAACATAAGGCTATATAAAAAAAAAGACGACTTACAATCGTCAACAATAATTTGTTACTGTATATAAATGACAGGATTTTAAGGAAAACACGGTATGATAAGTTATTCCCCTTTCCCATGCATCTGTTTTGCCCACCACCTCTGGAAGCCCATGAACAATGAAGAGCGCAACTCTGGGAAGTTTGCTTTGGGATGGGGGAAGGGAAGGGAGGAGGGAGTAGGATTTCAAGTCAGGAGTCAGTAAACAAGTTACCAGCACACCCTTCTAAGTCATGGGAAACAAAGATTGTGTGGGCCAATCCAGATGGGCCGTCCCAAAAAGCGACAGGGCAGTAACAAAAAAGTCTGATTGATAATCACGAGCCAGCATTACCCTAAATGATGAGGCCAGCCAATTGAAAACAGGGGCGTGGCTTAACCTTTTCCGTGCTGATGACGGAACCGCTCCGTCATCAGCAGCGGTGGCTCTGTGCTGATGACGGAGCGGTTCCATCATGGCCCGCCCAACGCACCTGCGCGGTGCTGATTTCGTGCCTGGCCGGCGTGTTCTATTGAGTGGGCGTGGCCATGACGGAACTGCTCCATCATGAGCACAACTCAACCGAGGCTGGTGACGGAGCGGTTCTGTCACCAGCATGGGCGCGCCACATGGCCCCCCCGCCCCCTTAGCCCTGCGGCGGAATAGCCACCGCAGCGAAGGTGCTAAAGTCCCCTTCTGAAATATCAATTACTACAGCTCTTGCAGAGCGAGCAGCGCATGCACGCTGCAACTCTGGGTGAGACCTAAAAACCCGGAGTGAAACAAACCGGCAGGTAACCCAGGAATCTCTGCTCCTGCCTGGAACCAGCTTCAGGCGGAAGTGCCAGAACAGCATGCCAATACACCAGCGGCAACATGTCCAGCGAAATAAGCACAAAAAGAGTCCCACAGAGTGCTGCTCTAGTGCCCCGCACCCAGGAACATAGGGGCCCAACAGAGACAAGAGCAACACAGTGAAACACAAACCATCAAAGAAAACGAGTTAAGAACACTCACCGAATGCCCTCGAGGCCGTCACAGATGGCCCAGGACACCACAGACTGTGACACTGCATGCCCAGCACAGGAGCGTGATCACCATATTTACAGGGATTGCAAAAACAGGCCTGAAAAACAAAAAGGAAAAGAAAAGAACAAATCGCACCTGATGCCAAGATGGCAATCGGCTGCAGAATGACGAAAACATGAAGTCCGTCCCAGGAAGTGATGAACTTTTACCCTTTGGTATGGGAACCATCTTGGATTGGGAAGGAAATTACACATTTGGTGATTAGGTTCTGCATGAATGGAGATAAACTCATACATAAGGACTGTGAGAACAAGATTGAGGAGGAGGTAATGCACCCTTACTAATATTAAAACCTATATAGTATACCGAGTGAAAATGATAGTATTAACTAATGTTTACCTGCACTGTAACTACAGCAACTGTCTAGCATGGGCATGAAGCAGACCGTGGTGGTGTGACTATAGTAGGTGAAATCAGGGGGCAAGTACTAACAGTCCAATCTGGAGAGAATAGGTTATATAAATCCCATAATTCGTTCAGTTTTACTGCCATGTGCTGTTGAGTAATTACCAGTGGCTGAGATTAATTCAAGCATTTCACCCTTTGCTTCTTTGTTTATTTCAGTGTAATGCTCTCAATGTGACGGTTATGACCAGGTGGGTACCATCTCACTGTGCTACTGAAAACAAACTGCACCAGAATGAAGAGGCCCTAATAGGCCAAAGCCAATCTTGGGTTGCTTGTGTTCCAGTTTAGAGAGAACTTGCTTTGGGAGTTTGCGCTGGACTGTTCCTATTGGAGCAGGATCAAGACTGATTTGCATATGGCTGGTTCTAATCTGAGATGTCATGGTGGGGAATATAATGATGGACTGGGATGCGGCCTCCAGTAATTACCAGTGACAGAGCTTAAATCAAGTATTCCAATATCACTTTTCTGGTTTATGTTTACTTCTGTGTTGTCAGGCAGGCACTAAGTACACTCTTACCCCCAGATGCATCAAGCATCCATTTTGCGATTCCTTATTAGCGAAAAATAAGGAATCGCTAATAAGGAGTAGCAAAATGCTATGCAAGAAGAACTCGCTAAAAAAATAGCGATTTCTTAAAATTCCTTAATTGCGACTCGCAAATTGCGAGTCGCAATTAAAGAATACCTCCCCATTCATTCCTATGGGCCTAGAGGTCCATAGGAATGAATGAGAAGACATTCTCAATTTGCGAATAGCAACTAGAGAATCGCAAATTCAGAATGCAATTTCAAGGGTGCAGGGTTGTCCAAAGGACACCCTGTTGCACCCCTGAAATTGATCTGTGCACATATGTTTCGCACACAGTTGCCCTTAGGGCATGTGTGTGCGCAACATGAAACTTTGAAAAATGCTCAAAAGTCCATTTTTCAAAGTTTTTGCAAATTACCATGAAGTTGAACTTCATGGTAATTTGCTACTCCTATTAGCGAAATCGCTAAATTATTTAACTTTGATGCATTGCATTTAAGGAATCTCAATGTGAGATTCCTTAAATGCAAGTAATCACAATTTGCGATTTTTGCATTTGGGATGGATTATCCCAAATGCAAAAATACCGGTCGCAAAAGGTCAGATTCTGAGAATCTGCCCCTTTGCGAGCGAATTTTACCTTGATGCATCTGGGCCTTAAACTCTTAACCTCGAGAGCTTCCCCAGTAGTCCAAGGCAGTTTTTTTGTTTGTAACATCGATAAGCGTGCATGGAGTCCTGGCATCATTACACTGAAAGTGAAATGAGGCAACAGTCTCATTTCACTTTTACTGCCTTCGGTGCTGGCATATCTCAGCCCCCTGAGGGCCGATTTGTTTGGGGGGAGGTGTTGTTGTATAGAGATAATCTCCCCTTTTTAATGATATTTCCCCCTAGAGCAGGGGTTGTCACACTGGGGGGTGGCCTAGGGGGAGCCTCAAGTGATCCCAGGGGGGTGCCAGGCTCTGGCCAAAGGAAGCATTATGCTGATGACGGTGCTTTGTTTTCAGCAGAAAAAATGAGTGGCAGTGAGCCGCTCTGTAATGGGCCATCACTCACATCTTTGTCATTCATATCCTGGCTGTGAGAAGGTATCTAAAGGGAGGGGACTCCAAATATTCTTTAGAACCCTATTTCTAATAATCATACTGTGGATACTTTTACAAGTTAGGAGGCAAGTTAGGAAGGCCTTCCTGGCCAGAATAGTATGTTTGGCAATCATATATTTGATTGCATTTTTAGAACGGTAATAGTACTTAACTGGAATGTTTAAATAAGTCTAGTAATATTTTAACATTGCCAGTTTACTAGAATAATTGTGAAAAAATTTGAGAGGGGGGCTGATGATTTTTTTTTCCACTGGGGGGCGCGGACACTGCCCTAGACTATACCTGCTTGGAGATCATCACAGGAGAGTAATGCGAAGCGGAGATCCACCGACAATGCACCTGGGATTACTATCAGAAGGGGAGAGTCCCCCCATTGCAAAGGGCTAGTACCTCCAAGGCACAACAGACTTTTATCCCCCCTGGGAGCAGGCAGGAGGTCTAGGACCAGACAGCCCACTCGACACCAGGGAATCCATTTTTTGCAAAGCTGAGGGGTGGGGACGGGCAACACATCAGGCTGAGCCCCCTTTCCCAAAATGCCCCAGTGATTTTTGGGGTTTATCCCCCCAATCTGCCCCTAGGGGTACAGAAAGTAGACCAGTCTCCAAGGAATCAATTATTTTGCAAAAGCCAAAGTGTGGGGGTGGCCTTCCAACACATCATGGTGAAGCCCCACCTCTGAAAATGCCAGTCTTTCAGCCCCTTGTGTTGTTTTTGAAGTGTTTTAACCCCAATCTTCACCCATGAGGGCAGAAATGTCATTAGATCCCTGGTAGTAGTATTTGTTGGCTTATATTGAGGGGTGGGCACAGCTCTCTCACATGAGGCAGAGCTCCCACCCCTAAAAATGCCCAAAAAGTATTTATGCACAGGAGTGGAAATCTCCACATGGTCAGGTATAAGAGAAACTAAAAAAGTTTCTTTACGCCCCAAAAAATAAATATCTTTTTGTTATATATTAATGTAAATTCATTTACATAACATTTTTCTGAACTTTAAATTAAGAGTATACATTTCCATCTAACGACATAAAAATGCACTGTTAATTATTAAAAGTGATGTATAGAAGTGTTGCAAAGCCAAATTGACTACTATCAAGTTGAGGCTTCATATAACCATACATAGATGCACAGTGTGTCTAATTGGCGATCTTTATTCATTCTGCCGGGGCACTGGGCACCACACTGATACTTGTCATGTGGGTGGGGTAGTGGGAGAAGATGTGGCTTTACAGCCAAAGCTGCCAACTTTGGAACTGGAGAACCAGGTTTGCTTCCAGTATTGTCTAAACACCCTGTGATTCTGGGCAAATCACAGCAGACTTCACTTGGCGTATATGCGAAAACATATCCGAGTCTTACTGTATCTCTTTTCCTCTATCACTAAAGGCTTTGAGTGAAATTAGTTTTTTGAACCAATGAGTAATTCTGAAAGGAACTGAACATAAGTAATCCATGGTCCAGGCACCATTCTTTTCATGTTCTTAGTCACTGAGGTGGTTGAGAGTCTTCTACTTTCTGCAGGCAAATAAACTTTTTCCGGCAGGGAGGAAATAAGATTGTAGAGAGATGGGCAGAGTGGATTTTGGAGGAGTGAAAGAGGACCACCAACGTTAACAATGCGATGCTTTTTTCCTGCCAAATTAAAACCAAGTACAATGGGATGGACGTAGAAAGCGAGTTTGATGGCGACTGGTAGGACAGGGAGAGTTAAAACCATGCCTATGATGCAAAGGAGATGGAAGAGGAAGTAGATAGAATGACTGGAACGGACGGGCTAGCCATGCTTTCCCCATCCCATTGTCCTACCCTAAGCCCGCCATCTTGAACTTTTTCCTTTGAAGTACTGTTTGCAGGATTGATGTAGATCTGTCTAGCCTTGGTCTTGAGATTTTGTACTCATTTGCACTTTGATATTATGAAGTGCCTTATGTCACCTACGTCACTGTCACTTTGGTTTCAAGACACCTTCGGGCTTTCACTGTGCTTTATAAGATATTTCATTCATCCATTCATTCACTTTCTGCCATGCTTAGATCTTTTTGCTCTCACTGTCGTAATCCTTTCTTGAACTGTCTAGGCAAAACGATATATATATATATAGGCTTATAAAATGGTGAACTATCACTCCTGCAAAACGTTAAAACGTAACTTCACGTGATCCAACCTATCTGAGCAACCTGGCTGTTGTCCGTGAACTTACACAGGTTATCAGAGAGTGAAAAATGGGGTCTGCTGCGTTTTGAATGGAGCTGTTTATGTCTGAAACTAATTCACAAATCTGCTGCCCAGGGCAAACATCTGCCCCCATCATGTTGTCAACATGCACGTTTAAATTGGGCAATTTAAAAGGGTGAGACCACCATAGTTTGGAAAAATAAACGTTTTCTCTTAAACTCACATTGTTGGAATTTCACGATTTCAATGGGTTAACGTGTTCCAACGTGTTTATACCTGGCAAAGAGAACTTATTAGTAATTGTTAAAAAGTTTCTACTGCACGCTACATTCTTTATTCTCGGAACTGTGTGAGTCTGAAAGCGGAGCAAGTGTCTTTTCTGCTATTTCCTCATTTCATTGTGCTACAGTAAAACAAGCCTGTGGGAAGGCCAATAAACCGGGAAGACTAAATCTGGATATACTTTCAAGCTGTTCAACAAACACCTAAGCTGTTCTCGATTGAGTCAGCTGGCTGAGCTGTCCAGGTTGGAGTCATGTGTGTATTTGTGAATGACTTCAACCTTGAACATTTGTTTTGGGCCTGCTGGAAGGCAATCTGCTCCAGACTCCATGTTTTGACCACGTTGACCACAGGCCATCTAAAAATACACTTACTTGAACTCATTTTCAAACAGGAAGACGCTGCAAATTCTGCTCTTCAGAGGTTTGAAAAGATTGGCATGCACGTCTGTGCTGCACAGTCGGAGGTGTTCTTGTGTGACAAGAATATTTCTGCATGTTTGCTGTGAAGTATTTTGTCAGCACTTAATTTATATAAAAGAGTAAGTGATGGAGCCCAAAGTTTTGCTCAGAAACCTACAGCCGGTGCTACCAGATATCAAGGTTGCAGCTTACTTCGTGGTCTGCATTCCACCTCGTGCATCTTTCATCCTTACCTTTATCTTGCAGGTTCTTTTTCACCCCTGCTTTTCTCTCTTTGGGCCATATGTATCAACAAACTCTTTTGCGGTTCCTAAATAGCGATTTTTAAGGAATTGCTATTTAGGAATCGCAAAATGGTATGTATGAAGAAAATCGCTATTTTTTAGCGATTCCTTAATCTTCCTTATTTGCGAATTCATATTTTGCGAATTCGCAATTAATGAATAATTTCCAATGCATTCCTATGGGCCAGGAGGCCCATAGGAATGATTGCAAAATAATTCTCAAATTGCGAATTCGCAATTTGCTAATCGCAATTTGAGAACTATTTCAAGGGTGCAGGGGTGTCTCAAAGACACACTGCTGCACCCCTGAAATGTACATGTGTGTGCATATGGAGCACATACATGCCCTATGGGCATGTGTGTGCATCACATGCCACCTTCAAAAATGCCTAAATGTGCATTTTTTGAAGAATTCGCAAGTTACCATCAACTACAAGTTGGTGGTAATTTGCGAATTCTTAACCAAAATTCGCTACCCAAAAATGCTACATACATAGCATTTGAGAAATCGCAAAATTGTGATTCCTTAAATGCTATGGCAAAATAAGGAATTGCAAAACTTTGCAATTCCTTATTTTGCGAATATTTCATACATACCAAAACATGCAAAAGGCCGTTTGCGATTCGCAAAGGCCGAAATTCGCAGAATTTCGGCCTTTGCGAATCGCAAAAGGCTTGATACATATATGACCCTTTGACACTGCTTTTCTGTCTTCCTCTTCCTTTTTTTCCCCATCTTTTTAAATGCCAGTCCCCAGTTAGGAGTTCCAGTGGGACCCACCTGAACCCACTGACTCCAATTAAGCACTGTCTTTTGTTGTGGTAGTGATGCGTTCTATTGTTTTTTTGTGCTGCTGTGTATTTGTGCTGCATTATTGCTATATGATGTATTGTACTGCAATGGTTGCGTTCAATTCTGTTGTGACTTTTGTTGTGATGTGTCTTATATTTTAATCATGTAGTTATGTTGCTTTGTGTATATGACGGTGTTTTGGTCTTTCTTTAATTTTAGATATGTCAATAAATGCTGCTACTTTGTCACTCAAAAGTGGCATATGCCTTGAAAGTTCCTGAGACAGGCAACCTTTCACCACTGTTTAAGGCAACGACTTAAGACACCAACCAGCCCTATATTGTGACAGAGATTGTGTCTTAACATAACACTCCAAGTGCTCGCTATATACCATTCGACCCATGGTGTCTGTCACTGTTTTAGGCTGACTGGTGTTTTATATATTTGTAGAGCTGGAACAGCTCTATTTTGCTACCATCGTCCAGGGTAAATGGTTGCTTGTCACGGGAACTGTAAATCCAGGTGCTGCTTTTGACTAGAAATGTATCAGCATTCAACATAGAAAAACAGTCAAAATAGAACGTGACACAACCACAGTACAACACAACATAACATTACATTAATGAAGCATAACAACTCAGCAGAACAAAAACAGAACACAACACAACCACAACTAAATGTCATACAAGTATGCACACACATTTTTGTCACACACTACCATGCATGTCTTGCATGAAATGCAGCATGCATTCTGTCCTGGGCTTTCGTTTACAACATCATTGTTTTTGTGTGTTAGCTAGTTGATGCCCATGAACAGACAGCGTGCTCATGCTTGAGAAGTGTCCTGATATATACTCAGAATTTGTGTTGTGTCAATTTGGTAATTAGTTCCATTTTGCTCACTATGACCATGAAATGCTCCACGTTGTCATCTGCCTGAGATCAGAGGGGTGTGTCCTTTTTCTGATGATAAGGCATATTCTAAGTCATTGCATTCACCCACCCCAATGAACAATCATAATCCTTGTCAGGGTAAACCCTCAAAGTCACTAAATTAACATGAGCTCAACCCTCTGGTTGCCGTGGCACAGAGCAAACAGGTTTAACTTAGGGGCAATGTGTAAAGCATTTATGCAATATTAAAACAGTAATTAAGTCAAAATGCAAAACAATAGAAATGCTATGAGAGGAACTGGAGATATGGTTTTTAAAAGTTTTGAGTAGGAAATCACCAAGAAGCACAAAGTGTGAATAATAGTCAATGGCCATGTTAGACGGGGAGCTAGTCTAGATTTCATGCTGACTGTAATGAAGTGTGAGTCGGATACATGACCAGGTTTGTCCTGGATAAAGATTTTATCTTCTGACTTTGGTTCTTTAAACCCCAGTCCAACACTGGTATACACTTATATGGCTCCCTAGATCCACAGGGTATAGGGCAGAGGCCAATAGCAGGGTCCAGTCTAGGTTCAATTGCCACTTGTCAGTTGGGAAGGTGCAAGAAAGGACACTTTTAGCTTGTTGTATCTCTGTAGTTCGAACAGGAGGTCAGCCTTATGACCCTTGGAGTCCACTTCTTGATCTGAGTATAAGAGTGTGCAGGTCCAGTTCTTCAAGTCCAGTCCTCTTCGGTTCTTTCCCAGGTCCTTCGGAGCTTTGAAGTGGGTGCCTGGTGGTGCCATATTTATGGCTGGCATAAACAAGTGGGTGGAAATAACTCCTGGGCACACCCTATCCAATGGGGTTAAAGTTCCCAGGGTTAAACCTACCAAGTTTGAGGATTTTCAAGATGGAATAAGTCTTAAGCCAATCTAAACTATGGTGCTGTGGACTGGTTGGCGTGTTTGGGGAGTGTACTATAGTAAATCTATTGTCCTCTTATATCAAACACTAAAATCCATTCTGAGGCAAAATAAACCCTGAGTCACATGTATGGTAGAACAAAGCTGGGGGTTTCCAGCCACCAGGCAGTGGATACATCCGAACTATTTTAGTATCCTGTTCACCTTCCTTTCAATTGTGCCCAGTATTAACTGTCAAATCCAAAGAAAAAAGTCTGCTGAGCCAGTGCAGGTCTATCAGCAATTAGAGAGTGGATACACAAAAATTGTTTTGGCATCCTTTTTCCCTTCCTTTCAAGTGTGCTCCAAAGTGTTATGTGTAAACTCAGCAGCCCTGTAAAGAAGAATTTGACATTCAAGCATAATGTGACAATCTAAGTCAAAAACAATGTTAAAAGACCACTCATCCTGCATATTCTGGAAGGTTCAGAGGAGTCATCCCTACCCATTCAAATTAGCCTCTTGTTTCACACCTATTCAAAAGCTAATCCCTGGCTGGAAGAAGTGGGAGAGCAAATACAAATTTAGCCCCTAGGAACTTCAGGCAGGAAAAATATAACTTTTTAAAAGTTACTTTTCTGTAATATTTATTTTTAAAAAACAACTTTGCCATAGTGATTTAATTTTCAATAGCTATTAAAAATAGTTATCTCATTATTTTTCTATCTTGTCCTATCCCTGAGATACAGCATTATGATGGTATTCTGTATTTCTAAATAGGACAACTAGGCCTACCATAGTGAAAAATAGTGTTTTGGGTGCTAGTCACCGTAAGGACATGTTAACAGTACATTTCTACGTGCCCTACTTTTAAATACCATGCACCCTGCCTTGTGGGCTACAAGGCCTTGATAGAGGTGACATTATTATTTAAAAGGTTTATTTTGAGAGGTTGAATTGCAATTTTACACTGCTACAGTCAGCGTACACTGGTGGGCCTGAAGCCCCATGTAAGAGATTGCACAATAGGTGCTGCTGTAATCCACTGGCAGCAATTAACCTGCATTGAAAATTAGGAATATGCCAATTTGACAATGTTTAAAGTGGGAGCACTAACGCGTTACTACTGGTTAGAAAGGGATAAGCGGCTCTAAACCCAGCTATAATATAGGGTCCAGTAAAAGGCAAAAAATCCAGGGTGACCAAGCAGAAAATATGGCTTTCTTTTAAACACAGGACCTTTGTCAGGCGTAATTGTATCCAGTGTGACAAAAATGGTATTTTGAGTAGGAATGTCGGTTATTATAGGTTTCCTGAATAAAGAATCATGATTTTATTAAAGACAAGGAGGCTAGAATTATGCATATAACTTTTATTCACCACCTTCTAAGAAGAAATCTTCAACATTTCAAACAGTAGAACTCCAACTTCAGCCCAAATAAATAGAGCATCCAAGTCCATATAAGCCTCCCAAGGTTCCATGTTCCTACTCTTTTGTTTGTCTTGTACGACTTATCTTCCTCTTTTTAATCCTAGTCCTTCCATCCTTTTACTGATCTGAAAAAATATACCAGAAACAAATACATCCTTTCCCAATATATAAAACACAAGCAAAATCAATACCATACTTCAACTTTTGACTAAATATACCTCTCCATTTGAACTGGATCCCACTTTTTCCTACTCACCTGGATGGGTGTGGTGGGATAATGCTAGCCTCTCTGTCTTTAATAAATCATGATTATTTATTCAGTAACCTATAGGAATCGACATTTTATGGCAAGACAGGAGACTAGCATTATGCATGTTCAAAGTTTCTCAAAGCGGAGAGTGAAGCATGATCGATTGGTCTAAAACCTCAAATTTAGCTGAAAAGATCAAATTCTCACATTTCTGTGTGGGAAAGTAGTGGGATCACCTGGTTGCACAAATTTCCTAACACCCAGCATTCCCCTGCGTCTCCCAATAAAATTTGTACCTCACTTGTGTGGGTGGGCCAAGTACACGCTGCAGGATAGGGCCCAAAGAGTATTGTGGAGACATCAAAATTATCTATCACAAAACGACCTGTTATTGCAAGGGGCCCCCTGCGTTTTTGGCCCAGCTCGAAGGCCATCTTGGAAAACCTACCAAACCCAGACATTTCTGAAAACTAGACCTGGGGGGGGGCAGTTCAGGGAGATATGGATTCCCAAATGTTTTCCTACCCAGAATCCCCTGCAAATCTAGCCCAAAAAATCTAATTTTCCTCACATTTCTGACTGGAATCACTGCGCCGGCACAAATGTCCTACTACTCAGTGTTCCACTCAGTCTTCTGAGTAAAATGATTCCTCACTTCTGGGCGTGGGCTAAGGTCCTCTGACTGGGAAGGGCCAAAAACCTAGAGATTGAGGGTATAGCACAGCAAACTCTAAGTGCTATATATTTTTTTTAATACGTTTTTAGGCGATGTTGCATTGAACACCCACACAAGTGAGGTATCATTTTTATCGGGAGACCGGGGGAAACGCTGGGTGGTGGGACATTTTTGCCGGCGTGGTAATCCCACACAGAAATGTAAGGAAAATTAGATTTTTGTTAGCTAAATTTGAGGTTTTCAGGGGATTCTGTGTTGGAAAATCTTGAGGGCTCCACACAAGACACACATCCCTGGACTCCCTTGGGTGTCTAGTTTTCAGAAATGTGTGAGTTTGCAATGTTTCCCTAGATGGCTCCTAAGCCCGGGATCAAAAACACAGGTGCCCCCTTGCAAAACCAGGTTGTTTTGTGATAGATAATTTCAATGTCTCCACAATAGGTTTTGGGTCCTTCCGTGCCGTGGGTAATTGGCCCAGCCACACAAGTGAGGTACCATTTTTATCGGTCGACATGGGACAATGCTGGATGGTAGGAAGTTTGCATCAGAACGGTGATCCTACAACTTTCCCACAAAGAAATGTGAGAAAATGCCCCTTTTCCAGCTAAATTTGAGGTTTTCAGGTGATTCTGGGCAGGAAAACATTGGGGGATCCATGCAACTCACACCTCCCTGAACTCCTTAATGTGTCTAGCTTTTTGAAATGTCTGGGATTGTTAGGTATCCCTAATTGGCAGCCGAACCTGTGATCAAAACGACGGCTGACTTGCTCACAAAACAAGGTCTTTTTGCAATCAATACTTTTGAAGTCTCCACAGTAGGTTTTGGGCCAATCCCTGTAGTGGGATCTAGGCCTACCCACACAAGTGAGGTACCATTTGGACTTTGGGGAATGCTGGATGGGAGTTTGTGGCTCCCCGCAGATTCCAGAACTTGCCATCAAAGAAATGTGAGGCACATTTGTTTTTCTTTGACAAAGTTTGAGATTCTGTATAACAGAAGCTGGTGAGAGCCACACAAGTCACCTCATCCTATATTTCCCTGGATATCTAGTTTTTAAAAATGTATAGGTTTGCTAGGGTTCCATAGGTGCTGGCATAGCTAGGGTTCAAAATCAACAGCTGGCACATTGCAAAAGTCCATGTTGCGTTTGGGCATTTCCTGTCACAGTTTCTAGGCCTACCCACACAAGCGAGGTACCATTTTTATCAGGAGACTTTGGGGAATGCTAGGTGGCAGGGATTTTGTGGCTCTCCACAGATTCTAGAACTTTCCATCGAAGAAATGTGAGGAAAATGTATTTCTTTTACACAGGTTTGCAAGGGATTCTGGTTAACACAACCTGGGGAGAGCCACACAAGTCACCCCATCCTGGATTCCCCTGGATGTATAGTTTTAAAACATGTGTGGGTTTGCTAGGTTTCCTTAGGTACAGTCAGAGCTAGGGTCCAAAATCCACAATTAGGCACATTGCAAAAAAAGGGTACGTTTTCACAGGAAAGGGTGATGTGTCCACGTTGCGTTTTGGGCCATTTCCTATCGCGGGTACCAGGTCTACCCAAACAAGTGAGGTGCCATTTTTCTTTGGAGTCTTTGGGAAGTGCTGGGTGACTGGAAGTTTGTGTCTAACCATAGTTTCCAGATCTTTCCGTCACAGAAAGGTGAGGAAGATTTGTTTATTTTGACAAAGTTTGAGGTTTTCAAGGGATTCTGGGCAACAGAACTTGGTGAGAGCCACACAAGTCACCCCATCCTGGATTCCACTGGATGTGTAGTTTTAAAAAATGTATAGGTTTGCTATGTTTCCTTAGGTGCCGGCAGAGCTAGGGTCCAAAATCCACAACTAGGCACATTGTGAAAAAAGGGTCAGTTTTCACTGGAAAATGTGATGCTTCCGTTTTGTATTTTGGGCCGTGTTCTGTCACAGGTACTAGACCTACCCACACAAGTGAGGTACCATTTTTATTGGAGGACTTTGGGGAACACTGGGTGGCTGGAAGTTTGTGACTCTCCACAGATTCTAGGAGTTACCATCACAGAAATGTGAGGAAAATTAGTTTTTTTAGACAAAGTTTGAGGTTTACAGGGGATTTTGGGTAACAGAACCTAGTGAGATCCACACAAGTCACCCGGTACTGGATTACCCTGGTTGTCTAGTTTTGAAAAATGTATATGTTTGATAGGTTTCCTTAGATGCCAGCAGAGCTAGGGTCCAACATCCACAGCTAAGCACATTGCAAAAAAAGGGTAATTATTCACTGGAAAAATGTGATGTGTCCACGTTGCGTGTTGGGCCGTTTCCTGTCGCAGGCACTAGGCCTACCCATACAAGTGAGGTAGTGTTTTCCTCGGGAGACTATGGGAAACACAGAATAGTAGAACAAGTGTTATTACCAATTAACTTTCTATGCATTTCTGCCTTCCAAATGTAAGACAATTTGTAAAAAATAAGTCATTTTGAAAAATGACCTCTAATTCACATGCTTGTATTGGTACCCATAATTTTGGAGATGTGCAAATAACCACTGCTTCTAAACTCTATATATTGTTCCCATTTTGGAAATATATCGGTTTCCTAGTGACCTATTTTCCACTCTCTATATTTTACCAAATGAATTGCCATATACCCTGTACAAAATGAAAAACCTTTACAAGACGCTGCTCAGTTATTGTCTCTGGGTTACTCGGGTTCTTGGTGAACCTATAAATTCTATATGCCCCTACAACCAGAAGGGCCCAGCAGATGTAACAGTATATTGCTTTTAAAAAATGTTCATACTTAGAAGGAATTACAGGTGAAAACGTTGGCTCAAATGACTGTTTTTTTTAACTAAATGTTAATTTTTTTTAACTGTTAGTTTCTATAAAAAAACGTAGAGGATGTATACAAATGAACCCTTACTGAATTTAAAATTTGATCTAGTTTTCATAAATGTATAGCTTTCCATGATCCATTATTGCTTTCATACCCATTTCTACCATTAACTGGAAGGAGGTTGAAATCACAAAAAATAGTAAAAATAGGCCATGTTCCAGTAAAATACCAAAACTGTATAAAAAGTTTGGTTTTCTGAAAAAAGTCTGCCTTTCCCTGAAATCTGAGAAGTTTGTGATTTCAACACCCTATACCCTTTGTTGATACCATATGTAGAGAAAAAACAGATGCTTTTTTTGCAGCACTTTGTTCCCATAAATTGCTGAATTTTGGCTAATTTCTGGGTCCCCTCCAAGGGAATCCACAAAGCCTGGGTGGGGGGCCTAACAGTGAGGGGCTTACAGGAGAAACTAAAGATTGTCCAAACTGTTTTTCTGTTTTAGCCTTTTTATTTAGCCTTTTTAATCTGCCTTTCTCCGTTTGCCTCTGTTTTTCTTGCCTTTCTTTCCAGTCACTGCTGCCCCCATGGCCCCACTCCCCCAGAGTGTTCCCGCACCTGCCTCCCAGCTGCTCCACCTCCCCCTCCCCCTACTTAATGGCAGACACCCCTCCGCTATGACCCAAGCACCCTCCAAGCACTCAACCCCAGACGTAACAACAACTGTCAGCTCTCAACGCAACCCACCGAACACCAGTGTACACAAAACCCTGAGCTGCATCCTCCTCAGTAGAAGTTTGGGACCTCCTTAACACACACTTGCCCGACATCACAACCGCAATCCCCGACGGATACAAGATCCTGGGGAAAGACGTGTCCCGGAGGAGGCCTCGGCATCATTCACAAATACTGCCTCCGACTGACAACCTCCAACTCGGATGACGCCTCGCCCCCCATGGAACACATACACTTCCAGATTCAGCCCAACCCCAGAATGACACGCCGCAGCACACTCGCCTACAGACCACCCAGACACAGCTCCCTGTTTACCAACACCATCGCAGACTGCATCGCTCCCCACGCCCTCACCTCCACGGACTACATACTGCTCGGAGACCTGAACTTCCATCTAGACAACCTCGCGACCCCAACACCACCGCCTTCCCAGAGAATCTCACCAACATTGGACTGAAGCAACTTATTTCCACCCCCAGGCACATGGCTAGACACACTCTTGACCCCATCTTCACTGTAGGAAACAACATTCGCTTCAGACACACCACGGATGGTTTACCACTGTGTCCATTTCTCCTTCTTAAAAAATAAGCTCACCCCAGGCCTCCATCACAAAAACCGGAGCAAAATCACAGAAGAACACCTCACCTGTGCCCTCAGCAGCACTCCTTCTCCTGCCATGACAGACTCCAGCACAGCAGCAAACGACCTTCACCAATGGATCGCCAACTGCACCAACACTCTTGCCCCCTCCAGAACTCCACCAGACGACAAAACACGAAAGCCACCTGGTTCACCCTGGACCTCCGAGAATCCAAGCTTTCTTGCTGATGACTGGAGAGAACGTAGAGAAATAGCAAAACCCCGGATCATGCTCCGCCTACAAGGCCGCCACCATGGCACACCACCAACTTATCAAATCAACTAAGACAGAATCCTCTCCAACTCCCATAACTCCAAGGTACTCTTTGCCATCATACAAGAATTCACCAGACCCTACAGCAAAACTACAGACATCCCTCCCTACCAGGACCTTTGCAACAAAGTCAGCTCCTTCTACCACCACAAGATTGGGATGCTCAATGACAACTTCGACGACTAAGACCACAGAATCGACCCAACACCTCCCACCAGCGACATCACCCACCGGCCCTCCTCACCTGGACTCCAGTTACCACAGAAGGCATCGCAAAGACTATAAAAAGCATCCATCCGGATCACCCACTGACCCCTCCGTGCCGCACATCTTCCACAGGGCCACAACCGCCATTGAACCTGAACTGCGATGAACAATCAACTGTGCCCTCGAAACAACCACGTTCCCCTACGGCTGGAAATGTGCCGAAGTCAAACCCCTCCTCAAGAAGTCCTTTGCATGCCAGACAGGCCTCAAGAACTGCAGTCCCATTTCTCTTCTCCCTTTCGCCGTCAAAGTCATCGAGAAAGTCAACACCCAGCTAAAGCACTTAATAGAAACCAACAACATCCTCGGCTCCTCTCAATCCAGATTGCGCAGCAACCACAGAACCAAGACCACCCTCATAGCCGCTACTGACAATGACCGCACCCTCCTCGATCAAGGCCACACTGCAGCTCTCATCCTACTAGATATCTCAGCAGCCTTCGACACTGTCTCCCACCTCACACTAGCAGCTAGACTCCACAACACTGGCATCTTAGACTGTATTCAATCTTTTCTCCCAGGCAGAACACAAAGAATAAGACTCCCGACCTTCCTCTCCCAACCCACATAGATGTACAGGAATTTATATAGCGCAAATCACCGAGCGGTTTCTAAGCACTTGCTTAGGGAACCCGTCCTGGTATTCCCCTGTGAGATAACCCCAGCAGGGTATCCGCAAGGTGCAAGCCAGGCATCCCGCCGCGAGGGGCCGTTGTGGAGATTAAGCAAGCTATTGCCCAGAGTCGCAGAGTGTGAACCCGTGAATCGAGTAGGCACCGGAGCGAGAATTGTCGAGTCCATGGACATTTTAGGACTCAAGACCCCGCCGAGCCGGGAATTGAACCCTGGTCCCGGGCTAACCTCTGCTTCCAGGTCTGCCTCCTCTAACCAGTGAGCCACACTTCTCCACATAGATCATATGCAGAGTACCCCAAGGCTCCTCCCTCAGCCCCACGCTCTTCAACGTTTACATTGCCCCCTCGCAACCATCGTCAGAAAACACGGAACTCAACATATTCTCATTCGCGGACGACACCCAGGTCATCCTCTCCCTCACCAAGTAACCCGACATCACCAAGCACAGTTTCCAGGAAGGAAGGAAGGACATTGCATCCTGGGTGAGGAGCAGCTGCCTGAAGCTCAACTCAGAGAAAAAGGAAGTCCTCATCCTGGGGTCCACCCCCTCCGCATGGGACAACACCTAGTGGCCCCCGGCCTCGGAAACCCTCCAAGCACTACAGACCATGCCCGCAACCTCTGCATCATACTTGACTCCTCAGTCACCATGAAATGCCAGATCAACGCTGTTTCCTTCACATGCTTCAACACCCTCCGCATACTCTGCAAGACCTTCAAATGGATCCCCCTGACTCCAGGAAGACCATCATCCATGGACTCATCACCAGCAGACTGAACAACGAAAATGCGCTCTACACTGGAATCAACAAAACACTCCTCCGCAAACTCCAGACTGCCCAGAATGCTGCAACCAGACTTGTCCTCAGCATCCCACAACATGACCACATCACCCATCACCTCCACAACCTCCATTGGCTCCCAGTCGAAAAAAAAGAACCTTCAAACTGCTCACACACAACTACAAAGCCCTCCATAACACCGGACCCCAATACCTTAATTTATTTTTGGAATTTTTTATGCGCAACTAATACCCTTGGGTGTCTAGGCGCAGACCCTCATTTAATGAAATAATCTACTTCCACGCCCCCAAGAGAAACCTACACTCCGCCGACCTAGCGCTATCTGCGGTCTCCCACATCCACATGGCCAGAACGGGTGGCAGATCCTTCTCCTACATCGTGGCCAAGACCTGGAACGAACTCCCCTTCTGCATCAGAACAACCCTGACACTGCACCTATTCAGAAAAGATATCAAACCTGGCTCTTCAGATGACCACAGAGCTGCCTGTACCCCTATTCCCCCCAGCGCCTTGAGACCCTCAATGGTGAGTAGTGCGCTCTATAAATCCCTGATTGATTGATTGATAGTTGACCCAGCCCATCTGCCTTATGTGCAGAACGTGCAAAATGAGAGGCAATACCAATATGTTTGTAGCTCCAGAAATACAGCAAAACATGTTAAACAAAATGTCTGTTTTTCAGCGTAGTCTATTAATTGTGATTTTCCACACCATAGTTTTGCATTCCTAGAGGTAGACCAGTGTGCCCATATGTAGATGGTCAGGTGAACAACCACCGAGTATCAGTTTTGATTGATACAGGTGCCACCCACTCCATGGTTCTTCCCATGGAGGAATTAAACCTCTTAGGAAGTTCAAACTGTTGCAATCAGTAACAAACACATTACAAAAAACGTCTCAGTAAATGTTGCTGAAAGAAATGGCCCACTGGAGAATGACCATGAATGTCTAATCTCAGATATGAGTCCTGTAAACTTATTAGTTATGTACTTTTTCAGCAACATGAATTGTGTGATTTATTTAATGCCAATGGTGTGGCAATTCAAATGCACGATGAAGATTCAAAATTTAAAATAAAACATGAGAGCCAATAGTCCATTTGTTCCCAGACTCACTAAAGATGATTTGCCACTTCATTTAACACACAGGGTGAAAGGGGAGGTGTAGTATTTTACAGGCAAAGAGATATAATTAATAAAAAATGCAGATCTAGAGAAATTTACAGTGTAACCAAATGTAGTTTACCCTCAAATTCATCTGTAAAATCTTACACAGGAAGCAGAGAAGGACATGAAACTCACGATCGGGAAAATGATATATCATGGTATTTTAAAAGAAGCGCTAAGGAGTCTCTGTACTTCTCGTACGATGGGGATTAAAATGTCAAGTCCTTTAGGCTAGGCCTGTCATGTATACCCCTTTTACCTAGGAGCTTGCTTCTGTCTCTTCAACACCAGGCTCTTAGCATTCCATCAATTCTATCATAATCCCTGTACCTGATGTACATAAACATGTCCCCAGGCACGGCAGAGGTATTCTGTATAAGGGTCATCATTTGTTTCATCCTTGGAAAACAGCCAGCTTTGCATGATTGAATTTGTTTAGAAAAGCATTGGTGATTGTTTTCAAAACATTTATGATTGTTTTCAAAACATTTATGATTGTTTTCAAAACATATAGATTCTAGAAAAAACCCTGGAGTGACTACTTTAGTATAAAAGACCCTCACTCCCCCGTACAAATTAGAGGGGAATTCCTTCCAAGCAGAGGCGGGGGTCCTGCATGCTGAATTTTTGACATGCAGTGGTCTGACATCCCTTGCTGGTTGTCATCTTCGAGACAGAGACAGGGTCCTTCGTTCTCAACCATCAGGTGAGGGGGCTGGTTCATCCCTAGAGATTTCTTGGCTACAGATACCTACACATACGCATATACATGCTAAATGCACGGGCCTAAGATAGGTACATTTAGATAAATTATTTTAGGTCACGCATTTTAGGAATATGCAAGTGCTGCTGTTTTAACTGAGCTGCTTATGTTCATTTTACTAGCACTATGGTAAAAATGTATCTACTATTTACTATATCGGTACTTGCCATATCATTAGTATGCTTCTGTCTCCTGACTGTCGCAGCACACATGTTTTATAGAAGACTGGCGCTTGAGCAATAAATACTTATTGAAACGTCCTAAACGTCATCCTGTGTATTTTCTGAGAATAAGAGAACCCAAGTGACTGAGTGAAAAGTACTGTACTTTTTCCACGTTCCCTGAGGAATCAGGGTTGTCATGTTCAGTGTTTGCCAGAAACTACCTACCCCACTGTAGAATACTGGGGGGTGGTAGTAGCACTGTAGAGCTAGCTGGTCTAACGGCTGACGTAATCTGTTGGGGTGTCTAGAGTCGGTTTGGACACCAAGCCCTCAGTTTTGGTCATCCAAAATGTTCAGGTCCTGGGGAATTCCTAGGAACTACACAACATGGCACCACCAACATTGGTTTGGTCCTTATATTAACAGTGAAAATCTGAGTAGTTCAGTTGTGCTTTCTCAGAAAGCCCTACTCACACTTTTCAGAGACGTCTGAAGTGGGAAGGGAAATCCGCCTCAGCTGAGCAGATTTACTCTGTGATTTGGCTGGCGGTTTATCAAGCTTTCAAGGATAAAGGTTCCCACTTTCTGCAAAACCCTAGCTCTTAATGTTTTTTCTCTCTACTTTAAAAATTCCTGAATCCGCGAGCAGTGGTTCAGGGAATGGGGAAGAAGAATTTGCAGACATGCAGTAACTATGAAATTAGTAGAACGCGGCGTACCCACAACTGGTGGCTGCATTACCTCCGTGATTGAGGCACATAAGGTGTTTGGATTAGAGGTATTCTGTACTTGGGTACAGTTCCCACCTGCAGATCCTGTGACTAAATTATTCCACACATACATTGTAGTTGAACCACCAGAAGAATACATTCCATTTGAAGACATTGAAGTCCCATTAACGTACCAGCAGCATAACAACTGGTTTAAAGGCACCCTCCCACACACAACATCCGTTGTGAGACTCGGTCCACTCACGATAGAAGGAGCGATCTGGCTGGTTCTAGCGACATATACTCCACATCCAGAGATAGATACACAACCAGTGGAGGAAGTCTGTACAATATACAAAGACATAGACAGGCTATTCAGACACATTGTACAGTTTGTCATGCGAACATTGACAATAAGCATGGGCGGATTTTGCGGATTCGCAATCCGCGAAATTGCGTATTTACGGATTCACAATCCGCAAAATCCGCGAACTCTCGCGAATTTTGCGGATTCTTTTTTTTTTAGTGTGTTCGCAAGTGTTTCTGCCATTTCGCAAGGGTTTTTTACCGGTTCGCAAACGCGAACTTACTTGTCGGGTAGCAACGGTCGCGGCCATGTTGTTTCTACGTCTGGTTCATCACAGCACCCTCTGTTTCACCACTGCCACCCTCTGTTTCACCACTGCCACCCTCTGGCTCACCCATGCCACACTCTGGTTCATCACTGTAGCTTATGGGGGGAAAAGCACACCTGCCCTGCCTCAACTGACATGAATTAATTTGGGGCTGATGAATGTGTCACTGAATTTGAGCTGGCACCTGCTTCCTTAGCTGTAAGTGCTTCCTCATTAATGATGAGCTTGAACTTTTGCACCTGCCAAGTGCTTTCAGTTTTGTACAATTCGTTAGCACACCTGCCCTGCCTCAACTGACATGAATGAATTAGGGGCTGATTAATGTGTCACTGAATTTGAACTTCCAGGCTGGCACCTGCTTCCTTATCTGTAATTGCTTTCTGTTGGAGTGTAATTTTTTTTAACAGGACCTTTGTTGTATACTTGTAGCTATTCTCTGAGCCTGCTGTGAGGGTCAGAGCAGGGTCATAGAATAGTTGCAAGTAGGCAACTGAACTCTGAAGGGGCCCCTCAGGAAGCACTACAGGGAATGGTTACTAATGATAAGATTGAACTTTTGCACCTGCTGAGTGCTTTCAGTTTTGCAAAAATCGTTTTTCTGCAATTTCGCGCGATTCGCGGGGCGCAAATTCATGCGAGATCGAAACCGGAAGCCGCAAATTCGTGCGAATATATGATTTGGTTTTTTTGCGGCGTGTTAGTTCGCATGATTTTTTGCGTTTTCGCAAGCCGCTTGTAGCGCAATGTTTGCGAAGTTACCCTAGCGGTCGTACATGGGCGCGGCCATCTTGTTTGCGTCACGTATTTCCATTTCCGGGCGCTATGTGTAATCTCGCAAAGTGTGCGGCTCGCTAGTACATGTTCGCGTGTGATCGCGGGGGAAATCTCGCGCGAACTTACCCACGCGGTCGAGAACGGGCGCGGCCATCTTGTTTTTCATTCATTGCTATGGTTCTGGGCATGCTTTATGTATCCTCTGTCAATCTCTGCCATCCTTTGCTTGTTTGAAGTTTTTTTTAATCTATTTTACTTATTATCTATCCCCCTATTTTTCTAGCTCTATATTTTTGTGTTTTCTGCTACTTTTGGTTAATTTTAAACTACTTTTTAAACTCTTTTCTTTTCTTCTTCCCTATTCTATTTCTTCTTTATTATTTACCTTCCTTTCTGCCCAGACCATGGTAAAGGGAGCCGGGAAGCAGCCTGAGAAGGGGAAGGGTCCCGCACCCCGTGCCCAGCTCCTGTGCGGGCGTTTGAGGGGGGAGCAAGTCATAGCCCGGGAGATTTTTAGCGCGGAGGAGGTGGCCGCACTAGTGTTTTATGTCCAGCGCCGCCTCCCCAGGACCATCATGGCAGGCGGCAAGATCGCTAGCGGCTACGGGCTCCGGGAGCGCCGGAAGCGGTGGGAGAAGGTGTGCCGGGCCATGTTTCAACACTCTTGGGTCCGGCGCACCTACAACCAGGCCACCCACCGTTGGACAGATCTCCTGGACCGGGAACGCGACTTGCTGGACGTGCTCGGCATCGAGATCCCCGGGCTTGGTGAGTAGTAGTAGCTATTTCGAGCTATTTCATCACTACTCTGTTTTCTCCTGCTCTGTGTGTTATTATATTGCAAATTTTTGTTTTTTACCAAGAGCAATAATGCTGCCGATTACATTGTAGGTAAATTATATTTCAAAATCTTCTGTGCACTGCTCTCCTTCTCAGTAGCGTTGCTACTATGCTTATTTGTTTTCGATTTTGTGTTCATTTCATTGGCCTGAGAAATTATGTATGAGTGTAGTGTAAAGAACTGCGTAATGCTAGACACTAAAGGTCAGATTTTCAATTACCGGCGCATCCCTGCAAAGTAGCAGGGATGCGCCAGTAATTGTGCGCCACGCCACCACCACCCATGGTGCGCCGTATTTACAATGCGGCGCACCATGAGCCCAAAACATCACCGAAGCGTTACGCATCTGTGCCGTAAAGGCGGCGCATTGCTGGAGTTGCGTCGCAACGATGGTGCAGCTCCAGCAATGCTCTGGGGTGCCCTATCTCCCCAATGCTGCGTGAAGCCGTACGTCTGCTTCAAGCAGGCGCAGGGTTTGAGTCACGCATCATTGTCCTAAAAGTGACTGATTGAAATCTTGTAGATTTCCCTCAGCCACTTTTAGGATGCGTTCCTGCGCAGGAACGCCCTCCCTTGCGCCGGAACACCCCCTGATGGCGCAGGGCTTTACAACGTGATGCATCTCCCATGTGCGTCACGTTGTTAATATACGCCGCACCATGGCGCCTCTTTTGTTCTGCCGCTGCGTCACAAAAGTCACGCAACAATGGAGCAAAAGAGCCGCAAGGGGCTTTTAAATCTGCCCCTACAGACTCAAGTCCAGTCCTTCCTTTGTACACCTGGCAATAAGAAGAAATAGTGGTGGTGGATTGATAGTTTGAGTATTTAAATGACTTGTTAATGTAGTAGGAAACTTTTTAGTGTTGTCGCTGATCTGCAATCACGATGGAGTTTGTCTGTCACTTTGCGTGCTGCGGACTGCTGCCTGCCAGTCCTAGGCGAACCTTTTTAGTAGTTTGTTTAGTGAGTTACATAGCTTTCCAAGTCGATGGTCCGCAAATCAAGCAATACTAATATCGTAGTAGACCACATGAGATAGGTCAATATATCCCATGGAATAGTTGTCTATTTGCTATTTCGCCAAAATATTTTGTTATAGTTCTTTTGAAATGTTTGATTTGGTTGACAACAATCATGTTTTCGGGTCTTTCTTTCTTTCATGTTGTACATCAGCTCCCCCCAGGGCCAAGAGGACAGAGGAGGAGGGGTTATCGGCTGCTGCTACTGTTCAAGGCCAGGATCGGACAGGCGAGGGCTCCTTTGCTGGCCCCGGTAAGTTTTAATTTTAATATAGAGTACCTATTTTTTCCTAGCGTTCCTCATTCGATTTTTTCTAAATCGTCTTTGATCTTCTTGTAGACTGTATCTAAATTCTTATCCTGCCTCTACTATGACTCCCTGTGGTATTACTAGATTATTCTTATTAGTCTGTCTGTGTAGCTAAGATTGCACATTTGGCAAAAGGTGTTAAACGAAACTCCCATTCTAGTCAGCAATAGCTGTATGCACTGAGTGCAATCCTCTGGGATTGTCCATAATGTCTTTTCAAGTCTTCTAAATGTTTATGCTTTGACAATTACCAACAATAAAAAGGTGAATGAACACCAAGAAAGAATAAGATACTACTTTACTTTTGGTTTGGATAGGAGGACAATCCATACTACTACTGTTGCAGGGACAAATCTGCACAAACAGAACTATGGACACTAAATAGTGCATTGTTTATCAATTATAATAGGCGCAGGTAGACTTTCCACATACCTCAGTGATATCAGACTTTGAAGAACCCCCAATCTCCTTACTGACTAGATAGTGTGGCAGAGTCATTTAGCTCCCGAATTCATCAATGATTGATCCCCAATGATGATTATCCAACGCAGGGCAAGAGTACGGAGTCAGAGTCCAGAAGTGTCAGAGGCACGGACTCATGCTTGCAAATTGCAAAACCTTTTGCTCATTCACTCTTGACCAAAAACCACAGAGTCTATTTAAGTTTTAAAGCTTTATTAAAAGTAAAAATATTTATTAAAATCAAGCTTGTCATAAAACATAAACGGTGGATTAAAAATGGGAAAGTGCTTAGTGATTTATTTCACACATTTATTGTGGGCGAGCCGAGCCCTCACCTGGTTTGAACTTTAATTTTTCTTTTTGGTGCTGAATCGTTGGTCACTCCGTCCTAGTGATGATGATTTGTTCTTAGAAGTGAAGCTTCTGTCTGTTATGAGAAAAATGGTGCGTGTTAAAAAGCAAGCATTCATCAGTTGTGCCAAAAAGTGCAGCAAGACAACACCCTTCCCTGGAAAAAGGGACATTTTTACTTTAGAGTAGACAGTCACAAATTATTAGATTGGTTTCTGTATTCACATTTCTTTATTCCTAGACAAAATACTAGTGAGTGGTGTATGTCTATGACATCTAACATTCTTAAATGTACTTTGTAGGTGGAACATCTGGTGCTGGGCCCAGCGCGGAGGTGGAGGAGGACAGTTCTGGGGAGGAGGCGGTGCAAGTGCCGGACGAAACTGCTGTGCGGGTTGCCACGGTAGTGGCGGGCAGTGGTAAGCTCTTATATTCCTTACTTATTGAGATTGCAGACTGCATAGTGTGCTCTCTGCACAGGTGTAGTATATATGTTTTACAGTTAAGTTACTATACTGTTAAGCAGGCTTTCAAATTTAGAACAAAGTTTTTTATCAACCAGGTAGTAGTCTCCTCTAAATTTACTTCAACTCAGCGGTGAATTTTTTTTGAGAATCCAAATCTGATCTGCGATGAACTTGATAGATGGGATGAACGAAAAGCGAAAGAAGGGTGGAAGTAAGTGTGGAAGGACGAGCAAGTTAAAAGTAATGATGACTGGATGATACGTGTTTAATTGGTGCCCGAGGTGGCTGGGAAGGAATATGATGCATGGCTGGGTGAAGGATGAAGCAAGGATGGGTGGAAGGAGAACCGCCTGGGTGGGTGAAACAGAAACTGTATGTGTGCGCAATATATGCTTTGGTTGAAATTCAAATGCAAGTCAAGCACGGATGTATGGCTTGCGGTTTCCCAAATAAAATGAAAAGGTTGTTTTCCCATGAGAAAACGTAAGGTTTGTCCAGATGAGAGACATGAAGAAGAATGATTGACATATAGTTTGAATGGATGGATGCCTGGATCATGGTACTATCTGACTCTTAGATAGCATATGTGTATCTAGAGAGAGTAGACGGTCACTGGATGAACTAAGTGTTACTTTGAAGAGCATGTAACACCGCACCTGCACGTCCGTCCCAGTGTAGGAAAGGCAAGGAAAAGAAGTTGTAATTTTGTCCGAATACTACCATGAATAGTAGCAGTAGTTTGTATTGCAAGCACAGCATATATCCGGCTATTACGATGGCTACTCACTACCTCTGTTAATAAGTTTAGTAGAACTCGGTCATTCATGTGTGGATGTATCACTGTTCACTCAATAAAAAGCAAAGCACCTAAAGTCATCCCATATGTAAGCAAATACATACCATGTGCAGTGATAGATAATCAGATTATTTATCTTCTTCATTTTCCTTTTCTAGTATTCATTGGCACTGTAGGGTGAAAGTTAAATTAATTAAGCAGTACCCCTTGTAACAGAGTATTCTCAGTGCCACCCGTAATAGAAAAGTAAGAGCATCACCACCTGCATGTACTGGACTGGTACAGTAACGCAAGTCTGTCTCACTCATCATGGCGGGCGTCAGTTTTTCTCGGGTGCAAGTTGACTGCGCTGGCATTATGCCGGCTTGCAGAAGTTAACGTACCAATTTTGCTAAACAAGAGAGAAGAAGAAGAATAAGACTGGTGTACTGTCATAGTCGACTCTAATGGAGTGAGTCCATATTGCTCGTAGAATTGATTCCTTAAACTCCCACTAATGTTTAGAGCAAGGATGAAGAAGTGGGAGGTTAGATAGATACTGGCCACAATAGTTATGTACTGCGCTTGCAAGTTGCGAGTTCTACTGTGACACAACTTTCTGCTGAATCATTTTGTGTTAATCTTAAAGAGCATTGGTTACAGACTATGTCTTTCTTTCTTCATATAGATGCTCCTTCCAAACCAACACGGAAGGAGCTGGCTAAAAGGGCCCGGCAACGGAGGCTGGAGGCCACTGTCGCCGAATATCGGCAGCTGGTGGCCCAGGAGGAGGAGGACATGCAGAGTACGTCGACAACATCCACGGCGACACCTGCATCCTCCTCTGCGCTCCCTGGGTCAGCCAGTCAGCGCAGCAGGTCTCCAGCGGTACGGAGCCGGGGTACCGCAGCCACCCGCCACCGCCGAGCAGCAAAGAAATCAGCTGCCCCCCACAGCAGGTGCAAGGCACGCGTGCACCGCCTTTCACTGAGGGTGTCCTACCTCGAGCATGAGCTCCTCAACACCAAAACCCTGCTCGAGACCCTCCGCAAGGAGCATGCCGACCTGGCCTGAAAAGTCAACAGCAGCCAGCAGTAGGAGGAGACTGTCCCTTGCCCCTTTTTTAAAGACTTCTGGGGGGTGGGAATTGGGAGTTGGGTTTTCTACTTTTTGGGACTTAGTTTTCACGGACATTCGTTGGGGTTTGGGAGGGGGGTGGGTTGGGTCTTGCGGGAGATTATTTATGTTAGGGATATATAAATACACTTTAAACTTTATCTTAGCATACGTGTTTTTTACTGCTTTTGAGGCTGGTGGGTGGGGGTTTAACAGTAAGTTTGTTTTCCTGAAACCTAAGTGGCATCTTGATTCAAGTTGTGTAAGTACTAGTAATTGCCCAAATGTTTTCAAAACTAAGTGCCTGTCACAGAGTAAGTGAATTCAATAGTCCTAGGACCGTCAGTCTCTCGTCTCTCCTAATACTCCATTATACGACCTCCCCCTAAACGCTTATCTTACCTGTAATTTGTGTTTGGAAATAGGGCTAGGCACAGGGCTGGCTGCACGGGAAATGGTGATTAAGGTTGGCAATCCTGGGCGGATGAAATGTCATCTTTGCGGTGGTACTTGTGGTGTTACACAGTGGCAGTTGCAGCATCTGAAAAAAAAGAAAATGAAACCTTGTTTGTCCTTACCGTAGCATTAGAACGGTATGATAGAGAATATAGCAGGTGACAGTACACTAGAACAGTGCCACAATGTAGCCGAACAAATGGTAAAGTATTTGCGTGAATTTCTTTGACATTGGCTACTACTACAAGAAATAGTACTGAAGGTGAAGGACACAGCAGCGTAATAATTTGCCACGTCTAGGAGGAGGATGTTCTTGATGACCAATCAAGTTTCATTTGCCAATAGTGACTCAGTGTCAAGCTGAGTAAGAATATATCCTCGGATTCCTTCACCAGCCTGTTGCTATGACCTTATCCTCCCCAGCAAGTGTGTGGAATTATTGCTGTCATTTAGTCACACATCAATCAAAACCCCACAGCCTGGGGGAAGAGGGCTAGGGTTTGGAAAATGGATGGGAATGGGGGTTTTGGGGAAAGTTTTGGTGAGAGAAGAAAAAAAAAGCACAGCATGGACAAACAATAATTAAAGATAAACAAATCTTTGGGTACAAAGCTATCCATAAATCTTGTAAGTGACATAAAGGAAGTGCATGCACTACTGCATGCATGGTTACTGAAAAGTAAGTAGTACTTTCGACAACCGTGAATGAAAGAATGCGACAGTACAGGGCTGCAGTAATAATTATGCGTTTTCACTTGCCTATCTCTGCACTCAGAGAAACACTTCTTACATTAAATTAGGTTTAAAAAATAGCAGAAGTAAAACCTATAGAATGGCTGTAGCGATGAATTTAGAAGCAGAGATCAAAGAAATGCAGAGTCACACTCATAGAAGTTCACAGCAATAACATTACTTAAAAGATAATTAGAAAAGAACGGATACTGTATCTGTATGTTTTTGTAGTTGTCCTGTTGAATTTGGTAAGTTGCATGCATCCAACCATTCCTCTTATTAGCGGGACTCCTCCATTCCATCTGACGCTCCGTCCATCAATGTTGGTGACCAGAAGACACCCTGTCTTCATCCTTTTTTTCCCATTGCACAGGCTGAAACCCGGCCTGTAATTATTGATGGAAAAACAGGAAGTGATATTAGAACACCACTGACAAATAAATATAAGGTATGTACGCTGTGTAGTGCAAAAAGTCACACTTTTAGTTTCCTAACAGACAGTACAATATTTTTGAAAGTGCCTACTCTGTCTGAGTCTCCTTTTGAAGGATAAATAAGTATGGGTGAATTAATTTAGGGGATCTTTCCCCTCAAGATAGGTGTACTGTAAACTGTGTTTTAGAACAAAATTAGACCTTCCCAGCAGTGCTCCCAGACCCTTACTAAACCCAGTCGCAAAAATGTAGAAGACCCCCAATCAGATCTCCAAAAACGAGGCGTAGTAGAAAATGGTGACAAAACGTACTTTGAAAGTAAAGTAGGCCCAAATCCCCCCTTACCCACCATGGATTGTATTCAAACCACTTGCAAGCAAACCCCCCCACAAACACCAGGAACCCCCACAAACAGCCCCCCGAAAACGGTAGTGAGCGAAATCTCAGAAAATGCAAAAAACTTTTTCCCCAGGGATTGTCTCCAAAACACTTTCTTTTGGGTATTAGACCTTTCCAGCAATTGCCCCAGAGCTGTCAACCTGGGTGAAAACAAGTTTAACCCCCCCAACAAGCCAAAAGGAGAAACCCGGGAAAAGCCACACTTAAAAAACTTTGGGCCTACCTGGAATTCAGTCCAAATGCGCTCTGCAGCTAGGCCCTAACTCCCCATTTCCACCATGAATTTCCTGAAAAACAAATGCAATCAACATTAGACTGTGCCAGCAGTGCTCCCAGACCCCAAAACCCACCCACAACAACCTAAAAGCCCGCCAAACAGCACCCCAAAGAAGGCAAGTGATCAAAAGCGCAAAATCTTTTTCTGGTCCGATTTTCTCCAAACCACTTTTATCCGGTATTAGACCTTCCCAGCAATGGCCCCAGACCCGTCAACCCAGGCGGAAAGAAGTAGAAGACCCCCAAACAGCCAAAAAGCAAAACTACAAAAATGGGGACTTAGAAATTTCGGGGCAAATTTCCAAAATCACTCCACGCGCGCTCTGTAGCTAGGCCCTAACTCCCCTTTGCCACCATGGATTTGCCTCAAACCTCTTGCAATCAAAACTATCCATACCCAGCAGTGCTCCCAGACCCCAAAACCCACCCACAAACACCCGGAACCCCCCCAAACAGCACCTCAAAGACAAGCAAGTCATCAAAAACGCAAAAAAAATGTCACCTTGATTTTGTCCAAACCACTTTTATCCGGCATTAGACATTCCCAGCAATGGCCCCAGACCCCTGCAGCCACCCGCAAAAAAGCAGAACACCCCCAAACAGGCAAAAAGCAAACATGGACCTACCACCTTCAATTCTGTCCAAATACGCTGTGCTGCTAGGCCCTAACTCCCCTTTTCCACCATGGATTTCCTGAAAAACAAATGCAATCAACATTAGACTGTGCCAGCAGTGCTCCCAGACCCCAAAACCCACCCACACAACCTAAAAGCCCGCCAAACAGCACCCCAAAGACAGGCAAGTGATCAAAAGCGCAAAATCTTTTTCCGGTCCGATTTTCTCCAAACCACTTTTATCCGGTATTAGACCTTCCCAGCAATGGCCCCAGACCCGTCAACCTAGGCGGAAATAAGTAGAAGACCCCCAAACAGCCAAAAAGCAAAACTACAAAAATGGGGACAGAAATTTTCAGCCAAATTTCCAAAATCACTCCACGCGCGCTCTGCAGCTAGGCCCTAACTCCCCTTTGCCACCATGGATTTGCTTCAAACCTCTTGCAATCAAAACTATCCATACCCAGCAGTGCTCCCAGACCCCAAAACCCACCCACAAACACCCGGAACTCCCCCAAACAGAACCTCAAAGACAAGCAAGTCAGCAAAAACGCCAAAAATGTCACCTCCGATTTTGTCCAAACCACTTTTATCCGGTATTAGACATTCCCAGCAATGGCCCCAGACCCCTGCAGCCACCCGCAAAAAAGCAGAACACCCCCAAACAGGCAAAAAGCAAAAATGGGCCTACTACCTTCAATTCTGTCCAAATACGCTGTGCAGCTAGGCCCTAACTCCCCTTTTCCACCATGGATTTCCTGAAAAACAAATGCAGTTAACATTAGACTGTGCCAGCAGTGCTCCCAGACCCCAAAACCCACCCACAACAACCTAAAAGCCCGCCAAATAGCACCCCAAAGAAGGCAAGTGATCAAAAGCGCAAAATCTTTTTCTGGTCCGATTTTCTCCAAACCACTTTTATCCGGTATTAGACCTTCCCAGCAATGGCACCAGACCCATCAACCCAGGTGGAAAGAAGTAGAAGACCCCCAAACAGCCAAAAAGCAAAACTACAAAAATGGGGACTTAGAAATTTCGGGGCAAATTTCCAAAATCACTCCACGAGCGCTCTGTAGCTAGGCCCTAACTCCCCTTTGCCACCATGGATTTGCTTCAACCCTCTTGCAATCAAAACTATCCATACCCAGCAGTGCTCCCAGACCCCAAAACCCACCTGGAACCCCCCCAAACAGCACCGCAAAGACAAGCAAGTCAGCAAAACCGCAAAAAAATTTCACCTCCGATTTTGTCCAAACCACTTTTATCCGGTATTAGACATTCCCAGCAATGGCCCCAGACCCCTGCAGCCACCCACAAAAAAGCAGAAAAACCCCAAACAGGCAAAAAGCACAAATGGGCCTACTACCTTCAATTCTGTCCAAATACGCTGTGCAGCTAGGCCCTAACTCCCCTTTTCCACCATGGATTTCCTGAAAAACAAATGCAATCAACATTAGACTGTGCCAGCAGTGCTCCCAGACCCCCAAACCCACCCACAACAACCTACAAGCCCGCCAAACAGCACCCCAAAGACAGGCAAGTGATCAAAAGCGCAAAATCTTTTTCTGGTCCGATTTTCTCCAAACCACTTTTATTTGGTATTAGACCTTCACAGTAATGCCCCAGACCCGTCAACTGACCCGCAAAGAAGTAGAACACCCCCACAATTGCAGAGTCTTTCTTCATTGGGCGCAATCCAGCCATCTGCTTTGAGGGAAATAGGAGTCTGGAGGAGGAGGAGGATAGAGGAGCATGTTCTTGTGAACTTGTGAACCTGAGGAATGCAGACTGCGGCACCTTCAAATCAATAAGCAAATAAGTGAAGACAGTTCTGCTGATGGGCTTGTTTTTGTGATTAGGTGATTAAAGTTTTTTTTATATAGATTTTGCAAAACAAAGAAAGACAGACACACAGGAATAAAAGTGAATAAGGACGAAAAAGAAAGTTAGTGATTCATTGACTCATTTTCAGGGCTCGGTGTCAGGGAAGAAGAGCTCGTCCTCAAACTCTGCTAATTCAGACGGGAGTAGGTCAGTTAACAGGGAAGAACTTCCCTCATCTAAGTTGGTGTCCTCTTCGTCTTCATCCTGCGTGCATTCTCGTATTTTGTAATCTGGTGGTATGAAGTGCTGATTCATCTTGATCATTGTTAACCTCTCCACATTTTTGGGCGAGAGGCGGGTCCTTTTGGAAGTTACAATGCCACCAGCAGCACTGAAAACACGTTCAGAAGACACGCTTGCGAGTGGGCAAAACAAGTAATTTATAGCCAGGTTGGTGATCTCTGGCCACACATCTGTTTTCCCATGCCAATACGCCAATGGGTCATAAGAAAGATGGACCTCTGTTGAGTTATTCAGATAGGCCTGCACCATCGACTCAAGGTTCTCCAGGGTTCCTCCACTTTGCTTACTTTTTTCTGGGACCATTTCAGAAGCAAACCCAAGCTGAGTTTGCCAATCCTCTTCTTCACACAATATTACTGTTGTGTCTGTTGCAGATGATACGGTTGCTGGTGTCGTTAACGGCTGAGAGGGAATATAACTCACTTCTGCCACAGCCACAAATGCAGAAGTGGATTTTTTTGACTGCGGACGGCCTGCTGATGCTGATGTACTGCCTTTTCCTTCAATTTCCTGCCGTTCTCTTTCAAACCGAGTGGCTGACACAGCTAGCCAATGTTTGTACTTTGTAACATCTGCGTCATCAAAAGGAAAGAATACTCTGCCTGCCACTGCCTTTTTGTACCGTGGATCCAGAATAGTAGCACAAATGTAATGCTGTTCTGTGTTGATCATTTCAAGACGATCATCGCCAAGTAGGCGGTATAATAACTTCTCTGGCAACTCACATGCTTCTTCCTTTCCATCTTTTTCAAACTTTGAACACACCACCTTCAGTCAGTGCTCTAGCATGCTCAACAATGGGATAGCTTTTCCCAAATTACAGTCCTCCCTGCTGACTGCACGCGTGAAGACCTCAAAAGGACGAAGCATGTCTGTCAGGCTTTTAACTAGGTCCCATTGCTCCACCTGTATCCTCATGTCTATCATAGGTGTACCCAGTTTAAAGAAATACTGATCGACTACCGCATACTGCTCATACAGATGCTCAAGCATGTAGAAAGTTGAGTTCCAACGTGTTGCCACCTCCTGGATGAGTGCTTTCACTGGCAATTTACGTTCATGTTGCAGGCACCTCAGCTGCTTCCGGGCCTTAAAAGAATGGTTGAAATGTGTGCACATTCTTCGGCAGGTGGTCAGTAACTCGGAGACTGGACTTTCTTCACTCAAGAATTTTTTAACAACCAGGTTTATACAGTGCGCCAGACACGGCACTCTGAAATAGTTACCCATATCCATGTCCTTAACTACATTGGCGCCATTATCCGTGGAAACATAACCAATCATGCGTTTTCTTGGGGACAGCCATTCAAAGACCTTTGTGTTAAACTCATGCAAAATGTTTTCTCCTGTATGACTTTTCCCCATGCCAAACATGGCTATTGTTGCATATTTCCGAGCAGCTTTATAAACTTTGTCCAAGTCAACACCTGCGTTTATCCTTGCTTTAACCCCTGAAAAAGAGACCCAGTGTGCAGTGATGCACATGTAATCAGTGGCTGCCCAACTGGTCCACATGTCTGTTGTCAGATGTATAGTGTGAACAGCACTCTTCTGCAAAGCTGCCCCAATCACCTCCAGCACATCTTCATGTAGTGCTGGAACCGCAACTCTGGCAAAATAGAACCAGCTAGGAACCTTCCATTAAGGGCAGAGCATTGCCACCATTTCAAGAAAACCCACCCCTTCCACAAAAGAAAAAGGGAGAAGGTCCAGCACTAGCATTTTAGCCAGCTTAGTGTTATACAGACGCGCCATTGGGTGGTTGCGTTCATATGGCGCTTCTGAAAACAACATGCTTCTAATGGTGGGCTGGACCATTTTACGGATGATGATGACTTCTGCGACCCAGTTACGCTCAGTGATGATGAACTTTTTCGCATTGGTGTCTCACTCTCTCCCACACTCTTAGTGTGGCTCATATATCTTGCAGGGGGTGTGCTGCTGACAGGGGTACTGGGTGTAACTGAAGAAATGTTTGACGCTTCTTCCTCCTCATCATCAGCAGATGAAACATCAACGGATACAATTTGTTGACTTGCAATTCGAGCATCCTTGATCCCCTTTAGGTGCGCATGCCATTTGACCGTGTGCTGTCTCTCAAGATGACCTCTCTGGCCTCCGGTACCATAGTTGGTACCAAGCTTACCACGACTAACTCAAACCTTACAAATGGTACAAATGCCTATGTTTTCCCTTGTTGGGCTAACACTAAAGAAGTCCCAAACTGCGGACTTCAAATGTCTGTGGAGGGCGTAGGAGGCGATACTGGGAATGCTGCTAATGCCAGATGAACTGGAGGATGTGTGTTGCCGAAATTTAGTACGTTGTGCACTTACAGCACCACTAATTGAGGAAATGGAGGTTGAGGTGGATGGAGGTCCCTTCTGACGAGAAAATATGGAAGCTGTAGGTGGTGGTGTACTAGTTAACTGCATTTGTGGTGGTCCCATTCCCACGTCGCCATCATCATCATCACGCTCAGCAGCATTTCGGGTTAGGGTTAAAATGTCTGTTTGCTGCATGCCTGCTGAGGCTGGAGTGACGTGTATGATGACTGCGTCGTCGTCGTGAGAGTCTTCATCAGCAGGAGTATACACCACTTCTTGTTCAGCGTCATCATCACACTCCATAACTCCGAGACTTTCGGGGACCTTCCTTTTACGCTTAGCTACCTTTGTCAGATCATGGTGTGCCTCACTCTCAGACGGCCGTGGTGGTTCCCAAGTTTCATCCATATCATCAGAAGGAAGGGGGCTTGAAGAAGAAGTAGACACCATCCTTGATCTTTTCCTTGCTGGGGATCTGGAAGACAATGAATCATCAGGAGGAGTGGCTTCCTCATGTGATACCTCGGCTTGAATGTCGATTTCCTGATGTGCCCCTACTTCGGGAGGGACAACTATTGTGGGCACTTGTGCCGCTCCATGCACCTCTGCTTGCTCCTCTCCTTGCGCCGCCTCTCCTTCCACATGTACTTGGGCTTGTACTTGCACATGTGGTTGTTGTTGCGGCTGTGGTTGTTGAACACTCGTCAGATGAGTTACAACAACCTGTGTTGATTGAGGGATGCTGCTACTTTCTTGCGATGAGCCAACATCACTGGTCGATGTGATTGAACAACTATACTGGCTGCCTCTGCAGCACTCAAGGGCTTGGACCTAAGTTGGCGTGGTGGTGGTGGCACTGAGCCCAATGGAGTGGAGGTGCTGCTCCCAGCTTGGTCCCCAGCAGACCCCGCTGCTGCTGCAGGCGTACTTTTTTTTTTCCAAAAAAATGCGGCGGTCGGCACACCAGTCTCCTTGGTAAGTGGCGCCACTTGCTTCTTCTGCTCCATACTGGCAACTTTCTTGCTAGAGGAGCTACGGGCAACTTTTTTTGGGGCCATCTTCTCCAGATGCCAAAAACAAAAAGAGAGGCAGGGAGAGTAGTGAAACACTCTTATACCCCAGTATTAATCAATAAACAAGACAAGAGTGTTCAATGGTAGTATTGAACCACCGTTGGGAGCAGGTCAACGACTTCACTTAAGGCGTTTAAGGAAAGCCCTCACTCACCACCTAGTGATGACATGCTTCATCATCGGGCCCCACAAAAGAGACCTAGCGTCTCTTTTGTGTGCTTCAACGCCAGATCTACTGCGGAGCGAGTTGGTGGGTTAAGGCAGTGTTGTGCAAAGAAAATTAAGTGAGTGGTGGATAGTTAAAAATAGTCAGTAGTGTATCAAAATTAACTTTATTACAATGATCACTAAGGACTTATGAATTAAAATTATGTGTAGGAAATTCGTCCACAGTTAATTAAGTGGTAGTGTCCTAATATCAGTCGACATGTTTCAGCCACGAAACGGTATGAATTTACCTGGCATTCATCAGGACTCAGTGTGTATTAAACCCTGGTGGTATGGACTCTCTAAGGCCCACCCTTACCTAGGGACGTGAAAGTGAAAATTAACAAAAAAGTGAAAAGTGCAAAAAAATTAGGAGGAAAAGAGTATCTTCCTAATTACTCCTAGTTTAGGAGGCTTCCGAACTTACGGTTTCTGCACCTGTGGATAAAGAATAACAAGGACAAACATGTAGGACAAAACATACATTGACTCATGATGCTGATCACTTAATGTCAGTACATTGTGCTCCAGTTTGTGGTTTCAGAGACATTGTGTGGCAGACTAACGATATAGTTATCACCACCATGGTCCCCAGATTTCTAGAACGCTAGAGGTGGGTAGTGATGTGTACTATACGTGCTATATACAAATAATGCTATTCACAAGGGGAAGTCATTTCAGAATCGCTATTAAACTAAAATGTTGGCGCGATCGCGCTAGCAGATTAAAAATTCTCACTTTTTTGGTGTCAAGGATTCACACCATGGGTCACAGGAGGGGGGTGGGAGCGTAATTGGCACACCCTGCAAATTGCCAAGATAGAGGGAATAAACGTACAATCAGTCATACAGCATTGGTTAGGTACTTAGCTAAGCGAAGTAATCGGTGGAAGAGTTCTGCCTTTTGTACTCACGCCCTCGACGCTCAGCACCCGCTGTGTACCTGCGTCAACCCTCGCTTGGACCCCGAAGATGTGAACGCGAGGCTGCGAGAGCGTTAAGTAAGTATGTCACGGTAGACTGCTTCCGGGTGGGCGCGGTCGGACCACATCGAGGCATGGGTGTGGGCCAATCGGCGCTTGCCGTTGCAATGACACGTGCTTGTATGAGCCAATGAGGGGTGATGTTGTCGTTGTTAGGGACAACCAAAATAAAAGGTCGAGAGATTGCTTCTCAATCGAGTGATGCAGAATTGGGCCAGTTAGCAAATGAGGAGTCCGAGAGTTCTACTGAAATTCATTAACATTTGGAGATGACAGATGAGTGAACAGGCATGGCCACATCAACGAATGTGTGTGAGCCAGAGCGGCGCTTGACGTCGTTTAATCACGTGCTTCTATGAGCCAATGGGGGGTGAGGGTGTCGTTGTTAGGGACAACCAAGTCACACGTCAAAAGGGTGACTGTAGATCGAGCAATACAGTATAGAGCCGGTACTCCGGTGAGGAGCCCGAGAGTTTTTTAGCTGACATTCACTATACAAAGAAGATATCAGATGTCTCATCAGTGCATAGCAGGCATATGTGTGCCAGAGAGTCAAAAAGTGTTAGCACTGTGCATGTGGGGTTTATGAAAACTGACAGAGAGGTTATTAATACATAACACGGGTGGGTTGACTAGATGGGGACGTTAAATGAAACGTTCCCTTGACTGTAATATGTCGATGTGGACATAAGTAACAAGTAGCAGTTGAAATAGTTGTGGTACAGTAGTCAATTTAGGGTTATGACGAAGTGTCACGGGCTAAGGGATACCCAGAATGACAAGGGCTCGCTAATATTCACTTAAAAACAGAGTTCCATGGGATATCGTCATTTAATCCGAGAATATGGGTCCCAAGTCTGTAGACCCACCGCTGTTCTTTTTCGAAGAGGCGGTGATTGACGTTGTTGCCACTGCCAATGTGTTTCGATGACTGTCCATTGCATGTCGTTTGTAGTATGATTGAGTTCCAGGAAATGTCTGCTCATTTTGGTGGTGGATTTTTTACATCTGATGTTCGACCGATGTTCACAGATTCTCTGTTTGACCTTTCTGCTGGTCATACCTACATAGCGTAGATCGCAGGGACACGTAATAAGGTAAACTACGTTCTGCGTGTTGCAATTAGTGTGATCTCTTTGTGTCCACGTCTTGCCCGGTTCTAGTTCTAATGTTTTTGAATGCGTTGTTAAGTGGCAGACACTACAGTTGGAGCAAGGGTAATGGCCCACCACCTTTGGAAGACCCCAGATGTCAGTTACCGTTCTAACTGTTTCTGTGATTTTTGGTTTTGGTCGGGTATGGACCAGTGCATCCTTTATACTGCGGCCTCTCTTGAAGGAAAAAAGAGGTTTCTCCCAAGTTTTTTTGGTACTGGACAGTATTCTCCAGTTTTTGTTTATTGATTTTTTCATGATATTTGACAATGTGCTATGTGTTGTTATACACGTCAATGGAATGTCCTTAGTATTGTTCTCCCTATCCTCAAGGAGAGCCTCCCTTGGCTGGTTGCGTGCTCTTTTATAGCCTTTGTTCAGGATTGCGGTTGGGTATCCTCTGACCTTGAGTTTTGTTGATAATTCCGCAGATTGAGTTTTGAAATCCTGTAGTTCAGAGCAGTTACGTCTTAGCCGTAAATATTGGCCATAAGGGAGATTTTCTTTTAGGGGGCGAGGATGAAAGCTGGTATACTCTCGGAGGTTGTTTCTGGCAGTTGGCTTGTGGTAAGTCTTGGTGGTGAACCTAGTCCCAGAGACTTGGATTGTAACATCCAGGAAGGTAGCTTCAGTTTTACTAGTGGTGTGCGTAAATTTCAGATTGGGGTCGAGAGTATTGACCCATGTCAAAAAAGCCTGTAGCTCTTCATCGTCACCGGTCCAAACGACCAGGACATCGTCTATGTAGCGCCACCAGACTTGTATAGACTGAGAGAAAGGGCTGTTTGTTGGCAGGATGTATTTTGCCTCGAAGTCTGCTACATAAAGGCCTGCCACACTAGGGGCAAAGGTACTGCCCGTAGAGGTACCAGTACACTGGATGTAGAGGTTGCCATTATAGGAAAAAAAGTTCTCTTTAAGTGCCAACGTGGCACACTCCAAAATGAAGTTCTTAGAGGCTTGATAGTTCCAGATTATGGAGTCTAAAGCCGCCCCCAGGACCTTGATGGTATCGTCCTGGGGGATGCTAGTATATAAGCTCCTAATGTCAAGCGTAACAAGCGTTACCGTATTTTCAGTGAAACTCAGGTTCTGTAGTAGCTGGAGAAGGCTCTTGGTGTCCTTGAGGTAGGTAGGTGTACTCTGTACTATCTGCTTCAAGTAATGGTCGCAGAAGCGCAAAAGCGGTTCCAGCAGGGAGCCAATCCCTGACACGATAGGGCGTCCGGGTGGTGGCATCCGATTTTTGTGTGTTTTGGGGAGAGTATATAAGTAGGGGGTTGTACTCTCATTAGTACTGAGGAAATCCGCCTCATTCTTTGAAATTAGTCCATCTTCTTCTGCTCTCCTTACTAGTGTCGAGATCCGTGTTCTCAGATCCTCTGTGGGATCTATCGTCAAGGGTTTGTAGTTTTTCTGCTCATCAAGAAGTAACCAACATGCCTTGTCATAGTCAGTGGTGTTCTGTATGACAAGGCCTCCGCCCTTATCTGCGGGTTTGATTGTAATGCTTTGGTCGTTTTGCAAATCTTGCAATGCATGGTATTCTGCAGTGGTGAAATTATTAAAAGATTTAGGGTCTTGACAGTTTTCAAGATCTAAAAAGACTGCTTGTTCGAAAGCTGTGATGGCCGCCGACACAGTGTGTGGCAGGGGTTAAAGGTGGAACTCAATCTGAGGCCAGTGTCACCATTCCGGAGGGTTTCGTTGGGGTCTTCCTTGCCCTCGAAGAAGGCCTTGAGTTTCAACTTCCTAAAGAAAGCACCCAGCTCGCAGTGGAGTCTAAACTTATCAGGTCGGGAAGTGGGAATGAAACCTAATCCTTTTTCCAAAACCTTGGTTGCTACTGGTGATAAGATTTTGTCAGAGAGGTTTGTTATCAAGCTTAGATGCCGCTTTTTCCCGGCTGCTGGTCCTTGTTGTGGGTGTGGTTGCTCACCGTGTCTGTGTCTTCTCAAGATACTTGGTTGGACCCTCTTCTCTTCCCTCTTCCTCTCCTGCCCGCACCTAAAAAAGGCTGGCGATATTGGGGGGCGAAGTTGGTTGGTGGCATGAAGCCCGGGTTCCATCCCATCATTGGGTAAGGTGGTTGATGAAAAGGGAACTGCTGTCCCATGTCCACCATTTGTGGAGGTACAGGCCATCTTTGAGGTTGGTTGTGATATGCAGGTCGCCCTCTGTTGTTGCGGTTTCCTCTATTGCAAAACGACCAAAGCATTACAATCAAACCCGCAGATAAGGGCGGAGGCCTTGTCATACAGAACACCACTGACTATGACAAGGCATGTCGGTTACTTCTTGATGAGCAGAAAAACTACAAACCCTTGACGATAGATCCCACAGAGGATCTGAGAACACGGATCTCGACACTAGTAAGGAGAGCAGAAGAAGACGGACTAATTTCAAAGAATGAGGCGGATTTCCTCAGTACTAATGAGAGTACAACCCCCTACTTCTATACTCTCCCCAAAACACACAAAAATCGGATGCCACCACCCGGACGCCCTATCGTGTCAGGGATTGGCTCCCTGCTGGAACCGCTATCGCGCTTCTGCGACCATTACTTGAAGCCGATAGTACAGAGTACACCTACCTATCTCAAGGACACCAAGAGCCTTCTCCAGCTACTACAGAACCTGAGTTTCACTGAAAATACGGTAACGCTTGTTACGCTTGACATTGAGAGCTTATATACTAGCATCCCCCAGGACGATACCATCAAGGTCCTGGGGGCGGCTTTAGACTCCATAATCTGGAACTATCAAGCCTCTAAGAACTTCATTTTGGAGTGTGCCACGTTGGCACTTAAAGAGAACTTTTTTTCCTATGATGGCAACCTCTTCCTCCAGTGTACTGGTACCTCTATGGGCAGTACCTTTGCCCCTAGTGTGGCAGGCCTTTATGTAGCAGACTTCGAGGCAAAATACATCCTGCCAACAAACAGCCCTTTCTCGCAGTCTATACAAGTCTGGCGGCGCTACATAGACGATGTCCTGGTCGTTTGGACCGGTGACGATGAAGAGCTACAGGCTTTTTTGACATGGGTCAATACTCTCGACCCCAATCTGAAATGTACGCACACCACTAGTAAAACTGAAGCTACCTTCCTGGATGTTACAATCCAAGTCTCTGGGACTAGGTTCACCACCAAGACTTACCACAAGCCAACTGCCAGAAACAACCTCCTAGAGTATACCAGCTTTCATCCTCGCCCCCTAAAAGAAAATCTCCCTTATGGCCAATATTTACGGCTAAGGCGTAACTGCTCTGAACTACAGGATTTCAAAACTCAATCTGCGGAATTATCAACAAAACTCAAGGTCAGAGGATACCCAACCGCAATCCTGAACAAAGGCTATAAAAGAGCACGCAACCAGCCAAGGGAGGCTCTCCTTGAGGATAGGGAGAACAATACTAAGGACATTCCATTGACGTGTGTAACAACACATAGCACATTGTCAAATATCATGAAAAAATCAATAAACAAAAACTGGAGAATACTGTCCAGTACCAAAAAAACTTGGGAGAAACCTCTTTTTTCCTTCAAGAGACGCTCCAGTATAAAGGATGCACTGGTCCATACCCGACCAAAACCAAAAATCAAAGAAACAGTTAGAACGGTAACTGACATCTGGGGTCTTCCAAAGGTGGTGGGCCATTACCCTTGCTCCAACTGTAGTGTCTGCTACTTAACAATGCATTCAAAAACATTAGAACTAGAACCGGGCAAGACGTGGACACAAAGAGATCACACTAATTGCAAAACGCAGAACGTAGTTTACCTCATTACGTGTCCCTGCGATCTACGCTATGTAGGTATGACCAGTAGAAAGGTCAAACAGAGAATCTGTGAACATCGGTTGAACATCAGATGTAAAAAATCCACCACCAAAATGAGCAGACATTTCCTGGAACTCAATCATACTACAAACGACAAGCAATGGACAGTCATCGAACACATTGGCAGTGGCAACAACGTCAATCACCGCCTCTTCGAAAAAGAACAGCGGTGGGTCTACAGACTTGGGACCCATATTCTCGGATTAAATGACGATATCCCATGGAACTCTGTTTTTAAGTGAATATTAGCGAGCCCTTGTCATTCTGGGTATCCCTTAGCCCGTGACACTTCGTCATAACCCTAAATTGACTACTGTACCACAGCTATTTCAACTGCTACTTGTTACTTATGTCCACTTCGACATATTACAGTCAAGGGAACGTTTCATTTAACTTCCCCATCTAGTCAACCCACCCGTGTTATGTATTAATAACCTCTCTGTCAGTTTTCATAAACCCCACATGCACAGTGCTAACACGTTTTGACTCTCTGGCACACATATGCCTGCTATGCACTGATGAGACATCTGATATCTTCTTTGTATAGTGAATGTCAGCTAAAAAACTCTCAGGCTCCTTACCGGAGTACCGGCTCTATACTGTATTGCTCGATCTACAGTCACCCTTTTGACGTGTGACTTGGTTGTCCCTAACAACGACACCCTCACCCCCCATTGGCTCATAGAACCACGTGATTAAACGACGTCAAGTGCCGCTCTGGCCCACACACATTCGTTGATGTGGCCATGCCTGTTCACTCATCTGTCATCTCCAAATGTTAATGAATTTCAGTAGAACTCTCGGGCTCCTCATTTGCTAACTGGCCCGATTCTGCATCACTCGATTGAGAAGCAATCTCTCGACCTTTTATTTTGGTTGTCCCTAACAACGACAACATCACCCCTCATTGGCTCATACAACCACGTGTCATTGGGACGGCAAGCGCTGATTGGCCCACACCCATGCCTCGATGTGGTCCGACCGCGCCCACCCGGAAGCAGTCTACCGCGACATACTTACTTAACGCTCTCGCGGCCTCGCGTTCACATCTTCGGGGTCCAAGCGAGGGTTGACGCAGTCCAGCTTCAGAGCCAACCACAGCACCGAGACCGCCCTCATCGCAGCCACCGACGACATCCGGACCCTGCTCGACAAGGGGGAAACAGTGGCCCTCATCCTCCTGGACCTCTCCGCTGCGTTCGACACGGTCTGCCACCGCACCCTAGTCCAGCGCCTCAGCAACATCGGTATCCAAGAGAAGGCACTGGAGTGGATCATCTCGTTCCTCGCCGGAAGAACACAAAGAGTCTACCTCCCCCCGTTTCGCTCCGAGGCCACCGAAGTCATCTGCGGCGTCCCGCAAGGATCTTCACTCAGCCCCACCCTCTTCAACATCTACATGAAACCTCTCGCAGCCATCGCACGCCAGCACAACCTCAACATCATCTCTTACGCCGACGACACCCAGCTGATCCTCTCCCTCACCAGAGACCCCGACACCGCCAGAACCTGCCTACACGAAGGGATGAAAGACGTCGCCGAGTAGATGAAGGACAGCCGCCTGAAACTGAACTCGGACAAGACGGAAGTCCTCATCCTGGGATCTTCGCCCTCCGCCTGGGACGACTCCTGGTGGCCCCCAGCCCTGGGCACCGCACCCAAGCCAACCGACCACGCACGCAACCTGGGCTTCATCCTGGACCCCTCCCTCTCGATGACCAGACAAGTCAACGCCGTCTCCTCATCGTGCTTCAACACCCTGCGTATGCTTCGCAAGATCTTCCGCTGGATCCCGACCGAGACCAGGAAGACTGTCACCCAGGCACTCGTCACCAGCCGACTGGACTACGGAAACGCCCTCTACGCCGGAACCACAGCCAAGCTACAGAAAAGACTCCAGCGCATCCAGAACGCCTCCGCCCGACTCATCCTGGATGTCCCCCGATGCAGCCACATCTCCAGCCACCTGAGGAACCTGCACTGGCTCCCCGTCGACAAGAGGATCACGTTCCGGCTCCTCACCCAGGCACACAAGTCTCTCCACGACCTGGGCCCCAAGTACCTCAACGACCGCCTGACCTTCTACACGCCCACCCGCCAGCTATGGTCCAACAGCCTCGCCCTCGCAGCCGTACCACGCATCCGAAGAGCCACCGCCGGAGGAAGATCCTTCTCTTACCTGGCTGCCAAGACTTGGAACTCCCTCCCCATCCACCTTCGGCTGACCCAGGACCATCTCGCCTTCAGGAAACAACTCAAGACCTGGCTGTTCGAGCAGTAGCATACCCCTCCCCCCAAGCGCCTTGAGACCCTCCCGGGTGAGTAGTGCGCTATACAAATGGCATGATTGATTAAGCAGATGCGTCACTTTGTAAACCCCTGCGCTACATGATACCTGCGTCAGGTATAATGTATGCAGGGTGGGCGTTCGTCCGCAAAAAGCCTCGTAGAAGTGACGCAGTGAAATCTATGAGATTTCACTGCGTCACTTCTAGGATGCTGCTGCATCAAAATCTTGCGCCTGCCTCACAGCAGGCGTAAGACTGACGCAGGCCCTTTCACATGGGGCTTGCCCCATGTGAAAGGACGCATTGCTGGAGTTGCGTCACTTTTGTGACACACTCCAGCAATGCGTCACTTTTGCGCTTACAGATACGTCAGAAATACTGACATATCGGTAACTCCTTGCGCCATGATCCGTCATACTGTAATTATGACGCATCATTGGTGTCGCAAGGAGTGTGCACTGAGAAGTGACGCATCGCTGCTTTCACGCAGCGATGCGTCAATTCTCATAAATGAGGCCCATTGTGTTCTCAAATCTGTCACAATCAATTCAAATGAATAAGAGCAATGTAAAACTGAAAAAATAATATATATTATTTCTTATTGACTGCAGTCCAGGCATTAAGTAAGCTAAAGGAGCTTCAGGTTGACATCTGGGTAACAACTGAGAAGCAATACATTCTGCCTAATTTAATGTTATTTGTTATATGTAGGCAAAATCGTAGTCAGACTCATCTTGGTCAAGAGTCTATGGTTAAACTTTTTAACAAATATTGGTTCCATCCACATTTTAAATCTTTTGCTGAAAATATTTGTCTATGCTTTCTTACATGCCAGCAGAAAAATCTGGGATAAAGAACCTTGGTGCCAATGAGGAACATAGGCAAACCCGAAGGTCGTTCTACCAGGATACAGTTAAACTTTGTTGATACACGAGTTCTTAATAGTCTTAGGCATATTCTTGTGCTTGTATGTTTATTCTTTAGGTCGGCAGATGACTGCCCAAATAAGTCAGCAGACAGCATAACACTTGCCAAACTATTAATAAAGGAATTGATCCTTAGATTTAGTTTGGCAACTTCTTCAGAATCAGATAAGAATACACACTTTAAGGGGTATAGTCACAAAAACCTGTGCTAAATATCACCCAAAAATGCTAACGCAACTTTACACATCGCAGCCCACCATGGGAAAATAACCCTGTGTTAACATGGAATTCACAACACTGCAGTACCATGCGATAGTTCGCCGAAAACACGGCCAATGTCCGCGATACAACCACCGCAAAGGAGATAAAAACACACACCTCAACGTGAAAAAACATGCGACGGGCCAAAACGCGTATTAGGAAATCAGCAAAAAGCAGCACCAGGCCTGCAACACACACATGGCAGATGGGAAAAATCACTATAAAAGTAGAAAAAGCACTCTAACAAACCTGACAATAACCCAAGCACCATGGAGGGAGCCAGAGCAAGAGCAATGGATGAGCACAACCCCACAAGCACCCCTGACGACCAGCCTGGGACCTCGGGGACAGGGAAGGGCAAGAACAAGAAAAAGAGGAAGTCGAAGTACAGTCCGCAGTAAAACAGGATCCTGATTACGGAGGTGATGTAACACCATCAACAACTGTTCATCACCTCCAATGTGCCATTGGGAATCAAAAATGGGATATTGCGGAACATCATGGACAAGGTGAATGCCGTCAGAGAACCCAGGAGGACAATGGATGAGGCCAAGAGGCGATGGTTAGACATCAAGCGAAAGACAAAGGAGAAACTCACAGCCAACCAGAAGGCAGCAATGCAGACTGGAGGTGGGAGCCCAGCGTTACAGCTCGTGCTGGATGACGTGGAGGAGCTGATGTTGACAGATCAGTGTGGAGAGCGTAGCTGGAGTCGGGGGGCCAGACACTGCTCGACAGGACACGACATAACCACAACAAGGTGAGTGACCACCAGGTACTGGGGGATGGGTGGAGAGGGCCACAATGGCACACATGCACAAACAAGCAGTGCACATCCACTATGACTCTGGGTCATGCCCCTGATCTACACACTGTCACAATGTACAATGCTGGCATGTCAATATGTACCATGCGGCTACATACATGTGGACACATCATAATACACCATCTCCCCTTCACATTGCAGGGGCACCATCAACACCCCCTGCAGAGCAGTCCCAGCCACTCTTCACGAGGAGGACAAGGCCAGCATCGACACCCAAGCCTTCCAACACATCATGGACATCTTCCGCAACTCACCTCCAGGATCCGGGCAGCCCAGCTGCGTTGAGGAGACCCCACCCACTACCCAAAGCACCCAGCAGGAGGCACCCACAGTCCCAACACTCTCCCAAGACCCCCAGGAACAAACCATGGCCTTCAAATGCCGTGTGCTGGAGGGCCAGAGGGAGGCGGCTGAGCAGGTGCGGGTGAGGTTCAGCCTCATGGCTGCCAAACTGGACGCCATCTATGGGTGTCTAGGTCCTATCAGGGACCAGCTTGCATCTCTAACGGACACTCAAGGTCCACTCCATGGTCTCCAATGAGCCCTGAATGACATCGCTAGAGTCATGATGCGGAGAGAAGAACACCTGTCCATTCAGACTGGCTCCAGCGATTCCAGCGTGAGCTGGCACACATGCAGAGGCTCATGGAGGACATTGTGCGGATTGAGTCAGAAAGGATGGCAGTCACCACTGCACATCAGCGAGATGTATCTGGAATCTACCATGCCCTGCAGATCCTCATCATGGCATTGCTGCCACAAGGCATCGCGCTGATAAATGCTGTTGCCTCCACACCGTCCACATCTCCACCCCCTGGTGTGTCAGTGCCTCACAGTGTGGCAGGAGTATCCACTCCGGCACCTGATGTGCCACTGCCAAACAGTGCAGCTGACAATCCTCCTCGGGCCCCTAATGTGTCAGTTGCACACAGTGCCGCAGCCAGTACAGCAACACCCACAGGTGGGGCAAAGCACACATACGGGGACGAGGACGTGGATTGGATTGTTGTCAGAAGAAGGCACTAGCATTAATTTTCACCACCTGGCCTGTTTCTGCTTGGTGCCGCACATGGCCTCATGACCTTCCACTGACCCCGATACACTCCGCTGCACTCACCTTGTACCGCGACATGGACTGCCATATCCTGTTTAATGACCTATGATGACACGGCGATCAGACTGCGGACTGTACCCTTCCTCTTCCGCAGTACCTGTCACCTCCGGATGGACTCTGGTCGGCCTTTCACAGGCCCATATTGTGTGTGTACTGGGCATGGCCCTGTACCGCTCCAGCTGCTACACTCCACTAGATGTGTAATAAACATCCAGTAACACACTGCTGTGTCATTTCTTTCATTATTCATGTATGAATGTGTGGATGAATGTAGGGATAGTGATTTCCGTTACGCCAATGATGCTCATGTAGTGGGATACCAGTCACTGTGTGCAACATTGCCTATTGTGTCCGAGGTGCCGTGGACACTTCAACAGGGACACACGCATTAGTCACTTTCTTGTTCGGACATGGACTGAACCATGCCGAGAGCCCCCGAGTCATTGTTGCAAGCCCTGTGCTGGTCCGGCATACGCCAGGCCAGACCACTCCGCTTACACTCCGAGGGGGGGTCCACATAGCTACCTGTCGCAGGCTTACTCACTGGTGGTGTGCAGGTCACTGGTCTAGTTGTCAGCATGTCACGGCCACGCCCTGAGGGCAGGTCTGCACACACACCACACCCACCGGCACAGGCCTCACAGGCCATATGACCCCACAAATATGTGGGGCCGACAACGTCACATTCCCCTCTGCCAGTGGTGACTGGATGACGTATGCTCCACAGTGCTCAATCAAAAAGGGCCCATGATTTGCTACGCATAGGGTTAGTGGCAGGCGAGGCCTTTTGACCGACACAGGCCTACCACCACGTGGTGCTGACTTGGGTTGCACAGGGCTAGTGGCACCGGACTCGCTGAGCGGGTGTGCAGCCTGCGATTATGGCGTGTGCACTGATGTGGTCTCTGCCATTGATGACTCAGGACTCAGCATCATGTGTGGGACCTGCTGGGCTGTGGAACGGGCCCACATGATGTGGACTATGCAATGGTGGTGGGACCTGCGCGTGGAGCTTGCTCGGCACGTGGTGTGCCTGCTGGTGGACACACTGGCGGAAGCAGGTGAGCAGTGGGGGCTGTGTGCGCAGTGGCGGCGTGGTCTCTCTCTCTCTCCCTTCCTTTCCTCTCTCTCTCTCACTCTCTCTCCCTTCCCTCTCTCTCTCTCTCCCTTCCATCCCTCTCTCTCTCTCCCTTCCATCCTTCTCTCTCACTTCCCTCTCTCTCTTTCCCTCTCTCTCTTCCTTTTGTTCTCTCTCTCTCTCTCTCTCTCTCTCTCTCTCTCTCTCTCTCTCTCTCCCTCACTCTCTCTCCCTTCCCTCTCTCTCCCTTCCTTCTCTCTCTCTCTCTCTCCCTTCCTATCCTTCCCTCTCTTTCTCTCTCTGGCTCACTTTCCTTCTCTGTGTCTTGCTCCTTTGATGTGCGCATGGGACACGTTCAGATTTTGTGCTTTGTTTTCCAGGCTGTGACTTCGAGGTTGTCCCTGACGGACCCAACAGGAGTGTTACGCATTGTTGTGTTGTGTTTCGATAACATTTTGGGTTGTTACTTCAGTGCTGTGTGGCTCTTTCTCGTTCTTCTGGTCACACATGTGTATTTATTAAGGCTTTGTGCGTCATCATGCGCCTTTTGTGGCTCTTGTGTCGTGCACGGTATGCGTCTGTCCGGGGGTGGCGGCGGGGGATGTTGGGGCCCTCAAGGGTATAGGGGCTGCATGGTCATTGTCTCCATGGCATCTGTGGGTCTTCAGGTGTGGCTCCTGGCTGGGCCCCCTTTCATGCTGTGGGTAGTTGTTTTGCTTAGCACCAGCAAGTGGCAGGTGTTAATTCCCTGCCTCTACTGCAGCTTATCATCTGTTTTTGTTTTGCATCTCAGATCTGGCAGTTCGTTGTGAAAGTGGTGTGGTGGTTTTTGCGTGTGTTTTTGCACGTGAACACCTACTCTGCATTTCATTAGGGTTAGTTGGTGGTGTCCACCGCGGAGGTAGGTTTTGGGGGCAGTTATCGCTTGGATACTGGCGATGTCCGCCGTTTGCACCAGCTTGTGAAAGGGGTGTTAAATCTATCTCCGCTTTTGATGCGGTAAGTTGGGGATAAATCAGAGTTACGTCCTTGTGAATATCCCCCTAAGAGCGAGGTGATGAAGTTGTTGCGCACAGCCTTACAAATTGAGCAGAAGTTCCATTGTACTTATAGACCAGAAGCATCAGTAATTGTTGACCGAATTAATGGCACTCTAAAATCCAAGTTGGCAGAGGTATGTGCCTGGTTATCATTGAAATTGCCAGATGCTGTTCCACTTGTCTTCATGAGTCCTGAAAATAAACCTGATAAGAGGACAAGTCTCTCCCCCACGAAGGTCTTATGAGCAGGACCAGAAGGATTCCATGCATACTGTCGGCTGCACTTGTGTCTATTGTTGATGACATAGTACTGGATTACGGCAAGAGGTTGGCTGATTTTGTATGCTCTATCTCTCATACCATGAATTTGGTGGCACCTTCTCCAAAAGAAGAACCATTCTGTATCCTCCAGCCTAGGGACTTGGTACTGGTGAAGAGGCAAGTTCACATATCCTGTTTGAGGCTGAGGTGGAAAGGTCCACACCAGGTCATCCTTGTGATGACTACTGTTGTAAAATGTGGATGCTTGCCAAAGAGGTTCCCTGCATGTCACAAAAAGCCAATGAAGAGTGCAGGTGAAGAAGTGGTGACAACAAAAAGTGATTCACTGTGTCAAGCTCGCATTTGCTGCCTGAATCCAGAGAGGGTGGTGAAGATCAAGATCAAAATCAAGAAGAACAACAAAAAAGATGGAAGATCTAACTGAAAATCAAGAAACTCAGAATCAAAGAGTGAAGCTGAGAACCCAACTTTTCAGAACCATCAGAGGAAAGCAGTTTGCTGTGGAAAATGAAAATAAAAATGTTCCAGATAGGACTGAGAAACAAGTGCACAGTGCTGCTCCTACCCCCTGTGGTGTGAGGCTGCTTGAGACTGAATGCCCTGAGGGCTTTATTGTGTCGCCCACTCATACCTCTTTGATTATCTGACCCAACTCGCTGAATGCCACCAAGCGTGCCATGCCCCTGCTGCCATGCAACTTTCAGTCACTAAGTGTGCACTCTGAGGCCGATGCGCCTTAGGGTCAGATCCAATAAAGTGCCATGTACAAGCATTTCAAAGGTAACTCTAGCACTGGCTAGAAAATATCACAAAAGCTACATATAACCCTTATCACCATTATCAAGCTTAATCTTGCTTCCAAATACTCAGCATTTATGTCATGTCTGTAACTTGGAGTCTGCTACTTGCCTGTTCTATTTTTACAATGTGTCTAATCTCTAGCAAGAACCTAGGCCACACATGTACTACATGCAGATTTTTCTTGCCTGTGGCCTGTTGCCAAAGCAGAACTCACAAGATTGTCCATTTTAACCCGACCCACTAACCCTGCAAACCATTCAGTAAAATTGGAAAATCCGATGTTAATCAGGCAAGAATGATTTTTAATCAGAGAAGACTTGTGGGATTGATTTCCAGGACCCGCTTCTCCTTCTGAGCAACACGCCACAAATGTCATTGATGACATCACAGACGTTGATATGAAATATATACTAACAGACATGAAATCCAGCCTAAGGGCGATCAACATGAAATTTGACCATCTCACTGCCAGGATGGATTTACTGAAAGATGGGTTGAGTGAGTACAGTGACCGACTGAACAAGGCTGAGAGGAAGATATCAACTTTGGAGATTTACACTTTCACATTCCAAAGCATGATCACACATATGGAACAGGATTTTGCCAAAATAAGGCTAAAACAAGGATTTGGAGTTATACTCCTGAAGAAACAAAGTCTGTATAACTGGAAGAACAGAATCCACTGATGTTGGCAAACTGAAAATGTTGTTGAAACATTGTTTCTGAATTTATTTGACAAATCCGCCTTTCTGGAATGCCTGATAGTGGAGAGGGGAGAACGTTGTTGGCTCCACTATTGCACTCAAAAACAAGTTCCCTGAAAATGAAATCCAATTTTCGCTGGTTGTTTGACTTGCGATATTGGTGTTCACTCTGTATTGAGTACTAACAATGAAATGTGAAGATAGCTTCATCCACAAACGTAAATCTAGTTCCACTGTGCACAGTATGTTAATGGAACTATTCCAGGCTTAAAGTGATTAAAACCTAAATTTATTGTCTGAAATGCTTGTTTTACAATTTGTAAATGCAAAAGCTAGCTATGCTTTTTTATTTCATCATGAAGGAAAGTGTACTAAAACCCCTCCTCCATATACTGGTAGGAATAGCATATGATGATAGGTTCAAGAAGCACAATCATTGTATGGAACACTCCTTCTTTTTCATCTCGTTTCGTTTCTAGGAACATAAACCCTTTGTCAGTGGGGTAGCTGAAAACAAAAAATTCAATTGTGAACCAACTGTAGCCTAAAATGCAAGAGAAAATACAGCCCAGAGAGAAAGCCCTAACAGAACCCCACGGTTCAAACTAGTTACTGTACCACTCATGCAGCCTGTTGAAAAACCTGGGCCTTGAGAATTATGAAAAAGTGTCCCAGAGGAGATAGCTGCCAAGTGTGCCAAAGAAATGTCAATAAAGTGTGAGCAAACACAACATTCTGGTGGCTAAACAATTGACTGAACAAAAATGAACATCCGCTGAGGTGCCCGAAGCCCCATGTGTAGAGCCTACAAACAACTAAAGTGCTTGAGTGAACCTGCCAGATGGCTTACATAAACTTACCCTGAAAAATTGAACTTCTGTCACTTTATGAAAGAACTAACATGCTCATTCGCTCACCTCTTAGTGCTTACGCGTTCCCTTGTCAGTAAATGCCTCTGCAATAGTGAACAAAAAGCATAGTGGCATTGAGTGAAATAAAAAGTGCCATGTGCGTTGGGGTCCGAGGTCAAACAAAAGTGTTAGTGGCTATCTGGAAAACAAAGCACCATAATGAAAGGTGCTCAGAGTAGTAAAGAAGCATAACATTTTTTTTTTTACCTATGGCAGTACCATCTATTGTAAAGCAAAAATTGGAATGTGTCAAAAACAACAAACCATAAAGCCTGAAATGAAACATATCCTCAAATAAACAATAGGAAAACATATGGAAAATCAGGATTGTGAACATCCCAAATTCTTCAAAATGCTAAAAAGCACTATAAAAAGAACCAAAAGTGCAGTAAATTTATGCTACAACCAATATCTATATCAAAGAAAACATGACATTTCTTAAAATGTTCTTCATCCCCTTTGGCTGCACAGTATTCAACAGTTTAATCCAAATCATCTCCCTTTTGAACAGTCTTTTATTGCTGTCCACCTCTGGATTTCTTGCAATACGTTGAAGAACTTGAAAACATAGTGGGCTGATGTTATGGTTGTTATCCAACCAATGTTTTGCTAAACTTGAGGTTTTTGATCTGTTGCATATGTTGCAGTTATGTTTAGCAATCCTAACTTTCAATTGTCTTTCCATTTTACCAGCATACAACAATTCACAAGGGCATTTTAGGGCATAAATGCAATTTTTACTGTCAAAACTGCCATGTGTCTCAACGAGATGTTTTAGTTCTTTATGAGGATGGGTCACAGTGTTGCCCAAAATAACATTACAGTGAATACAATTACCACATCTTACAGAGTCATAAAGACTGCTTTTTCCGTCTCCTTATTTCTGTAGGATATAATTTCATCAAGATTTTCTGAGCGTTGAAACACAAGCAAAGGTCTAGCCTTGACTAAGTGACCAAAATCCTTCACTGCTTGCAAAATGTATTCATTGATAATCTTTTTTATTTTTGTGCTTATAGTAGAAAACGTTGAGACAAATGTGAATTTTGATTGAGGGGTTTCCTCTTTTTTTTCCCTAAGAGAGGTTAACTGTCAGAAATCGTGATACGTTCTGCGGCTTCTTGAATTATATTATTTGGGAATCTTTATTTATATACTTCATGAACCTTTTCAAGCTTATTATCTTTGGATATAATTTGCTTAAGGCTCATGAACTGTGAATAAGGTAGATTTTTCAACGATTCTGGATGGCAACTGTGGAAATGCAAGCCGTTATTTGTATACTTCATTCTGTGTACACCCAAGTGCATTTTTGTCCCTTCTATACGCGCCGCTACCTCCAGGAAGTGTATGCAATATTTTTTATCTTGTGACTGAATCTTACATTACTATGTCTTGTTTTGAGCTCATTGATGTTTATCTCTAAATCATTACAGATGCCATTCCACATGATGAAGGGATCATCAATGTACCATGAATACATTGTTAGATATGTATTCCAATGTATATGAAAATGGATGTGATCAGTCTCAAACTTAAACCTATAGATATTAGAATAACTAGGAGCCCTAGTGAATCCCATTGAAGTCCCACTCTTTTGTAATTCGAAATCATCCTGCCAGCAAAATTTGCTTTGATAAATACAAAAGTCCAATACTTCCAGAATAAACACTGAAGAGGAAAAAGCTTTGCACATTGATTGGATTTCAGAGTCAACAAAACTATGGGGCCGATTACGATTGCGGAAGGTCCGTCACCGCCAGCCATGCGGTGGCGGTCCTTCCACAATCGTACATCGCTTTACCCAGCCACATTACGATGGTGGAGGGAATCGGGATAGGACCATGGCAGACGCAAAGACTGTCCACCACTGGTCTGCCAAAAGCAATCTGACAGATTGCCTAGTGGATGGTCCTCATGGGCAGATATGGTGGCGGTGTCTAGCAGGCACCGTCCACCAAATCATGATGTGGGCGACACCTGGCATTTCCATGGCAGCAATGCCGCCATGGAGAGGCTAGTGAGGATTTGGGACGGGTGCCCGTTGCGGGCCCTCCATGTGTAGGGAGAGGTGAGGGTGCACTTGGGGGGTACCCATGGTACCCCGCTACATTTCACAGGACCACATGGCAGGCACCGTGTGGTTCCTGCTACATGGTGCTGTGAAATGCAATACCCGGCATTTTCGCATCGCGGTGGGTGCTGCTGCCAGCAGCACCCGCCGCAATGTTAAAGTGCAGGATCCGTCCACCCTGATGGCGGACGCATCCTGAGCGGGTGTGCGGTACTGCCGCATGCATGGCGGATGGTCCCGGTTTACTCCAGGATGACGGACGGACTCCAGTCCATCCGCCATCCTAATGAGCCCCTTAGTTTGCAAACATAGGGCCCGATTAGGATGGCGGATGGATGCATGACCGCTGGCTGGAGGCGGCGGGAAATGCTGGGGAACTGGGCACATTTACCGTCCGCCGCGTAAAAACATGAACCGCCGCGGGAACACACCAGACACCACGGCGGATTGAGCTAATCCAGGCTCACCGCCGTGCGGAATGACATCCCGACCGTCCGCAATATTACGATGTCGCAAACAAACCAGAACACCGCAGTGGAAACACCTCCATCTCATAGACGGGGGAAGCACCACAACGGAGAGGGAAAGCATTGCCATGAGACCCGCCGCACGGACCCGAGCGCCATGGACCCAGCCCTATACGCCTTCCCGGCCCTATTCCTACTTCACTACCAGCAAGTCATGCACCATCGTGGACGCCCCCGCAGGTACGCAAGCATGCAATACACACATACCACGCCACATCATACATGAACACTGGTACCTGTCCATACCAGACACCCTGGTGGGGACAGGAACACACACAAGTGCACCCACACCAGTTCTACCTCAGCACAATCACCCCCTACATCAGGCACACGCTACCCACGCAACACCACAGCCAGCCCACGGACGGACTCCGCTGCACTATGGGCGGTTGGGCCTGTTACCGCGACCACTCCGTCTGCGTCGGTCGGTTTTTCTATGGTTCCGTCCGCGGTCGGCGGTCTTTGGAGACATCCGTCCGCCGCGGTCGGGTTTTGCTGGAGGGGAATCCTAATAGCACCGCCGGTTTCCCCACGGTGCAGTCGGACGGTCATTTCCCGCGAGACTGGCGGTCCGGACGCTTTCCGTCTGCCATCCTTATCGGCCCCGTAGTTTCCATGGAGGCTAAAGTTATACATGTTTCCAAAAGTCGATAGACCTTTCAGTCAGACTGATTGTGTCCGCCTGCCGATCAATTCATAAGCATTTACGAAAATACCTTCATTAGTTTCTACAACCAATATTCCAGTCAGTGAGTTCATATCTAAAAGATACTGCTGCTTTTCTCAATAAATTGTCAACAATGGAGTTAGAAATGCAGCAATATATTTTTCTCTGTACAATTGATATAAACTCTTTGTACACATCAATACCTCATTAAAATGTCTTGGAAGTAGTAGAATGGCCCCTTTTAAGGCAAGGAGAAAATCAATAGAACAGTGTTTTCTAAATAAGCCTTTATGTTAAGACTGATCTGCTTCTGGTCACATTGAAACTTGGAAGAAAGATATCTGACTCCAGCTCAATATTACCAAGACGGTCTCCAGTCTAGAAGGGTCCAAGATATTCAGACTGAAGGCTTATTGCTATCATATGGTAGAGGTTTTAGAAAATGCTTTAAGTATACCACTTGGGGTTGAATTCACATGCCAACATGACATTAGCCCTCAGAATTGAAGCACTTTTAAGACCTGTACTGGGAAATGGAATTTGAAAATGATCCCTTCTTAATCCCAGAAGGGCAGAATCACAATTCTTGGGTTAGCAGGTCATGCAATGCCTGAGTGATAGGACACCTTTAATGCAAGCCTCCAGATTTTATTTTACACTTGTTAGATTAGAAATGTTTATGTTTATATTGCCCTATGTAAGTTAGCATTCGCAGCAACATTTTCTATTCAGGCGCCATTTTAAATCATGATCAAAATGAATCTTTTGCTGTTTCTGAGAAAAAGCCTCTGTTAGGTTTAGTTTCTGCAGTGTTGGGTTTTGCTTCACTAATGAGTAGACTGTTTATATTAGTACATACCTTTCTCACTAGATAGAGGCCCTCTCCCACTTGTCTGGTGGCGGGTGCAGGGTGAAACGACCTTGAGTTGTATTTGGTGGTGTGAGATATGAGAACCGAAACTTACTCTTTTTTGTATTTCACTGCCCAGCTGCATCTGCTTGGAAAATACCACTGTGGGCGTGCCTTTGCTCGGTCATGAAAAGTACATAACGTTTCTTTATGCTTGTTGATTTCAGTCCTCTCTGCAGCACTCCTAGTGACTGGGTAGACTGGGCTCCACTCTGAGTGTATATGAATAAACAGTTATTGGTTTGAAATCTCTACTGTCTGACCGACTCTTTATTTGGTACGGAAAGCCGAGTGGTGGTCACAGGACCCGGGTGACCCTGAACACGACACTTCCTTCACACTGCCATCAGCAAGTTCTAAATAGTGTAGTGCATCCTATTTAAGAATCTTCAAAGAATGGACCTTGTGCTCCCAACCCATATGAAACTTTATCAGCTGCTTTAATAAGACACAGTGCACTCTTGAAGCATTTTAATCCAACCTATCGTCAAACCTTAGCACTAAGAAAAATCATGTACTAAGTAGGTTTCTGCAATATAGGAAGCAAGTGCTCATTGTTAGTCTATCAACAATCTTAGTATTTTTCTTGCTTTTTGGGTTGCTCGATTCCTATCTGTTCTTTGTTTGGTGGGTGTAGTCAGGCAATTGTATTAATATTCGCCAACTGCTCTTGATCAAGTGACTACTGTGCATTAGTTGTGATGCAGCAGGTGTTCACATTTTGCAAGCATGTACACCTTTGATTTGCTCTTCTTTGCTTTGATGACTCACGTGTGGTACATTTTTGTGTTCTATGATTGCTTTTCTGTCAGTAAAAGCCACATTTTGACACAGGTCTCTGTTTGTTTCATAAGCTGCATGTACAACGCATTTTGAAACCAATATGGGGTTCAGGTTGGAGAGTCATTTAGGTGGCCCTGTGAGTTTGATATATTTACCTAAATTACACAAGTAATACATGCTGAAATAAAGTTACCTTTCTTTTATTGACAAGATATTTTTCATACAAGATAAATGAAGCTACAGCAAAACAATTGAAGATTGAAGTGGAGGCTCCTGATTCAAGAAAAACCCAGGAACATCTCAAACAGGACTTTCTCAATGTCTAAGAAACCAGCTATCACTCACATACTGATCATTTAAGCTGCTACTTTGATGAGATAAAAAGATTTGAAAGAAAGGTTCACCTTTCAGGCAAATTCACTTAGTAAGATCCTCAAGCTCTTTCAATATTTTCATAGCTCAACTCAAAGTACAAAGGTCTGAGTGAGGGTTGGTGCAAGCAAGTCTCAGATTTCATTATCAGCTGGACAATACATGGACCACGAGGCACTTTGAGCAGCAAGAAACAACATAGATGCTCATTGGACCTGGGGCACTGTTGTGTACACCGAATGCCAACAGTGTGTTGGACAATTATCAGGGCGGGAGTCAATTTGAGAAGCGCTTGAAGTATTCTCCATTTAGCTAAAAGGCATCTCATTTAGTGTCTGAGTGAGGTGCATCACTCTGCATGAAACTACTAGGATGTGCTTAAATGTTGCACTGTTTGACAGTCTTTCATAAAGGGGTCTCAACAAGCATTTTGAGAAAGGCTGTTTAAAGTCACATGTCTTTGGAGTTCAGTTTAAAATTGCTTATTTGTACAAGTTAACTGCACAGATTGCATACTATTGCAAAAAATCTCGATCTGCTGCAATCCTTAAAATCCTCCATGTAAAACTGACCTTGAACTGGAATTTTACCTTTTCCCTCCCTTATTTATTTTGAATGCGTATCTGCTCCCCTTCTACATGACTCTCTTGTAAATAAACTACTTTAAATCTCCTGCCTGTCTGTCTTAAACTTAAAAACAAAATCTTAACAATATAATTCCAACATGCATTTGCTTCTCATATAGCCCCCTTAAATGATCACACCTAAGTCACTAATGTACCACAAAGAAACTGGAGTAAATGCATGGAATGATTTCCTTTAGCATGCAAATCTAAACCGAATAACCAATAGACAGACTACTAGCTTTGGTCTACCGGATAGCATGCTACTCAACGTAAAGTGCTTCAACATCTTAACAGGAGGTTACTACGCGCTATATAAATGCAATCTTAATCATTAGATCCTGCTCACAAGAAGTGGAGACCAAGCTTATCTGAGTCAGCTGGTTGGAGGAGTGTCAAAACTACCATGGATTCATTTGTTTGCAATACCCGATGAGAGTGACTCCTTAGGTATACACATCTCTGTTCCATTTCAGAGCTGAAGAGGAACTCACGTGCTGAATTGTTTGGTTATTAAGAAGAATGAATCAGATCACAGTATGAAATATCAAGGCACACATCAGAACATATTTGTCTGTTTACAGTAAACTTAGCTATCGTTTGAAAACTTATTTAGCAATTCCCCATTACTTGTTACTAGTTGTTAGAGATGCATTCAAGAAGTCCCTAGCAAAACCGTCCAAGGAGTTTGTTGCATTGCCACATTCTCTCACCAGTTTACTATAATGTATTCCAATATAACTGCAATTAACAATTAAAATGCAGTGTATTTAGTTCACTATGAAAAGCTGGAGGGGAGACACTAATGCACACTTGAAACTTACCTACTCATAGTTAATATTTCCTCACCTACATGCAAAATAAATCACTATTTAGGTCCATTCCATCTTAGATTAAATTTATTATGTGATACTTATTAATTACTCTAACCCTTTTTAATTTAACGATTGATTCCTGTTGGGGATCCAGTTTGTGACTGCTGTTCATTGGCAAGATCTCTTTGGGGTAATCGGATTGACCCGTTTTCAATAAGTGCATTAATTGTCACTTCGTAGGAACGCCACCAATTCAAAAAGGAAAATCGGAGTAGATACATAAGCTTGCTAACATGTATCTCTTTTCTATTTGCATTCCTACTATGTGCAATCGCATTTTCTAAAGAAGAGGTGCATGACTGTTGTTTAAGTAGTTTTCATTTAACTTAATTTCTCTTTTCCACATCTCTTTCTCCTGATTCTTAGTGCAACTATGTGCTGAATACAGAGCAGCGTCTCCGACCTACATTATATTTAACATAAACATTCAACGACTTGATTGACAAAAATAAACCACATCCACATGCTCTGTGTCCACAATGTATGTGGTGGTCACACACCCAACTACCTGATTAGCCTTGGAGTACAAAAACATAAGAGCCCATAGCAACATTCTTGGTCCAAATGACAAAGGTATTTACGAGTACCTTAAGTCGTGCTACAGAATGAATACCTTTTTGAACTGGGTTATAGTTTTAAATATAAACGAGCAGCTGCGGTCGGTAGGGGAGTACCTGCCGGGGCGGTGACGTGGGGAGGGGGAGGGGCAGGGAGGGGGTTAGTAATGTATGGATAATGGAGGTTTGCAGGTAAGTAAACATATAAATAAATCAAACGAATTTCGTTGCGTGCACTGCATCCCCAAATGCAATGGAGTGCGCACAACAAAATTCATTTGATTTATTTAAATGTTTACTTACCTGCAAACCTCCATTATCCATACATTACGAAACCCCACCCTGCCCCTCCCCCTCCCCACGTCACCGCCCCGGCAGGTACTCCCCTACCGACCGCGGCTGTAAACGAGTATAAAAACTGTTGTCGTGTCCATCAAGTCCATCAAGTGTAAAAAACAGAAGCCACCGAAACATTGATTTATGGTTAGCTTAAGGGTTTTGGTGCCAATTCACCTTTGTAATTTTGCCTCTGTACTTCTCACAAAGGTCGAGTAAATTGACATATTTTTCATTTGCTGTACTCTAAATTTGTTTTTGCATTTCAGTGACCATCACCTTGACTTCAGCTAGGATTCTATTTCTCTGGGCCAGATGCACGACCCTTTCTTGTGGTCACAAACGGGAGATCCTCCTGTTTGCGACAGCAAAAAAGGGTTATGGCATGTACAAATGCTATTTTGCGAGTCACAGACTTGCAAAACAGCATTTGCGACTCCCGCTATTAGGAAGGGGCGTCTCTTCCTAATAGCGAGTCACCATGCCAAGTTCAATTGTTTTGCAACCGCATTTGCGCCCGCAAATCACTTGCAGTTTATCACCTACTTCAAGTAGGTGGTAAACCACTCGCAAACAGGAAGGGGTCCCCAGGGGACCCCTTCCCCCTTTGTGAGTATGTGTTGAAAATATTTTTAAGAACACGCAGTGATCCCAGGGACCACTGCCTGCCCTTAAGGAAAATGGTCTGCATTTAAAAAAAAAGACTGCTTTATTTAAAAGCAGTCCCAGAAATGGTGGTCTGCTGACCCCAGCAGGCCCCCATCCCTGAGAGTGCTAGCCATACCTAATGGGGTCGCAAATTGCGACAGCCTCATTAACATTCATGAGGCATGCAATTGTCGATCCCATTAGGAATCGCTAACAGTGTCTCAGACACTGTTAGACATCCCAATTTGCGAGTCGCAAATTGGTGGCTCCTGCATCTGGCCCTCTGTGTACTGCTAGAATCACATATTACCATGCAGCTGAATATTATGGGAACATCAGGAAGATCATCAATATACTTCAAGAGACAACAGGTTCCCTTTAAGAAATACATTAAAAAATAATAGAAATTGTTACAATGCCTTGGTAGACCCTAATGGCTTCAGTGTTAGAACTTTATTTTTACATATATATATATATATAAAGACTTTTTTCGTATGTGGAATAATGCCTGATATTGACATTCCAATATGGCGCTCATGTTATCTTTTGAGGGGTTAGTCCTATGTTGATGTCATTGATTGTGAAAAACTTTATTAACATGGTGGTCTGAAGTCATAATTGACACACTGACGAAGGCAGTACGCCAAAACGCGTCTGTGCATTTTCCCCAAATAAACCATACTGTAGTTTCATAACCCTTCCTTGAGTGCTGCATCTTTTCTTGAAGGATACGAAAAGATATATATATATTTATATATATATATATATATTACCTACTGGCGGTCGCCAGTAGGTATATATATTCAGGATTGATTTCCATAGGGAAATCGCAACATTCTATTGGGAATAACTTTGGCGCCGGTTGAGCAATCTGCCTGAAGTTTTCAGCAACTTTGCCTCGCGGCGCTCTGGTCCTTCCCTGAAAGTTTGGGGGGGATTCGTCAAGCGGGGGCCGAGATAAAAGGGGGGTCCCAAAACATGTTTTCCCCATGTTAATTTCCATAGGGCGGTCTGTCGCACTTTTAGCTCGAACGGCCAAATGGATTTTCACCAAACTTGGCAAAATTGTAGGGACTGGTAGCCCGATGTGCCTTTGCTATGTCTCAAGATATGTGCTCCAGTGGATTTTGAGTAATTTAGGTTAAAAAAAATGTATATATCTATGGCAGCGCCCCGGTACGCGCACCGGGGAGCGCCCCGGGCGCGCCACGCGACTTGCGCACGGAAAGCTGATTGGCTCTCGGGTTCTGTAAACATTCGAAACAGTCCGCAGCGGCCGCCATCTTGTGTCTCGGTAGGATCGAGACACAAGAGGTGGCAAAAAACAAAGGGGGAAATGACCAAAAGGGGGCAGGGTACACCCCCCCTGACCCCCTAGGTTTGATGTGGGGGCCATAAAAGGGTCCTGCGGGACAAAAAAAAATTTCCTTTTTTTTTGATTTTCGCGGGGGGAGCGCCCGGTACGTGCACCGGGGAGCGTACTTTGGTGAAAAATAGTGAAAATATTAGTGTAAAATAATCATTTTGAGTTATTACAGGTAGGGTAGCTCTGAAAAGAGCTTTTGGTTCTGTGGCTGTTTTAGGTACCTACAAGTACGTGCCACACACACCCACACGCACACAACCCCACACCTCCACACCCACACACTCCCCACACACACCTCACACACGCACACCTCCACCCACACCCAAATACCCCACACCCCCACACCGACACCTTACACATCCACACCCACAACCACACATCCCACACACACACACACTCACACACACACCTAACCCCCCCAACACACACACACGCACACACAGATACCTCACAGACACACCTCACACATCCCACACACACACCTCCCCCCCCACACACACACCTCACAGACACACCCACACATCCCACACATACACACACATCCTACACACATACCCCCCACACCCACACACACCCCACACACACCTCACACACCCACACCCCCACCTACACCCAAACACCCCACACACCCACACCCACACACACACACCTTACACACCCACATCCCCACCCACACCCACATACCCCACACACCTACACACACCTATACACCTCATCCCCCTCAGACACACACACACACACACCTCACAGACACACCCCACACATCCCCCACACACACCTCACCCCTTCCCCACACACACACACCTCTGACACACACCTCACACACACACACACACACACACCACACACACCTCACACACACACCCACACACCCACACACACACTCCTCTCACACACACACCCACACCCCCCACACACACACCCACACACACACACACACATCCTACACACACACACCCCTCACACATTCCCCCCACACACACACCCCACACCCACCCACCCCCACACACACACACACCACACACACACACACACTCATTATTTTTTTTATTTTTTTGAGGGGGTGCCCCACACACATACCCCGACACACACACACCCCACACCGACCCCACCCACACACACCCACACCATACCTCATACACCCACACCTCCACCCACACCCAAACACCCCACACACCCACACACACACCATGCACCCCCACACCCCCACCTACACCCACACACCCCCACCCACACACACCTCACTCCCCCCCACACACACGCACACACCTCACAGACACACACACCTCTGACACACACCCCACACACACACACACACACACCTCACACACACACACTCCCACACCCACACACACATTCCTCACACCCACACACCCCCCCACACACACACACACCCACCCCCCACACACACACACACATCCTACACACACACACCCCACACACATACCCCCCACACACACACCCCACACCCACCCCCCCACACACACACACCACTCAAGCACACACTCATTATTTTTTTTCTTATTTTTTTGAGGGGGTGCGCGCCCCGGTACACGTATTGGTACACGTACCGGTACGCGTACCCTGGAGAAAAAAGAAAGACAGAGTTTTTTAAAAATTTAGCATTTTTATATAAATTGGAGGTAGTTCTGAAAAGAACTGTTTTTTTATTCTTATTGTTGTTTTATATTTTTTTATTGTTTTTTTGTACCCGGCGACTTTAAAAAAAAATATATATATTTTTTTTTTTGCCTTGGGGGTCCTTATGGGTAAGCATGAGCGCAAAATCCGCTCCGATCGCGGATTTTGCGGATTTTCGGTGAATTCGCGGTCCGCGAACTCTCGCGAATTTACCGAAAATCCGCAATCCGCGATCGGAGCGGATTTTGCGGTCAAAAGTTCAAGCCTGATTAACGATGGCGCCGGCAAGCTGCCAGCCCCATCCTCAAATAGTTACTTAATTAGCTTCAACAGGAAGCTCTAATAGATAAGATAAAGCAGGGGCTCGAGCGCCTGCTTTATTTTATCAGTTGGAGCTTCCTGTTGAAGCTAATTAAGTAACTTTTGCAGGATGGCGCTGGCAGCTTGCCGGCGCCATCGTAAATTGTTTACGATGGGGAAAAGCCTAGAGCCTAGAAGACAGAGCTGCACACTCCCCCAGGTGGCTATTTTTTGTTTGCAAGCAACAAAAAGAGAAAAATAATTGCTGAGCATTGCAGTAGGACCAGACAAGAAATGTTTCTCTGGTTACAGCTCTCAAGGAGAACGGCGATCTGCCTTCGAAAGTTAAATGGCTAGTACTTAAACAAGTTTTCTTAAGCACCCGCATTGGTGATTTGTTTTGCTTTTTAACTGTAATACAGAAGAATTGTTTTTAAATGGCTAAGTGCCCATGAAGACCTTAGCAAACGAACTGATTGAACTAATCTCCAGTGTCCTCTATTAGCCACATTAATTACAATTGCAATAAAAATCATTATGTATCTTGTCTCAGCTCATCTAGTTGCCACTCGTTTTGAGCAATTAACCTTTGTTGCCCGCTACCTCTTCACATTGGTTCATTTTGATACACAATCGTAGTAGGCTTGTCAGATTCAGACTACAGATAATCTACTAAAATCTTTTCTTTGTACTGTTTTAAAAAGTGTTACTAGCAATGTGCCTTCTTCCCAAATATACCATCGAAAATCCGCTGTGATGCTGGCCAGAGGCATTTGCATCTTTGACTTTCACGAGCGCAATCCCCGTGCTGTTCTTGTGACCAGGAGCTTCTGTCTCTTAATCTGCTGCTCTGATCGGTCTCTGACCTTTTATACACACAAGAGGCATGTGCGCTCGCATGGAAGCCCGTCCGTTTGGCCCCGCCCACACACTCGAGGAAGCCCCGCCCCCAAATCCGCCGATCCGCATAATCCGCGGATTTTGCGGATCCACGATCCGTGAATCCGCAAATTCGTGAATCGTGGATCCGCAAAATCCGCCCATGCTTACTTATGGGACCCCCGGAGCAGGCCTACGGGGTCAGGGTGTTTCTACTCTGGCCCCTTTGCGAGTTTCACACCTTTGTTTCACTGCTTTCTTGTGCCTTGGTTCGAACAAGGCACAAGATGGCTGCCAGGGACACCCAGTATGCAAGGGGAATTAGTTCCCCCTCTTCAAACATGCACGGGGGCTGCGTTGCAGAGAGGTGTAAAAAAGAGTGTGGCCTCATTACACCTCTATGCAATGCAGCCATCTGGCGCAAACTGGAGGCTCCTGGTGGGCTAGTTGGCCCCCAGGGACCCCCATTATGCAAGGGGAATTAGTTCCCCCTCTGCAAACGCGCCAGGCGGGTGCGTTGCAGAGAGGTGTAAAAAGGGGCATAGCCTCATTACACCTCTGCAATGCAGCCCCCTGGCGCATACTGGAGGTTCCAGGTGGGCTAGTTGGCCCCCAGGGGCCCCCAGTATGCAGGGGGAATGAGTTCCCCCTCTTCAAACATGCACGGGGGCTGCGTTGCAGAGAGGTGTAAAAAGGGCCGTGGCTTAATTACACCTCTCTGCAATGCAGTCCCCTGGTGCATACTGGAGATTCCTGTTGGGTTTTCAGGTCTTATATAGTTAGGAATTAGCATTAAAAAAACTTTGAAATTCACTGAAAAAACCATAGGTTTCAGGCCTTATATAGTTAGGAATTAGCATTTAAAAAAACCTTGCAAATTCACTGAAAAAACCATAGGTTTCAGGCCTTATATAGTTAGGAATTAGCATTTAAAAAACCTTGCAAATTCAATGAAAAAACAAGAGGTTTCAGGCCTTATATAGTTAGGAATTAGCATTTAAAAAACCTTGCAAATTCACTGAAAAAAACATAGGTTTCAGGCCTTATATAGTTAGGAATTAGGCACAAGAAAGCAGAAAAACAAACGTGTAGAACACAAAAAGGGGGCAGGGTAGAAACACCCTGACCCCCTAGGGCTGCTCAGGTGGCCCCACTAGGATATTAATATATTTAAACGTTATCCGCTAATAGAATTAGCATTTAAAAAACCTTTGAAATTCACTGAAAAAACCATAGGTTTCAGGCCTTATATAGTTAGGAATTAGCATTTAAAAAACCTTTGAAATTCACTGAAAAAAACATAGGTTTCAGACCTTGTTGGATGATGTCATCAGTGATGTCATCAGTGATGTCATTTGAGATGTCATCAGTGATGTCACTGACCATGTCATGAATGATCTAATATGTGACATCATCAGCAGTGGATTGCGGGTGCGCGATATATACTTAGTACAACTAACTATATAGGAGCAATTTCAATGGTTTTGTATGAGTAAAATGCCCAGCTAACTATAACACCACTAAAACTTATAGTTTTTTGAGTGAATTTCAAAGGTTTTGTAAAAGCTAATTCCTAACTATATAACTCCTGAAACCTATGGTTTTTTCAGTGAATTTCAAAGGGTTTTTTTAAATTCTAATTCCTAACTATATAAGGCCTGAAACCTATGGTTTTTTCAGTGAATTTCAAAGGTTTTTTTAAATGCTAATTCCTAACTATATAAGGTCTGAAACCTATGGTTTTTTCAGTGAATTTCAAAGGTTTTTTAAATGCTAATTCCTAACTATATAAGGCCTGAAACCTATGGTTTTTTCAGTGAATATATACAGACGTTACAGACGTTGAAAATGTGCCCTCTAGTATTGAAGTGACTTCACCGAAGGAAGAAATGAAAGTTAGACTGATTACTACTTATTGTAGTCATGAACATAAAATTCGGAATATTCTTAAGTCTAACTGGCCAATTCTGAAAACAGATATAACTTTGGCCCCTTTATTGGATGAAATTCAATGCATCACGTTTAGGAGGGTGCCCTCTATGAGGGATATTCTGGTTAAGACCAGTCCAGAAGTAGTTTTATCATCTAATTGGCTTTCCAACCGTACAGGTTTTTATAAATGCAGCTCATGCAGAGCTTGCAAGTTCGGTTCCAACAGTAGGTGATACAGGGACGCCTTTAAATTAGAGAACATCAAAATTAAAGGTATGTTTACTTGCAAAACAGATCATGCTGTTTATGTTTTGCAATGTTCCTGTAAGTTAAAATATGTTGGGAGTACTAAACTACAATCGCATTCTCCAACATCTTCGGGCGATTGTAAACTCTGACCCTAGTTACCCTGTGGCACGGCATTTTAAGTTGGTGCACGATAATAATTTAAATTATCTAAGTTATTTCGTCATTGACGCTGTACCCAAATTCAAGAGGGGTGGTGACAGAGAACGGAAGCTTACACAATTGGAAAGCCAGTATATTCTACTTCTTGATACCAAGATTCCAAATGGTCTTAATACGGGGGATGATTTATACAATTTTTTATGAGTATTGATGTGGTTTTAGATATATTTATATATTTATGATATTATATTTGATCAGTAACCACGCATAGGGTGCAGCCCTGACCCCTAAGATATTTGTAAAATGTGTATACATTTGTATTACTTGTCATCTTTTGCTGCTATGTAAGGAACCTTACCTGCTCTATGATTAATGAAATGCTTTTTAAGGGGACTATATACTGTTTAATACATAGTGGATTACATGAATTCCGATTTCCATTTGATAGTGACTCTATTTGTACATATATGATCTGTATATAACTGCTGTAAATTTATTGATTAGTATATTTAACTTTGTTGTGATCACTTGCACTTTATACTGATTAAGGCTTTGCTCTATTTTGGATTATGATTACATTGATGTACGATCCTAATTTTACTTTTCATTCACTATTTTGCACGTTTGCAGCTTTGATAGCATTACCCTCCTCAATGAATTTGCTTATATAGACTGACGTTTTTGTGTCCAACCATTTGAGAATTGTTATTATTGGGCACTTGCCCTAAATTGCAGTTCTTTATTATTTTGATATATTGTGCGTACTACATTATATATTATATATTTATTTTTATGCACTTTATGTCAAAGGTTTTGAAATACCCATTTAAGTGTTTTATGAAATATGTTTTAATTAGCAGTTCTTTTTTGGTAAGGCGGTTCAATTTGATAGTCTGTCTACGATGTTTATGGAATTGTGGAGGAGTGTCTACTATCGAGCTGCACATAAATACTCGTTTGTCTCTGATCTCGTCATGTGATCAAGACCGGGTTCCCGCGGTCGAAACGCGTCATGCTGCTGACACGGAGAAATAAAGCACTTTTCACCTTTGGAAAAAAACGCCTGAGTGGTCTGTACCTGTTTGCTGTGTTGCCTCAAGTTGCTGCGCCTCAGGACTTTGGATTTCTGATATATATATATATATATATATATATATATATATATATATATATATATATGACGCGAACTCCCTCCTAACAGAAAAGAGCAGAGGCCACACGGGGGGTTCAGAACAGGACACAAATTTATTTGCAGAAGTCCCAGCGGCGGCGAATGCATTTCGGCGTAGATTTGCCTTCCTCAGCGCCCAACGCTGTAAAGAGTACTTCCCTGTAACACTTGACCCGTGTAAAGTACCCGCCCGCACCACAGTCTCCTCCCCCTGCAGCTGTCGACTGACCAATAGGAGTCCAAACCAGGTATATTGGACTTCAGATCCCAGCAGGCACTGTGTCGGCGTTGCTGGGGTCGGTCAAGTGAGGGAGTGAGAAAAATCGTGGGATCGGTGCTGGCTCCGGGTAAGTTGGGAAGCTCAAGGTTTCTGTAAAAAAACACAGCATCCGTCTTGGTCCCCGTGTAGGCTGCAGCTACCATTTGCCATGTTTAGAGACAGGGAGTGGGGGCAGTCAAATGCGAGACTGGGCGCCCATTGTATATATATATATATATATATATATATATATATATATATATATATATATATATATATATATATATATATATATATATATATATATATATATATATATATATATATATATATATATATATATATATATATATATATATATATGAGTACCACATGATTCGCTCTGTGCTTAGTGCCCTAATATTGAAGGGAAAAAGTAGTTTTCCCTTAGAAAGCACCATCCTAAGGTTAAGTAATCAGGGTATAGCATGCCTTTGGGACCCTAAAAATAGTTCCTAATTAAGACTACTGTGAGTAATCATAAAGATAGAGGAAAGACTATCGTTCCAGGAGAGCTCTCTAACTCAGATTCATTAGTGCCTTAATTACCTTATGCTTGCTATGAACATCTAAGGAATACTTATCAGATTTTGCACAGGATGCATGGCCACATATCTAAAATGCATGGTTATCATAGGTACCCTAGGTCTGGTATGTTTCTAACTAGATATATATATAATAAATATATCCTGTATCAGACAGTAAACCCATATTTATGAATTTGATAGCTACACTCTACATTATATAATGATTGTCTCTTTCACCTTTGTGCGTTCCTATTCAATTGGCCCAAGGGGATATCATCATTCAGATCCCGCATGTCATTTCTCTGTTGGTAACAACAGCATTTTTCATATGCCAACAGGATTCTTGTCATGTCATCTTCTTTGGTCTTAGTTTTTCTATAACGTACCACAGTAAGACATCTTTTGTACTTTATTTCTCATAGGAATGTCTGGTCAGTGTGGTGTCTTTTTTAAACTTCAATGTACTTTTGTGTTCACTTATTATTTGCACTTTTTAGGTTGTCATGCCTATGTACAGCAGTGTGCAAGGACACTTCAGCAAGTACATGACATTCTATGAGTTACAGTTAGTCAATACCTTTAATCTCCTAGGAGTCTGGAGCCCCTGATCTATATTTAACACTTTCTTGCAAACTGACATGCACTGCTTCCCCCACTTGTAGCATGTACTATAGTTAACGGTATGTTACACAGTGTCCCTTGTTCCTATTTTTTGTGTCTGTTTTTAGAGAGGGTGTGTACGAGTATGTCCCAGAGACTTTTGCCCACATGCATCAAAGTCAATTGCATTCGCAAACGGTGCGAATCGCAATTTTCGGCCGTTTGCGAATGCAATTGACTAATTTGGAATGCATCATGCATTTCGCAATTTGGAAGTGGTAAATTAGCATGAAGTTGAACTTCATGCTAAATTACCGAAAACTTTCTAATATGCACAAATTGCATTTTTGAAAGTTTTAATTTACACACACATATGCCCTTGGGGCATGTCTGTGTGTAAATTGCATTTAAAGTTACATTTCAGGGGTGCAGGGAGGGGTTCTTTGGACCCCCCCTGCACCCTTGAAATAGCATTCACATTTTCGCAATTTGAAATTCGCATTCATTCCTATGGGCCTTTTGGCGATTCGCAAATTGTGAATCGCAATTAAGGAAAAATACCGAATCGCAAAAATAAATGCGAATTGTTCATGCATTGCCGTTTGCGATTTCTAAATTGCAATTCCTTAATTTTCGCAATTTAGGAATCGCAAACGGAACCGTTGATGCATCTACCCATTTGTCCCTTTCTAAAAGAGAACATGGGTTTTTCAATGTGAAGGCCTCCAGAATTCAGAATGCTCCAACATTTTGTAACCAGTTTCTTTAGTTTACTGGAGCTTGGGCAATAGATCATCAAACAGATTGGTCGTGTTACCTTTAGTCTTTCATGTGTTGCCAATACTTGTTCCCTATGTTGTTTTTTGCCAGTTTATCAGCTCTCCAAATGGTTCTTTGTTGGTAATGTTTGTCCTGTAGCTTCACACACAAGTTTTCAGCATGTCTTTTGGAAGTTGCAATGTCAGTACATTTTTGTCTTAAGTATAGAAACTGGCCCACCAGATCTCTTCTCGTAGGGACAGTGGGTTGAAACTTTCCTATCAAAGTAAACTATCCCTATCAGCTGCTTTATAGTACATCTTTATTTTCAAGGTCCCCCCTTCCAGATACATTTTTAAATCCGGAAAGGACATTTCCTCAGAGCTCATGTTCATGGTAAATCTGAGAAACGGATCTAGATTGTTCAGTTAGATTGTAAAATGTCTAAGCCCTTCCTGTGCACCTTTCCAGATCAGGAGGACATCCTAAGTGTATCTTTTTCATAGCCATTAATGTCCTTTGAAGAAATTGGAAACATATTGTCTATAGACAATAATGCCAGAATGGGGTCACAAGTGCTCCCCATGGAAATTCCATTTATGTGTAGGAAGAATTGTCCTTCGTATTCAAAGAAATTTCTTGTCAACACCGTGTGTCCACTGTCCAACACAAACTCGGCGGGGGTCATAGATTCACATGTTTTGTTATGTTAATAGTTTTCCTATGACGTCCAGAGTGGCCTCTTGTGGAATGTTTGTGTATAGTTACTCTACATCAAGGGTGACCAGTATCTCCTTTTCTGGGTCAAATTCAATGTTTTTAATAGGTTCAGAACATCCATGGTATCTTTATGTATGAGGGCATGTTGCCCACCAGAGGGTGTAAGAACAAATCACTAAACTTTGATAAAGGTTCCAGAACAGAATTAATCCCAGATGCAATCAGGCAGCTTGGAGAGGGATGTTTCTTCTAAAGTATCTTAGGTAGTATAGAAAATGAAGGTGGGCAGGGGTCTTTTTAATAAAGAACTCTGCTTCCTTAGAAGTGATTGTAGGAAGCTGGCTCTCTATATAGTACCAAAAAGGATCATATCAATTCCAATTCCAAAAATTCTTTATTTCGGCCACATGGGCCATAAAAGATGCAGTAAAAATACATATAGATGAAACACAATATATACAATGAAAACCAACTGGACCTGCAATGTTAGAAAATACAAGGTAATATGAATTAACCAGACATTTTCTTCCTTATTATCCATGCTGCCATTAAAAATTTGGAAACCGCAAACACAATGTGGCCCAGGGTATTAGTTTTCATAACCCTGTAGGCCTGTAAATAGTTCCTGAAGCCCAGGTTCCGACATAGAGGAGCTAACCAGCGCCTCCTCGGGCTCCGATAGGCATGGCAACAGAACAATATGTGCAAATCGTCTTCATCATTAGCTTTACAGCAAGAGCAGAGCTTGTCACCCCCTAACGACCATTTATAGGTAAAAACTTTAGTAGGGAGCGTGCCAAACCTCCATTGCAGGAACAATTTCCTCGCCAAAAGAGGATAGATAAAATCCATAAAAGGTTCAAAGACATAAGAATTTTTGGATACTATAAAACGTCCCGTCAAGGTGCCACTATCATAAACATTGTCCATATCAGCAAGACTTTTGTTCTTGTAGAGCTGTGCGAGGGTTTTACGCGAAATCTTTCTACAGCCCTGAGCTGGATCATCCCATAGATCTGGCAATTTCAGGCTAGACAGTTCCGACTTGATAAATGCCAGCCAAGGGATCTTGCCATTAACATCCAGCCTCATGACGTGTATAAGGTCCTGCCTGTAGTGATACAGTTCCTCGGTGGTCCATATCCGGTGCCAGAACTTCACAGGTTTCGACCGTAGGTCCTCTGCAATTGACGGAAGGCCCAGGTCGAGTCTTAGAGGGAGGAGTGGTGTGCCTTGCGGGAGAGCAAATAAGCGTCTGAGGAAACAATTTTCCACCCCTGCCATGACCTTCCCAGCTTTATGTCCCCACAGCTCACTGCCGTAGGAGGCAGCTGCCTTCGCCTGGGTCCTGTACGTTTCCAGGGCCGGACTAACAGGCTTGAAGGTGGACTTGTTGGACACCCTCAAGAGTGCGCCCGATAGCTGGGAAAGTTTCAACCTAGATCTTGCTACCTGGGAGTCCCATGTCAGATTTTCTTGGAGTGATACCCCCAGATATATAAAGGTCGAGACCCTTTCAAGGCTAGTTTCCCCCAGTTTTGGATTGGGTCTGGTTTTGGTGGGGGGGTTGAAGATCATGAACTTGGTTTTTTCCGTGTTCACCTCCAGCCCATGTTGTTGACAGAAATGGCCAAAACCGTCCACAATCCTCTGGATCCCCATAGGGGATTTGGAAAGAAGGAGGGTATCATCGGCAAACATTATTGCCGGAACCCTCCTTCCTGCCAAAACCGGGGCGTCATTGTCCCCAACAGCGTCAAGATGTTGAATGACGCTGTTAATGTACAGACAGAACAGTGTCGGAGCCAAAACACAGCCCTGTCTGACCCCTCGGCGGACCGGGAATTTGCCCGAGGGCTTACCATCCCTCCCACACCTCACTTGCGCAAAGTTGTTCTCATGCAGCCTAATGATGATTCTGAGGAGGTGGGGGGGAATTCCTAGCTTCTGCAGAACCTCCCATAACTTCCCCCTCGGGACCAGGTCAAAGGCTGACCTCAGGTCCACGAAGACCATGTACAATCGACCTCCCTCTAGCGTGACCGTCTTCCAATACAGGAGAAGGAGGCGAAAAATTTGGTCCATGGTCGACGTGTTCTTCCTGAAGCCAGCCTGGAGGGGGCTCATGATGTCATTGTCCTCGACCCAGTCTAGGAGGTGGTCCAAGATGAGGCGCGCAAAGAGCTTTTGGGGCACATCTATAAGGCTTATAGGCTTGTAATTGGAGGGGAGCAGAGTAGAACCCTTCTTATGGATGGGTACAATCTCTGCCCCCAACCACGACCCAGGGATCGCCATACCTCCAAGAATGGCATTGAAGAGAATGAGAAGGTATGGACCCCAGATGTCCGGGTGGTGCCTAAATAGATCCCCGGGTAACCTATCCAGGCCTGGTGCCTTCCCCACTGCTAAGCGTTCTAGGGCAAGTTCCACTTCCCCCAGGGATAGTTCCATTCCAAACTCCTGAGTACCCAAGGGCAGTTGCAGCTCTGCGTCCGGGCAGGAACTAGAATCTTGGTAAAGAGCCCCAAAGTGGGCCTCCCAGACCGCGGGGGCTATATTGGGCTCGATCGCTTTACTGAATTCCCCTGTCCCATTGTTTACTAGGGCCCAGAATTTCCAGGAGTCCCTGACTTTTAGGGCATCATGAAGATCCTGCCAGTGATTCCAGTCCCACTCGGTCCTTGCAGTCGCCAGCACTGATTTATAGTGCTTCCTAAGGTCACGTACATTGGCCTTATCTGACCCCTCTTTTATTGCTGCAATGAGCTCAGATTTTGCTGCCCTGCAGTCTGAGGTGTACCAGGAGGGAACAAGGGTCCTTTTCTTTCGGATTGGGACCTCCGGATGAAATACCTCGGCCAAATCCCTCACTAAATCCTGGTGAATGTTTCCCAGTTTCTCATAGTAATCTGGGGTTCTTAGTTCATTCAGGAGAGCATCCACCTCCATAAAGCTGGGGAGTGCCAGCTCATATAATTTCTTGATGGACTCTTCCGAGCTCACCAACTTTCCCCACTTGACCCGGCGCCTGTTTGTGGTGAGGGACAAAACCCCCAGATCTTCCCCATGGCCAACTGGAGGTGGGTCCGTCATGGGCAGGGGGCACAGGATATTTAGGCAAAGGGCATTATGATCGCTGTCTGACCTCTTAATTACCCTGAAGTCAAGCACTTTAGGCCAGAGTGTAATGTCCACCATGATGTAATCTAGCCTCGACTCATGGCCCCTCCTGTTGAAAGTACACACTGAGGGGGTATCGGAAGGGGGACGACCATTACACGCCCTCAGTGCGCAGTTCAGGGTAAGGGACATGAGTTGTAACGCTAGAGGGGACCAGGCTTTAGGGTGAGGAGAAGATGAGGGTGGAACCCCCCAGTGGTCATCCTCGGCCGTAAGGACACCATCCAATAGACCTTCCAGAGGTTCAAAGTGGCAATTGAAGTCTCCTCCAAGCACCACCTTGAGGTCACCCGGAAGTTGGCCCAAGAAGGAGGCCAAATCATTTAGGGTTGGTGATTCGTTTGGCGAGGCCACTGGACGCGAGTAGACGTTGACAATGGCCCACGGAGTTTTACCAGGCCATGTGAGCCGCACACACTGGATGTCCTGCGAACACGTGTAAACCTGCTCCGCCTGGCACCCAGTGTGACTCGCAATCCAGATTGCCAAGCCACCTGATGGCCTCCCCCTCCCAGCCCATTTGGCAGGGATTTCGAATACTTCAAACCCTCTCCTGGACTGAGTGGCCCTCGCCCAAGTCTCCTGAAAGAGGAGTATATCACATCCACCTACCAGGCAATCCCATTCAGGAGAGCCTTCCTTGTTCGCGATTCCTGCCACATTCCAGGAGAGGATTCTCAAACCTGGATCAGGTGGCAGGGTGCCCTGGGCTCCAGTAGGAGGTTGCGGAGTGACCATGGGTGAACCAGCGTCTAGGGAACCATTTCCGCTGACCGCGATGGCGGCAGGCCCGGCCCGCTCCGCTGCCCCTGTTTGCAGAATATGGGCAGACCCGATGTTAGGTGAGGGTCCCAGTTGGCACAGATTGTCGTCCGTGTCAGCCCCTCGCTCATTAGCGGTGTGCAGCCGGGTTAGTTCCAACATAGGGACTATACCCGGTCCCACACATCTTTGCACGTCAACCACCATCTTCCCAGGACCAGACAGGGTTGCCCTGGTTTGTGGTCAATCGACCTGATCCAAACAGGAAAACCTGTTGTGATGGATGAAGTTTGGCTGGGCAGTTAGTAGGGAGTGCCTTGGTCTGTAGCGGGAGCCATCTACAGCAAAGCCCACCCTAGTCCACCCCTTCTCACTCCCTCCCACCGTGTTACTACCACTAGGATAGAAATATGAGAGGGGTACAAGTTCTATTTTGGACTTATCAGGCCTTACAAGCCAGTTGCAGATATAGTTTGCAAAGGATCATATGCTCTGGAGGGATCCCTTTTAGAAAAATCTGTGGGACCCTCAACAGCTATTTTCAGTCTGTGGTATATTCTTTGCCACTGACATACTTGTAACTGAAATCTTCATCATCAGGTCTTTTCTTCATCAGGAGGTAATTTATCTAATCAAAGAGATTATCTGGGATCCACATCAGAATAAAAGATCTAAAATTACCTCTTTACTAGAAAAAGTTGATTAATTTATTGATAAGTCAACTTTTTTTAGATAAGAGGTAATTATAGATATTTTACTGATGCAAATAGGGGGATGTTATTGTCTGTTATTTTCCACAAAATGACAAAAAATAAAGTTAAAAAAAATAAAATTATAGATCTTTTACAACAATTCTTCCAAGAAATTCAGTCACAACCGATCCATGCAATGTGGTCTTAATCTGTGTTCTTTTTAATTCTGTAAGTGACTCCCAGTCATTCAACTGGGTCAGTGTTTGTGTTAATGATGTATCCCCTATAATTGATGGTGCTGCTAGAATGGATGACACCTCTTCGTCATCAATGATAAACCCTCCATCGTCATTCTATACGTGTAGAATTGACCCTTGGGTTGATATTTTTCTTAAATATCCTTTGTTATTAGTTCTTATAGCTGTTACTGCTTCTCAACGACATCAGTACACTTTGTGAAAAAAGGAGTACTAGACACTACACTCCCTTCCAAATAAACAGCTAAATACAAGTCTTGTGGTGTGTATCTTATTTGTAGGAGGTTAATTCCCCTAACTCTAGTTATTTATCCTAGGTGCAAGACCCTTACTGGGTATAATTATTTTGGGATGAGGTGGTCTCACCCAATTAATGTGGCATGCTTCATCATTGGCCACCTCATACCACCTTGGTCATTTAATAATACCAGGGTGGGCTCAACCTAGGTCTATGAGGGAGTTCCTAAGATATATTAGTTATCTGTATAGAGCAGGGATCTAGTTCCCAGCTAACAATACCTAAAGGTATACCACAGGTATATCATTTATTTAGGGATAAATTAGGTATGATTAAAATTGGATTTTAGATCATTTAATGTCATAGGGTACCATGTCCCTTTAATCCTCCATATGCTTCTCCCCACTAACTAGTCTGGGGCATTCCTCAGGGATATGAGAGGATCCCCACTATCACTCTTGTTGATGTGTTAATACTAGAAAGATAGGGAGTTCCTATCTCCCCTTGTTTCACCTCTTCACCTAGGATACAAAATAATTAGATTCATCCTATGCTACCATTCTCCATGCTCAGATGTTCCACTCTGCACTCATTTGAAATAGCAACCATAGTGGCATTTTGTCACAGTTACACACAGGCATCGAGTTTCTCCATGTGAGGTGTTAATTACCAATCCAGTCCCATTTTATTTCTGTGCATTCTGGTACTTGGAGATTTGCATTTCCCATTATAAATGTTGGATTTCAAGCGGCAAAGCAGAAAGAAACTATCAAAACCTTGCTCACTGTTGATGCTGGACATAAAACAACTTGAGACCTCTGGTTAAATATTTTGCATATTTATGCAAATCGTGTTTTGGTGTTGATAACCCTGTAAAAATAAGTAACACCTTTGATTGTGAGCTGCTGAATCGATGTTGTTTCGCAAGAACATTGATATAGTGACCCAAGCCTTCAACTACACCTTTCTTATCAGTCCAGTAACTTCCTCAGTGCCTCTTCTGAGGATAACACAGGTATCAAAGATAGTGTCTTTCAGCTTAGATCCCTCACCATTCACAAACGTAATTTGGAGTACCTAAAATAGTACTATTACAAACACTCCAAAATGCAATTCACACACCAGTTGTAGGAGATCTCTGCTTCTTCTACGGAATCTGTGCATAGATCTCTATCAGGGATGAGGAAAGTACCGAACATGGAGGTATACACTTTAATTGTGAATGTGATGGACAAGGGGGAAATGATGATACAACTGGGAATATGTACTAATTAGTTGGTAGGATTTCGTAAAGTTAAAGGAGGGGTACAGGGAGGAAAATGTCAATACAAAGGTACATGCACAAATCAGTAGGGCAAAAGCAATTCATTAACTACTACATCTCATACAGCAGTACTACTCACCAAACATGCTTAAATATACTTCAGATTCAAGATTATAGGAAAGTCGCACATGGCCAACCACTGGTACCGCAACACATTCCCACAGAAACCAATGGAAGCAGGGAATAACACAAATAAATTATAAGAAAAGTTTAAAATACATTAAAATCACTTCCATTTTATATTTAATTTATTTTTCGATGTTTTCAATGTCATATTTTCAGATTAAAACATTTATTTTTTAAACATTAAATTACATTTTAATTTACTTTAAATAAACTGTAACTTAAAATAAAATTAATATAAAATAATATGAACACTGTAATTTGTATAATTTATTGTAAAATAATGAAACTATAGAAAACAAATTTAAAATATAATTACATTGGTTGTTATTTTGTGAGTTGGTGTGTTGTGTCTTGTTATTCTGATCATCCTCGGTAAGAAGGAGTTAGTGAAGGGTTTTTATATTAATTTATTTTAACTTTTACTTACCTTTATTAATTATCCACAATAATTTATATTTGGAGAGATCTGCTACCTTGGTGGAGTTCTTCAAAAACAGCTGAAAAGTTACTAATAATAACTTTGCAGTTGTAAATTCAGTAGTAGGAGTCTCCACACCCTCATTTGAGGGGCTGGAGACTGGTACATTTTAATCTAAGCAGAGATCACCACCTGGAAATGGTGACATCTATTCATCTAGAGATCTCCACATAGTCATAGTTGTCAGTCCAGGTTGGACATGGCCTGGCAGTTCAGGATTGACTGTTCCTATTGGAGCAGGGTCAAGGCTGATTTGCATATGTCTGGGTCCAAACTAAGGTGGTATGGTGGGTGAAAACCGATGGACTAGAGTCCGGCTTTGAGTGATTGCCAGTGACTGAGATTATTTCAAGCATTCCATCCAGCCTATAGGCTTAACGTTATTGAAAAGTTTAGCATCATTTGTTTTCAAGAAACATGTGCTGTCAATAATTATTTTTATACAATTGGGTTCTTTCTTTGTGACAGCCATCCCTGCTACATCTGGGTGTGCTGAAAGGGGATTAATCATCGATTTCCTTGAAACTTGATGGTAAAAACGCCAGCTGAACATCAGCTCGCCTTACATCTTAGAGGTCTTACTGTGGTTTTTAAAACCTGATAGATTTCTGATTATAAGTTTTTATAATTCATCCTCATATAGAAACAGGACTGACCATTTGGCAGCCTTATGGGTTTTTCTAGAGCGTTGTAGAGATTATTTCACTTTATTTACCCCTGTGGTTTTAATTGGCAATTTTAGCCTACACTGTTGTGAGGTGAAGGCCTGCCCTTTTTGTTCTGGGACTAATGGAGCCACGGTGGATGCCCGCATGTGGAGCACTTTATGGAAGGTGAATTCCTTAATTTAATTTTGATGTACTCTTAGCTCCTTTCGGTCGGGCGTCGGCTGAAGTAGTCCAAAATAACCCCTGACACATTTAATAGCAATTTGATTGCCTCTTGTGTAATAGATTTTGAAAGTGCTTTTATGAAGGGTCTGGTGATGACGACATTCTAACCTCTTATAGAACTATTTGTTGTAAAGTGAGTTCTGAATTAACAAGCAAAGTCTCATGCTCACCTGCCTCCCACCAAGGGTGGTTTCATAGCAGGTGCTCCTTGACCCATAGAGATTTAGAGAAGTCTTTAAGGATGCACCCTAGGGATAGAAGTTGGGTCACTATTTGTCAGAAGGCCTATCAAAAGGCTATTAAGGAGAGAAAAAGAATCTTGAAAGTGGAAGTATGGGACCAACTCCTTGAAGCTTGTACACTTTCCCAGAGGGTTATTTTCTGGGAAATTGTTAATCGCCCATGTTCACACATGATGCCGGGAGAACTTTATGTTCCAACATCTCACCTGAAAGTTGGGTCAAATGTTTTGAATGGGTTTATAGTTTTGGCTGCACCCCTGTCCCCAAGGTGGAAGGAGGACCTCGGGATCTGGTTTCACATATTATCTTCTGTTTAGAGGAAGTCTATGAGGCACCAGGCTGATTAATGAAGAAAAAGGCTCCCATCCAGGATGGTGTGCCGGCCGACCGGTATCAATTAAAACCCATGATAGGGGCTCAATTACTTACTCTAGTCCTTAATGCCGCAGTTAAAAAGGGCCTATTGAGCTCTTGGTCTCACTCCATCATAGTGCTTGTTTTTGAAAATTATCCACAATGCTCTAGATCTATTTTGCTAATTGATTCAATAGTCATAGTGGTCGAGTGAGTGGTTTTGACTAGGCTCTCAACCTTGGTGCAAGGCAATAGGATTATTTCAGACCTGCAATATGGTTTTAGGTTCAGATTAAGCACCTTGGACCAATGTTTGAACCTGTACCTACTTATAAATAAATAAGTGGTCGTTAAGCAGGGAAGTCTGCACATGGCCTTCATGGACCTCACATCTGTAGGGAAAGACTTTGGTCCCTGTTGGTTTCGATAGCTGTAGATGTTGATATTGACCTTTTTCTAAGAGACCTGCATTAGGACACGTCCACCACTGTTAAAAAGGATATAGATGGTAAGTGCATGTGAGTTTGAGGTGGAGAACGCAGTCAAAAAGACATGTATTCTTGCTCTTTTTCTGTTAAGACAATATATCAACCAACTTGAAATAGTTTTACTCCAGGACTCTACGGACCTACCCACAGTGAGCAGAAGGCCCATCCAAGGGTTGTTGGATGGCGACGATGTAGTCCTGCTAGACAACACATCTCTTGATTTAAAATGTCTATTATACTTCAAAGAATTTAAGACCTTCTTTGATCTTACTATATATTCTAACAAATTCCTTATCATGATAGCGGGCCCTGAATCTATACAAAATCTTGTTGGCACTATATTTTGGGCAGTATAATTATGAGGGTGTCTGCATTCTTCCGATCTGGGGGTCAAGTTTGATCAGAAAGGATCCTGGTCTCCACTTTATCTATCAAAAAGCTCCAATTGATGAAATACACCATAGCACTTCTTGATTTTGTATCAAGGCTGGGTAATAAACCACAATAAAGAAGGGAATGTGGAGAAAGGGGTCCTAGGGGAGTGGAGGTTTATAGACCTGTTTGTATCTTGTCCCCCAACTAAATTATCAAAAAACACGGAAGATACAATGGGTCTAGTGAACTATTATTATATTTAATACTCATTATAAATCATTAGATTTGTGGATACCAAATGGTTATCTGAAACAGTTATCTGAAAAACACAGGAGAGAAATCAAAATGATCTTCACTTAAGAGTAAAGAAACCCATCAGCACACCGGTTGGTGGAACCTCATCATCTGGGTTTTGTGGATACGAATAATGCCCGTTAAGGCAACTCCTCGATTAATTCAATGAGGGTTGTGAAACACGGATCATCAAACGCACAAGAAAAAACCATCAACCAGAAGATGGGTGTTAGAAGGGCTGATAGGATGAATTGCAGTGCTCAAAAGAAAACAATATTCGTGAAGGAATTAAAAATACCTGTTATGATGACTAGAAAACAATTTTAATAGGAGTGACCATCAAAACGGTATGTCTAAAAGCAGAGTGAATATAGTGTTTTTGAAAAATATTATTACTATTCATCAAAGATAAGAAATGGTCAACATGTTTCAGCCCCTTCGGGCTTTTGTCAGGACCTATGAAGTACACTACTGCAATTTTTGTCAAAAAACGTGAAAAGAGTGGACCTACCAATGGTATGGTCTCTTTAATCCAAGAACTCTCCTGTGAAATCAAAAAGAAAAATATATATACACAATACAAAACAGTCACTCAAAATGTAGTAGATCTTAGTAAATACAGACCGTTTTATAAACATTGTATATATTTCTTGTTACATTAATATGTTATCTACTCACCCATCATTGTAGGGAGGGAAGGCCTCACCTCTCCTGGCACTCGCTCAGGAAGAAAGAGGCCACGCTCTGAATAGAGGAAATAGATAAACTTGCATTTCTAAGCATAGAATATGTACCTTTTGAAAAACAGATATGCGGAACAAAATAAGGCAGAATTTCAGGACGGCGGGAGTGTTTGAGAGGAGACTCCTCAGTGTAACACCTTAAGTTGTAATTTGGTGTTTACAGTAAGCATGTGCTGTCATGAATAAATATTCAGAAGGACTACTACATAAGAAGGACTATTTCAGAAAAAACTTCCTTAGTAGGCACAGTTTCTCCGAAAAATCCATTTCAAAAGTTAACTAAGTCAGGAAGACTAGTAAAAGTTATGGAGAGCGTTAGTGTTTCTCCATGCGAGCACATATAGCGACAGCAAGTCGAACTAGCACGTTATGGTGTGGCATAAAGAAAACACAAAGAAAACACGCAGCACTCACTTACCTGTCCGTCGTTGCCTCGGTCGTATGACTGAGCCGAGGGGAAGGTAGTGAGGCTGCGTGTGTACACTGGTCATAAAGGGGTATGGCGGACCTCAATGGCAGCTTGCTTCCAGTTTAGATGAGTTCTGATAGGCTGTTGCTAACCAGAATCCTTTTCTCAGATTCACAGTAGACTACAGCAAAACAGAGCTCGCTTTTCTTGATCTGTTGATCTTCCCCGAGGAGGGACATCTTTCGAGTAGCCTGTACCGTAAACCTATGTCGCGCAATTCCCTGTTGAGATTTGACAGTCATCATCCTCGATCCCTCCGAGAAAATCTCCCATTCGGGCAGTTTCTGAGGGTTCGAAGGAATTGTTCAGCCACAGCAGTTTTCCGCACTCAGTCCAAAGATCTATCAGAGAAACTATAACAACGCCTGTATCCCAGCAGGCTCATTAAAAATTCATTCAAAAGAGCCTCTAACAACCATCGAGAGGCACTTCTTGCACCTCCAATTGAAAAACCTCCACTAAACAGACTGGTTTGTGTAACCACATTCAGCACTGCCTCTTCCACAATACAAAAGATCATCAGACACAAGTGCCGCATCTTAAACAGCACAGGGGATAACATCCCTTTGCCGCTGTTCTCATTTAAGAGAAGCACCAACTTAAAAGACGAATTGGTCCATACCAGACCTATGAACACCATATGCGAGACCACTACCAGACTATGGAATCTGCCACCGGTACAGGGTCACTATCCTTGTGGCAGTTGTTCGGTGTGTCCCCAGACGAAGAAAACATTGTCATTAGACATCGGGACAACACGTCCTTGGGTGTTGAGACACCACACGAATTGTAACAGCGAGAGGGTCATATACCAGATCACTTGCCCTTGCTCCCTGCGCTATATAGGGATGACGACAAGAAAAATAAAACTAAGGATACAAGAACACAAAAGCACGATTCGATGCAACAGGCAGGCCACTCGTCTGACTTCCCATTTCCTAAACATGAGACACTCAGCTGATGAGTTGGAATGGGTGGTATTGGAACAACCATATATACCTCCACATGTAAATGACATTTCACATTTCTTGCTCAGGAAAGAGCAGAAATGGGTTTTCAAACTTAAATGTGACACATTGGGGTTGAACGATGATATTCCTTGGCTACAGCTTTAAACTAATCGTTTGTGCACATTATTGACGCAAAGGGTTGATATGCATCGGTTTTGAGACTGAATGAATATTTTTCACTCTGGAGACACACTCACCTTCGCTTCTCTCTCTCTCCACTAGATGGATTGATAATCTAAGCCACGCGTAGACATGTGTCAATCTCTATGTTTTAAAGAACACACAAGGGTCCAATGGCCTTGACTTAAGATCACACCAGGGTCCAATAATATAGTTCTGACACGTCAGTGCACTCACGAACAGCGACTGCCTTCGGCTTGCGATTCTGCAAGCTTCGGCAATGCCTGGCATAAGAAGAGAATGATCTTCACCACACGTTTCTCAAATAAAATCCACATGTTTTCAAAAATCCCCCCCTTTTTTTGCTTGTTTCACATGGTGGTCATCTCTATTAAGAATTGTGTGTCTGAGTCAGCGCATCAAGTATGCGCCATTGTCGAACAACACACACGACATATCCGAAAAACATATTGCCCTGGCAGATCTCCGCTTTTTTCTAATTTAGATCAAGAAGCACACAGCACTTAAACACTAACAATACCGTTTATCGGTATTCTTGGGATATATTTTTTCGAACCTATGTCCCTACAATGTAGAAAACGTTTCCTCTACATACTGCTGTGGTTTGCTGTGTTACCGCTAGTCTATATCAACTGATGTCAAGACCAATACAGTTACTAATAGAGACCAGCTCTTAAGTTACCGGTTCTTGGTTTTAGTCTAACCAGTGCAGCCCTCTCAAACCACAGATTCCGCGTGTCGATAATGAGACAATCACCTTCTCCAGACATTGCGGTTATTTTATCTGGTTTGTTCATTGGTAGTTCTTATCCACCAATAATAACAGACCGAAACAATAACAAGTACAGACCGGGACTATTTATTTCCGGTTCCGGGTTTTCATCCAATCAGGTTAGTCCTTTCACACCACTGAAGGAAAGCTCTCCTCGCGCTTTTTGCTTTCTTTCTGATTATAGGCTTGTCTTTAGTAGCAACAGCCTATCAGAACTCATCTAAACTGGAAGCAAGCTGCCATTGAGGTCCGCCATACCCCTTTAGGACCAGTGTACACACGAAGCCTCACTACCTTCCCCTCGGCTCAGTCATACGACCGAGGCACCGACGGACAGGTAAGTGAGTGCTGCGTGTTTTCTTTGTGTTTTCTTTATGCCACACCATAACGTGCTAGTTCGACTTGCTGTCGCTATATGTGCTCGCATGGAGAAACACTAACTCTCTCCATAACTTTTACTAGTCTTCCTGACTTAGTTAACTTTTGAAATGGATTTTTCGGAGAAACTGTGCCTATTAAGGAAGTTTTTTCTGAAATAGTCCTTCTTATGTAGTAGTCCTTCTGAATATTTATTCATGACAGCACATGCTTACTGTAAACACCAAATTACAACTTAAGGTGTTACACTGAGGAGTCTCCTCTCAAACACTCCCGCCGTCCTGAAATTCTGCCTTATTTTGTTCCGCATATCTGTTTTTCAAAAGGTACATATTCTATGCTTAGAAATGCAAGTTTATCTATTTCCTCTATTCAGAGCGTGGCCTCTTTCTTCCTGAGCGAGTGCCAGGAGAGGTGAGGCCTTTCCTCCCTACAATGATGGGTGAGTAGATAACATATTAATGTAACAAGAAATATATACAATGTTTATAAAACGGTCTGTATTTACTAAGATCTACTACATTTTGAGTGACTGTTTTGTATTGTGTATATATATTTTTCTTTTTGATTTCACAGGAGAGTTCTTGGATTAAAGAGACCATACCATTGGTAGGTCCACTCTTTTCACGTTTTTTGACAAAAATTGCAGTAGTGTACTTCATAGGTCCTGACGAAAGCCCGAAGGGGCTGAAACATGTTGACCATTTCTTATCTTTGATGAATAGTAATAATATTTTTCAAAAACACTATATTCACTCTGCTTTTAGACATACCGTTTTGATGGTCACTCCTATTAAAATTGTTTTCTAGTCATCATAACAGGTATTTTTAATTCCTTCACGAATATTGTTTTCTTTTGAGCACTGCAATTCATCCTATCAGCCCTTCTAACACCCATCTTCTGGTTGATGGTTTTTTCTTGTGCGTTTGATGATCCGTGTTTCACAACCCTCATTGAATTAATCGAGGAGTTGCCTTAACGGGCATTATTCGTATCCACAAAACCCAGATGATCAGGTTCCACCAACCGGTGTGCTGATGGGTTTCTTTACTCTTAAGTGAAGATCATTTTGATTTCTCTCCTGTGTTTTTCAGATAACTGTCTCAGATAACCATTTGGTATCCACAAATCTAATGATTTATAATGAGTATTAACTATAATAATAGTTCACTAGACCCATTGTATCTTCCGTGTTTTTTGGGTAATAAACCACTCCTTACTATGCTTAAAATTTACTAAGCTAAATAATCTCAGCTGCAGCAGATGGAAGTACCATCTGGGTCTACATAAAAACTCACACCCTGCAAATAGTGGAGAATTCTTTCCTTAGGTGACTCGTATCTCTCCCGCAGAGTAACAAGGGCGATATAGGTCACAAGGAAATTGAAGTGCTCTACATATTTGACGTCTTCGCTCTCAACCCCTCACTTAGATGGTTATCTGTCATAGCAGCAAGAGATACCTCTCTTAAAAAAAGACATTATAAGGGATTATTTAAAATTTGATGGGGTACGCTGGATTGAGTGGCTGAGCAATGTTGAATCGATGTTCCATGCTCTCTCATGTCCTAACCTATTTCAAAATCCCGAAAGAATAACTAGGTTAGACTTGAAGTGGACTGAACCCACTTTTTGGCTTTCAGAACAGATAGGCGGGATATAGAGCAGCTATAGACATCTACAGGTTATTCTCATGCCCCCTTCCATCTACCACGCATATGGAGCCTCATCTGATCATGGTGTGTAGTACCAGCTAGCGATACTTCTTGATCAGGTTTAGGTTAAATCTTATCCATTATTTGCTGGAAGCGCTATGAGGTTGGCACTAGGTAGGTAGTTTGTCCCCTTGCGGGTATGATCTACTTTTCACACAGGACTTACAGCACTTTATATTTTTCTGTAGGTTTTATGCTCATTTGAGGTCTATATTTATAGTTTCACTTTTAAAGGGCTTTAATGTTACTCAAGAGAAACCAGCACCATTCATTTTTACAAATTCAATCCACAGAGCACATCTGTTGTTCTATAAATGGTTTCTTGAGAGAGGCAGTCAAAGTATATCAATGAACAATCATTAGTTTGTGATTGTATGTTGTATACATCAATTTTCACAGTTCCTATTTCATTCTCTATTCTAATTTATGCATTTGGTTTGTTGCATGATTTTATGACTTTCTGTTAATGTATATTTATTGTGCCTGCATGTTTTATTGTTATATAAATTGAATAATAGATTGTGTTGATGATGATAGCTAGTAAATGAGATTAATTCAAGCATTCCATCCATCAATTTGTTGCATTTGCAGCCCTACGGGTGACAGCCATGCCCAGACATGGGTCCCGTGCTCACTGTGCTACTAGAACCAAGCTATCCCTGGCTGAAGAGTCCCAGTCAGGGTGAAACCGGCCCTGGGTTGCTTGTGTTTCAGTTCAGAGATGACCTGGCTTCTCAGTTCGGGCTGAACTGTTTCTATTGGAGCACGGTCAACAACAACAACAAAGGAGTTTATAAAGCGCCTGGTGACGCCATCACGGCGTGTCCCCGCGCTGAGAAAGAAATCAGGTGCATAGATGGAGTTACAGAGAGAACAGGTGAGTTTTCAAGCTTTTCCTGAAAGCAGTCTCCGAGTCCGCAAGTCTAATCTCCATAGGGAGAGCATTCCATTCTTTGGCGGCCATAGCCCGAAAAGAGTGGCCACCCATTCTGGCCTTCCTGATACGGGGTACTGTGAGCAAGCCAGTTCCCCTGGAGCGAAGAGTTCTATTGGGCTCATAGGGAATGGCTAAGTCTTTCATGTAGGAAGGAGCTTTTTGGGAGATGATCCTATAGCATATTAATAATGCTTTAAAAAGAATTCTCTTTTTTATGGGTAGCCAGTGGAGGGTATCTAGAGAAGGTTTGGAAGGGGCTCTCTTGGGAAGCCTAAGGACTAGACGTGCTGCTGTGTTCTGCAGGACTTGAAGTCTCCTGATGTTTTTTTGCGATGTTCCGAGCAGAAGCACATTCCCATAGTCTATTCTGGAAGACACGAGCGCTTGGGTCATGGTGCGCCTTGCTTCAAGAGGGAGGAGATCCAGGGTGCGGTTAAGGGTCTTTAAGACCCCGTAGCATTTACCGACCACCCTGTTCACGTGGCAGTCGTAGGAGAGTTTAGGGTCAACCCAAATCCCCAGATTTTTGGCTGCTTCACAGGGGGTGGGTAACGGTCCCAAACAAGAAGGCCACCACTCCTTGGTCCAGCTAGAATCCCTACCTCCCATAACAAGAACCTCTGTTTTCGAGCCATTAAGCTTCAGGCAGTGTTGGGTCATCCAAACCGCCAGAGCTTGCATGCAAGATTTAAAGTTGTCAGAAGAAACAGAGGGAGCTTGAGATAGGGAGATGAGAAGTTGGGTATCGTCGGCATATGAAACTAATTCAATGCCGAACGATTGAACAACTTCAGCCAGAGGGGCCATATACAGATTGAAGAGGGTGGGGCTCAGGGCAGAGCCCTGAGGCACCCTCTGTTCCAAGGCAATGCTGTCAGAGAGAGAAGCACCTCTCTGAACCTGAAAGCAGCGGTTGGTGAGAAATGCCTTTAGCCAACCCAAAGCTTCCTGGGTGACCCCCGGCTTTGTTCAGACACTGTAGCAAGATGGAGTGTGCTACAGTGTCGAACGCCGCACTCAGGTCCAGCATTATAAGTGCCATGGTCTGTCCTGCATCTACACCTGCCCGTAGGGTTTCTGTCGCTCTCAGTAGGGCGGTTTCGGTAGAATAGCCTGCCCTGAAACCTGATTGGGAGCTGTGAAACGCACCATTGGATTCTAGATGGGCCATAAGTTGGCTATTAGCTATTTTCTCAGCCACCTTCGCTAAGTAGGGTAACAGCGAGATGGGCCGGAGATTTTCCAGAGTGTCCTGACTGATGTTGGGTTTCTTCTTTATCGGCAGCACAATAGCTTTTTTCCATTCCATAGGGAGGGTAGCCGTAGAGAAAGAAAGTTGGAGGATGTGCCTGAAATGATACTCGAGGACTTCTAAACTAGCTGTGAGTATCTTGGGGGGAGCAGGGTCCCGGGGCGAGCCAGACTTAATGCTCCTACAGATGCTGGTAAGAGCAGTAGTGTGAGGAACAGAGAAACTGGTCAGACATTTTTTTGTATGGATGAGCTCCAAATTTTCAGTAAAATCAGATCCTGAAAGCAGGTCGGTGGAGAAATTAGAATAGATGGTAGTAATTTTATTAGCAAAGTATTTGGCAATATCATTGCATTTCGCCACCGAATCATTAAGGGCATTGCTCTCGTTGGTGACTACTGAAATTTCCTTAAAAATTTTAAAAAGCTCCTTGGAGGAGTTTTCTGCTTCACCTATACGAGTCTTATAGTGTAGAGCTTTAGCGGAACGGATCAATTTATAGTATTTTACTTGCTCATTTTTATAATGGGCTTTAGCAGTGGGGCAGAAGTTGACACGCCAGTCTCGTTCCAATTTTTTACAGGCGGTTTTAGCATCTTGAAGTTCAGCTGTAAACCATGGGGAAGGTTTCCTCAATTTCTTGTTGGTCACTGATCTACGGATGGGAGCCGTTTCATCCAGGACCGTGAGGATCGTATTTTTTAGACAAGTATAGGCGGTCTCACAGTCGGAGCCTTTAGGGGGTCCAGCCAGTTCAAGCTTGTCGGTGAACGTTTTGGGATTAAAATTTTTCCATTTGCGACAGCAATAGGTCTGCAGGTTTTCATTTTTGACTGCCATTTCAGTTGCTAATATATGTAAGGGGACCACAAAATGGTCAGACCAGGGCACTGGCACAGGAGGAAGCACTTTTACTCCGTTCCAGTTGCTAAATACTGGATCGAGCAGGTGACCCTGTCTATGGGTGGGACTTTGATGTTTCAGATCTAGCTGCAGAGACAGTAATTCTGCTAGTATGCTGGTGGCGTCTTTGTCCCCAGCATCATCAAAGTGTATATTCATGTCTCCTAGCACCAAAAGTCTAGATTTCCTTAAAGTAAGATGGGCTGTGGCCTCTATAAGGCTGCATGTAAAATCAAACAGTCTTCCCGGGGGTCTGTATAGAAGAATGCCCGATAGGGAATATTTAGGGCTCACCATAATGGTAAAGGATCCAGCTTCGCAGCGATCAATATTCACCGGCGATAAAAAGCATTCAAAGGGGGCTCTGACGGCAATGGCTATTCCGCCTCCCCTACCATCCTGCCTATCGAGCCTGACGAGGGAGTATCCTGGAGGCATCGCCTCGATGACGTCGGGATCGGAGTGCTCACCCAGCCAGGTTTCGGTCAGAAATAGGATCTCAAGAGCTTCATCCTCAAGGAGGTGATAAATTTGGGTGTTATGTTTGCTTAGAGATCGACAGTTAAGTAGTGCAGCTTTTAAAACACTTTTATGGGGGGTGTCGGAGGAGCCAGTGCTAGGTGTAAAATGGCACACTGAACAATCATGTACTGATAGCGCCTCCATAGAGTGTAAACAAGATGGCGCGCGAGCAGGGCGTAGGCTGAGTAAAGTATGTTTGTCATACCGTAAAGGAGGGGGCAGGGATTGACCAGGGTTTCTGGCCCCGCGCCCCGTCCGGTCGTCAAGGCTGCCTTGCATTACTGCACCAGTATTTGTGAGACTTCACAAGCGTACAGGCTTCTCAAGGCCCTGCGTTACTTTAGGTACTTTTTACCGAAACGTACAAAACACGCATTTTATGGACATTTTGAAGGCTTATTAAGGCCTCCTATTCCCAAACCTTTCATTGCTTGCAGTGTGTGTTTGCTAGCACACAGATATTTTTCAGTGAGGTGCTTTCAAATTCTGCCCACTTGCTGAGTACTATCATTGCTGATTTACAATATTTTTTCCAGCTTTGTAAAAGTCTTTAAGACAAAACACTAGTCGGCTGCCCGTTTGTACTGGATAACACGTCACAATCAAGAAATGTGTATAATTTTGGAGAAAATAAATCACATGCAATTTAACCTCAACTTTGAAGATAGAAAAATGTTTTTCATTGAGAGTATTTGATGCTTTTGGACTACTGTTTGTTCTTCGGTATTTTTCTCTCATATTTGTATTCCAACCAGGACTTTCCTGGTTTTGACTAGCACACCCCAGGTGGCAGGGTGTTCATACCTGGAAAGCACCAATCTATAATTCTGCTCACTGGATGTACTGACGTCCCTTAACTTGTGTGTAACTCAAGATGTGAAAGACTTAGGCATAGCCACCAACATTCTGTGTGCAGGTTATCGTTCTTTGATGGCCACCAATCATAGTGAGTCAACATTTATGACTTACCTTGTGAATATTGATGACGTAGGTCATATTGAGACCCAGTATGATTCAGAATTTGTGTGAACTGATCTAGTAATAGGTAGGATCACAAATTTCTATACTGGTCACAAAAATACTGGTTACAATTGTAATTGTAAGTATTTTGCAACCAGTGTTACCTCCATCTGGCCCTAAGTATGTCCAGGCAGGAATTGGAAAAGAACACCTCCAAATTTCAAAAGGCTTTGGGATGGGTTTTCCTGTGGAGAAAAACAAAAAAAGTATACTTGAAAATGCACTCCCCATATGCTCAGGCAGAGTGTCTGTATTGTATTCGAAAATGTGTGTAAATAGAGAGGAGAAGCAATTCTAGAGACCAATAGAGGAGTAGGTTTCCAGGGCATCGTGAATTGGGCGCAAGATGGTGATTTTTAGCTTTGCATGACATAGAGATGAATAGTCAAGTCTTTGGTAGTTTTAGTAATCACTCCTCTTTCCTACCCTGACTTAACCCACTTTTTGTGACTGTGATCAAATACAAAATTTCTCAAGTACTACATTATAATATAGCAAGTGCTACATTTTAAGATAATGGCCTGATGTACAGAGACGGGTCACAAATAGTGGTTGCAATGTGCGCGCACTGACTATTCGCGGCTTGTATCTGATTTTGCAACGCAACGTATGTACTAATAAGTCACGTCATAAAATCATTAGCCATTGGGAAGTCACAGATTGTAAATGTAAATGTAAATGGAAATGGAACTTATAAAGCGCAAACTGCCACTCCTAAAGGAGCAACCTGGCGCTATAAGAAGGAGGACAGGTGTCGTACTGGGCTTTATATTAAGGAGTGACAGAGACTGTCAGTGGCATTGAATATCCACGTTTTTAAGGCTCTCCTAAAGAGAGTCTCAGTGCTGAAAAGTCTTAAGTAGGATGGGAGTTGGTTCCAAGCCTTAGGCCCCAGTAGGGCAATGGACTTCGCTCCTCTGGTTTTATATTTAAATTTTGGCTGTTTCAGGAGATTCGCCCCTGAAGATCGTAGTGTTCTGGTTGGTGAGTAATGGGTAAATCTTTTTGCCAGATATTTGGGGCCAATGTTATTCATCCCTCTAAAAGTGATGAGAAGTATTTTGAAGAGGATTCTTTTGTGCAGTGGTAACCAGTGGAGGCTTCTAGAGCAGCTGATGCTGATGATCTACGAGGACGTTTCAGCACCAGGCGGGTAGCCGCATGTTGGACAGTATGGAACTTTTTTAGCGTTTGTTTTTTTATGCCGGCTAGGATACCATTACAATAGTCAAGACGCGAAAGGACTAAGGCAACTGCAACTGTCTTTCTTGTGGTCACTGGGAGGAAATCAAAGAACTTTTTTAAGGATCTGATAATAGCAAAACTTGACCCAGCGGTAACGTGGGCATGGTGGTCGAATGAGAGCCCTGAGTCGAATTGAACTCCCAGGTTCCTTGCGGTGTTAACTGTCTGGGGTGGAGGCGCTTCTCCTTCAGGTCACCAGTCACTGGGGTTAAAGATTGTCCCTTTATCAATAGGTATAATTTCATTTTTTTCTGTATTGCATTTTAAGTGGTTTGATTCCATCCATTTGAATACCTGGGTTAGACAGTCTTTTAGGTTATGTTCAGCTTCTGTGGAACTATTCTCCAACGAGACGATCAGTTGGGTGTCGTCAGCGTAGGACATTACTTGGATACCAAATGACTCAATAAGTGCTATGAGTGGGGCCATATAAATATTAAAAAGTAACGGGCTCAAGGAGGAGCCCTGGGGCACTCCGGATGTCATTTTCTGTTTTTTGGAGGTGAAGGGCCCAATGACAACTGATTGTGTTCGATCGGTTAGAAAGGATTTCAGCCAGTCCAGGGCGGTATCACAGACACCACTTCTTTTTAATCTGGTGATAAGGATGGTATGGGAAATGGTGTCGAAAGCCGCAGAGAGATCCAATAGTATCAGAACTGCCTTTTTCCCTGAGTCTGTGATGTTTTTAAGGGTTTCTGACACTTCGAGCAATGCTGACTCAGTGGAATGTCTAGGCCGGAATCCATACTGAAGAGGATGTAAGATGTTATTAGCTTCTATATGTTGTGTGAGGTCCTCATGTACGAATTTTTCTGTGATTTTACTCAGAATAGGAAGCAGGGAAATTGGGCGGAGATTGGACATTACCCCGTCCTCAATGTGCTTTTTTTTTTTAGGGGTTTGACCTGTGCTAACTTCCAGTCTTTTGGGACTGTACCAGTTTTAAGCGAGGTATTTATGATATCATTTACAATAGGATTTACAATGTCAATGATTTGATGTAATATCATTGGGGGGCAGGCATCCAGTGGAGAGCCCGATTTGCTGGTTAGGATGGCTTTATGAGATTTTTCTAATGAGACCGGAGTAAAGTATTTTAAAGTAGCATTGGGCACTACATCTCCCTGTGTAACTAATGAGGCAGTGGAGGGGGCCTGATTGAAGTTTTTTTGAATGGTGCTTATTTTACCTTCAAAATAGTCAGATATTTGGTTGAAAAGATCTTGTGTAGGGAGAATTTCCTTTTTAAGGACCTTGGGACAGGTGAATGACTTTACGATAGTGAAGATGGTTTTTTTGGTTTTGTTTTGAGGCGTTTATTTTATTAGTAAAGTATTCCTTTTTGGCCAGTTTTATTTGTGCTAGGTAGTGCACTTAATGATTAATAATTAGGTAGCTTGCTATTTGCACTCCCCTGTGGCTGCAAGCACAGTATGGTGGGAACAGCTGACCACCATGCTAGGAACAGCTGAGCACCATGCCATGATGTGCATGCCAAAAACGATTTTTTTAAACAGGCTGGGTTCCTCAAAGGATCTAGTGCATCTTTTAAAAACAAATCTCATTTCGCAAAGCATTGGTGCAAGTAGGCAGTGGTCCTCTGACCACCACCTACTCCACCGAAGGTTGCTACACAATTCACAAAGTGAAAGGTGTTCCAAAGCTATACCTTCCTCTTTGCAAACTCATCAATGGTTCGAGACTGCAATTGCATTCACAAACCACTGATATATTCCTCTATGAATCAGAAAAAGGAGCAGCAAACCTCTTATGGCTAGTCCTGATTCTGATTCTGAAAAGATTGTGACTCATAAAAAGGCCCTGTGCAGTCTAAAAAGCTCATTCGTATTTGCAAACCCTGTGATTTTGTGAATTGCAGACTTTGAGTCTGCAAAAGCGCTTTGTACATCACACACCAAATCACACGCATCTGGCGTTTCATTGAGCTGAGGGTAAAGGAGCCAAACAGATCAGATATGAAACAGCAATGAGCCAACTCCACCATTAAACCATACAGATACATCATACTTAACAATGTTTGTTATACCTGGGTGTCAAACAATTTCGAATAGCTACGGCTGCCAGCTTACACTATTAAATGAGACAAAGGCATCTTTGTTTTGGCTTCTGCTTCCACAGGGAGACTGAGTAAATTTGACTTGGGATGGTTTGCTGAATTTAAAGCCCTCTCTTGTTTGTTTTCCCTGTGTCCGAAAAGTGCGCTCGGTATATTCTGTGTGCACTTCTAATCAGGCTTTCGCGCCTCAAAGAGACCTTGTGCGAGCAAGTAAATTGCAGCTGATGTTATTGCTCGCAGCTTCAGATTATTTAGATCACACTGCAGAATAAAAGTGTGTATTTTTCTTGCTCGCGGGTCATTTCACCACCACAGTCCTAAACAGCTGGAATGGACTGGCACTCTGTGCTTGTAATGCATTATAGGGGATGGTCCCAGGAATACCTTCCAGGAAACGATAAGACCTGGCTCTCAAATATAGGGATTGTATTTGAACTGTTTTATATCGAAAAACAATATAAATTCAGTTTATTGGCTTAAAAGAAACAGATTTATATTTTCGTGAGGCAGTTCCCCTGCAGCGCACAGGTTACTACAACCATTAGTCTCAAATCCCAAAAAATAGCTTTGATATAAAATATATTGAAACCCTCCCAGTGCAAACGTTCAAAATGGTTCAATCCATCTCATGCGTTATTATCCACTGAATATAAATGAAATATATGTGACAAGGATTATTTGTTATAAGAATACATAAGCCGGTCAAAAGAGACACCAAGCCGGGGAAAAAAGACACCTACGAAGATCAGTCTTCTCCTGATCCCACCAAAATTTACGAGAGAAAAATCTTGCACCCCCTTTTTCTCTGGGAACGCTCCTAGAATCTGGAACTCAAATTCCAGGACTTGAGGGGAAACCAGTCCTGCCCGCATTTCAAGAAGAAACTGAAGTGCTTACTTTCTAACAAATTCCTAAATCCCTCCATTGAGCATCTGACCAGCCTGAAGACACTTGGCTTCGCACCCTCTAAATTAATCGATGCAACACCATCACAGTAAAAACTGTGCCTCTAATTTCCCTTGCCCACACGAGTCCTTATCCCCACTACCTCAGAACTAATTCGTCCATCCCAAAGACCGATCTTTGTTGTTCTGATGCTTTTTCCTATACTGTTACCGGGTGTACCTGTAATCTATCTAAAACATTTATACACCTTGGCACATACCAAGCATCACTATTTGTGACTATGTATATGCATCTACTCCAAACGTATCTCAGATATTTTCTGCATGTGTGAATCTCTGTAAAGCGCACTGATGCCCTCGGGTCAAGCCCGTGCTATAAAAACAACTCTATAAATAAAAAAATAAAATAATAATATTTACAAAACCTAAGCCAGAATTCACAATACTCTCCTGGACAGCCTCTGCTATTCACCACTGCTCTGACAACTGGTCACCCATGGATACAACTTCTCCCTGGAGCATGTGACTATCACTAAGTTAGATATGGTTTGACAATGTTGTAGTTGTAAAGACGCTCACTAAGTAGATCCGTGGGTGTGAACTATGTTATGTTATGTTATGTTATGGATTATTTGTATAGCGCCTATCACCGCCGGTCTCTAAGCGCTTAACAGAGAAAACATAACACACTGGTATCCAAGAACCGTCAGTTGTTTCGCCGCCTAAACTGTTATGAAAGCCTTTTTAAATAGATGGGTCTTCAGTTTTTTTCTGAAGGGTAGTAGCTGGAGTTCCTCCTTCAGGGTAGACGGGAGCTCATTCCAGAGTTGCGGGAGAAGCACAGACAGGGCCCTGCCTCCTCTATGCACCATCGCTCAATGTACTGGCTCATTTGCTTTACTTTGTGCCACAGAGCGCCAACATTTTTGAAACAACAAGCAGAAATGCACTGTACTCAAATGCCCACATTTTGATGAGCAGCTTACACTGCACTTCGGTAAAGGCGTTCAGGGCTGGACTAGCCCATAGGCAATCTGGCAGTGCCAGAAGGGCTATGTCTTGCAAGCCAGTCTCTGGGTCGAATTTCTCCTGTTTGTGGGCCTGTTTGATGGTCTGGTGGGCCTGTTTTTTTACTGTTCCTTTCCCTGTTCTTATTACAACAAACATTGTATGCAGCAAGTAGAAATGCATGCATTCTCCCATGCAGTACAAAACACCTATGCGGCATGTCTTTACAAGTTCAAAACTGCTCGACTTGCAGCGTGTTGGACACTTTTAGTCATCTGATTCGCTAATGGAGACAATTTTTATTTTGGTACCTGGGCCTAGTTCCCCTTTTAGGTCAACCCTAATGGCATTCTTTCACAGTGCTGCATCTTCTCTGCACGGTTTTGTTGTGGTGTGTTTAGGTCGAGCCTGCTACAGCTCAAGCGCTGCATGAGCTCTACCTTGCAAGACACTTGGTTACAATAAATGGCTTGGAGCCCATCCATTACTTACCATTTGTTGGCTTCAGTGTCATTTTTCTTTACAGCCTTCTAATTGGCCAGCGCAGGCCAAGTGTCACTTCCATTCGTTTCTGTGAAGCACAGGCCAAGCACCGATTGTTCAACTTAATTAGTGACTATTTGCTGCTCACGCTGATAGAGGTTTTATTTCTTCTTTCCCACTCACAAACCCCCTGCCTCTGTCTGGTACTCCCTCTCTCCCTCGCCTCCCCCACACATCCCTCCTTTTGTTTTCCCCATAGCCCCTGCTCCCGCTGTCCATTTTGCTGCTACCTTACCCTATCCCCTTGTGTTGCTTCCTCTTTGCTTTTTCTTAACATCTTAACATGTTGCACAGCAACTCCCTTAAAAAAGCTGTGACATCCCACAGTTGTTTTTTAGGTCTCGCCTATTAATCCCACAAGGGATAATAGACGAGAGTATAGAGGGCAAACCAAGGTCTGAAACCATCGCGGATCGTGAGGTGCACTCGTGCGGAAAGCGTGTCCACATCAAAGCCATCAGCCTCCCTCCCACAGGCATCTGTTGCTTCCCCAGCATGCGCAGTGCGCGCTCAGCCTCACTTCTCCTCCCCCCTAATTACATCCCGCAGTCTAAGAGGTTTCCCTGGCTGCTTTCCTTGTCTACGAGAGATACTTGGCTTGCGTGGAATTACATTCGGATTGTTTCCTTGTGGATGTGTCATAAGTTTAATTTAATTAGTTTTCCCTCTTGCAAGCGTGTAGTAGTGTCTACTTGAAGACATAACGGTTTAGGAGTACTAGACTTGTTTAATTGCTGTTCAGAAACTATAGCCATTTTATTTATCCAGCTTAAGAATTTCTTGTATCCGACGTCAGTGAGTTCTTGCTAATTGGCCTTAGCGTTAAATGCAGATGGGTTGAGTTTGCTGTGGCTGTCAGGAGAACCCCGGGGCACGCTCACCGACCCATAGCTTTGTTGAAACACAATTCAAACCGTTCTCATCGAGCATGTGCAAAAAAACCTCCCTGCGACTTTAAATGTCCAAGCGAGAGAGGTACTTCGGGTGTATTTTGACAGCAGCTCTTTCTCATTCGGACCAAGACGTTCTTGGTTTCCTTCACTGAACCCATGTGAGGAAGTTAGGCTCGCTGTTTTTTTCGAAATTAGTTTATTTGTCGTGTCTAGTTTTCATAGGTTCTGTCAGTCAACCCAGTCTTGCAGCGAAGTGGGAGTGGGTGCTACTTCTCTATCATGTCTACACACTCTACTCCCGGTGTTGAAATGTAGGCTCCTACAGCGATACACTTTAGACTGTACCTCACAATTTCTCTATGTTTTCCTTGAGACTTGTACCACGGTTGCCTTTGGGTACAATACCCCCGTCTCCTCCCCCATACTCTGTACATTTAGGTATATTGTGCAAATTGGTTACGTTCTTGCTAGAAGCAGCGCATTGTGAAAGGTGCTTGCACAAGCGGTACATTTGTCAGCCGGATTTCTGAAGTATTGCTCCGAACCGGGTTGGCTTTTTAGTGTAATATAAAGGTATATTGTCTGAGGGCAGTAAGAAATGGCCTTTGCATCCAAGTGCAGTCACAGAAATGAGCAGCGCTCAAGGAAAGGCTGTTTAATTGCCGGGGCAGCTAAGTGTCGGTGCGTGGTACAAACACGCTCTCCTAATGTGCCGTGAACGCGCCTGCCCCCCCTTACCCAAAGCATGGTATCTCCTTGCGCCGATCGCACACACGTTCCTTTGTACGTTTATCTGCAGCTTTTCTTAATGGAGCGCAAGCATTTTAAGTTTGACAGCTCCCCCTACAGAACGATTGCCACCATTGGCCACCATGCGCGCCAATGTTTAGCAGCAGATTTTTTTTGCAGCACTTTGGTAGAGAAGCCTCAACCCCTTTTCCATGTCATGGGCTTTTTAATACAGTAATGAGGGCGGTTTTTAAACGTATTTGCAGATGACATCATAGATTCCTTCCTTCCTTACTAGGTACCTGCCTTAAAATAAAAATTAAAGAGAACGTTGAACCTTAATCCTAGTTTGAAGAAATGGACACTAGTGGATTACATGCAGTTCATGTGCCCGCGCACGCGCTTCAGACCAGCCACAGCAATGCTGAGAGCTTCACACTTCAAACGAATGCTCTCCCCCGCCCCCATGCCTCTTCTCTCACACTTTCGCTATCTCCCCCGCCCTCCCACCTTCAGCCTCTTCCTCTGCTGGACCTGCCCCCCCTCGCCATTGGCTTTCCCTTCCGTCCCCACTCTCTGCCTTGCACTCCTCTCCTTCCCTCGCAATCCGTTGTTTGTAACGTGGGTGGGTGTAAGCTCTCGGACCAGCCGTTGGCTACCAGTATCTTCTAGTTTGTTGGCTTTGATATTTAATTATCCGGAATTGGGCTCGATAATCGGGTTTTTTCTGGTCACTGAAGGTGCCTTGACATTAATCACACCTGAATTGACAGGATACAGCGAGGGTCTCAGCCAGTCTTGAATCCAAGTCAAATTACTTTTTTTTTTCTCGTTCGAAACAGTGCCCTTATTTGGACAATGACAGACCTTGCTACAAAACGTCTTTCGGATCCTTTCTTGTGAATTGAAACTGCACATACACTGTGCTGTGCTGTGTTTGCATTTCACACCTCTGGTGGTGAGCTTTTTCCAGGTGCCCGAGGAGGTTGTACCATAGAGCGCTACCCTTTTCCTGTCTCTCCCCTCCTGGAGACTGCCCTTCCCCGTTATGCCTGCAGTGACACAATGAAGTTAGTTCTTAATGTATGGCGGGAACTCTTCGCATGATGGTGTCGACCACAGGTTTTATAACGGCACCCGCAGAGTGTTGCGCTACCCCAGCATCACTCAGCACCACCACAGCAACACTCAGCACCACCACAGCACCACTCAGCACCACCACAGCATCACTCAGCACCACCACGGCATCACTCAGCACCACCACAGCACCACTCAGCATCACCACATCATCACTCAGCGCTACCCCAGCATCACTCAGCACCACCACATTATCACTCAGCATCACCACAGCACCACTCAGCACCACCACAGCATCACTCAGCAGAACCACAGCACCACTCAGCACCACCACAGCACCACTCAGCGCCACCACAGCATCACTCCGGGCCTCCACAGCATCACTCAGGACCACCACAGCATCACTCAGCACCACCACAGCATCACTCTGGAACACTACAGCATCACTCTGGAACACCACAGCATCACTATGCGCTACTACAGCATCATTTTGCGCCACCACAGCATCACTCAGCGCCACCCCAGCATCACTCAGCACCACCACAGCACCACTCAGCACCACCACATTATCACTCAGCACCACCACATTATCACTCAGCACCACCACAGCACCACTCAGCACCACCACAGCATCACTCAGCACCACCACAGCACCACTCAGCACCATCACAGCATCACTCAGCACCACCACAGCACCACTCAGCACCACCACAGCACCCCTCAGCATCACCACAGCATCACTCAGCACCACCACAGCACCACTCAGCACCACCACAGCACCACTCAGCGCCACCCCAGCATCACTCAGCACCACCACAGCACCACTCAGCACCACCACAGCATCACTCAGCACCACAACAGCATCACTCAGCACCACCACAGCATCACTCAGCCCAACCACATTATCACTCAGCACCACCACAGCACCACTCAGCACCACCACAGCATCACTCAGCACCACCACAGCACCAACTCAGCACCACCACAGCATCACTCAGCACCACCACAGCACCACTCCGCCAGGCTGGCGGTGGCTACCGCCGGCCTGGCGGAGGAAATCCGCCCGACATCCTAATGGACCCCATAGATTCTATGCCTAGGTGAATCTTTCAGGGATGTTGATGTCGCACATTTTGCAGACATCCGTACTGTGTGAATCAATGGGAGTAGCTTTTGCAGGAGTTCAATTGTTTCTTCGAAAGACAGAGAGAGAGGGAGAGTGTAAATGTATTTATTTATTTTATTTAACATGTTTTATATAGCGCTACCTGGACCCGGGGGTATCAGAGCGCTTTACAGGAGTATACGTTGCAATATGTCAAAAATAACAATGAGGTATTATTCAAAAACCAAATACAAACAGTAGAAAGCCTATTAAATATATTGCACCGTCTAAACAAAAACAAAGGAGGGAGTAGGGTGTGGGAGTGGGGGGGAGGAAGGGAGGGGGATAATTAAGGCAAACATCATACATCTATCCATAGATAGGATTATTGAATGTAACAGGTTAACAATGAGGTAGAATAAAAAACCCAACAGGAAGGTCAAAACAGCTCTGGAATTCACATCGTCATATTACATAAGTACATAAGTTGAGAGAAGGGTTGCCTGCTAGTCCTGAGATAATTAGCCTATCTTGGGGGGGAAAGCATGGAGAAGAGGGGGGAAGGGTGGGTGTAAGGTGGTAGGCTATACTGAGGGGGGGAGTGTATTCAATCATATCTGGTGGAAGGGGCATGTCCTATAGGGAGGACTAGAGGGAGGAGTTGTCTGGTGAGGGAAGATGAGAGACGGGAAGGAGAGCAATAGGAGGCAAGGGTGGGATGAGCGCCAAGGGGTGGATTTAAGGACCCCAGTATTTGTTCAGCAGGAAAACATTGAGGTCTTTTTTGAAGCTGGAGTAAGAGGGGTTGCAACGAAGATCTTTGGGGAGGGAGTTCCAGATGTTAGGTGCATTCCCAAAAAAGGAGCGAGATTGTGTGGTTTTCTTGTTTAATAGAGGAGGTACAAGAGCGAGGGTGTTGGAGCTCCTCAGTGATCTAGAGCTGCTGGCTATGTGAAGTTTATCAGTGAGGTACTGCGGGGGGCTTTGATGCAGGGCTTCGTGCGTAATGCACGCTGTCTTGTATCAGGTTCTTCCTTAAATGGGCAGCCACTTGAGGGCTTTAAGGGCGGGGGAGATATGGTCAAACCGTTTAAGGTTGCTAATGAGCCTAGGGGCTAGGTTAAGAACAGATTTGATAGGGGCGAGATGTGCTTTAGGAGTTCCAGTGAGGATGGCATTCCCATAATCGATTTTTGGCAGAACTAGTGATTGGACGACTAATTTAAAGTTGTCTGCTGGAATGAAGGGCTTTATTTTCTTTAAGTGATGGAGGGTGCGGAGAGCGCTTTTGCCTGAGTTTTTTCATGTGGGGGATAAGAGAAAGCTGCAGGTCAATGTTAAAACCGAGTGATTTAACAGAGTTGGATATGGTGAGAGAGCAGTTGAGTGCAGTAAGGTCAGAGATCCAAGATTGAATGGGGAACGAGTTGTTCTTAGGGGAGCAAAGAATGATTTTGGATTGAGTTTGAGGTAGTTGAAGTGGAACCAGGTTTGAATTTTACTCAAGGTATCATTGAGGTGAAGGACATCTGAGAGGGATTGAATTTTATAGTAAAGTTGGGTGTCATCGGCGTGTTGGTGGTAATTGATTCCTGCTTGTTTGAGGATGAGGGTGAGGGGTTCCATGAAGAGGTTAAATAGAGAGGGGGAGAGGATGGAGCCCTGAGGGACCCCTAGGGAGATGGGCAGAGGTTTAGAAAAGCAGTCAAGGATTTTAATTTGCTGAGTTCTGTGCTGGAGAAAGGAGGTGAACCATTTAAGGACTGAACTGTTGAGGTCAAAACGATCTTTAAGTGTGTTAAGTAGTGTAGAGTGATTTGCAGTATCAAAAGCAGCAGAGAGATCAAGGAGAATGAGTAGGGAGGAATCACCTTTGTCAAGGGCGTGTTGGATGTCATCAATTATGTTTAGCATTGCTGTTTCTATACTACAGCCCTTTCTGAAGCCAGATTGGAACGAGTCTAAAAGATTGAAAGAACCAATGTGCTTATCTAGTTGTAACTGGGCACACTTTTCAAGGGCTTTTGAGAGAATAGGAAGGTTAAAGATAGGACAAAGGTTATTTAGGTCATTGGGATCACCAGCGAGATTTTTGAGGATGGGAGTGATTTGACCTAATTGAAGGGAGGCAGGGACACAACCAGAGGTAAAGGAGAAGTTGATGATGGAATTCCAGTAGGGGGTAATGATATCTTTAAGGTCTTGGACAGGGTTGGATGAGAGTGGGTCATTAGTGTGTGAAGATGGTTTCAGTCTGGAAATGACGTTAAGGACATCCAGTTCCGTGACAGGATGGAAGTCGTGCCAAGAAGCATAATTTTTTAGTTGTGTTGGGCCGGGTTCAAGAATCGGGACGATAAGAGGGACCGATAAGGAGTCATGAGGGAGCGTAGAGGGTGTATGAGAAGTCGAGGAAATGTCTAATAGGGGTAGTGGGTTAAGGAGGGGAGTTAGGGCGAAGGATTGATCTATTTTGGAGATTTTTTCCAAGAAGAAGTAGGCAATTTCCTCGCATCTCTCAGTGGAGGCAATCCCCTTTGGGGGAGCAGAGGAGGTTTGGTTTTTCACAGTGGTGAAGAGTTCCCTAGGTCTGCTTTTTGCCCGATCAAGTTGTGAGAGGAAGAATGATGTCTTAACATTGAGGATGTGTTTTTTTATAGTTGGATGTAGCAGATCTGAGGAGAGAGAGGTTTAAGGGGGAGGGGCTTTGCCTCCAAACGCGTTCTGTCGATCTGAGAGTGCGACGCTCATTGTTGAGATCTGGATTGAACCAGGAATTGGTGGAGCTTTTCTGTCGTTTCAGTTTGGTCTGGGCAATTTGATCAAGGACCTCAACAATGGATTTGTTAAAGTGTACCGTGAGGTCATTGGCATTTTGAGAGGGAGGGGATAGTTGAAGTTGAGCTTTGACTTTGGCCTCAAGTTCGCCTGGGGGATAAGGTGAAGATTCCTGGTCAGTTTCATCTGTTTGATGGATTTGGGTGGGAGAGGTAAGAACAGTGTTAGATATCTTGAAAAGGATGAGGTGGTGGTCAGACCAATCAATGGGAATTATGGAGGGAAGGGAGGCCAACACATTGTTAATAATGATAGCGTAGAGAGTGGCTCCTTTGGAGTGAGTGGGGGAGTGGCATAGTTGTTTTAGGTTATTGATGTCAAGTTGATCAATGAGGAGGTTAACCATAAGATCATCTTTTTTGTTCCAATGGAGGTTAAAATCCCAGAGAAAGAGGTTTTTAGAGTTGGAAAGTGAGGATTGGGTGAGAAGGTCGGACAATTCTTCTACAAAAGGAATAGGGTCACCGGGCAGATGATAGATGTTGTGTAATCTAATTGTAGGGGAGCCATGCACTTTAAGTTCTGCTCCGAGATATTCAAAAGTAGAAAGATAGTGGATGCGCACAGGGGAGAGTTGGAGTTCATTTTTATAGATTATTGCTAGACTGCCCACAGATTAGAAATTGGAATATGGAGAGGAAACAGTAGGTAATTTCAGGCAGCTTGTGGATGCCCCTTATCTCAAAGATATTAGAGAAGTGTCTATATAAACTACTATGCCAGTCCTCGTTGTGCTGCTCATGAAGTTGGCATCAGACTTAGGGCCTTATTATGAGTACAGAGGTCCATAGGACCATAGAACCTCTGTACTCGCGTTGGCAGTCTTGCCACCATCACACTGCTGGCCCACCTGTAGTATTACGAGGGAGATGATCGGACCGCCAAAGGACCGCTGTTTCCACCAGGGATCCAGGATACTGTGGCGGTAGTGCAGTGGCCAGGAGCAGGAATATGCTGGTGGTGCCACTGCGGCACCCCCGACCATATTCTGAGTTGCCAGTCCACAACCCATTTCATGGTGGTGAGCCTGCCATGGAAAGGGTGGCAGAGGCAACTAAGGGGGCCCTTACAGGGCCCTCATGCCACTCCTGGGCCTGCATGCCACACAGTGCAAGAACGTTCTGCAGGCACTGTCATGGCAGCAGGCTGCATGCTATGCTCTCCTATGAGTCTAACAGCCCACCGCCGTAGGCCGCTGCAGCACCCCCTGCCTGTCATAGATTACAATCATAATCCGGCTGGCACACTACGGGTTTGGTGGTCCTACTGAGCTAACCATTAGGTGTCATTTTGTTGTCCACTAACTCTGACAGCTGCACCATCATATGGTTCCACACAATGCTCTTCAGCAATGAGGTAAAAGCACAGAAATAGCTCTTCAAATTAGTTTTTCCTTCACTTAATTACATTTTGGTTTTAATATTTGTGTAGAATTTTTAATGTATGAAACTACTTAACACCTACTTGCACCACAGATAACCATGAACGTGGATGCTCCAGTTTCTCTCTGGACGACAACAGCCAGAATTGTAGCACATCTCAAATCTTTTCTGGTGGATTTTACATCCAGACTGTGGTCTTAACATAAACAGCAGTTCTTGAACAAAAGGCTGAGTGTCTTTGGTCTTTGAGCTCAACATGTGGTGAGAGATCGTCTTCCATGACATTTCTGTACACCCAGCATTTCCACACTTGTCTTCTCCCAAGAGAGGAGTTTTGCATCCTCCATGGAGTGTCAACCTGGGAGGGAGACAGGCAGGGCATGGAAGCATGGAGAAGAAGATGGATGTCAGGCAAGGTGTTCTCCACTTTTTAAAAGGAAAGGTCACCCAGGGGGAGTGGGAGTGGAGGCCATAAATACCAATCTTGATCAGCGTATCACGGAGGCCCTGGACCGGGGGGCCACTCTCGGTATAACAAGAGTGGGTGGCCGGGTGCAGAGTACGGCACCATGGTATGATGAGGAGGTGCGAGCAGCCAAAGTAGTATGTCAGCATGCAGAAAGACAATGGAGGAAAGCCCTCACTGTGCATGCGAAAGCAGAGTACACAGCTAAAAGGCGTATTTATCATAGATTGATTAGGAAAGCCAAAACTTTGTATTTTGGCAGTAGAATCAAGGAAGCCAAAAATTCCACTAAAGAATTGTTCCTAATCTATAAAACACTCTTGGTAGGGAAGCCTGCAGCGGTGCCTGAAGAACTCTGTACGGTGGAGGGTTGCGACCGTATAGCAGAATTCTTTGCTAAAAAGGTAGCAACAATTTACGCCGCCTTTCCTCAGCAGACAATTCAGAGTCCTAAGCCTTCTGTAACTACTAAGGCAATGGGGAAACAGCGGCTGTCCAGCTTTTCCACCCCCCCGACTGAGGATCTCATCCGCATCTGCGGGTCTATAAAATCTGGCTCACCTAGGGACCCTACTACGCCCAGACGACTGATGGGAAGTCTGCCTGTTCTTGAACCTTATATACGCCATCTATTAAACACCTCTTACGAGACGCAGACTGTTCCCGCTGCTTGGAAACAAGCAATTGTACTCCCTTTGCAGAAGAAAGCTAATGTCAGTTTTGAAAAACTTGAGAACTTACGCCCGATCTCCCTCCTGCCATATATGGCGAAGGTAGCGGAAAAAATAGCGAACCTTCAACTGATGAAATTCGTGGATGAAGCCTCCCTGCTCCACGATTCTCAGTTTGGCTTCCGCCCCCGGCATTCGACGGAGTCAGCTCTTCTTATGGCGGTAGAGGCTCTGCGACAGGGTGTGGATGAAGGCCAGACTATGGCCTTGATCCTATTGGACCTAAGCGCAGCATTCGACGCTGTGGCACATTCCATCTTGCTACAGTGTCTGAATGAAGGAGGAGTCTCAGGAGCGGCGCTTGGGTGGATAAGATCTTTCCTGACTGACAGATGCTTCCAAGTTCGTTTGGGTGACTGTTACTCGAGGGAGATTGGGCTGGGCCAGGGCGTGCCTCAGGGCTCGTCCCTGAGCCCAACCTTGTTCAATCTCTATGTCTCCCCTCTGGCAGCAATCGTAGAAAGATACGGTCTGCGCTTAGTGTCCTATGCCGACGACACGCAGTTGGCTATCTCCCTCTCGCGTACCCCTGGTCTCGCGGCGGACAATTTCAGGGATTGCATGAAAGAACTGGCAACCTGGATGTCCGCCAACTGTTTGAAACTTAACGGTAGTAAGACCGAGGTACTAGTTGTGGGAGGGACGCCTGCTGCTTGGTCGTCGGCCTGGTGGCCTCCTTGCTTGGGGAAAACTCCAGTTCCATGTCAGGAGGCTAGGAATCTTGGAGTGTGGCTGGATGCTGGCCTAACCTTTGACACCCAGATTGGCCGAGTGGCTGGGGTATGCTTCGGCGTTCTGAAAATTTAAAAAAAGGTGCTAGATCTCCTCCCTATTACAGCTCGCCGAACGCTGGTGCATGCCCTGGTGACATCCTGCCTTGATTACGGCAATTTGCTGTATCAGGGTGCCACGGGAAAGGTCATCAGATGCCTCCAGGTGCTGCAGAATGCAGCTGCTTGCTTGGTACTGAGGCTCCCTAGGAGATCTCCCTCCAAAGCAGCGCTCCAGGCACTTCACTGGCTTCCTGTTGGAGGTAGGGTGGAATTCAAAACTCTTTCCACATGCCATCGCATTCTGAATGGTAAAGCTCCTGCTTTGCTTAGGAGCCTGGTGACTTGGTATGAGACTACGCGTAATCTCCGCTCCTCCTGCACGGGTCTTCTGATGGTACCAAGAGTAAGAAAAGCCCGAATGGGAGGGAGGTCTTTCAGATATCTGGCGGCCAAGTACTGGAACGCCTTACCCCTGAATCTGCGATTGGAACTGTCCGAAACCATCTTCAGGAAAAAACTTAAAACTCTTTTGTTCAGTAGGTAGGCGTTTCTGGAAGGGGGTTGGACTGTAGCTCTCACTTATCATAGTGCGGGGACACGCCGGTGGGCGTATTTTTCCAGGCGCTTTATAAATGTCCAAAATAAATAAATAAAAGAATGAGGAATTGGGCCTGGCTTTCCTGAAGTTTATTCCAATCCAAGAGGGTTGGCATTCCCATAACTAAATTGGCGCTAACCTGTTTCCCCTGATGTCATTTGCAGATATGAAGAGACTGTGGGGCCGATTATGATATGGCCAGTAAAGGCTCGGACCTTTGGTCAGAGCAGTTAGGGCCGCATCGTAATGGGCCGATCGGTTTCCTTTCTGATCGCCTCATTTTGATGGAGGCCGCCGGAAATGGAACCGCCTGGTCATTCCCGCTGGTTACTGATGGGCTCGGAAAGCCCGGCCGCCAGTTGGAATGTGGCCTGTAATCTCACGGATGGCTCTTTCCGCTCTTGAGATTACAATGCACAGTTTCTGACATGGTTTCCATGCCAGTTTGTCTGACATTGAAACCATGTAAGAAAGCATGTTAGGCACCCCTAGCTGGACCCCCTTTGGAGCACAGCCTCTGGTTAGCGGCCAAATGCTCCCTGTTGATCCCTGCACCTTGTGGCAGGCACCTTGTGGTGCCTGCCATGGGGTGCAGGGATGAACCGCCCCTCCCATTTCACTATGGGAGCATGTATTAAGGCCAGTTTATGGCCAGTATGTGTGCTCCCTAGTGAAATATAGATTCGGTCGCATCTTATGGGGCAGTCGTGACCGCCGTCCGGGTGTCGGTCAGTCCCACGTCGAGTTGGTGTTGGGCGGAAGTGATTCTGCCCAACATCGTAATGAGCCCCTTGGCGTTGAGATGGTTGATTTCCAAATATTTTGGGCTTGATGTACGAACCACCAATTAGCGAGTCACACATTGCATTTTATTTGTGACTCGCAATTTGCGACTCGCTAATTGGGATGCACAACGGTGTCCGGGACACTGTTTGCGATTCCCTTTGGGGTCGCAAATTGCATGCCTCATGCATATTAATGAGACTGTCGCAATTTGCGACCCCATTGGGAATGGCAGTCCCATGTCTGGTAACTTCTTTTAAATAAAGCAGTTTTGATTTACATGCAGCTCGTTTTCTTTAAAGGAAAATGGGATGCATTTAAATAATAAAAATGAAACTTTTCAGTTGGTCCCTGAGAACCCTGCCTGCCCTTAAAAAATACTTGTGCAGACATTCACAAAGGGAAGGGATTCCCTGGGGACCCCTTCCCATTCGCGAGTGCTTTACCACCCTTCTGAGAAGGGTGGTAAACCACGAGTGCTTTGCGACCGCAATTGCGGTCGCAAAACATTCTTACATAGCTTCAGGAGTCGCTATTAGAAAGGGACGCCCTAAGAATGCACCATCCTTATAGCGAGTCGCAAATCCTATTTCACGAGTTGCAAATTGATTAACATCTCGCAAAATAGGATTAGTACATGGGCCACTGGTTTTTTGCTGGCCCGCAAAAAACCTTTGTACATCTGGCCCTTTGTTCCCTATTCTTTTAAGTATATTGTTTTTTCAACAGTTTTATTATAATATCAAAGTTAAAGATATAATTGACTTTAATACCAATATTAAATGTAATTGAGTATTAAATAATTATTAATATCAATATTCAATCAATCAATCAAGCCACTTATAGAGCGCACTATATACCTGTGAGGGTCTCAAGGTGCTTTTTGGGGGGGCGTGCTGCTACTGATCGTAGAGCCAGGTCTTGAGGAGTCTTCCGAAGGCCAGTAGGTCTTGGGTCGGCCGTAGTTTGGTGGGGAGGGTGTTCCAGGTCTTGGCGTCGAGGTGGGAGAAGGATCTGCCACCGGGGGTCGTTCTTCGGATGAGGGGTATTGTGGCGAGGGCATGGTCGGCAGAGCGGAGCTGGCTGGTGGGGGTGTAGAAGCAGAGTCGTCTGTTGAGATATGCTGGTCCGGTGTTGTGGAGAGCTTTGTGTGCGTGGATGGGGAGCTTGAAGGTTATCCTCTTGTTGACGGGGAGCCAGTGCAGTCTCTCAGGTGGGGTGTGATGTGGCTTTGGCAGGGGATGTCGAGGATCAGACGTGCAGAGGTGTTCTGGATGCGTTGCAGCCGTCTCAGGAGCTTGGCTGAAGCTCCTGTGTAGAGGGTGTTTCCGTAGTCCAGCCTGCTGGTGACGAGGGCCTGAGTGATCGTTCTTCTTGTTTCGGTGGGGATCCACTTGAAGATCCTGCAGAGAATTTGGAGGGTGTTGAAGCAGGATGAGGGGACGGCGTTGACCTGCTTAGTCATGGAGAGGGTGGAGTTGAGGATGACCCCTAGGTTGCGTGCGTGGTCGGTGGGTGTCGGGGCTGTTCCTAGCATTGTCGGCCACCAGGAGTCAATCCAGGCTGACGGGATGGGGCAGAGGATGAGGACCTCCGTCTTGTCCGAGTTTAGTTTCAGTCTGCTGTTCTTCATCCATTCGGTGACGGCCTTCATTCTTTCGTGAAGGTTGTTTTTTGCGGTGTGAGGGTCGTTGGTGAGGGAGAGGATCAGCTGTGTGTCGTCGGCGTAATGTTGAGGTCGAACTGTCGGGCGAAGTGGGCGAGGGGTGCAATGTAGATGTTGAAGAGTGTCGGGCTGAGGGATGAGCCCTGGGGTACCCTGCAGATCATCTCAGTGGCATCGGAAGGGTGGGAGGTGGATACTCTGAGTTTTGCCGGAGAGGAAGGAGGTGGTCCAGTCCAGGGCCTTCCCTTGGATTCCGGCGTCGTGAAGGCGTGTTTGTAGAGTGTGGTGGCAGACCGCGTCGAAGGCGGCTGACAGGTCCAGGAGGATGAGGGCTGGTGTTTCTCCGTTGTCTAGCAGGGTCCTGATGTCGTCGGTGGCGGCAATGAGGGCAGTTTCAGTGCTGTGGTTGCTGCGAAACCCGGACCGGGGCGGGTCCAGGATGTTGTTCTCCTCGAGGTGGCGGGTCAGTTGTTTGTTAACGATTTTCTCTGTGACCTTCGCTGGAAACGGGAGCAGGGAGATGGGTCGGAAGTTCTTGAGGTCCTTGGGGTCCACTTTGGGTTTCTGGAGTAAGGCATTAATCTCTGCGTGTTTCCAGCTCTCCTGTGGTCTGGATCCTGGGGGTCTATAGATGATGGTTCCTCAGAGGGTGGTGTTGGGGTCGGTGTGGATCTGGAAGTGCAGGTGTTCGGCGGTACTGAAGGTGTTGTCGGAGTTGGTCGAGACTCTGAGGGTGTTTTTGTGGACGATGTTGACTCCACCTCCTACTCCTTTGGTGCAGTCTCTGCGGGTGATCTTGCAGCCTTCCGGAATGGCAATGGCAATGTCGGGGGCTGAGGTAGGGTTCAGCCTGGTCTCCGTCAGGAAGGCAACGTCTGGGAAGGTTGAGTCGAGGAGGTCCCAGAGTCCGACGGCGTGTTTGCGGGCGGAGCGGGTGTTGAGGCGGATACATCTGAGGTGGTTGGGTTCTTTGGTTGGCGGTTTGGCAGGCCGGATGCTGGTGAAGTTGTAGTTCCGGCAGGTGAAGGGCCCGTGGGTGCGCTTCGGAGTGGCCCGGTAGCAGATGTGTTCTCGTCCGGGGTTGAGGGCGTGGAGGGTGTTGGCTTCATAGCAGAATCGGGCATCGTGGCGGCCAGGGGTTGTGGCGCAGGGTGCGGTCCAGGCACGGACGGGCACGGACGGGCGCAGACGGCTTGCCTTAGGCACGCCCGCTGCGCGCGTCCGCTCCGCGGCCTCCATATGAGGGAATGTGGGAGGGAGGAGCAGCTGGGAGGCGGGAGCGGGGTGGCAAATGGGTTAGCAGGGGGCGGGGCCGCAGGCAATGCAGTAGCGGGAAATCGGCGGCGGGGTTCAAAGCAGGCAAAGGGACAAAGGACGCAAGGAAGGGGGTACAAGGGAGAAAAAAACGGACACAAAAGCAAATGGAGGTGGCAGGCAGGCAATACTATACGAGGCAAAACAATACGGGGCAATACAGAAGCGCAGTCCAGCAAATCAGAGCAAAATGCAGGCAGGACACCAATCAATGGGCGGCAGTAGCAGCAGAGCACCGGTCATACAGGGGGCTGCGTGGCGGTGAGAGGAGTGACCTGCCTGGTGATAGGGTCAAAGGTCGCTCTCTCTACCGCTTTGCAGTCTTAATATGAGGGGATGTGGAAGGGAGAAGCAGCTGGGAGACGGGAGCGGTGTGGCAAATGGGTTAGCAGGGGGCGGGGCCGCAGGGGATGCAGCGGCGGGGAAATCGGCGGCGGGGGTCACAGCAGGTCAAGGGACACAAAGAAGGGGGCACAAGGGGGAAAAAACTGACACAAAAGCTAATGGAGGGGGCAGGCAGGCAATACAATATGAGGCAAAACAATACAGGTCAATACAGAAGCGCAGTACAGCAAATCAGAGCAAAATGCAGGCGGGATACCAATCAATGGGCGGCAGTAGCAGCGGAGCACCGGTCACACAGGGGGCTGTGTGGCGGTGAGGGGAGCAACCTGCCTGGTGACAGGGTCGAAGGTCGCTCTCGCTACCGCTTCGCGGCCTCCATATGAGGGGATGTGGGAGGGAGGAGCAGCTGGGAGGCAGGAGCGGGGTGGCAAATGGGTTAGCAGGGGGCTGGTCGCAGGGGATGCAGCTGCGGGGAAATTGGTGGTGGGATCACAGCAGGCAAAGGGACAAGGGACACAAAGAAGGGGGCAAAGGGGGGAAAAAATGGACACAAAAGCAAATGGAGGGGGCAGGCAGGCAATACAATACGAGGCAAAACAATATGGGGCAATACAGAAACGCAGTACAGCAAATCAGTGCAAAATGCAGGCGGGATACCAATCAATGGGCGGCAGTAGCAGCCGAACAGCGGTCACACAGGGGGCTGCGTGGCAGTGAGGGAGCGACCTGCCTGGTGACAGGGTCGAAGGTCGCTCTATCTACGCTTCGCGGCCTCCATATGAGGGGATGTGGGAGGGAGGAGCAGCTGGGAGGCGGGAGCGGGTTGGCAAATGGGTTAGCAGGGGGCGGGGCTGCAGGGGATGCAGCTGCGGGGAAATTGGCAGCGGGGGTCACAGCAGGCAAAGACACAAGGGACACAAAGAAGGGGGCACAAGGGGGAAAAACGGACACAAAAGCAAATGGAGGGAGCAGGCAGGCAATACAATACGAGGCAAAACAATATGGGGCAATACAGAAGCGCAGTACAGCAAATCAGAGCAAAATGCAGGCGGGACACCAATCAATGGGCGTCAGTAGCAGCGGAGCAGCGGTCACACAGGGGGCTGCGTGGCGGTGAGGGGAGCGACCTGCCTGCTGACAGGGTCGAATATTACTTGATTTACATTGTTTTATTAACTGTTAATGAAATGTATATGTTTTCAAATGTTGGGGTTTAATGAGAAATTGAGTGGGCAGTGCTTTAAATTCTAAATTAATTAATAGTATTGATTAAAATTTTAAATATTTTATACATTTGAAATGTTATTGTTTTAAATGTTTAATCATATTTTTAATTGTGTTAAATTTAATTTCAAGTTGTATGGTTTACTGAGGGATTGGGTGGGTTGTCATATAAACTACTGTTAATTGATTAATGTATTAAATATGCAACTTTGAAATTATTGGTATGTGTAAAATTAAATTAAAATATGTATATTTTTAAAAGAAATGTTCGTTTTTTAAAGAGTTTGTAGCGTATAGTGAGGAAATGAGTGTTGTACAGTTGTATTAGTAATTAAACATGTAAATAGCTAAAGTTTTATTTTTGCTTTGGTTTGTGTGTTTGATGTGTGAGTATGAGTGATCTTTGTAATTTAAACATGTTTTTAAAAGCTTTAGTTTTTAACATTCCAGTTTCGTTTCATTTGTTGGGAAAAATATATTTGTTCTTTTAACGTTAAAGTATTTGAATGATTTCTAGGTTTTCAGATTTTTTAATTTAATTTCTTGATTCATTTTTAAAGAGTATTGATGTTATTTAGGTGTAGTGAATCTGTTTTCCAAAATATAAGCACTTTCCCAATGTTAGTTAGAATAGAATTAGAACAGTAAATTACTCACCCTCCGTTTTATGCTCTTTCTCCAGTGTTTCTTAGATTTGAATTTAAAACAAAAATCCGACACCTTCCTACCCCCGCCACCATAGTATGCACTTTCCTCAATATTTTGTGCACTGGAATAGTAAATCTGCCCCCTCCAAATACATGCACATTCTTCAATGTTTGACTGAAATTAGAATAGTAAATTGGAGCCCACCCCCAAGTATGCAGTTCACCCTATGTGTTTTGCACTGTAGTTAGATTAGTAAATCTGCCTCTCCAATGGATGAACTTTCCCCAGTGTTTGTTGGACTGGAGTTAGTATAGTAAATATGATCCTCCCCCCCTCCTCCCAATGAATGCACTTTCCCTAATGTGTTTTAGACTGGAATTAGAATAGTAAATCTGGCCATTCCAATGTATGCACTTTCCCCAATGTTTGTTGGATTAGACAGGACTGAACTGCCAATGTTTTTTCAGCTGGTTGGTTTGGTAATTTTTGGCCCAACCATGTATGCGCTTTTCCAATGTTATATAGACTGGAGTAAGAATAGTAAATCTGACCTCCCCTAGTGTTTGCGCATTCCTCAACATTCGTTGAAATGTACTTAAAATAGTAAATCTGACCCTCATCAATGTATGTAGTTTCCAAATAATTTTTAGATCTGAGTTAGAATAGGAAATCTGATCTCCCTATCCCTCACAGGATTCATGGGAAAAGCCAAGTGCAAGGAGGCTGGAGACACTGGAGAAAGGGTCAGTTGAGATTATGAAGAGTGGGGATACTAGACAGCTCACATTAGTATATCAATAGTTACTCACTTCCGAGTGCAGAGAGGCAGAGCCCTATGTAGACCCACCTGAACTGAGGTTTTGTCTAGCAATGTGCTGCATAGTTGCATTGCCTTTCTGATACATATTTGTTTGAACCCTTACTTCATTCCATCATGTTTGTTTCCCTTCCCTATTTGGTTTCTCCTGCATGTTTCAGTTTTGCCTTGCCTTGTGTGGTACTTTCTTTGTCACATTTTCTGTAGAGACTTACTGGTGTGATGTGGCACCAACCTGTGGCCTTCAGCGTATATCCTGGTCAGCATCTTGCTTGAACCACCAGCTCTACCCACTACTAAAACTGTGGGTGTAGATCAACCATTTGCGTAACATTGAATCAGAGTAGTGCCATCCTATGAGACAGATTAACCTTGAAAGATTGTGGATGCCAGTATGGATTGTTTCCCATTTTTCTTGCCCAACTCCTATGTCTGGTAGTGAGCTCCTTTCAATTTACCAGTATAGGTATTCGGGATGACAGAGGCTTTCAACTGATCTACAATCTCAAAACCTGACAAACCCACAATGTATTGTAGAATCGTAGTAAGAGCAGTGTACTTTAATTGAGGTTATTTCATTTAACAATATATATTTTCTTAATTCATATAATTTCTGGTGATTATTTTTTATTGTTTTTGTCTTTAAATTATTTTCTGTTTTTTGTTCTATGATTTAATATTTGAAACCATTAGTTTTTGTTATTTATAATGTATTTTATTCTTTAATATAAATAAATAGTAGTTTTTATTCACAAATAAGGTTTAATTGTACAGTATAATTATTGCCATTTATAATTAATTAAAATTTCTATTTTTGTATTAATTGTCAAATTTTTAAAAAGTTATATGCATTTTCAGAACAACGTTTTTCAAAAGATAATACATTATTGATCATATTTTTATATTTTTTGATGTATTACATTTCTCAATAATATTATTGAGACTTAAATACTTATACTTACCTATACAGTGTTGACATTTTGGTCCATGATATTTAATAGTCAATTCAATTATGTAGTTAATTCAATTTCTAAGAAAAAAGAAATTCACTCAATGACATCATTTTATGTATGTAAAGTCGATATTTTGGTTCTTTATATTTTGATAATTTTGTGTGCGTCTATTTTGTATCACACAACCAATAGAGATCATTACATAGAAATAGCAAAGGTTAGTGTCCTGGCGGGCCAAAACCATGCCTGCTCTGTTTTGACACATACATCCCTTAATGCAACCGTTGAAAATACTCATAATTCAATGATTTCATGCATTACTTAGAACACACATATACGGTTTGTATGAGCCTACTTACATAATTTAATGACCTTGAGTGTAAGATACAAAACGGAGATACGGTTGGCATGCTCCAAGCCTTGCTGGGCACAAAGTTTAATGTCACTCAACCCGCTCATCCTGCAGTACCACATGTGGCTCTAGGCTCATACGCAGATGATTCTGAACATGACCACACCCTAAGATTGCAATGAGCAACTCGATGATATCTCAAAACTTAATCCTAATTTGACAAGGTGCTGTCATCACATACAATACAAGCAACATATTCTATGAGTTAACATTCAACATTTGCACATTATGTGAAATGTTCAGGAGTCTTGGGTCCTCTTCTTCTGAATACGGTGTCACTAAGGATAGGACAGATGCTGCAGGTCCAGTACCTCTGTCTGCAGCCATATAGGTATTGGGTCTCACCATTTCCATTTTTATCATCCACTTGTACCATGGGCTCTGCCTTAGTGCAAGGCAAACAGAAACCACTAAAAATTGCCTGCTATATACTCGTAACTGCTCAGTACTATAATAACCCCTCAATGATTTCTAAAAGAAAAATGTTGAACTTTGTGACGGGAGATTTGCAGCAACAGAAAAAATCTTATTGCGGTGCAAACAGCCATGTTAAAAGAGCATCCTTTAGTGTAGAGGATGCACAGCATTATAGTTTCTCTCATATCTACACGAGAAGGGGCAACAAAAGCAAATATTCCAAATGCTCACACACTGCCTACACTGGATGCAGTTGGATTCTTCTTTAAATGCAATTGAAGTAAAATTTGGATATTACCCCACATTTTAATGCACACAATCATTTTTTTACAATTTACCACAAACTCTGAATGTTTTACATGGATGGCTTTGCATATTCCCTGATCAGCACTAAACAGAAATATTATGTTGCTTTGCAGCACAGGGACCTTTTGAAGATGGAGTCTTTGAGCTGCTATGTACACACACTGCACACTAATGTTTTAGGTGATTCTACTGCACAGGTCACAGAAATGTATACCCTGCTACTTCCCCTAAAAAAGCCTATCAATGTGATCCCACATTGATAGTGTCAGATTTGGCATTTTGTATGTGAGGGTGCAATGCAGATTTGCCATATGGTGCCTTAATAGATTCAAAGATTTAAAGGGAAAATCAATAAAAAAATAAGCAACTTTGGGAGAATGAGGCTGTCAGTCAGGGCATACTTCCTTTTGTTCAGTACAGCACATCATAGCCCATAAAAGTGATGGAATGCATGCTAAAAGGAACTGCACAAAAGATATTGCTCCAAAAATGGCAGTGCAGACCTCTAAGGTAGCTGCTGTAACCCAATGTCAATCTAAGATTGACATAATCAATTTAACAGCAATACAATCCACATTAAAATGAGAGAATCTTCCAGATGGCTTTCCTCCCAAATACACCTATACCCTAACTCAATATAATGCTCAAATGGCTACTTTACCTAGAAAAGGAGATAAGCATATCCCTAATAAATGAACTAGAGTAGATGTAATCAGAGCAGTTCATGAAGGGATAGTATCTGCACATGCTGGCAAAGTACTACTCTACCAATGCTATAGCAACAGTACTGGTGAACGAATTTACCAAAGCAAACAAAGAAAATTGTTCAGCAATGTGCTATTTGCCAAAAGATAAAACACTGTACTGTGGCAAGACCAGCCTCTTTAACTACCTCTGACCTAAATGTTATGGTAATTTTACTCAGTCATTTTGTGCTGATCCTGAGGGTCAACAAATATAAATATAAATGTGTTGCTGTCGATTCATGTTGCAGATTTTGTGGGTTTGGCCACAAAAACTGCCATTGCTAGACAGTTCAGAAAAGACCTGCCGTACCTACTAGCATGGTACCTTTCAGAAATGGTCTTGGATTGACTGCTAAGGCATTCATGGATGCTAAGTCTGCTCTTGGAGTAAAACTGCTACATTGCACCCATTCAGTCAGGAACGTAGCATAATCGTAGAACACATCAATGGTACACCTAAACAAGTCTTGGCTGCATAATCTGTAATGAGTCTAGAGAGTACTATATAATATGCATAGAAGAGTATTATATTGTCCTACCCAATGTGAGTACTGTTTGGAATTCCAATCCATGTCCCTGATCCTGATGTCCCTGTAAAGGTGAACGAATCAAAACCTCTTGACATATCAAAATATTTGAATTTGTTGCACAATATTCAGGTAATCATAAATAAACTTTCTAATGTGAAACACTGTGAGTTTGCCACTGGTGAAGATAACATCGCTGACAGGTAGATCCCCAAGGTGTGAGATGTACTGCAAGAAACAATTCTTGCTAAGCATGTTTTTGGGTCATTCTACAGACCACTTATCCCAGTTCTTAGGATAAAAGACACTCAAACTGTAATCCTACCACCATTGCCTTGTTCAAAGAAAAACTGGAAGGTGTCTATCATTCACATCAAAAATCACTTTGAGGCCCATTCTGTTTAGGATACTATCATTCACACCAACGTGCCTTTGGAGTAGAATGTCACATTTTCTCCCTGCTCTGCAAGAACTCTCCCAAGAAAAGTACAGCCACGCTAAAATCCCAAGCCCCAATCCATGGACTTTAGAGCCTGCTATAGCTCCTGCTTTCCTTCAAGTACCAGCATACATAAAGGAGCCAGATGCTGTGATTTTAAAAGTGCCCTACAGTTGAAGAAAATCACTGTGGTTTATTATGAGCCTCCCACTGAAGCAAATGAGTCAACAGCAATTGAAACGGTGCCCTTACAAGACAGATTACTGTAATGACTCTGATGCAGATTTTATAATAAGAGACATAACAAACCATTCTACACGTTATCGACATAGCAGATTAATTACAATTTTCTAGTGGTTTCGTGACTCATACCTTTCTCTACTGTGGTCTTTAATTTGGATTGCTGCTGCAGTGTCTTTTTCTTCTAAAATGGATTATTATGCTAATTACAGTCTTGCTTCAGATACATTGGACCAATATTCAGGATAAGACTGTGCTGCCTACTGTGGTTCAAGAATTTCAACTGCATTCTTTATCTCATAGAGCACGTTGGGATTATCAAGTTGGGAACATCACTCCGGATCCTGTGCCAGATGGTGTGGTTTGGGAAAATATTCAGATAATGGAACCTACTAAAATGATACAGGTACCCTATGTGTTGGATGATGTTATGAAACATGGTTCTTTTACAGACTCCATGGACCTGGATGCTGTCAAATAGGTAATGTATGATATGCCATCCTGTTCTGCATTGAATTATGAAGATCCTTATTTAAATGCTATAAATCACCAAGAATTGTTTTGTTATCATCATTATGGTTATCATTACATACACAGAATTTGTAGTTCTTGATAAATATATAATTATACACAATGGGAGCATTTTGGGTCCCCGCCCATAAGTAGACTCAAAAGCTTTAATACAAGTCTCCGTTATTTAAATAGTGATGGCAGGCCAGACGCATCTGCTTTTTATTACTCTCAAAAACAGAGAAATGACAGAAAAATCTGATTACCAATCATAGATCTATATATTCTGTACTTTTAATTGAAACACTTGATGTCCAATGTTATGAGTACCAAAAAGAAAGCATAACGAATAAAGCACTTGAATTACCAAATTGTGGCAATTTAAAGATATAGAGAGGCTTTATTTAAAACGTGCATACCACCCAAGGAAATGATGTTGCTGAGCAACACAATGCAGCAAGTGACCCCAATGGGGTTTGCTTCCACTAATGACTTAAAAATACCATCCATTCTGATACTGAATTAAACAACACAATTCAAAATGGGTCCTATAATTTGACTGCATTGAACTTAAAGTTGGAGTGGTCCTAGGACCCATTTACACTCATATATGCATCAACAGGTTCCTTTCAAAAGCCCCTGGTGGTCCCCCAGCAATTAGTCTGTACAACTAGGTATAACATATACACACCCTTAATGGTGACCACATGCAGTCTGGGTAAATTATACTAGGGGTGGCTAGTACATTTCAGCTTGACTGTTGTAAAGGAGCCCTTGTCCAAAATTAGTGAAGACATGGGTTTTAATGATTTCTTATTGGGTCTCCACCCAGTAAAACAAATGATGTTTTGTGTCTATTATTAAAGAAGGACAGGCACATTTAGTAAAAGAAGCTGCAAAAAGAATCCAACAAGGAGACAGTAAAAAACATACAAACACCATTTAAAGTAATTGATAATGGCTGTCAAACACTCTCAAAACAAGTGTGTCATCTGCCTTCCAGCTTTTGAAAGAAGATCTATCAGCCTGATTCATGAAGCTAAATTGCACTCGCAAAGGGCAAGATTCTCAGAATCTTGCCTTTTGCGAGTGCAATTTTGGCATTTGGGATTCACAATCCCAAATGCAAAAATCGCTAATGAAGAATTAGCTAATATGCGAGGATTAGCATTTAAGGAATCTCTATTAGAGATTCCTTAAATGCTATTCATGACACTTTCAAAAATTGCGATTTTGCAAATTTGGGCCGCTATTTACCGAGAGGTCAGACCTCTCGGTAAATAGCAAAAACTTTTTAAAAGCATTTTTCTAAGTTGCATGTTGCACACACACATGTCCTTTGGACATGTGTGTGCGCAACACCTGTTCAAATGTGCATTTTAGGGGTGCTACAGGGTGTCCTTTGGACACCCCTGGCACCCTTAAAATCGCTATCTTATTTGCGAGTAGTAAATTGCTACTCGCAAATAAGGGATACTCCCCATTCATTCCTATGGGCCTTTTGGCCCATAGGAATGAATGGGGAGTTATTCCTTTTTTTGCGAGTAGCAATTTTCTACTCGCAAATAGAGAACATGTAGGAATCGCTATTTATTTAGCAATTCCTACATGAATACCGTTTTGCGTGTCCTCAATAGCGAGTCGCTATGATTCGCTATTAGGGCCACGCAAAACGGCCCGTACATGAATCAGGCTGTATGTTTTTTTGCAAAATGGACATGTTCAGATGCAAGCAATAACACAACTTAACTGGACTTTCCAAACTATGAAAGCTTGCAAAGTGCCACAACAGTTCATAAACCAGAGTCAAATGTTTGATCCTTAGAATTAGACTACAACTCAAAAAATGATGAGCAAACAACAAACAACATACACCATTTTAAGTATTGAGGAGCAAGAAACTACAGTGTTTTTTGTGTGGCAGTAGATCCACATATCATGAGGCTCCTACATGGAATTATCTACATTTCAAATATGTCTTTTTATTTTTAGAATTGTCAACAACACAGGTCCTTGGGCTGATAAAAAAAATGACAATGTGTTTTATATCATGCATACCAATTCTATTTTGAATTCCATTGCTTCCACAAAGACAATGCAGCATTCATAAGCACATCTGGGTGGACTCAGTCCTCTGTGATTCCAATGACCTGCTTGGAACGTGTAACCATTTGAAGCCAGGATTGAACTGTAGGTTGCTTGTAACACCTGCTCCATTTATTTCCTCTTATTATACATTCCTAGGCAAAGGGCCCTATCTCATAAGGACAAATGAGAGAGGCTGTGGAATGTCATCTGGGTTCACCTAGTTTTAAACTATGCAAAAAAACAGTAAAATATTGTGGTATCACCTTGTATCCTCCTCTACGGAGGTTGTTTCAAAATACTCTTTGGCCAAAAATAGATATGATAAATATGTACATTCATCAGTTGACTGTTTTCCAGTGTGTTTCGTTGATTTTCACCCACACTTTTGATAGTTGTGTGTGCAATTCCTATAGTTGTTCTAGTGAAGAAATAAAGCCATGAGTTTCAATGCAATTCAAAAGTGTGACTTTTAAAAAAAAGATTTGTTGTCTGCATTCAGTGAACATTGGACAATGTAGTTTGCTAATCTGGGCCGCCTCAAATGAGACTCTCCTGCTGTATGAACTGTTTTACAACAATCTGCTTGGATGTTCCTATTGAATTGATATCCATCGCTTATTTTAAAATGAGGAAAATGATTTGACCGATAAAAATGCACCAGACATAGGGGTCGATTAGGATGGCGGACGGAAACGGGTACTGTACGCCATGGTTGCGGACAATTTACTCCCGGCAGCGCCGCGGAAACTCCACGGTTGCGATTAGGATATTCATGTCAAGAAACTCCGACCGCGGCGGACGGATCACATCAAACTCCGTTCGCGGCGGACGGATCACATCAAACTCCGTCCGCGGCTGACGGAACACATCTAACTCCGTCCGCGGCGGACAGACCAAAATGAACACCCACCGCCGCGGACGGACATGACCGCGGAAACAGCTACATTTACCGCAATACCTGTGAATACTCCGTTTCCGCAATTAGGATAACGCCGCCAGTACCACGGTACGCACAGCCATCCACGTCCGCGGCGGAAAGAATGCAACGAGAAACAGTGCATCACTGCGGAAGGCCAACACGAACAACTTTCCTAACGTCAAACCAATGTCAAAAAGTGTGCCGCCAGTAAATAGCTAACACACGAAAAAGGACAAACCCCCCCCACCTGAAACACTAACACCAATCACAAGCCACTATGACACGCCCCCAAGTACCCAATAATGCACACTAGTCAACACACCCACCCACCACCTGACTGGCAACAACCATTGAGACACGACTATAAAATGACACCCACCCACTACCACAATCCTTTGCATCACAGCATTGCTGCTAGCAAGAGGCCCTATACGATCTACAGCACACTCAAATTGAAGACACACAACCACCACCCTACCACACCCACCACACAAACACCCACCACACCATTCCTAAACACCACACACCACACACCTGCACCCCCCAACTCACTCAACCCACACACTGAGCACCACACACCATGGCACCCAAAAAAAACCCTAAATTCACTGAGACGGAGTTGAGGGTAATGGTCGATGAAATTATCCGTGTTGAGCCCCACATATTCGGGGCCCAAGTCCAGCAGACCACCGTGGCGCAAAAGAATCACATGTGGGACAGAATCGTCAGTCGAGTGAATGCCTCAGGGACCGTGCCAAGGACAAAGCACGAAATACAGAGGCGGTGGCATGACCTGAAAACCAGGGTGAAGGGCATCCGCGCAAAAAAAATGCGAGAGCCATTCTCACTGGCGGCGGGACACCCCCGGAGCCAATACCCTACACCGATTGGGAGGAGAAGGTGCTGCTTATACTTTACCCCGAGAGCCTAGACGGACTTGTGGAAGGAGAAGAGGCTGGTAAGTACAAACCAAGCACCACGATGAGTACGACATGGTCAGCCTCACACAGCTGAGAATACACATCTCCCAGGCCCCAACCCATGCACGTCGTACACATACACACCAAAATGTAAATGGCTACCAACATGCACCCATGTCCACAGGGAGGGTGGTGGTGGTGGGTGGGGTGTGGAGAGGTCACAACTACAACTCCCACCAGGCCCCCATGTCCACAGGAAGGGTGGTGGTGGTGGGTGGGGTGTGTGAGAGGTCAGCACTACAACTCCCACCAGGCCCCCATGTCCACAGGGAGGGTGGTGGTGATGGGTGGGGTGTGTGAGTAGTCACAACTACAACTCCCACCAGGCCCCCATGTCCACAGGGAGGGTGGTGGTGGTGGGTGGGGTGTGTGAGAGGTCACAACTACAACTCCCACCAGGCCCCCATGTCCACAGGGAGGGTGATGGTGGTGGGTGGGGTGTGTGAGAGGTCAGCACTACAACTCCCACCAGGCCCCCATGTCCACAGGGAGGGTGGTGGTGGTGGGTGGGGTGTGTGAGAGGTCAGCACTACAACTCCCACCAGGCCCCCATGTCCACAGGGAGGGTGGTGGTGGTGGGTGGGGTGTGTGAGAGGTCACAACTACAACTCCCACCAGGCCCCCATGTCCACAGGGAGGGTGGTGGTGGTGGGTGGGGTGTGTGAGAGGTCACAACTACAACTCCCACCAGGCCCCCATGTCCACAGGGAGGGTGGTGGTGATGGGTGGGGTGTGTGAGAGGTCACAACTACAACTCCCACCAGGCCCCCATGTCCACAGGGAGGGTGGTGGTGGTGGGTGGGGTGTGTGAGAGGTCACAACTACAACTCCCACCAGGCCCTCATGTCCACAGGGAGGGTGGTGGTGGTGGGTGGGGTGTGTGAGAGGTCACAACTACAACTCCCACCAGGCCCCCATGTCCACAGGGAGGGTGGTGGTGGTGGGTGGGGTGTGTGAGACAACTACAACTCCCACCAGGCCCCCATGTCCACAGGGAGGGTGGTGGTGGTGGGTGGGGTGTGTGCGACAGGACACAGAAATGTATACAAATTGATATGAACATGTAATGTCCACGATACTGACCTGCACAATCTTGTCCCTCAGGTGATCGTAATCTGACTGGGGAAACCAGCACCCGGCCGCCAGACTCGCCTCACACCCATACCGGACTCTCTGGGGACGATGACACAGGCAGCTCCGGTGGTGAGGATGGTGCGGGCCCAAGCAGACAGCCAGGGCCATCTGGCTCACAGGGAATCCCGGCTCCGACAACCGTCGCATGTGTAACACCAGTGACACCGGCCTCAGTGCTCTGCAGAGTCACCACCACCAGCACCACCACCAGTACCACCTCTCCTGCCTGTGCCACCCTGCCTAACCCACCGCACGACGCAGGTCCATCGGCCCCCCACCCAAGCAGGGTGATTGGGCCACAAAGGAGAGAGGCGGGCCACATCAGGCAATCAGGAGATCCACACTCCGCCGCACTGAGGAAGGACACCCACCCCATCCTGTGGCAGAGTCCCTTGAAGCCCTAGCCAGGTGCCAGGCTTCATACGACCATTCCACGGAACAGGCAGATCGTGCCCACCAGGACTCGGTGGACAACACAAACATGTTGCGTGAAATATCGGGCTACCTTGGCGAGATAGTGGACATCATGGGCCAGCAGACAACAATGTGGAGGGAATGGATAGGCCGGAACAACCCCACCCCCCCATAACCAATTGTCCTGGCGCCACGGCCAGCAACACCACCGCCACCGCCACCCCCACTGCCACCACCACCACCACCTGTGCCCCTGCCAACGGATGTGGCCCCTGAACAACCTGCACCGCCAGCTGACTCTGTTCCACCTCAAAGACGGAGGGGCCGTCCGAGGCTGGAAGTGGGTGAGAGCAGTGTGGGTGCGCCATCCACACGCTCCAAGAGGGGCTGCCAATGACTCAGACACTGCCCGAGCCAGCCATTCACCCTGCCAACTATCCTGTCCCACATAGACAATCATTGCCACAGGTCTGCTGGACTAGCCTGACACCACCCAATGTGGTGTCAGCACGGACATTTCATCTGCCATTACCTTCAACTCCAACTCCCCCACCACACACTTACTTGTAAATATTCACCTGCACAAATGCACAACCTGTAAATAAATGCCACTTACACACTCAATGATGTGTTGCCTCCATGTTTAATCACATGATTGCCTCAGAAACAGACGTAACCAGGTGCAGGGATCCAAGTCGTACAAATTCATGGCGCTGCGGGAGTGACCTAGGGAAATTCAGAGACAGCAAACAGACGTTAGGAAACAGAATCACACACATCACCACACTGCACAGCAACATTCCACAAACTACACTCATCACAAAAGCATTGGATGAGAGGACACACATCATGGAGACTTGCATGTCCAAATAAATGGACACACACATATGCAACCAGCACATACCAGAACACACAGCTGATGCACCTCACATCCACACAACACCAGCAAACATACATGAGGCATTGTCAACCGGCACAACAGGTAGTTACTCACATTCAAGGGAAGTAGCGATCAATGAGCTGGCGCCTCTGGTCCACACCTTCCTCCTCACCACTATCCTCATCAGTGGACATGGGTGGGATGGGAGGCCGAGGAACTTGTTCGTCTTCAGGGTCCAAGAGCAGTTCAATGTCATTGCGCACGGCCAGGTTGTGGAGCATGCAGCAGGCAACCACGATCCTGCATACTTTGCCTGGTGAGTAAGGCAGGGCCCCTCCGGTCTTATCCAGGCACCGAAACCTTGACTTTAGCAGTTCAAAGGTACGTTCAACCACTCTGCGTGTCCTTCCATGTGCATCATTGTAGCGCATTTCACCCGCTGTTGTAGGATTACGTATGGGACTCAGGAGCCAGGGCCGGTTTCGGTACTCCGAGTCGCCTATGTAGGGGGATGACAGACACAAATATCACATCCAGATATGGTGGGTACCCCATGCCACACAGAGATCACAAAAGTCCCCACACCAGACTCACCAACAAGCCACGCTTGACTGGGACGCAGATTTGACATCAGTTGGGGGACAATGCTGCTCCGCATGATGTGGGCCATGTCCACAACCGCCGTGCCGGCCATGTCCACAACCGCCGTGCCAGGCCGGGCCTAGGGCGGCTGTGCCGGCCATGTCCACAACCGCCGTGCCGGCCATGTCCACAACCGCCGTGCCGGCCATGTCCACAACCGCCATGCCAGGCCGGGCCTAGGGCGGCCGTGCCGGCCATGTCCACAACCGCCGTCCTAGGCCCGGCCTGGCACGGCGGTTGTGGACATGGCCGGCATGGCGGTTGTGGACATGGCCGGCACGGCGGTTGTGGACATGGCCGGCACGGCGGTTGTGGACATGGCCGGCACGGCAGTTGTGGACATGGCCGGCACGGCCGCCCTGGGCCCGGCCTGGCACAGCAGTTGTGGACATGGCCGGCACGGCCGCCCTAGGCCCGGCCTGGCACGGTGGTTGTGGACATGGCCGGCACAGCGGTTGTGGACATGGCCGGCACGGCGGTTGTGGACATGGCTGGCACGGCCGCCCTAGGCCCGGCCTGGCACGGCGGTTGTGGACATGGCCGGCACGGCGGTTGTGGACATGGCCGGCACGGCGGTTGTGGACATGGCCGGCACGGCCGTCCTAGGCCCGGCCGCTCCGGCTGGTGTACGGTGGATGATGCAATGTGACTGTAAGAGGGGACATGAACTGCCATGTCCATTGAGTACATCTAAAGGGTGTTTAGGCCTGCACCTCCCCCCGCAGAGTACGTGCACCGCCATGGTGGCGCCAGTGATAGAACATTGTTGCAACTGAAGCATCCGTGCCGGAAGCTTGCACGTGCGGTTGCCGATGTGTGACTGTGATGGTCCGTGCACATGCAGCCAATGGGAAGAGGGCCGCTGGCCGCGTATGCCCAATCGAAAGTAGCGGAAGCAGTGCACCGCAACACCAGGGCCAGTCATTGGCCCTTTTACGAACACGCATCCAGGGCTGACCAATTGCTGGCGACGTATGCCACTGACACGTGCTGAGGGCCCTATGTATGTGTGTTGTCAAAAAGCACACATCCTACCCTGGGAACCAGTGCTGCGTGTTCACCTCGACCTGCTGCTGCTGCTGAGCTGACCACCGACTGCTGCCTGTGACCATCACCTCGACCTGCTGCTGCTGCTGAGCTGACCACCGACTGCTGCCTGTGACCATCACCTCGACCTGCTGCTGCTGCTGAGCTGACCACCGACTGCTGCCAGTGACCATCACCTGGAGCTGCTGCTGCTGCTGAGCTGACCACCGACTGCTGCCTGTGACCATCACCTCGAGCTGCTGCTGCTGCTGAGCTGACCACCGACTGCTGCCTGTGACCATCACCTCGACCTGCTGCTGCTGCTGAGCTGACCACCGACTGCTGCCTGTGACCATCACCTCGAGCTGCTGCTGCTGCTGAGCTGACCACCGACTGCTGCCTGTGACCATCACCTCGAGCTGCTGCTGCTGCTGAGCTGACCACCGACTGCTGCCTGTGACCGTCACCTCGACCTGCTGCTGCTGCTGAGCTGACCACCGACTGCTGCCTGTGACCATCACCTCGAGCTGCTGCTGCTGCTGAGCTGACCACTGACTGCTGCTCTAGTGCCATACTCCGTGATCTTGCCATGTCGAGAGCCAAAGAGATCCGGTCTCGTCCCTTCACCGCCGCGGAGCTTGATGTCCTCGTGGACGGTGTGCTCCGCAACTATGGACGGCTCTACGGCGCACCCGGACAGGTGGTAAGTGCAGTGTGGGACATGTTGGTGTGCATGAGGTGGCCAATGACTCCTGGCTACTGCAATCTTAGCTGTGTAGTGTGGGCTCGACATATTTTTTGGATTGTGCATGGCGGATGACAGATACGTGTTGCCCCTATCTGTGTGACAGGCCAACTGTCCACTGACTTACACCCTTTTGTCTCCCATCATGGTAGGTCAAGCTGCACCTTCGCAAGGACGTGTGGAGGAGCATTGCACGTGAAGTACGGGCATTGGGGGGGTGCAACAGACGACATACACACTGCCACAAACGCTGGGACGACATTTCCAGGCTGAGCAAGAATGTAGCGGAAGTGACACTGGGGATGATTCCAAGGACGCCACGTCTGGCCCGATGCTCCATGACCCCTCTCATGCACCGTATCATTGCTGTGACGCATCCTGACCTGTCCGAACGGCTGAGTGTCGATCAACAGCAAACTAGCGGTGAGCATACTGTCTGTGTAGGATACTTGGGAGTGCAATGCATGTATTGGTGCACAGACACAGTATTGTGTTCCGTGGTGCGTATGTATCTCTGCGATGCCATGTTGGTCCCATTGGGTGGGTGTAATTTGACATCCAGGTCCGGCATGTTGACACGCCACTTGCTTAGTAGTTGAGTGTTGAAGCACATGCCGTAGTGGTCCGTGGCCCCATGGCAAGACATGTGTGCAGATGTACGTGCTCCTGCCCTGTCCGCATGCTGTACATGTGTCACGGCCACCAACGCTTATGTAATGTGAGGATAACTGGTAGAGGTGGGCCGTGTGCAGGATGGGGGCTACAAGAACTTTGTCAGCTATGGAATTAGGGAATCCTTGTCCTTCTGTACGTGAGTGTGCCCATGACTTACACCTCTTTTATGTGCATTTCAGCTATGACAGAGGACACTCAGCCACAGACGGAGGAGATTAGTGGAGGCAATGAGTCCGGGTCAGACTTCGCACACACGCAGACTGACACAGAGGAGGGCAGCGCCAGAGAGCGGGACAGGACCGTCCCTGAGGACTCGCATGTGGAGACACCATCGTCCTCATCTTCGGAAAATCTTGGTGAGTCAGCACTGTTGTCACAGACTGGGAGTGGGCAATCGACACCTTCTGTCGGAACACAGCACACAGGGCCCACACTTCCGCCAACTGCACCATGTACTGTTCGTGCACGCAGGAGTAGGGGGAGCAGAGTGGCGTTCGGTGCAGGCACCGCTGCCCCTGCCACGGTGAGCCAAAATGCACTGTGTGCTGAGGCCGTTGATCTGCTGCGACAGCTGTGTGTGGGGCAGACCAATATGACAAATGCTTTCCATGACCATGATAGGAAGTTGGGGCAGGTGGTGGCATTCATGGAAGGGATGCATGGCGATCTTGCTGGTCTACACAGGACAGTGCAGTCATTGGCAAGCAGTGTGTCGTCTGCAATAGTACAGTCGCATGGACAGGGTGCTACTTCTGTTTCCCCATCTACACCACTGGATGTCTCAGAGGGTAGTGAATATTCTGACCAGGACTCTAATACAGGTTATTGCACTAGAATTGTCAGACAGCACGTCAGGGCACGGAGGGCGCAGACACCATCCCCTAGGTCAGCAAAATCTGTTCACGAAGACAACGTCAGATACACTGGAGTACACACACAGGATCCACAAGTGTTGTTGGGGGACATGCCTTCACATGCTACACAGGCATTCAACACAAAAGGTACTCCCAAGGCAAGGGATACTCACAAGTCCATGGACAGTCCCTTGGACAAGGCCACTCAAAAGACAAAGGCACCTCAAAAGAGCAGGGAAAGTCCCAAGGGCAGGCCCACAACAGAGGAAAGGGCCACTCCCAAGGACAGGGACGGGGACAGTCAAAAGACAAAGGCACCTCCTAAGAGCAGGGAGAGTCCCAAGGGCAGGCCCACAACAGAGGAAAGGGCCACTCCCAAGGACAGGGACAGGGACAGTCAAAAGACAAAGGCCCCTCCTAAGACCAGGGAGAGTCCCAAGGGCAGGCCCACAACAGAGGAAAGGGCCACTCCCAAGGACAGGGACAGGGACAGTCAAAAGACAAAGGCACCTCCTAAGAGCAGGGAGACTCCCAAGGACAGGCACACAACAGAGTAAGGTCCATCTCCCAAGGGCAGGGACACACACAGAGAGCAGGTGTCTACTGGAGACAGGTACACCACAGACGACAAGTCTGCTGGCAGGAACAGGGCACCGACCAAGGCACAGGCAAAATCCAGAGACAACACTCCACCTACGGATAAGGCACATCCTACGGACAAGGCTTCTACCATGGACAATGGCGCTCTCCAGGACAGGCATACATCACCCCTGGCTGCACTGCGGCTGATGTTTTCGAATGAACGCCAAACAGATGTCTCCACGGCGGAGTCCCCCCATACCTCCACTCCCATCCAGGCCAGTCAGAAGCAGAGGAGGGAGTCTCCTGTTGTTGCATCCCCCATTACACATGATTCTGAGTCCAGGCGGCAGGCACACAGCAAACGACAAGCAGGCTCCAGCACGTCCCCAGAAACCCGATCCCCGGCTGCAGATGCTTCACCTATGGTGGGTGATATTTGTTTAGAGTCACCACCACTTGCCAGTCCTGTCTGTCCAGGGTGCACTCACATATCCCTAAGAAACGCAGACACACACCATTGACACCTGCCCACCCCGATGTCGCTCAAGGTCAGCTATCCCCAGCTCCCAGGGCCACCCTGCCTCCTGGCCCATACAGCCCTGTGGCTCATCATTTCAGTGGTCCCAGTGGCGCAGGTGCAGTTGACTCTCATGTATCAGATAGTGCCACTGTGTCTGTTGTTTGCTGTCATGCATCATGTAGTAGCACAGTCTCAGTTGTGCCCTCTCCTGTTGCAGGTCCTGGCAGTGTATCTGGGTCTATGGCTCATGTGTCAGTGAGTAGACCTGTGGCTGTGTCTCACACTCCTGTTTCTGGTGCTGGCAGTCTGTCTCGGTCAGTGGCTCACGTGTCAGTCACCACATCTGTGGCTGTGTCTCACATTCCTGTTGCTGGTGCTGGCAGTGTGTCTGGGTCTGTGGCCCATGTGCATAAATTAAAGGGGTACAGGGGGATGGGGATGTGCGAGGCGGCCCCCCACTCAAAAAGTCTTCAAACAATTAGTGCCTCGCCCATGTAAACATCCTTATTCTACGTAGACCGGGTAGGGATATAAATTATCACTCCTACCTTGGATATGTCTAATAACATAAACAAAAAGGTCTGGATGTATTCTTTACACTTATAAAAATAAATCACACAGGACCAGATCATTCACCAACAGAAAAGTTGTGAAAAATAGAGAGAGTACCTCACGGTAGAATAACCCGAGGGGGTTCCCGGTCAATAATTCCCGGTATACCCACTTCTCATCATCGGCGACTCTCTCTATTTGTGAAAAGACAAACGTGCACTCAACAGGAAAGTAGTGCGGACGTGAGAATAGTGAGAAAATGAAGAAAAAGCACAAATAGTGATCAACATAAAAAAGTGTACAGATACACGTAACGAAACCCCAAACAAACCACACCAAAATGAATAAAATGGGTAGTGGTGCTTTGCTTACTGATACCGTTTTATTCTGATGCAGCAAAGCACTACCAATTAAAATTGGTTACTTATATACCAACACAGATTATATCCTCAAGCCGACATGTTTCATCGCTCCTTCTTGTGGCGATTTCATCAGGGCAATTGAGGGGTTTGATATTCTCAAGCTTTTCACATAAAAAAATCCTCGGGTTGTTCTACCGTGAGGTACTCTCTCTATTTTTCACAACTTTTCTGTTGGTGAATGATCTGGTCCTGTGTGATTTATTTTTATAAGTGTAAAGAATACATCCAGACCTTTTTGTTTACGGTCTACGTAGAATACGTCTGTGGCCCATGTGTCTGTCACTCGGGCTGTGGCTGTGTCTCACATTCCTGTTTCTGGTGCTGGCAGTGTGTCTGGGTCTGTGGCCCATGTGTCTGTCACTCGGGCTGTGGCTGTGTCTCACATTCCTGTTTCTGGTGCTGGCAGTGTGTCTGGGTCTGTGGCCCATGTGTCTGTCACTCGGGCTGTGGCTGTGTCTCACACTCCTGTTTCTGGTGCTGGCAGTGTGTCCGAGGCAGGTAGTTCACGCAGTCCACCTGATTCTGTGATGTGAGGTGCTGATCACTTCACTCACATGTGATTTCACATGGTGTGCCCATTGTCCATTGAGAACAGCCTTGCACTCATGTGGTCCCTGGGACGGGTTGGTTGGGACACGTACTTGTGCTGCCACTGATGTACCTGCTCTGTAGTCCACAATGCCCTGTTGCTGTTCTGATACTGCATTCTGCCCTCGGTTGTGCTGCCAATGATGTACCTGCTGTGTTGTCCACAATGCCCTGTTGCTGTTCTGATACTGCATTCTGCCCTCTGATGTGCTGCCAATGATATACCTGCTCTGTTGTCCACAATGCCCTGTTGCTGTTCTGATACTGCATTCTGCCCTCTGATGTGCTGCCTCTGATGGACATGTTCAGTGCTATGGACTGTTGATGCACTTAGCCCCTCTCACGTGCTACCTCTGATGGACATGTTCAGTGCTATGGACTGTTGATGCACTCAATCAATCAATCAATCAATCAGAGCATTTGTATAGCGCACTACTCACCCGGAGGGTCTCAAGGCGCTGGGGGGGGGGTCCGCTACTGCTCGAATAGCCAGGTCTTGAGCTGCTTCCTGAAGGCGAGGTGGTCCTGGGTCAGGCACTTAGCCCCTCTCACGTGCTGCCTCTGATGGACATGTTCAGTGCTATGGACTGTTGATGCACTTAGCCCCTCTCACGTGCTGCCTCTGATGGACATGTTCAGTGCTAGGGACTGTTGATGCACTTAGCCCCTCTCACGTGCTGCCTCTGATGGACATGTTCAGTGCTATGGACTGTTGATGCACTTAACCCCTCTCACGTGCTGCCTCTGATGTACCTGCTCTGTAGTCCACAATGCCCTGTTGCTGTTCTGATACTGCATTCTGCCCTCTCACGTGCTGCCTCTGATGTACCTGCTCTGTTGTCCACAATGCCCTGTTGCTGTTCTGATACTGCATTCTGCCCTCTGATGTGCTGCCTCTGATGTACCTGCTCTGTAGTCCACAATGCCCTGTTGCTGTTCTGATACTGCATTCTGCCCTCTCACGTGCTGCCTCTGATGTACCTGCTCTGTTGGGCACAATGCCCTGTTGCTGTTCTGATACTGCATTCTGCCCTCTGATGTGCTGCCTCTGATGTACCTGCTGTGTTGTCCACAATGCCCTGTTGCTGTTCTGATACTGCATTCTGCCCTCTCACGTGCTGCCTCTGATGTGCCTGCTCTGTTGGGCACAATGCCCTGTTGCTGTTCTGATACTGCATTCTGCCCTCTGATGTGCTGCCTCTGATGTACCTGCTCTGTAGTCCACAATGCCCTGTTGCTGTTCTGATACTGCATTCTGCCCTCTCACATGCTGCCTCTGATGTACCTGCTCTGTTGGGCACAATGCCCTGTTGCTGTTCTGATACTGCATTCTGCCCTCTGATGTGCTGCCTCTGATGTACCTGCTGTGTTGTCCACAATGCCCTGTTGCTGTTCTGATACTGCATTCTGCCCTCTGATCTGCTGCCTCTGATGTTCATGCTCTGGTGCCCACTTTGCCCATGCTCACGCATACACTGTGATTATACCCCTATTATGTGCAATAAAGGTAGTCAATCATGTCTCGTGGTTTGTCGTTGTCATTCATGCTTGCGTACTACAAATGTGTATTTCTATTTGCTTCTCATCAGTGGTTTCGGTAACATGACACTCCCCCTCCCTACGTCACGACCCTTGCAGGTATTCCCCTCCATGCAGCCAATGGTTTGTGCCTTACCTGCGTCGGCGTCCATGGTGGGCCAAGACTAGGACGTGGTGGATCGCGAAGAGCATTGGGAAAGCGTGTATCGCTGGGTCCATGGTGGCGAGCAGCTTGTGGTGGGTATCTCTGCTATGTATCTTTTCTTCGCTGTGGGGAATCCGCCGTGTTCAGACAGGTTGTTTTTCCGCTGCGGTTTTATGTGTATTTTCCGCCATCTTGATTTGGGGGACGGTCTTAGACGTCAGTACGTACGGCGGAGTCTCAGGATTTGTTCCGTCCGCCGCGTGGTCGGGTGTCGTTGGGCGGCGGTGCGTGCTTTTCCGTCGCGGACGGAAATTTGACACTGTCCTATCCTGATATGGCGGACGGAGTGTCCGCGGCTGGCGGACACGGAAAAGGAATTTTCCGCATACTCCAGGGCTGCGGTCGCTCTTCCGTCCGCCATCCTAATGAGCCCCTAAGTGCATTACAATGCAAGGGCCCATCTTGAAATCTGCACATTATGATAGGGTGTCGGATCACTGACATCATTTCAATGCATACAATATCGAAATACAAAAACATGGGAAATTAAATGTCGATACCAAAAATATCAACTTCCTCTACTTAACTAGTATAGCCACAAATATCGAGAACACAATATTAATGTTAAAAATATGGATTTTAACCTAAAACGAGAACAGAAATATCGAATACAAAAATATTGTTATCTTTAAATAAACATATAATATGTCAAAAATATTGATTCACACAATATCAACTACAACATTATCACCATAAGAATTAAATAATCATCACCACACTTTAAAAAAAACGTTTTACATAAAATACATTTTATACATTTGTTTAAATTAAAAATAAATATATTGCAACAAAATCTTTACCATTCAACACCTAAAATCATAACAGTACAATCCCCAAAAATATTACCATTAACTACTAACATTTAAAACAACAACTTATATAATAATATATATAATATATATATATGAATATATATATATATATTCACTGAAAAAACCATAGGTTATAGACCATATATAGTTAGGAATTAGCATTTACAAAACCTTGAAAATTCACTGAAAAAACCATAGGTTATAGACCATATATAGTTAGGAATTAGCATTTAAAAAACCTTATTTTACTCACACAAAACCATTGAAATTCCATATATAGTTAGTTGCACTAACTATATATCGCGCACCTGCAATCCACTGCTGATGATGTCACATATTACATCATTCATGACATGGTCAGTGACATCACTGATGACATCACTGATGACATCTCAAATGACATCACTGATGACATCACTGATGACAACATCCAGTGACTGTATGTTTCTGTAAAGTTAAAATATATCTTACATATTGAAGAATGAGTGGATGTATAAGTGTCTGGATGAAGGATTTAGTAGGTGCGTGACTGACTGTATGAGTGAGTGATTAAATGTGTCTCACTGAATGCATGGGTTAGTGACTAAACTGTCTTAATTTGTGCATCATTATGTCTGTTGTTCTGTAAACTGCTGCATGTGTTGATCATTAGCTATACGAGAGGCTATATGTGTTATTAATTGCTTGCCCAAGTATTTCTATGGGAGATTGAGTTTGTGTGGGGGTGGCTGAAAGGTGTGTGACTCTATGCATAGATGTGTGAACAGTTTATTCACTAGGTGTATGAGTTCAAGAGTGCATGTGGAAACAGCTACATGGGCAGTTGACTGTGTGCATGAGTGTATTGATGAGTAAATGGATATCTCAATGCTACATGTCATAGTAAGTACATATGTAAAACACAGTACATGTGAGAGTTGGCATATATAAATAACTGTGCATGAGAGCCACCGAATGAGTGAGTGGTTGTATCGATCATTGTGAACTTGTATCAGGGATTGTATAAGAGAGTAAATATGTGTTAGTATATGTTTCAATAAGTAAGGTGTGTTTAACTGTATAGTTGAAGAAATGGAGATGAGATTGTTTCTTTGCATGACTGACTGGGTGTGTGAGTAACTCCATGGATGAGTGGAAGTGTGTGAGTGTCTGTATACACTGAGTGTATCTAAGATTATATTAGAGTCTGAAGAGGTTTATCGTATTAGCACAAGAATGATGTCAAATGAGATGTCATTAGTGATATCATCAGTGATGTCATTTGAGATGTCATCAGTGATGTCATCAGTGATGTCACTGACCATGTCATGAATGATGTAATATGTGACATCATCAGCAGTGGATTGCAGGTGCGCGATATATAGTTAGTGCAACTAACTATATATGGAATTTCAATGGTTTTGTGTGAGTAAAATAAGGTTTTTTAAATGCTAATTCCTAACTATATATGGTCTATAACCTATGGTTTTTTCAGTGAATTTTCAAGGTTTTGTAAATGCTAATTCCTAACTATATATGGTCTATAACCTATGGTTTTTTCAGTGAATTTCAATGGTTTTTTAATAGCAAATATCATAAGCTGTCGAATGTCAAGTACGTGGTAAGTGAAAACATTTTCGTGTTTATGCACACTGATCTGCTTTGAATGGTGCCCCCCCCCCCTCATTTCTATTAGGAGTACTCTCTCTTTGCAGATAGTGAAAGGTAGTTAACGCAGGTCTTTGCCCCCATTGTAATCCGTCGTGCCTGCTTCTCTCTCCATTTGATTCATTGTTATCCAAGTATTTACTGTTTTAGAATTAGTTCTCTTTGGTTCATTCTCTATTTACAAACAAACACAGAGTCGCAATACTCTGTTTAGTCTTTGCAGATAACGAAAAATCGTGTAAAAAAAAAGAAAAGGAATCGAGCAAAATCAGTAGGCCACTAATGGGATCTCTTTTTGACCTCGCTAAAATAGAAACATTAGGAACAACCCCTCATGACAAATACAAAACTAGTGAGATGAACTGAACTCCACACAATGATGGCTGCAAAACAGCTCGGCTCCGCCACCCACCCCGCCCAAAATAACGATAAAGAACGGCTGCCATGATTGGTTGCGGAATGACCACGACGGAGCTACGAAATGGTGCTGCTCTCATGCTAACCCCAGCTTCAGTCTGAAACATCCAGAAACACTGTAGACTACCAATTCGATCAGTTCCGGTAGCGCCCCAATGTAACCCGGTAGAGAAGAACTAGCCCTCCCCTCTTTGACTGATGGTTCTTGTTGCCTGTCCCTTCTGTTGTCATTTAACAGAACTATTTAGCCTGCCGAAAGGGGTTGTGTTCCGACCGCTGGTTGGTGGAGACATTTTGACTATATTCTGTACCTGCGTTGTCGCGTAATGCGTCATATGACGCGCCGCGTTAGCGCATCCGGAAGTCATCCGGGGCGCGCAGCGCGTAACGTAAGCATAACAAGTCATGTGACTTGTTAATAAAACTTTTCATTGGTTCATTTTACTTTTCTTATTGTAATGATGAAAGGCTTGGTCATATGACCTAAAAATTACGCTTTTCATTACTTCCGAACATTATTTTTTCTTAAATATATGTTATAATGTTCCAGGCTAATGTACTTTCCCGGAAATTTTACAACTGTCCTGCAAGTAAAATATATTCTTTTTTCGAGAAAAAGAGCGTTTCTTCGTCCCATGACGGAGCCGTTGAGCAAAAGAGGGTCGACCTGCTGTCTTAGTCGCCGATACGCCTGAATATGAGATTCTTATCGATCACTTTATGTTGCAGGAATAGAAAACACAACAGCCCTTGACCATTTATCTTTACTGCGTTCCTTCGTATTATACCTTTTACCCTTCATGTAATTGGTCTGCTTTATTTCACTTGCCTTTTAATGATTCTAAAACAGTGACTATTATTAAAAACTTTACCAATGTATATACTACTACCATGTTTTCTTTTAAAAACCTTTATTGTGAAAATTTCATTATACAAATACGAGCCTATAACCACGTGGGCCGGCCACGGAGCAAACTGTAATCGTATATGATGAATAGACATTTACACTGTAGAGGAACGTAACGGGCGGGCCATTAGGTTGCAAGAACTAAGGTGTCTAACAGTTACGGAATCGGTGGACGTACATTTTATAATTAAAATACGACAGGGCCAGTTACAATAAAATTATCTAGATATACATTTGCGGGCAAGTACCATGGGTGACGTTAATTCGAACTTTCAACAGTACAGTAATCAATAACACATCAGAACTTAATATCAATAGGGATGTCGAAATATTCAATCAATTCTCGTCCCCGCCCGCCATGTGCTTCAAAACTGCATACGTATCTCGTGATTTCAAGGTTCTGCAACCAGTACACAACAAGGAGTTACGAGTCCCATTTATTCTGGCGCCATTTTGGGCGAGGACGGGCAGGTCCAGGATATAGTCAAAATGTCTCTACCAACCATCGACTATGATGATGTTCATATGCTGTATTTATTAGAGTAACACTCATCTGTCCACATGAAATTAATTTGCCACAATCTAAACATGTCATTTTAATCTTTCCAAAGTTCTTCTAAATATTTGGGACCGTTTCCCTTGCCTCTGAAGCTCTCAGTGCCACTTCTTTGATGAATGTACTAGCAGATCAGGGGTTCTCCTCCAAATCTCTCTTTTATGCAGCACTATAATTAATTGGTGCCACCTCTCCATATGACGATGCATGGTATAGTTACCACAACTATATTTTTTTTCGGTTCCTCTGGAGAGTTCATCGTGGCAGATGAAGCGTGTAACGTACCGGGCAGTTACCTTTTTTTGCATGTACAGGAAAGGAAAAAAAAATCGAGCGTCCGAGTTCTAAGGTGTCCCAGGGCCATTTTGGTGGACCAGGCCCAAATCCAAAGAACAGCTATCTCACAGGCTAATGGGGCGACCCACGCCGAGTTTCAGCATTGTAGGATGACCACACAAATACAGCAACTTGCTAGACATCACCTCGGTGCCATCCGGATCTCGGCACCCCACTGCAGATGAAGTGCCTCTCAACTATGAAACCACCACGGTGACATCCGGATCTTGGCGCGTTGTGCTGCCTTCGGCCTATTCGCACATCGGTCCGCTACTGACGCCATCTCACAGGCTAATGGGGCGACCCACGCCGAGTTTCAGCATTGTAGGATGACCACACCAGTACAGCAACTTACTAGACATCACCTCGGTGCCATCCGGATCTCGGCGCCCCACTGCAGATGAAGTGCCTCTCAACTATGAAACCACCACGGTGACATCCGGATCTTGGCGCGTTGTGCTGCCTTCGGCCTATTCGCATATCGGTCCGCTACTGACGCCATCTCACAGGCTAATGGGGCGACCCACGCCGAGTTTCAGCATTGTAGGATGACCACACCAACTTGCTAGACATCACCTCAGTGCCATCCGAATCTTGGCATCTCAACGCCTAGTGGTATCTTCCATACAAAAAATATTGTTACGCTGCCTTTGGCCCCATTCGCACATCAGTCCGCAACTTAGACATCACCTCGGTGCCATCCGGATCTTGGCATCTCAGCGCCTTGTGGTGTCAGTCAGAAAATATTGTTGTGCTGCCTTCGGCCTATTCGCACATCGGTCCGCTACTGACGCCATCTCACAGGCCAACGGGGCGCCCCACGCCGACTTTCAGCATTGTAGGATGGCCACACCAGTGCGGCAACTTGCTACACACCACCTCGGTGCCATCCGGATCTTGGCATCTCAGCGCCTTGTGGTGTCTTCTACTCCGGAAATATAGTAGAAAATATTGTTGCGCTGCCTTTGGCCCCATTCACACATCAGTCCGCTACTGACACCATCTCACAGGCCAACGGGGCGCCCCACGCCGACTTTCAACATTGTAGGATGGCCACAGAAGTGCGACAACTTACTAGACACCACCTCGGTGCCATCCGGATCTTGGCGCGTAGTGAAGCTGCAGCAGCTGCAAATAAGCTTCAGACAGTGTTACAACCGCTGCTCAGAACTCTCAACTATGACACCACCTCGGTGCCATCCGGATCTTAGCGCGTTGTATTGCCTTCGGCCTATTCGCACATCGGTCCGCTACTGACGCCGCCTCACGTGCCAACGTATTTTCTCCGCATTTTATACCCTATGCCGCATAACAGGTCATGTGACTTGTTTATAAAACTTTTCATTGGTTCATTTTACTTTTGGTTTCCTAATGATGGAAGGCTTGATCATATGACCTAAAAACAACACTTTTCATTGGATGAAAACTTTTTTTTTCCCCCAAACGATGAAAGCCCCACCTTGTTTCTGGATGTTTCAGACTAAACTGGCGTCACCATGAGAGCACCACCATCTCGTAGCTCCGTCGTGGTCATTCCGCGAGCAATCATGGCAGCCGCTCCCCACCAGAAGCCTGCAGGACTCGGGGCCCCCAAAACTTTTGATGAATTCTCAAGGCGGAGGGGACGCTTTCGAGAATGGGGTCCAAGACCTAGCAGACAAGCGTCCGATTTCCAAGGTGTCCCAGGGCCATTTCAGTGGACCAGGCCCAAAAAGGAAACAGCCTGCCGCCATTTTGAGAGTCCTGTGACAGCCGCCTATCGCTGCACCGCAAGAGTGGGCGCAACTCAGCTGAATGGCGGATTTTGACACAGTGGACCAAAAGCGGACGGAATGGCAACTGAAACGGTAAAGGGGCGCCCCACTAAAACAGATGAGACTCCACCTAGAGAGGCCCGTTCACGCCGCCTCCCCCGGGGCGCTCCACGCCGTTATTCGGAGCAGCATTGTAGGATACCAAAACCAGTGCGGCAACTTACTGGACATCACCTTGGTGCCATCGTTCTGCTGCCTTGGAACTATTCGCACAACAGTTTGCTACTGATGACCCACCCCCCGCGACGCCCCACGCCGTTATTTGCTGGGTGGCAACTTACTAGACATCACTTTCGTGTCATCTAGATTTCGGCGCGTTCTGCTGCCTTGGAACTATTCGCACAACAGTTTGCTACTGATGACCCACCCCCCGCGACGCCCCACGCCGGAAATCTGGACGTTGTGCTGCGTTGGGACTATTCGCACAGCCGACCGCTACTTCGTTGTTTTTCTCTAAAAATGTTTATATGTTATTACTATTTTTGTTTTCTTGTATATATTTATAAATTATTAAAGTTTTATAATCTTACTACTTTGTCGGAGTGCTATATATTACATAATTGTAAAAACTTTGATGTACAAAGAGTCATCCCTGGAATCTTCCGCTTCACGCTCGGTCCCCTCCCCAATCACAATACAGGATGGTTTTCAGATAATAGCAACGCTTCTGCTGTGACGGATCTCATCGAGTGTGGGCCTTGATCTACTATAACTCCTTTGAAGACGGGTGATTCTTTACAGCTGTGGCCATAAACTACATCTGCAGGGCTAGCTGATAGCCTAGGACCGGCCTGGACAATCGGACACAGAGGAAAAGGAGTGTCAGAGGGTGCGGTAGTGAATAGGGCGAAAGGGAGGTGTCGGGCGGGCACAGGGTGTGATTCTCAGGGAAGAACAGCGCAGATGGGGGGAGGTTTATTACCCATGCATAAAACAGAGAGCGGGGGTGACCACTGCCTGGGGGAGATGCTTGCGAGGGTGGGGAGCCATGCTAAGGATCGACAGCGTGCACAGAGTGGATCTGGTCAAGGCATCTAAAATGGCTGCCGTGCACGACAAAAGTGTGGCATTTGAAAAAAGACAAGATGGCGCACACAATGTTTTTCAACAATTCCTGATTTCCTTCGAATCGAACGTTAACAGACGTTGGGGCATATTACCAAAGTTAAGCGATATTTATCCCTAACGATGCATTGCAAAGATTTTTTTACCGTCAGAAATTATCGCAGATAAACCTTGCTATTATCAAGGTTTATCGCAAATACGATAAAAAACGAGCGCAATGCATTAATATCGCTGAAAACTCCGCGATATTCATGCATTACCGAGCTAATGCTCTTAGCCATGTTATCCACCTCCCATTGGATAACATGGCTAAGAACTGCTCAGTGCAGCTGTTACTTTTTGGAGATATTCGCGCTTATCTCGAATATTTCCAAAAGTTGATAATAGGAGATAGCGATGTTAGCGACTGTTTCCAGTCGCTAACATCTTGGCATGCCCACTTTGCATGTCATTAGTGATAAATATCACTCACATGCAAAGTGGGACCCAAGATGGTCGCTATCTCCTACTAGCCGTCGCTAACTGGTGTTAGCAACAGCTAGGTAATACAGATATAATTTTATCTCCGCGAAGCGGAGCGCTGTTACAGATATATATCTTGTTTTTGAACGTTAATTTCTCAAAATGCACTGAAGCACATATATTGAGACATAGCAAAGGCACATCGGGCTACCAGTCCCTAATATTTTACCAAGTTTCGTGCAAATCCATTCAGCCGTTCGATTATTATTATTATTTTTTTTTTTTGCCCCGCGGGGCCCTTTTAAAACCTCCACATCAAACCTAGGGGGTCAGCGAGGATCTACTATGCCCCCTTATGGTCATCAGCCGTTCGATTATTATTATTATTTTTTTTTTTTGCCCCGCGGGGCCCTTTTAAAACCTCCACATCAAACCTAGGGGGTCAGCGAGGATCTACTATGCCCCCTTATGGTCATTTGCCCCTTCGCTTTGGCCTCCTCTTGTCTCTCGATCCTACCGAGAGACAAGATGGCGGCCGCTACGTACTGTTTGGAATGTTTACAGACACCGGAGAGCCAATCAGCTTCGCTTCGCAAAGCTCCGTAACGCGAAAAGTACGCGAAGCGGTGCGCTGTTACAGATATATATCTTTTTTTGAACGTTAATTTCTCAAAATCCACTGAAGCACATATATTGAGACCTAGCAAAGGCACATCGGGCTACCAGTCCCTACAATTTTGCCAAGTTTCGTGCAAATCCATTCAGCCGTTCGATTATTATTATTATTATTTTTTTTTGCCCCGCGGGGCCCTTTTAAAACCTCCACATCAAACCTAGGGGGTCAGCGAGGATCTACTATGCCCCCTTATAGTTATTTCCCCCTTTGTTTTGACCTCCTCTTGTCTCTCGATCCTACCGAGAGACAAGATGGCGGCCGCTACGGACTGTTTGGAATGTTGACAGACGCCGGAGAACCAATCAGCTTCGCTTCACAAAGCTCCGTTGCGCGAAAAGTCCGCGAACCAGAGCGCTAACCGGTCCGCTGTTACAGATATATATCTTTTTTTAAACGTTAATTTCTCCAAATCCACTGGAGCACATATATTGAGACCTACAAAAGGCACATCGGGCTACCAGTCCCTACAATTTTGCCAAGTTTCGTGCAAATCCATTCAGCCGTTCGGGCTAAAAGTGAGGCCAACCGCCCTATGGAAAACTCAATGTTAAAAACACGTTTTGGGACCCCCCTTTTTTCTCGGCCCCCACTGGACGAACCCCCCCCAAATTTTCAAGGGCTGCTCAGAAACAAAATGTGCCATTTTCCTGAAAATTTCAGCCGATTCCGTCCACAAACGCCAAAGTTATTAGACATAGAATTTTCAAAAAACCCATAGAGAAAAAATCCTAACTATATATACCTACTGGCGACCGCCAGTAGGTAATATATATATATATATATATATATATACATACATACATATATATATATTCACTGAAAAAACCATAGGTTATAGACCATATATAGTTAGGAATTAGCATTTAAAAAACCTTATTTTACTCACACAAAACCATTGAAATTCCATATATAGTTAGTTGCACTAACTATATATCGCGCACCCGTAATCCACTGCTGATGATGTCACATATTACATCATTCATGACATGGTCAGTGACATCACTGATGACATCACTGATGACATCTCAAATGACATCACTGATGACAACATCCAGTGATTATGTGTTTCTGTAAAGTTTAAATATGTTTTACATATTGAAGAATGAGTGGATGTATAAGTGTCTCAATGAAGGTTTTAGTAGGTGCGTGATTGACTGTATGAGTGAGTGATTAAATGCGTCTTACTAAATGCACGGGTTAGTGACTAAACTGTCTGAAAGTGTGCATCAGCATGTCTGTTGTTGTGCAAGCTGCTGCATGTGTTGATCAGTAGCTATATAAGTAGCTATATGGGTTATTGATTGGTTGCACAAGTATTTGTATGGGAGACTGAGTGTGTGTATGACTGGCTGGGAGGTGTGTGACTCTGTGCAGATCAATGTGTACTTGTATCAGTGATTCTATAAGAGAGTAAGTATGTGTTAGTATATGTTTTAAAATGTAAGGTACTCTATGTTTAACTGTGTAGATTAGAAAATGGAACTGTGATTGATTCTTTACAGGACTGACTAGGTGTGTGAGTAACTCCATGGATGAGTGGCAGAGTGTGAGTGTCTGTATAGGTGTATGAGTGCATATGATAGTGTTGTAAAGATGAGTGATTGTATGTATGAATGATTGTATGGGTGAATGAGTGAATGTGTGTGTAGACGTAGGAATCAGTGAGTGGGTATGTAGTAACTAGTATTGGTGTGTCAATGGTTTCAAAAATTATACTCTGTATTTAACACTGGGTGTAACAGAGGTTATATTAAAGTGTGAGGAGATGCATTGTATTGTCACATTAATGATATCATCATTGATGTGACCATTGATGTCAAATGAGATATCATCAGTGATGTCATTTGAGATGTCATCAGTGATGTCATCAGTGATGTCACTGACCATGTCATGAATGATGTAATATGTGACATCATCAGCAGTGGATTACGGGTGCGCGATATATAGTTAGTGCAACTAACTATATATGGAATTTCAATGGTTTTGTGTGAGTAAAATAAGGTTTTTTAAATGCTAATTCCTAACTATATATGGTCTATAACCTATGGTTTTTTCAGTGAATTTTCAAGGTTTTGTAAATGCTAATTCCTAACTATATATGGTCTATAACCTATGGTTTTTTCTGTGAATTTCATTGGTTTTTTAACAGCTAATATCTGTAGCTGTAAAATGTATTCTTCTTTAAATCCAAAAATATATTTTATATGTTTATGAATAATTTTTTTTTTTAAATATTTTTTTTTCTTCGTTCCCGCTTCGCGAATCGGGAAGCTTCCCGTTAGCTGACCTTGATGCCGCGAAATAGACCGCGAGCCGGTAAACGTTTCTTTACCGCAACTGCCGCGTTAGAAAACAACATCGTGACGCCTCCCGTCCGCATGACGTTTCGCGTTGTCGCGTGATACGTCATATGACGTGCTACGTTAGCGAACTCGTACGCTTACCGAGTCGCAAAGCACAGGTTTCTGGAAGCAAACCGGGAGGCCCTGCAAAGCGCGTAACGTAAACACAGCAGGTCATGTGACTTGGTAATAACACTTTTCATTGGTTCATTTCACTTTCGGTTTCCTAATGATGTAAGACTAGGTCATATGATCTAAAATGAACACTTTTCATTGGTTGAGAACTATTTTTTTTCCCAAATGGTGAAAATCCCTCCTTCTTTCCTCACTCTGACTTTCATCATTGTGAGAGAAAGACCCTTTGTTACCAGTGAGCAATGGCTTCTTTACTAGCTTCAGCTGGTGCTTCCCCACCACCTCCACCACATCCAAGGAAGAGTGGACCACCTGCTAAAGTTATAATTCAGCAAGAAGAGGAAGAAGAGGAACAGGACGACCTAGATAATCTCCCTATTATGGCCAGAAGATCTGTTGTACCGGAAGTAACGGGACCAGAGGGCAGGGAGATGGTGCCAAATATACAAACGAGATTTCGTGAAGTAAAACAAGTCTGCGTACATTGCAGTGGAATCATTTGCTACGCAGAAAGTAGCATCACTCTGATCAACAGAGCTATTAACAATCATGCTCATGTTTGTCCGAAACTCCCCAAACAATAAATTCTTTTTTTTGTTTTCTTCCTCCTGTTGAGCCCTCTACAATGAATCGTTTTCGTTGCCCCCTCCGAAAAAAAAAAAAAAAAAATATAAAACTGTTCAGAAAAATTCAAAAAAAGTAAAAAAATGTTCAGAAAAATAATAAAAAAAATATAAAACAACAAAAACAATTTAAAAAAAAGTTCTTTTCAGAACTACCTCCCCGTTATAAAAAAATTGGTACAATATTTGCAACTGTGCCAACCTCTATTTCTCTTAGTTCGCTTCCCAGTTCGCTCCCCGGTACGCGAACCGGAAGCGAACCAAAAAAATGTTTTTATAAAAAAGAACAGTAAGTATAAGGGAAGGAAACAGACAGTTATGTTAAAAGAAAGACAGCTATAGGGGAGTAAACTAGAGATACTATTACCCGTAATCCACTGCTGATGATGTCACATATTACATCATTCATGACATGCTCAGTGACATCATCAGCAGAGGATTGCGGGTAACAGTATCCCTAGTTTATTCCCTATAGCTGTGTTTCTTTTAACATAACTGTCTGTTTCCTTCCCTTATACTTACTGTTCTTTTAAAAAAAAAATTTTTAGATCTGTCAGAAACAGTGAAAGTAATGAAATATAAAAGACTACGTAGAATATGAGCACTGTATGCAACAACTTTGACACTGACAGAAGCCTCACCTTCTCCATGCCTCCTACACAGTTCTACATGTACATCATAAATGCAAACAGAACAGAATTAATTATACATGTTAAATGGTTTATTTTTGCTGTTCTCAGAATGTATCAAATTTCACTAAAACAGTGACTTGAAGGTATTCATCATATAACAGCGGGGAAAAAAAAACACAATCAAAATGATTGTGTTTAAAAAACCCATACATTACAAATCAGAATTCAGAACTCCTTAAAGTTAACTTACTTTCCATGACGGCCAAGGATGTCCTATGAACAGCTTACACTCTGTTGTGCTGTTATTACTTACAACCCGCCACTTTCTGAAAGAAAACCTCCATCGTTTTCAAAAACATGTTACATACAATAAATGACTTCTCGCTCTCTACCACACGATTCCACAAGGCCAAATCGTGTCAGAGCCATGTATAACTCTTGGATTTCTTGTAAGCCAATCCCGTCTTTTCGCATTTCCGCAACTTTCAGAATTAAAATGTTGAAGATCATTTACACAATCCTGGACTAGTAATATCTTCCCCTTCTTGCTCAATCATGTTCTACATTTCCTATCACACTGATACTGCTTACTATGAAGCAGACTTACACTACCTTTATGACTAGTACAATTATTTAATTCTCTACATCACTTTTAATCACAAAGCAATGTAAAACAGTAGACAGCATTGCAGACTTACATTCCCTCTACTCCATGTTTTGATTCGCTGCTTCAATTAGCTTATAAAAAGAAATAGTTTTTCTGAACTCATTCAAAGTGCACGTATTTCTCAATAACGTCCAGTGTTATGGTAAAAAGTTATGTCTCTGTACTACACTTATCCTCAAGGCCAAATAGTGTAGGAGCCATGAGAACTTCTTGAAATTCCTCAGAGCACATCCCGAGATTCTTTCCCTAAAATTTTGGTTTTAAAAACACCAGGTAAGAGTTTTTAAGGTCATATGGCAATTTTTTTTTGAAAATTAAAACAGAATCATTGCAGAATGACCAGCCATTTCTACACTTTAAATAAGCTGTATAATGTCCTGATGTTATTGAAGGACCATCATGATATATAATTGCTACAGTTACAAAAGTCCTTCCTGATATTGACAACTGTGAAGCCACAAAATTTTTAATTAAAGTTGTCAATTTTGTTCCATCAGGCCTACATCGTTGGAACATTAAAATGACATACTGGCCATATGTTCGTATAAATAAAGTGGACATCATTTCAGATTTACATTGGCTACACTCCATGTTGTGATCAGCTGCTTTTACTAGCTTATTAAAAGAGACTGATTTACTGTCTGGCAAAGTTAAATATATAAATCTTTCTGAGTCTACACTAGTAGTAGCTGATACCCTACAGTTCTCGCAGTCATGCTGCCATTGATAAGAAAGCCCAAACAGGTGATCTACATCTACACCTTCATCATGCAATACATCAAGCATATACATTAAAAACTCCTGACAATCTTGCTGACTATTTTGAGAGAATTGTGTTTGGCCTGAACATCTGTCTAACAGATTTCGAATTTCAGACACACTTTCTATGTTTGTTCTATCAGTGCTACATTTCTCTAACACAGAATTTAACAAACTGCAAAATCTTTGATCCGAATTGACCACAATCTGTTCTTTTAAAGTTTCTAGAGAAAAGACAACATTAACCACTACATTAGCATAGCAGTTGACACCAGAACTGTTTTCAAATTGAAAACCAACAACATCTTCAACAGAATCCTTTTTGTTTCTGCTTATAATTTCAGGTTCATCAACTTTTCGTCTTTTTGCTACAACCTCCCCAGTATTGGTCACATTTCTTCGTTTCCGGCCTACCACACGTTTCTCAAACAAAGGATACTGAGGCAAATGTGGCGCATACTCTCTTCTCAACCTATTGTATTCCTTAACACAATCTAGATCCGCACAAATGTTTGTGACATCACACTCAATCAAGTACAATCCCGATAAAGTCCTAACTCGTGACAATGCCACATATGCCATACCCTCCTTGAACACAGAACTGCCAATATTCACCAATGCACAGTCTACACTTAAACCTTGCGATTTATGGATTGTCACCGCATATGCCAAGCAAACAGGAAACTGCTTACGACGAACATATAAGTCTTTTACAAGCAAAAATCTAGCAGAACAACGAGCAATTAGCTGTACTTCCTCAATGCCATCAAATTTAATTTTTAAAAATTCAATTCCATCTCTATTTCTGTATTTCACAAAATCAACAACATTACCCATTGATCCATTTACCAGACCTCTTTCAACATGTAAATTCCTTCTTAAAATTATACGGCAGTTCAAGCACACATTCAGAGTCTTTTCAAAACCCGCAGTTTTAGATATACTCTTCTCTAATGAATCCAATTTTGTTTTCAGATTCTCAGACAAAATAATTGTTGATCCCATATGCTCTACTCTGTCAATAGCTTCCAATTTCACAATCTCTTGCTTTTCTAAATGCAACATTTTGTTGTTGAATTTGGCACATTCTGCAAGAGTTGGCATCAAACATATTCCAGATTTTTTCTCAGTAACTTTCTGAAAAATATTCTCAGGCACAACATCTTCGTCTGGATATAAATTTGTCAGTAATCGTGCATGTAAAGCTTCTTTCCCATGCTCGGTCACTTTTCCAATTCTAACATCTTGTAGAATAGTCTTGTAAACTTCATCCTTTGCCTGACGCATATTTTCATGCAGTTCAGCATAATTGAAGTTTAACCATATATTGACGTTGCCAATACTCCCTAAGCACTTCCTGGTATCTTCATGCGTGAGCATTTTGAACACAGGTTGCCCTTTCACTGGTGTCAGCTGCAGAAGATCTCCAAAAACAATGATGTGTTTGCCACCAAATAACACATCATACTCTGTTTTGAGAACTTCTTGCATTCTCAAATGCACAAAGGCAAGCATAACATTGGAAACCATGCTTACTTCGTCAATGATAAGAAGTTTCATTTTCCTCAAGACTCTTGAAACTTCAAAACAAGCATCTCCAGATAGCTTGTGATATTCTAATTTGTTGTCATGCTCCACTGGCAGCATCAGTAAACGATGTAAAGTAATCCCTTTAATGTTATGTGCTGCCAGTCCAGTTGGAGCGGTGACAACACAAGACAGCGATGACTCTGTCCTTTCCTGCAAATAACATGAAATTGCTTTAATAAGGAAACTTTTTCCAGTTCCCGCTTCTCCACTCACGTACAGTCGGACAGGCTTCAACGACGTACATGAGCACTCTTTCTTATCATGACTTAATCCATGATCAATTTGCATGGTAAGTTCGTCATATATTTTCCTCTGCTCAACGTTGAGTTGTCTTTCCAACTCTTCTAAGTTAACCGCATCCTCCTGAGCATGTGCCATGGCTCTTTCCACTTCATTCATAGCAGTGGCAGCTTCATTTTCGATAAGAGGTCCTCCTAGTGGATCCTGACTCAATGAAGCAGAACTCTGACTGTCCTGAGAACTGTCTCTGGCAATCTCGGCTGCAATCGTTGCTTCCTGCTCAATTTCCACATTCAACATTTCTACATATTTGGGAAAAGCAGGACATTCTATGGTCTCCTTGGCAGCATTGAAAGAGTCTTCGTAACAGAGGAAATCTCCAAGCAGTTCCTCTTCTGCACGCCAAGGCTTAAAAAGTTGCAAAAGTGCTAAATAGAAAAACTCCTTTTTTTCAGGAGATTCGCCACTCAATTTTCGATGGTTTATCAAGTGGCATTTTCTTTGCTTGACCAGACATCCCTCACTTCCTATTACAGCATACACTCCTTTCTCAGTATCTTCTTTGATGTTCCTCTTGAATATGTAATTTTGCAGAACCTCATACAGACAAACATTCTCGAGGTGACTGCTTCGATTTGGATAATATGTATCCAACATGTTGCTCTTCAAAATGTCGGTACTGTTTGGCTCCTTTTCCGCCAAATACTCAATTTCCCGCACAGGTTTCAGAACTCGATTACGCGTTGCAGCAAGACCAACACTCGCCCAAACGATACTCCTGGACTTGGCATAGAGACTTGCTGAAGACAACCGGTCAGAACATTCGTAAGCTCCGATTTCTCGATGCGACAACATCTTCAGACTGAAACTGTACAACTTCTTGCTGAGGCTCTTTTCATGGGAAATGTCCTCCCACATATCCTTCAATTCTGTCTTCTCTTTTTTGGTGATGTAAGATGTCACATACCTAGCCACAGCCATACAGTTATCAGCCACAAACTGTATATCCATGTTAGCATTCCACATGGACAAAATCACCGGGTTGTAGTCGTTGATGTACTTAGACTCTTCGTTCCTCTTCAAATTGTATGTGTTTTTAGGTGATTTCTTCATCACATTATGTCGCAGCGAAGACATCAAACTGTTCACTCTTCCTTTAGAAATCACCGATCGTGGAAAGCCGAAACGACATTTGGTGTAGAACTTGTCTTTGTTCCGGAATTTACGACGACAGTACTTTCCACATCGATGGCTTTGGAAACGTAGAACTTTTTCTCTTAGGCTTTTTTTCTCCTTTGCGTTTGGAACAGCACACGTAGAATACTGTTCTATGAAACTCATCACTGAGTCGTCTGCATCCGTTCCAAATTTAGGTGCATCCTTGATCCACAGCAACATATGTATATGAGGAGCACCTCTTGCTTGGTACTCCTTCCTCCAGAAGAAATCCAACACCTCTCCAAGAGGTGGATTCTTCTTATTCATGATGAAAGACATCATACCTTCAAATCTATGATTGAAGTACCTACATACATTGACTGGATCCAAAGAGCACAGTTCTCCGGGTGTCTTGAATTCGATGTTTTCTACGTTAGCATTTGCCTCTCGTAGAAATTCAAGTAAGTCTTCCCAGCCATACTCAGCACAGCTCAAAGTGAGGAACCATGTGGGAGTTCCTAAGTTCCTCAGCATACATTTTAAATCACCATGACGACGGTACCAGTACTCATTAGTACCACGCTGACACGCCATGAGATTAATCAGGTGAGAATCCAAAATACTGTCTTGGACATTGACTTTATCCATAAAGTCACTTGCCGAGATGTTTTGCATGTGTATACCACTTTTCAAGATGTGGTTCACTGCATATGACAGTCCAGACAGATCGCTTTCAAACAGGAGATGAAACAAATAAGGAATGCATTGTCGAAACCTAGGATCTCCTGCATACAATCGCAAAGTCCGGTATTCAGAAGCAGGAATTTGATGAGGTCGCTCATCATATCTTCCTCCGTGACCTGTTGGAAAAAGCTGTGGGAAACACCGAGCTTCCAAACTTTCCTCCCAAACACTAATGGGACTCCCTTTCGCTTGTTTCATTTGAAACAACTCAATAGCATTCCCCATGACTTCCTTGGAATGCAAAGGATGAACACTATAATGTTCATATATTTCTTCACTAGTACAGGGTTCTACTTTCTCAATTTGACCAGCACACAAATCGCTATCCTCTTCCTCACTTACTTCCTCTTCTGCAACATATACATTTTTATAGTATTTATTATATTTTTTCAAATACAATGTTGCCCTTTTGACTTTCCTAACATCTACTAAATCTTGCCATATTTTCTTATTCTTTGTCGGAACCCCATTAACTAAGATAACCAGAGGTTCCTCTTCCACTTTTTCTACTCCAATTGTGTTAATGTTTTTCTTCAAATCTAGAGGCAAATAAACAACTCTTCCCTTTAATCCTCTCTGTAAATCTGATGGAGGCAATTTCCCTGTCTTTGGCTCCATTCTTACAATAGCCTGAAAGGGATGGATACTTTGAATCAAAATAGATTCATAAGTATTTAAATCCTTCAATTCAGAAGGAATTTCAACCAATTCCAGATTATTATGAACTGCTCTAGCAGGCATCTGGTTTTGATTTAATTTGTTACAACAATAAGTACACACACGTTGATCCAATCCCAAATCAAAACAATTTTCTACCATCAAGTATGTTGTAAAATCCTTCCATTCACTATTATTTTCCCTTTCACTTTTTCCATATAAATCCACTAACTTAGTCTGATTCTTATAATAAGTGCGTCGACAACACACACAAGTGAAATTTGGCCTCTCACTTGATTTCACCTCAAACGTCGCAATTTCCCTCTGGAAATTATCTGTACTGGAAACCTGTACACTATCTTCCACATTACTCTCTTCTTCTTGCTCAATTTCAACATTCTCCTCTTTACTTCCAAAGTAACAAAACTCAATTTCTTCACATATATTCTTCACATCTATTTCAGAACCATGCAAAAGAGCAGCGCATAATTGTTTTAGCATAATTGCTGGACTCTTAGCATAATACAACATTCTAACTAATTTCCTCACTTTATTATGATGCACTGCTAGCATCCTGAAATGATGAAAAACACTCTGGCATACTCTCCTGGAAAGACAAGCCAGTGAATGACCATGCAAACCTATCACTTCTCTCACTCTGCAAGGATCTAATTCTTGCAACAACTTCATTTTCTGCTTCAAACTTTTCTTACTAAATGACCGTATAAAATCACAAAGCAAATTGATGGAATCCTGTCGTACACTGCAAATACTACTACACTTCCAGGTGTACACAGGACCCTTAGGACGTCTCCCTAAAACCTCATTACCTAACACCTCTTCTATCTCTGTTCTCACAAGTTTTTCTTTTTCAACTGGACAACCATCTTTCACTTCATAAGCTCGACCACTGGTGTCAACTGCATGCACCAAATCATTATCCTGGAAATAACTCTCCTCATTAAAAAATGCCTCAGAGCTTGAACTATGCATCCATTCTCCAGAAAAAACTTCACAAAAATTACTACGATTAACTATTCTCTTCCATCTACTATTTCTTTTGAAATCATAAATTACCTTGTTTAGCTTCCTAATTCTATTGATTGTCAAAATAAATAACTTACGTTTAATTTCAAATGCCTGATCAATAACTTTCTCAACTATTTTTTTTCTCTTATAAAAAACCACTTTCTGCTGACCTTTCTTAATATTTTTTAACAAATTCCCAATTATCCTGTTGCGGAACATTCGTTTACGAATATCCCTAAACTGTTGTTTCCTTCTACTTTCATGCATAGAGTTATCTCTTACTCTAGCAGTAACATTTCTCATTGGCCTTTCCTTACCATTTGAATTCGGTCTCCTTTTCTGGAGTGAAACATTTTCTGTAGTAATATTTTTTTTACTACACATATTTCTTATGACTGTTTTTCGACTCTTACCCGGTGCTTTCTTGGTGACTTGACAAATCTTTTTGTTAGAGGACTGCTGCAATATTCCATGCTCCTGCTGTCTTTGACGTTTTCCAGCCTTTCTTACTCTTTCTTTGCTAGGCATCCTAAAATCTTGAAATAATGTGCAGTTGAATCTGTGGTAAAATATAATAAAAAATGTTATTAACCACTATTACCCAACAGTAAATTAATAACAGTCATCAAAAACTTAACACACTACTTAAGTATATAATATACTGAAGCCTATCTCCAATTTTTCACTGAACAGGACTCATCTCTTCTTAACCTTGGATAAACCTCACCTACTCTGTGTCCCCTGCACATAATTAAATGTAAAGGGGCAGATTTATATTAACTAGCACATCCCCAGGGATGCACTGCACCGCTGCTCTGCCACCCACGGTGTGCCGCATTTACAATCAGATAGGACAAAGCTACATCAAAACCCTGCGCCTGCTTGAAGCAGGCATAGATCTTGACGCAGGTAGGCTGAAAGCTAAAGCAACAACTAAGTGTCGTGTGCAGAAGTTACAAAAAAGGAAAAATGGCGTTTAAACCAGTAATGAGACCATGCTAACGTAATACAGAGTAAAAATATCCAGGATCTACATCAGTTTGGGATTCACGAACCTGGCAGGTACAAGGCACTGAGGCTTTCCACCGTGCATGTCTCATCCCAAAACATATGTTGTTTGTGAATGAAACAATTTCCCAGACCAAATGCTTTGGATTGGCTACTTCTAAAAAATTAAACACCCCTACTATCCCGGAGTTAGAGGAATACGATGGTTGGAGTAATTTTACTCGTTGTCTATTAAAGATTTACAGGCCCTACTCCGTAATTCTTCCTTTAACATTTCCAGTATAAATCCAAAAGGTTGACTGCTTTGGCAACGTGCCTTATCCACGGTTTAATAACGCTGCCTTTTGCTTTATATAAGTTTTCAAATTGTATGAAATATATACCAATAGGTCGTTATTAACCTTTAGGTAGTGGTTTTCTTCATCAAGTCTGGTCGCTTCCATACACATACAGATTTTCAAAGATGATCAAGAACTTTATCTGAATGGAGAGGAATGCACTGAGACGCCAGATCATTCACTAATGTGTAGGCACAGACAGTTACACGGTTCATGCAACAAACACCGACCAAATATGGCTTGCGTGTTGCAAGGCACGCCAGTTCCTGCTATCATCCCCACGTTCAAGTTCTTGGAAAATGGTAGTTATTTGATGCTCAATAATGAAGATTGTTCTGGGTTAATTAAAAGTATTCATTTTATCGTAACAGTAAATGAACGGGTTATTTGCTGCAGAAATGTTCTATTTCCTCCCACACATGAACATAGGGAGTTTTCAATCTGGCCACAAATACCAACCTTGGGAGCACATTTCAACAGCATGGCAAGAATAAGAGCTCTTTTGTCTCAGAGAGAGGTGGCCTTGAGTTCGGCCCGTGAAACTTTCGTGCTTCACATAGCGAACACCCGTACAGAGGTGCAGACCCTTTTAAATACAGATTCGACTTTGCATTTCAGCAAGATTACCCATTCATTTCCATGCAGCAGGAGGCCCATAGGAATGAAGGTGCAATTTGCGATTAGCAATTACCTCATCGCAAATTACGAATTTTTCCGACGGTGCAGGGGTATCTCAAGAACACCCTGCTGCACCCCTGAAAAAAAAATTTGGGGTCATATGGCGCACATAAATTTTGAAAACATTCCTTTACCTCAAAAACGATTTTCAACTCATAATTTGAAAACACTGCACATGGGGAAATGACTTAAAATGTCCTTAAGACACATAAAAGCATTTTTTGATTGCCTTTGCAGCATGTTTCAGTCACCTTTAACATGCCTATGTAACGGAAACATTCAAAATCTAAATTTGCCATGCACAGGTGGGAGCATATTTACAAGCAATTTGCTCCACAGACAAACTTCTTACATTGAAATGGGAAAGACTCTCAATTACCTTATAAAGAAGCAGACACCATTATGTCCTTCTCATCAATATTAAAACCATTGCTTTTTCTCAAAAACGATTTACAAGTCATAATTTGAAAACACTCCACAGCTCCTATGCACATAAAAGCCCTGTCAGTACTAATACTTCACATTTTCTCCAATTACAATTTCTCAAACAAACAAAATCTATTTGTGAAACACTTGAGACAAAGCAACATTTGAAAAACACAACTTTCTTCATAATTTTCTCCTTAAAGCACACTATTTTCTATCTAAATTAAAGAAATTTTTTCTCACCTTAGCAAGTACTTTGAGTTTCAAAACAGTCTCAGAAACACACCAATTTGTCTTCAGCAGAGCAAAAGGTATGCACTCCAGAGTCTGCAGCTATCAAAAGCACAGAAATGCTGTAATTCCTCACACAGATCTCTCATGTCACCCAATCAAAACTCTTCCCTCACTTTTTTTCAAAGCAAAACCCTTCCCCCCTCTGCCCCCTCTCTGCTTTTTCTGCATAGCAACCACCTCTTGCAAGACCTCTCACACAACAATGTTGCAATTCAACTCTGAACTCTCAGTGCACCTGCATATCCAAAGCATTCTTTCATTTAATGATTTTTTCTTCGCCACTCAAAATACATCTTTCAACGAACTCATCCATGCACACTAACTTTCTGTTTTCAGCAATCAAAATCCACCAATCACTCTTACTGCTTCATTAACACAGAAACTCCTCAGTTTTTTTCATTTTACACTCTCATTTTTTCAACTGCCATTTCATTGCCACACTTCATCTGACTGCAGGAGAACCTTCTCTCGCCATGTTTTCTGTCTGGATTGTTGGACATAGCTACATCTATTGGGCTCAAAGGTACGCTGAAAACAGGAATTTACCTAACCTCAATTTACAAGATGTGGAAATTAAGTGGTTTGGCCACAGAGGATTAAAATGTCACCAATTGATACCATTGGTGAAAACCTTTATGCATTTGCCAAAACCTGACCTGTTAATTGTGCACTGTGGAGGTAATGATTTGGGCACTTTGACTGGGGTAGGTCTGGAAATGCTTTTAAAGGACACCTTTGAGCAATTGATGGCACTTTTTCCTCAGACTGCCTTGGTATATTCAAATATATGCCAAAGACAGAAATGGAGGTGGTCGAACCAATTTTGTCCACAAATTGAGAAATCGAGGAAGCATGTAAACAAATCTGTTTCAGCTTACATGAGAGACCATGGAATGGGCTCCCTGTACAACAATAACTTGCGTTACTACATGCAAGATATCTACAGAGCAGATGGAGTTCACTTCTCAGATGAGGGCAACAGAGTTTTCACTCTGAATTTAAGAATGTGCATTGGTACCTACTTATAAGTACCTAAATGTACCATAAACCCAAAAGCTCTTCTCAGAGCTACCCTACATCTGATCACTCACAATTATTATTGTACTCTAACTTTTTTCACTAATTTTCAAGAAAGTACGCTCCCCAAAACGCTTCCCGGTTCGCGAACCGAGCGCACTCCACGCAAAAAAACTAAAAAAACGGTATATATTTTTTTGCCCTGCGAGAACCTTTCAAAGCCTCCACATCAAACCTAGGGGGTCAGGGACGATCTACTATGCCCCCTTATGGTCATTTGCCCCTTCGCTTTGGCCTCCTCTTGTCTCTCGATCCTACCGAGAGACAAGATGGCGGCCGCTACGGACTGTTTGGAATGTTTACAGACGCCGAAAAACCAATCAGCTTCGCAAACCTCCGTAACGCGAAAAGTACGCGAAGCGGAGCGCTGTTACAGATATATATCTTTTTTTGAACGTTAATTTCTCAAAATCCACTGGAGCACATATATTGAGACCTAGCAAAGGCACATCGGGCTACCAGTCCCTACAATTTTGCCAAGTTTCGTGCAAATCCATTCAGCCGTTCGATTATTATTATTATTATTTTTTTTGCCCCGCGGGGCCCTTTTAAAACCTCCACATCAAACCTAGGGGGTCAGCGAGGATCTACTATTCCCCCTTATGGTCATTTGCCCCTTCGCTTTCGCCTCCTCTTGTCTCTCGATCCTACCGAGAGACAAGATGGCGGCCGCTACGGACTGTTTGGAATGTTGACAGACGCCGGAGAACCAATCAGCTTCGCTTCACAAAGCTCCGTTGCGCGAAAAGTCCGCGAACCAGACCGCTGCCTGGTCCGCGCTTACAGATATATATCTTTTTTTAAACGTTAATTTCTCAAAATCCACTGGAGCACATATATTGAGACCTACAAAAGGCACATCGGGCTACCAGTCCCTACAATTTTGCCAAGTTTCGTGCAAATCCATTCAGCCGTTCGGGCTAAAAGTGAGGCCAACCGCCCTATGGAAATTAACATGGGAAAAACGCGTTTTGGGACCCCCCTTTTTTCTCGGCCCCCCCTTGACGAACCCCCCCCCAAATTTTCAAAGGCTGCTCAGAAACAAAATGTGCCATTTTCCTGAAAATTTCAGCCAATTCCGTCCACAAACGGCAAAGTTATTAGACATAGAATTTTCAAAAAACCCATAGAGAAAAAATCCTAACTATATATACCTACTGGCGACCGCCAGTAGGTAATATATATATATATATATATATATATATATATATTCACTGAAAAAACCATAGGTTATAGACCATATATAGTTAGGAATTAGCATTTACAAAACCTTGAAAATTCACTGAAAAAACCATAGGTTATAGACCATATATAGTTAGGAATTAGCATTTAAAAAACCTTTTTTTACTCACACAAAACCATTGAAATTCCATATATAGTTAGTTGTACTAACTATATATCGCGCACCCGCAATCCACTGCTGATCATGTCACATATTACATCATTCATGACATGGTCAGTGACATCACTGATGACATCACTGATGACATCTCAAATGACATCACTGATGACATCACTGATGACATCTCAAATGACATCACTGATGACATCACTGATGACATCACTGATGACATCTCAAATGACATCACTGATGACATCACTGATGACATCTCAAAAGACATCACTGATGACATCACTGATGACATTATTCATGTGATAATACGATGAATCTCTTCAGACTCTAATAAAAACTTAGATACACTCAGTGTAAACAGACACTCACAGACTGTCACTCATCCATGGAGTTACTCACACACCTAGTCAGTCATGCAAAGAATCAATCTCACATCCATTTCCTCAACTATACAGTTATACGCACCTTACTTATTCAAACATATACTAACATATATTTACTCTCTTATACAATCCCTGATACAAGTTCACAATGATCCATACAGCCACTCACACATTCACTGGCTCTTATGCATAGTTATTTATATATGTCAACTCTCACATGTACTGTGTTTTACATATGTACTTACTTTGACATGTAGCACTTAGATATCCATTCACTCACCAATACACTCATGCACACAGTCAACCGCCCATACAGCTGTTTCCACATGCACTTTTGAACCCATACATCTAGTGAATCAACTGCTCACACATCTATGCACAGAGTTATACACCTCCCAGCCACCCACACACACACTCAGTCTCCCATACAAATACTTAGGCAACCAATCAATAACCCATATAGTTACTCATATAGCTATTGATCAACACATGCAGCAGTTTACAGAACAACAGACATAATGATGCACAAATTAAGACAGTTTAGTCACTAACCCATGCACTCAGTGAGACACATTTAATCAGTCACTCATACAGTCAGTCATGCACCTAATAAATCCTTCATCCAGACACTTATAAATCCACTCATTCTTCAATATGTAAGACATATTTTAACTTTACAGAAACATACAGTCACTGGATGTTGTCATCAGTGATGTCATCAGTGATGTCATTTGAGATGTCATCAGTGATGTCATCAGTGATGTCATTTGAGATGTCATCAGTGATGTCATCAGTGATGTCACTGACCATGTCATGAATGATGTAATATGTGACATGATCAGCAGTGGATTGCGGGTGCGCGATATATAGTTAGTACAACTAACTATATATGGAATTTCAATGGTTTTGTGTGAGTAAAAAAAGGTTTTTTAAATGCTAATTCCTAACTATATATGGTCTATAACCTATGGTTTTTTCAGTGAATATATATATATATATATATATTCACTGAAAAAACCATAGTTTTCACACACGTTATAGTTAGGAATTAGCATTTAAAAAACCTTGCAAATTCATTGATAAAACCATAGGTTTCACACACGTTATAGTTAGGAATTAGAATTTAAAAAACCATGCAAATTCATTGAAAAAACCCTAGTTTTCACACGTTATAGTTAGCTGAACATTTCTCTCATACAAAACCTTTGAAATTCCTCCGTTATAGTTAGCTCAGCTAACTATAACTTGCGCGACCGCAATGCACTGCTGATGACGTCACATATAACATCACTCATGACATGGTCAGTGACATCACTCATGACATCACTGATGACATCTCATCTCAAATGATTCTCACAACAAATGCTTCTTCTTAGAAAGTCATAGTCGAAAAATTATAATGGGATGGAACTTTCAACACTCGCAATAGGAAAAGTTACGAACCAATCAAATCTCTACTCTTAAAGTCACATGGCTTTGTGTACGCTTATGATGCGCTTGCGCAGCTCTTTCAATACAAGTACGCATGATCTTCTACCGCGATTTGTGTAATTCTTTTAAAAACTAATATAGGATTATTGAAAGTATTTAAGAAAAATCATAGTTATCCCAAATGTCTGCCCTTAGAATCTACATTAGATACATACATGTTTTAAACCAAGTAAAAACATTGCCGCCTTTCGCGTACAGAATGCTGTACATGACGTCACACCGAAGCTTTAATGCGACGCGTAACGTCAAAGCATATTCGTACCGTATGCGCGGGTACATGCTAAGTATGATAAGCAGTACAAACTATGGTGCGATCACCCTCTCAGTGACAAATCAGAGCTCAGGGCTCGCTAAGAAGAATGATTAGAAGTGCTGACTCATTGCAGATCCGATTCTGGGCCTGACTCTGCGTACATTATAACACCGCCCCCATCTCTCTCTGTAGTTAATTGTTGGTGCACACACTCATACTTGCACATGCGTGGTGCACACCCTCCCACACTATGCACATGCCACCACCAAGCATGCTTGCTATCATTTAGCCTGGAAACCTATACATTAGCCAATGTGATGTCCCCCAGGGCCATCATTCTTATAGACCGCGAAAACTCTACCAATGACGGCCCTGGGCTTGGTTTGGTCAGCCCCCGCGGTTCCCATATAATGCGGGCAATGACATGAGCACGCTCTCTTTTGCCTGCCTCTGCTACGATGACAGGCAGACTGTCGAAAACACCCCAGACTCAGCAAAACTGCAGCCTTTCAAGATACGACAAAAGACGACAGAAACAAAGGTAAGAGAAGACGTCACAACATCAGCCTCCACTGTAAATTGTATAAGCATAATACTATTTTTTTATCCTTCATATGGCTTTCCTACCCCTCAATGGTTTTAAATTGTATGCACATAATTGAAATATTTCTTTATAAGTCACGAGGTCCTACACACCTCTAATCTTAAAAATTGTGCGTGCATAAATTTCTGTGTCGTATTTCTGTACTACGCCACGTGCTTAGGCCTCTATTATTATTAATTGTGCATCCATGATAGTATTTTTTTTCCTGCGTCACGAGGCCGTCCCAGGCCTTTATTAACTTATTGATCTTCCTTTGTTTGCTGGAGTTGCAACAGTCTTAACTACGGAATATTAAGAACCCACATTAAAATTCACTTTTGATAGTAGTTCCGCAACTCAGTTTACGATGACTAATCAAAACGTCCTTTTGTATTCTTCAGAAGCAACCACGGCCTATCGAGCAACAGCAATGGAATTCTCTGCAACTTATTGAATATACTTTGACGTATAGAGGCAGAGTTCAAGTCGAATGGTGAACTCCGGTGGCCGCACTCTTTATACAAGGTAAGCACAGCAGCCTAGATCTACAAAGCCTTAATAGCAATGCATTAGAAATAAGTCGCCATAACGGGCGTCAGTAACGTAGTAGGTACTTCCATATAGACACCACTTGAACGCTGCACTATAACAAGTAAAATGTACCAGGTTCACTGCACTCGTAAAACTGTAGTGTAAATTTTATTTATGAAAGGAGAGAGGGCCATATTATCAAACCTTGGCAACAGAATTATCGCCACTTTATCAGCAGGAAAGTGGCGATAATGGGTTTGATAATATACTCTATGGAATTCCAATCGAAGCTCATGTTAGATGTGAAGAATATCTGACATGAGCTTCGATTGGAATTCCATAGAGCATATTATCAAACCCATTATCGCCACTTTAGCGACACTTTCCTGCCGATAAAGTGGCAATAATTTTTGTCGTCCAAGCTTGATATTATGGCCCAGAGTGCGTAGTGTACAGCAGCTTCTCTGTAAAATGTATAATTACCTCCGAGCAGTGACAACAGATAGGTTACAACAGTCTGACAAACAGATCATCAACCTTATTACGCCACTTTTGAGTCACTTGTAACATGGGTAAAATGATGCAAGGAGCTAGTAAATCTACGTCTGGTTCAACAAAAAATCTCAACTCCAGACTCTGCGACACAGTTTTAATGTTGTTTTCTCTCTCTCTCACTCTCTATGACATCATTTCTCTTTCTCTCTTAAACTTAGACACTGCTGTCTGCTTGAACGTGTAGAAGATCTGCTCAACTGAAGTTGTCAACTCCACTTCCTAATGTGTTTGGCGCAAAGTTTACACAATGGTAAGCACAGAGGCCTAGATCTACAAATCCTTCATAGGAATGCATTAGAAATAATTTAGCATAACGGGCGTCAGTAACACAGTAGGCAATTCCATATAGACCCCACTTGAATGCGGCATTATAACAAGTAAAATGTACCAGGTACACTGCACTCGTAAAACTATAGTGTTAGCTTTATTTGTGAAACGAGAGAGGGCCATATTATCAAGCCTTGGCGACAAAATTATCGCCACTTTATCGGCAGCAAACTGCCGCTAAAGTGGCCATAATAGGTTTGATAATATGCTCTATAGAATTCCAATCGAAGCTCATGTTAGATGTGAAGGACATCTGACATGAGCTTCGATTGGAATTCCATAGAGCATATTATCAAACCCATTATCGTCACTTTAGCGACACTTTCCTGCCGATAAAGTGGCAATCATTTTTGTCACCAAAGGCTTGATATTATGGCCCAGAGTGCGTAGTGTACAGCAGCTTCTCTGTAAAATGTATAATTACCTCCGAGCAGTGACAACAGATAGGTTACAACAGTCTGACAAACAGAACATCAACTTTATTACGCCACTTTTGAGTCACTTTTAACATGGGTAAAGTGATGCAAGGAGCTAGTAAATCTACCTCTGGTTCAACAAAAAATCTCAACTCCAGACTCTGCGACACAGTTTTAATGTTTTCTCTCTCTCTCACTCTCTGTGACATCATTTCTCTATCTCTCTTAAACTTAGACACTGCTGTCTACTTGGACGTGTAGATCAGCCCACCTGAAGTTGTCCATCCCAGTGGCTGCAGTGTTTGGCCGCAAGCTTTATACAACGGTAAGCACAGAGGCCTAGATCTACAAATCCTTCATAGGAATGCATTAGAAATAAGTCGCCATAATGGGCGTCAGTAACGCAATAGGCACTTTCATATAGACACCACTTGAACGCGGCACTATAACAGAACAAGAATATACGAGTCACACTGCACACGTAAAACTGTAGAGTTACCACAACTTGTAATGCTTCAGCTCATTTTTCTCACATCTACATAATTCGAAACTCTAATTTTCTTTTTTCTTTTGCAGATTACCAATCGGACACCTTTTGGAATCCATTTCACAATTTCTCTATAACATTGTTTAACTTATTTTGCCAGTTCTAATATAGTTATAATTGAATTTCATTTATATTTATTGTTTAATAAAAGTTAATTTAGTTTTGTTTATATTTATTGTTTAATAAAAGTTAATTAAAAAAAACTACAGACTTCTTTTATTTTGTGGGGGAGGGGTATGACGGTCCACAATAAAAATAATGTTTAAATACTATAGTAAGATATTCAAGGCTAGGATTGAAAACTACTGAGTTCTAACTAACTGATATAATAAATACAACGGTGAGAAACTACTAAAATGGCGGTGGACGGAATACGTAATCTACGTTTGGCGCCTCGGCACTACCTTTCAAATAAGTATATAAAAAATATGACCATTAATACTGTACAAAAGTACAGCACCAAATGAATCACACGAACCGGGAAAAGAAAGCGACAGACTGTTATAAAGAAAGGTTTGCATGTTGAACTTGAAGAAAAAAACGTGAACTTCAAAACGACGCTGAGCATGCGAAGAGAGTACAACTGCTACACCAAAAAAAAGGAAAGGTTTACATACAAAAGGCGATACATTATCGCCGCTTTTATCGACAGGAAACTGCCGATAAAGCAGCGATAATGTACTTGATAATAGGCCCTTGTAACTTCCCATAGCTGCCCAGGTTCTGATCCTAACCTAGGCTGCTATGGTTATTCACAAGTAGATATTATCAAGCCCATTATCTCCGCTTTATCGGCAGTTTCCTGCCAATAAATGTGATGATAATGTATTGCCTTTTGTTGACAATATAGACCATTGCTCTTTTTTTGACCAGTAAACTTAGATGCATATTATCAAGGACCGGTGTTAAAATTATCGCAGTTTTATTGGCAAGAAACTGCTGATAAAACTGCGATAATGAGCTTCATAATACGGCCTTGTTATTTCCCATTGAACCCCATGTTAGCACCAGAACATAGGCTTCTATGGGAATTAACAAGGACATATTATCAAGCCCACCCTCCCAACATTAATAAAAAACTCCAGACAATGCAGATACCCGGAGCTGGAAGGTCATTTTACATATCACTGCCCCAGAAAGGTGGCGTTCCCCGCGACGTGTGCGGGGAGAGAGAGAGAGAGCTCAAAACATATATTTTTTTAAAAGACCCGAGGGGGACCGTAACCCCCCTGCTTACTTCAAAATAAAACCATAGGAGTGCTGTTCCCCAGTGCTCGGGGCACCTTACAAGCCCCCATTATGCAGAAAAATTGCCCCCGTAATTTACCCCCCCGGGACCTAATGAATAAAAATTGCCCCTGTAATTGACCCCTCAGGACCTAATAAATAAAACGGACTTCTACTTTTTTTTCACCTTTTGCACTGCGTACAAGTACTGCATGAGTACCCCGCCATTTTTTGTTTTTTTTTAAATAAAAATTGAGCCTAAAGATCCATGTACCACCCCCTGACCAAGTCTATAGGCTCAGAATGTTTTGACCCTGCCCCCTTTCCTTATTTCTCAACTTTGTTTTACTGTTTTCTTGTGACTCTGCTCTTCCGACAAACAGCATGGCTGCCAATACTTCCTAGTTTGGAGTATTAACAGCCAATCAGCATGCACCTCCTGCTCGTAATTGTAGGTATTTACATACGCGTACGCCGCGATTTTTCTTTAAAAAAAAAAAAAAATAGAGCCTAAACATCCATATACGACCCCCTAAGCAAGCCTAGAGGGTTAGAATATCTCTACCCTACCCCCTTCCCTTATTTCTCAACTTTGTTTTACTGTTTTCTTGTAACTCGGTTCTAGCGAGGCACAAGATTGCTGCAAACACTTCCTGGTTTCGAGTGTTGACAGACAGTTCACAGCCAATCAGCATGCAGCTCGCGCTCGTAAATGAACAGATTTCAGTACACGTACTGAACTCCAACTCTAGATATCGCTATGATTTTACTTGCAATTTTCTCAGAAACTACTGAACGGATTTACACCATTTAACAAAAAGCACAATCTGCGAACAGAACTCTACCTCTCTGCCAAATTTCGTGTAATTCCGTTAAGCCGTTCGGGTTGTAGCCCTGGCTTAAGGTCCCAATAGAAAATTGCATGGGGAAAACAGGTTTTGGGACCCCCTTTTTTCTCAGCCCCCACTTGACGAATCACCCCCAAACTTTCAGGGAAGGGGCGGAACCGAGCACGCCATTCTCTTGGAGAAATTGACAAACATTCGTCCACCGGCACCAAAGTTATTCTAAATAGAATGTTGTGGATTTCCTATGGAAACTAGGTCCTAACTATAACTACCTACTGGCAACCGCCAGTAGGTAATATATATATATATATAAACCTATCTCTGAACACTGGAGAAGTGCCGAGAGACTGGAAACGGGCCTTGGTGAGACCTCTGAGGAAGAACTCTACCACTCCCTGGACGGACTTTGCCAATTTACGGCCAATCTCCCTTCTCCCCTTTATGGGTAAGATTATGGAGAAACACGTTAACCGACATTTGTCTAAATTCATCGAAGAGACTAATGGGTTGGATCCCTCCCAGTCGGGTTTTAGGCCAGGGCATAGCACCGAGACCACCTTGCTGTCAGTTGCAGACGATCTACACAGGTTCCAGGATAAAGGTTACTCTGTTATCCTGGTCCTGTTGGATCTGTCTGCGGCGTTTGATGCTGTGTCATATGACATCATGACCGCCAGGCTTGTTAACATCGGCCTGGAAAAGAAGGCTCTGGCATGGTTGAGGAGTTTCTTGACGGATCGCACCCAAACAGTCACCTTGGGTGCTTATCGGTCAGAGGAGTTGGGAATCTCAAAGGGGGTGCCACAGGGCTCCTGCTTGAGCCCTACCTTATTTAATATCTACGTGGCCCCCCTCGCTAACATCATGAGATCCCATGGGTTCATCCCTGTGTCATACGCGGATGATACCCAACTCCTCTTCCCTTTTAAAATCCTTACGGATGAGATCAAGAACTCCTTCTCCCAGGGGATGAAGGCAGTGGCCCACTGGATGGCATCTAACCTCCTGCAATGCAATGTTGCGAAAACGGAGGTGATGCTGTTCGGGGAAGCCAAAATCCTTTGGTCCCCGGACTGGTGGCCACAAGACCGTGGCCCAGTCCCTGAGCCTAAACAGGTGGTCAAGGATCTCGGGGTTCGTCTAGACCAGGACCTCTCTTTTAAAAACCATACTGCCCAAGTGGTAGGGTCCTGTTTCCACATAATTGGGATGTTGCGGAAGGTATTTCCACTACTTCCAGACTCAACCAGGAAGACCCTGGTACAAGCCCTGATATTGAGTCGGCTGGACTACTGCAACGGGTTGCTCCTCTCAGCAAATGAGGGGGTTACCTCTAGATTGCAGGTTGTTCAAAATACGGCGGCCCGCCTTGTTCTTAATAAACCCCCTCGAACACCCTCTAAACCCCTTCTGACTGCGTTGCATTGGCTCTCTGTGAAACAAAGGGTGAAGTTTAAGGTGTGCTGCATTATGCACAAGTGTCTTTTGAGAAAAGGCCCCCTATATTTGCTTAGCAAATTTTCTCCTTACGTGCCTCCGCGGTCCTTGAGATCTAGTGAACAGGCCTTGCTGCAGATACCTAGAGCAAAAAAGGTGAGACAAGGGGACAGAGCGCTTTCCATTGCGGGTCCCATGTTGTGGAATACCCTCCCACTTTCCCTGAGACTCTGCAATGAGCACCCCGCATTTAGGCGACAACTGAAAACGTTCCTATTTTAAATCATGGAGACACAGCGACAGGTTGTTTATTTGCTTCTAGGTTGCCAAAGGCGCGGAGATACTCCTTCGGGAAGTGATCCTAGCGCGTTACAAACTCGCAAATAAATAAATAATATATATATATATATATATATATATATATATATATATATATATATATATATATATATATATATATATATATATATATATATATATATATATATATATATATATATATATATATTCACTGAAAAAACCATAGGTTATAGACCATATATAGTTAGGAATTAGCATTTACAAAACCTTGAAAATTCACTGAAAAAACCATAGGTCATAGACCATATATAGTTAGGAATTAGCATTTAAAAAAACCTTTTTTTACTCACACAAAACCATTGAAATTCCATATATAGTTAGTTGTACTAACTATATATCGCGCACCCGCAATCCACTGCTGATCATGTCACATATTACATCATTCATGACATGGTCAGTGACATCACTGATGACATCACTGATGACATCTCAAATGACATCACTGATGACATCACTGATGACAACATCCAGTGACTGTATGTTTCTGTAAAGTTAAAATATGTCTTCCATATTGAAGAATGAGTGGATGTATAAGTGTCTGGATGAAGGATTTATTAGGTGCATGATTGACTGTATGAGTGAGTGAATAAATGTGTGTCACTGAGTGCATGAGTTAGTGACTAAACTGTCTTAATTTGTGCATCATTATGTCTGTTGTTCTGTAAACTGCTGCATGTGTTGATCAGTAGCTATATGAGTAAGTATATGGGTTATTGATTGGTTGCCCAAGTATTTGTATGGGAGACTGAGTGTGTGTGTGTGGGTGGCTGGGAGGTGTATGACTCTGTGCATAGATGTGTTAGCAGTTAATTCAATAGATGTATGGGTTCAAAAGTGCATGTGGAAACACCTGTATGGGCGGTTGACTGAGTGCATTGGTGAGTGAATGGATATCTCAGTGCTACATGTCAAAGTAAGTACATATGTAAAACACAGTACATGTGACAGTTGACATATATAAATAACTGTGCATAAGAGCCAGTGAATGTGTGAGTGGCTGTATGGATCATTGTGTACTTGTATCAGGCATTGTAAAAGAGAGTAAATATGTGTTAGTATATGTTTGAATAAGTAAGGTGTGTATAACTGTATAGTTGAGGAAATGGAGGTGTGATTGATTCTTTGCATGACTGACTAAGTGTCTGAGTAACTCCATGGATGAGTGACAGTCTGTGAGTGTCTGTTTACACTGAGTGTATCTAAGGTTATATTAGAGTCTGAAGAGGTTCATCGTATTATCACATGAATGATGTCATCAGTGATGTGATCAGTAATGTCAAATGTGATGTCATCAGTGATGTCATCAGTGATGTCATTTGAGATGTCATCAGTGATGTCATCAGTGATGTCATTTGAGATGTCATCAGTGATGTCATCAGTGATGTCATTTAAGATGTCATCAGTGATGTCATCAGTGATGTCACTGACCATGTCATGAATGATGTAATATGTGACATGATCAGCAGTGGATTGCGGGTGCGCGATATATAGTTAGTACAACTAACTATATATGGAATTTCAATGGTTTTGTGTGAGTAAAAAAAGGTTTTTTAAATGCTAATTCCTAACTATATATGGTCTATAAGCTATGGTTTTTTCAGTGAATTTTCAAGGTTTTGTAAATGCTAATTCCTAACTATATATGGTCTATAACCTATGGTTTTTTCAGTGAATTTCATTGGTTTTTTAAAAGCTAATATCTATAGCTGTAAAATGTATTTTTCTTTAAATCAAAAAATTTATTTTATATGTTTATTAATATTTTTTTTTATTATTATGCTTTGGTTCGCGAACCGGGAAGCTTCCCGTTAGCTTAATTTGGTGACGCGACCCGGTCCGCGAACCAGTAAACGTTCCGTTTGCGCAACTGCCGCGTTAGAAATCAACATCGTGACGCGTCGCGGAAGCACGACGTATCACGTTGTCGCGTAATGCGTCTTATGACGCGCCGCGTTAGCGCACCCGGAAGTGCTCCGGAGCGCGAACCGAGGCGCGAAGCGCAGCTCCCCGGAAGCGATCCGGGGCGCGTTCCGCAGCGCGTAACATAAGCGTAACAGGTCATGTGACTTGTTAATAAAACTTTTCATTGGTTCATTTCACTTTTGGTTTCCTAATGATGTAAGGCTAGGTCATGTGATCTAAAAATAACACTTTTCATTGGTTTAGACCTATTTTTTTTCCAAAATGATGAAAACCCCTCCTTCTTTCCTCACTCTGACTTTCATCTTTGTGAGAGGAAGACCCTATGTGATAACTGAGCAATGGCTTCATTGGTAGCTTCAGCTGGTGCACCCCCACCACCACCACCACCTCCTCATGGGAAGAGAGGACCACCTCCACAGTTCATTAGCAACACAGAGGAGGAAGAGGATGAACAAGAGGAAGAAGAGATACAGGCACCACAGTTTTTACAAGAGGAGCCCCGGGTTTCTCATCGGAAAACTAGTTTCATTTGGCAGTTTTTTTCAATCCCTGAAGGGCAGAAAAAAGTTAATGCTCGATATGTGACGTGCCTGATATGTAAAGAGGACTTATCTAGAGGCACCTTAAAGAAGTATAGCTTCGGCAACTACACCATGCACCGTCACATGCAGAGGTGGCATCCACTAAACTACAGCCGGGCAGAGATTCGTGACCTTCAGGACAATCCTCCAACTCCTGTGGCCAGGACATCAACACAGATAACTTTGTCAGGGCCAGAGGCACGGGAAACCGTGCCAAACATTCAGGACAACTTTGTCCATATGAAGTTTACCTGTTTATATCGCGGTGCATTACTCTCATGTGCCAATATGAGCATTAACTTAATCAACAGAGTATTTGAAAACCACAAGTGCTCTAAACGCCCCAGAAAGTAAATTTTTTTTTTGCTCCTGTTGAGCCCTTTCCAATGCCTGTTTTTTGTTGTTTCCCCTCCAAAAAAAATAAAAAAAACATAAAACTGTTCAAAAAATACAAAAAAAACAAAAAATGTTCAGAAAAATAAAAAAAAATATAAAACAACAAAAACATTAAAAAAAAGTTCTTTTCAGAACTACCTCCCCTTTCAAAAAAAATTGCTAGAATGTTTAGCACTCTGGCAAGCTGTATTTCTTTTGGTTCGCTTCCTGGTTCGCTCGCCGGTACGCGAACCGGGAGCGAACCAAAAAAATTTAAAAAAGAAGAGTAAGTATAAGGGAAGTAAACAGAGAGTAATGATAAAACAAAGACAGCTATAGGGTCTAAACCAGAGATACTGTTTAATAGATTTATTTACCGAAGAAAAGAGGGAAGAGGATATAATTGTGAAAAACAAAATAGATAAGGAAGTGAAAGAAAAAAAGGAGAGTAGAAGAATAACAAAGAAGATTTTCTTGGAGAATGTGAGTGAATGTTCAAAATAAGATTAAAACATGTGGAATAACAGAGAGAAAAAACAGAAAACAGAAAAGAAGAAGTAACACAAAAAGAATAATTGAAACAGCAAAGAAATGTAAATAACATAGGGCCATATCATCAACATAGGGAATAAAAGTTTTGCAGCTTTTATCGGCAGAAATGTGTCGCTAAAGCCGCTTTTGCGGCAGAAAACTGCCGCTAAAACCACTTTAGCAGCAGTTTTCTGCCAATAAAAACAGCAATAATTTTATTGGCTGTGTTCATAATATGCCCCTTAGTGTGCTTCAACTACACAGAGAAAGCATAATGAACAAGTAGTGAAAGAGTGATCAGTCAAAGACACTAAGAGTAATAGAGACGGAGTGAGTGAACAAGAGTGAGGAACTATGAGAAGAGAGGGACTGAGAAAAGGAGTGGAAGGAGTAGAGTAAGTAGGTAATAGAGAAAGGAATGAGGGAAGTAGCAAAGGCAGGAAACTGAGGGTTAAAGAAATGAAGCTGTGGAACTAATAGTAGGTGAATGTGATAGAAATGTAACGAAAAGAGTACAAAACATTTACCTTATAATTGTCGTTAACTTACTCACTTTTTATTTTTATACTTTCAATCTGTGAAAGAGAGAACAAACATTTGAAAAATATTAAAACATGTATTTAAAAATTAGAAAAGACAACGGAAAAGATTGAAGGACAAACAGTTTTTCAACAACTTTGACACTTACAGAAGCTTCTGCTTCTGCAGGCCCCCTACACAGTCCTAAAGATATACATTTTAAACTAACAGTATCTTGATGCAGATGAAGTGAGGCCTATCTTAAAACATGGTGCATCTTTTGCACTGCTGTTGTCTCACAAAAGTGTCGCAAGACACTAACATTTTAAATGATTGTTTCAGGATGCCAATAAGATGTGTCCTATCCAGAGGTTTGTTTGAGGTGAGGCCTACTCAGGGTTCCAAATGAAATTTGGAGTTGTTGAAGAGAACAGAGGACATAATACATGTGAAGGTCTACCAATGAAGTAAGTCATGTCCACTTCACTCTTGAACAAACGCCAGACCTCTTCTGTGTCCGTGGACAGACGTAAACTTCATCTGCACAATGCCATTCGTAAACTTAGGAAACACAGGTGATGTAATTGAAAAATGTGGAGTTTCTTTTCCTCATTTCACAATCACATCACCTGTGTTTCCTTTGCTTAGGTACCTCATAGTGCAGATGGAGTCTAGCATATCAAAGAGTACACATAAGTTGAGCAGTGTATACAACAATTTTGACATTTACAGAAGACTCAGCTTCTTATCTTGTTGGAGATGAAGTGAGGCCTGTCTTGCAACATGGTGCATCTTTCGCATCACTGCTGCATCGGTTTCATGTGGCACGGGTTTTTTACAGCATGACACATCTGCCTAGATGCATCAATTTGCAATTTTGTCGCCTCATAGCAAATCTTTTCCACCGCCACTGCGTCACAAAAGTGACGCACAGTGGCGCAAAAGAGGGATACACCTATCATAAATCTGTCCCTAACATTTTAAATGATTAATTCAGGATGACGATAAGGTGTGGCCTCTCCAGAGGTTTGTTTAAGGTGAGGCCTACTCAGGGTTGCAGATCAAATTTACGATTGTTGTAGAATACAGAGGAGATAATACATGTGAAAGCCTACCAATGAAGTAAGTCATGTCCACTTCACTCTTGAACAAAGGCCAGACCTCTTTTGTGTCTGTGGACAGAGCTAAACTTCATCTGCACAATGTCATTCGTAAACTTAGGAAACACTGGTGATGTAATTGAGAAATGTGGAGTTTCTTTTCCTCATTTTACAATTACATCACCTGTGTTTCCTTTGCTTAGGTACCTCATAGTGCAGATGGAGTCTAGCATATCAAAGAGTACACAGAAGTTTAGCAGTGTATACAACAATTTTGACATTTACAGGAGACTCAGCTTCTTATCTTGTTGGAGATGAAGTGAGGCCTGTCTTGCAACATGGTGCATCTTTCGCATCACTGCTGCATCGGTTTCATATGGCACAGGTTTTTTACAACATGACACATCTGCCTAGATGCATCAATTTGTAATTTTGTCGCCACATAGCAAATCTTTTGCACCGCCACTGCATCACAAAAGTGACGCACAGTGGCGCAAAAGAGGCATACACCTATCATAAATCTGTCCCTAGCATTTTAAATGATTAATTCAGGATGACGATAAGGTGTGGCCTCTCCAGAGGTTTGTTTAAGGTGAGGCCTACTCAGGGTTGCAGATCAAATTTACGCTTGTTGAAGAATACAAAGGAGATAATACATGTGAAAGCCTACCAATGAAGTAAGTCATGTCCACTTCACTCTTGAACAAAGGCCAGACCTCTTCTGTGTCCGTGGACAGACCTAAACTTCATCTGCACAATGTCATTCGTAAACTTAGGAAACACAGGTGATGTAATTGAAAAACGTGCAATTTCTTTTGCTCATTTCACAATCACATCACTTGTGTTTCCTTTGCTTAGGTATCTCATTGTGCAGATGTAGTCCAGCATATGAAACAGTACCCAGAAGTGCAGCACTGCATGCAACAACTTTGACACTTACAAAAGCTTCAGCTTCTGCATGCCCCCTACACAGTGCTAATTATATACATTTTAAACTGATGGTATCTTGCTGGAGATGAACTGAAACCTATCTTGCAACATGGTGCATCTTTTACACAAAAGTGACCCACAGCGTCGCAAAAGAGGTGCACGGCCATCATAAATCTGACCCTAACATTTTAAATGATTGTTTCAAGATGCCGATAAGGTGTAACCTATCCACAGATTTGTTTCAGGTAAGTCCTACTCAGGGTTGCAGATGAAATTTAGGTTTGTTGAAGAATACAGAGGAGATAATACATGTGCAGGCCTACCAACGAAGTGAGTCATGTCCACTGCACTCTTGAACAAATGTCAGACCTCCTCTGTCTCCTGGAACAGGCCTAAACCTCATCTACACAATGTGATGTGTAATGTTAGGAAACACAGGTAATATAATTGAAAAACGTGCAATTTTTTTTGCTCATTCCACAATCATATCACCTGTGTTTCCTTTGCTTAGGTATCTCATTGTGGAAATGTAGTCTATCATATGAAAGACTACGTAGAATGTGAGCACTGTATGCAACAACGTTGACACTTACAGAAGCCTCTCCTTCTCCATGCCTCCTATACAGTTCTAAATGTACATCATAAATACAAACAGTACAGAATTAATTATACATGTTAAATGGTTTATTTTTGCTGTTCTCAGAATGTATCAAATTTCACTAAAAACAGTGACTTGAAGGTATTCATCATATAACAGCGGGGGAAAAAAAACACAATCAAAATGATTGTGTTTAAAAAACCCATACAACATAACAAATCAGAATTCAGAACTCCTTAAAATTAACTTACTTTCCATGACGTCGAAGGATGTCCTATGAACAGCTTACACTCTGTTGTGCTGTTATTACTTTCAGCCCGCCACTTTCTGAAAGAAAACCTCCATCGTTTTGAAAAATATGTTACATACAATAAATGACTTCTCGCTCTCTACCACACGTTTCCACAAGGCCAAATCATGTAAGAGCCATTTATAACTCTTGGAATTCTTGTAAGCCAATCCCGTCATTTTGTATTTCCGCAACTTTCAGAATTAAAATGTTGAAGATCATTTTCACAATCCTGGACTAGTAATATCTTACCCTTCTTGCTCACTCATGTTCTACATTTCCTATGACACTGATACTGCTTACTATGAAGCAGACTTACACTACCTCTATGACTACTACAATTATTTAATTCTCTACATCACTTTTAATCACAAAGCAATATAAAACAGTAGACAGCATTGCAGACTTACATTCCCTCTACTCCATGTTTTGATTGGCTGCTTCAATTAGCTTATAAAAAGAAACAGTTTTTCTGAACTCATTTAAAGTGCAGTTATTTTTCCATGACGTCAAGTGTTATGGTAAGAAGTTATGTCTCTGTACTACACTTATCCTCAAGGCCAAATCGTGTAGGAGCCATTAGAACCTCTTGAAATTCCTCAGAGCACATCCCGAGATTCTTTCCCTAAAATTTTGGTTTTAAAAACACCAGGTAAGAATTTTTAAGGTCATACGGCAATTTTTTTTTTAAAATTAAAACAGAATCGTTGCAGAATGACCAGCCAATTCTAGACTTTAAATAAGCTGTGTAATGTCCTAATGTTATTGAAGGACCGTCATGATATATAATTGCTGCAGTTACAGAAGTCCTTCCTGATATTGACAACTGTGAAGCCACAAAATTTTTAATTAAAGTTGTCAATTTTGTTCCATCAGGCCTACATCGTTGGAACATTAAAATGACATACTGGCCATATGTTCGTATAAATAATGTTGACAACATTTCAGACTTACATTGGCTACACTCCATGTTGTGATCAGCTGCTTTTACTAGCTTATTAAAGGAGACTGATTTACTGTCTGGCAAAGTTAAATATATAAATCTTTCTGAGTCTACACTAGTAGTACTTGATACCCTACAGTTCTCGCAGTCATGCTGCCATTGATAAGAAAGCCCAAACAGGTGATCTACATCTACACCTTCAGCATGCAATACATCAAGCATATACATTAAAAACTCCTGACAATCTTGCTGAATATTTTGAGAGAATTGTGTTTGACCTGAACATCTGTCTAACAGATTTCGAATTTCAGACACACTTTCTATTTTTCTTCTATCAGTGCTACATTTCTCTAACACAGAATTTAACAAACTGCAAAATCTTTGATCAGAATTGACCACAATCTCTTCTTTTACATTTTCTAGAGAAAACAAAACATTAACCACTACATTAGCATAGCAGTTGACACCAGAACTGTTTTCAAATTGAAAACCAACAACATCTTCAACAGAATCCTTTTTGTTTCTACTTATAATTTCAGGTTCATCGACTTTTCGTCTTTTTGCTACAACCTCCCTAGTATTGGTCACATTTCTTCGTTTCCGGCCTACCACACGTTTCTCAAACAAAGGATATTGAGGCAAATGTGGCGCATACTCTCTTCTTAACCTATTGTATTCCTTAACACAATCTAGATCCGCACAAATGTTTGTGACATCACACTCAATCAAGTACAATCCCGATAAAGTTCTAACTCGTGACAATGCCACATATGCCATACCCTCCTTGAACACAGAACTGCCAATATTCACCAATGCACTCTCTACACTTAAACCTTGCGATTTATGGATTGTCACCGCATATGCAAAGCAAACAGGAAACTGCTTACGGCGAACATATAAGTCTTTTACAAGCAAAAATCTAGCAGAACAACGACCAATTAGCTGTACTTCCTCAATGCCATCAAATTAAATTTTTAAAAATTCAATTCCATCTCTATTTCTGTATTTCACACAATCAACAACATTACCCATTGATCCATTTACCAGACCTCTTTCAACATGTAAATTCCTTCTTAAAATTATACGGCAGTTTAAGCACACATTCAGAGTCTTTTCAAAACCTGCAGTTTTAGATATAGTCTTCTCTAATGAATCCAATTTTGATTTCAAATTCTCAGACAAAATAATTGTTGATCCCATATGCTCTACTCTGTCAATAGCTTCCAGTTTCACAATCTCTTGGTTTTCTAAATGCAACATTTTGTTGTTGAAGATGGCACATTCTGCAAGAGTTGGCATTAAACATATTCCAGATTTCTTCTCAGTAATTTTGTGAAAAATATTCTCAGGCACAACATCTTGTTCTGGATATAAATTTGACAGTAATCGTGCATGTAAAGCTTCTTTCCCATGCTCGGTCACTTTTCCAATTCTAACATCTTGTAGAATATTCTTGTAAACTTCATCCTTCGCCTGACGCATATTTTCATGCAGTTCAGCATAATTGAAGTTTAACCATATATTGACGTTGCCAATGCTCCCTAGGCACTTCCTGGTATCTTCATGCGTGAGCATTTTGAACACAGGTTGTCCTTTCACTGGTGTCAGCTGCAGAAGATCTCCGAAAACAATGATGTGTTTGCCACCAAATAACACATCATACTCTGTTTTGAGAACTTCTTGCATTCTCAAATGCACAAAGGCAAGCATGACATTGGAAACCATGCTTACTTCGTCAATGATAAGAAGTTTCATTTTCCTCAAGACTCTTGAAACTTCACAACAAGCATCTCCAGATAGCTTGTGATATTGTAATTTGTTGTCATGCTCCACTGGCAGCATCAGTAAACGATGTAAAGTAATCCCTTTAATGTTATGTGCTGCCAGCCCAGTTGGAGCGGTAACAACACAAGACAGTGGTGATTCAGTCCTTTTCTGCAGATAAGATGCAATTGCTTTAATCAGAAAACTTTTTCCAGTTCCCGCTTCTCCACTCACGTACAGTCGGACAGGCTTCAACGACGTACATGAGCACTCTTTCTTCTCATGACTTAATCCATGATCAATTTGCTTGGTAACTTCGTCATATATTTTCCTCTGCTCAACGTTGAGTTGCCTTTCCAAGTCTTCTAAGTTAACCGCATCCTCCTGAGCATGTGCCATGGCTCTTTCCACTTCATTCATGGCAGTGGCAGCTTCATTTTCGATAACAGGTCCTCCTAGTGGATCCTGACTCAATGAAACAGAACTCTGACTGTCCTGAGAAATGTCTCTGGTAATCTTGGCTGCAATCGTTGCTTCCTGCTCGATTTCCGCATTCAACATTTCTACATATTTGGGAAAAGCAGGACATTCTTTGGTCTCCTTGGCGGCAGTGAAAGAGTCTTCGTAACAGAGGAAATCTCCAAGCAGTTCCTCTTCTGCACGCCAAGGCTTGAAAAGTTGCAAAAGTGCTAAATAGAAAAACTCCTTTTTTTCAGGAGATTCGCCACTCAATTTTCGATGGTTTACCAAGTGGCATTTTCTTTGCTTGACCAGACATCCCTCACTTCCAATTACAGCATACACTCCTTTCTCAGTATCTTCTTTGATGTTCCTCTTGAATATGTAATTTTGTTGAACCTCATACAGACAAACATTCTCGAGGTGACTGCTTCGATTTGGATAATATGTATCCAACATGTTGGTCTTCAAAATGTCGGTACTGTTTGGCTCCTTTTCCGCCAAATACTCAATTTCCCGCACAGGTTTCAGAACTCGATTACGCGTTGCAGCAAGACCAAGACTCGCCCAAACGATACTCCTAGATTTGGCATAGAGACTTCCTGAAGACAACCGGTCAGAACATTCGTAAGCTCCGATTTCTCGATGCGACAACATCTTCAGACTGAAACTGTACAACTTCTTACTGAGGCTCTTTTCATGGGAAATGTCCTCCCACATATCCTTCAATTCTGTCTTTTCTTTTTTGGTGATGTAAGATGTCACATACCGAGCCACAGCCATACAGTTATCAGCCACAAACTGTATATCCATGTTAGCATTCCACATGGACAAAATCACTGGGTTGTAGTCGTTGATGTACTTGGACTCTTCGTTCCTCTTCAAATTGTATGTGTTTTTAGGTGATTTCTTCATCACATTATGTCACAGCGAAGACATCAAACTGTTTACTCTTCCTTTAGAAATCACCGGTCGTGGAAAGCCAAAACGACATTTGGTGTAGAACTTGTCCTTGTTTCGGAATTTACGACGACAGTACTTTCCACAACGATGGCTTTGGAAACGTAGAACTTTTTCTCTTAGGCTTTTCTTCTCCTTTGCGTTTGGAACAGCACACGTAGAATACTGTTGTATGAAACTCATCACTGAGTCTTCTGGATCTGTTCCAAATTTAGGTGCATCCTTGATCCACAGCAGCATATGTATATGAGGAGCACCTCTTGCTTGGTACTCCTTTCCCCAGAAGAAATCCAACACCTCTCCAAGAGGTGGATTCTTCTTATTCATGATGAAAGACATCATAGCTTCAAATCTATGATTGAAGTACCTGCATACATTGACTGGATCCAAAGAGCACAGTTCTCCAGGTGTCTTGAATTCGATGTTTTCAATGTTTCCATTTGCCTCTCGTAGAAATTCAAGTAAGTCTTCCCAGCCATACTCGGCACAGCTCAGAGTGAGGAACCATGTGGGAGTTCCTAAGTTCCTCAGCATACATTTTAAATCACCATGACGACGGTACCAGTACTCATTAGTACCACGCTGACACGCCATGAGATTAATCAGGTGACAATCCAAAATACTGTCTTGGACATTGACTTTATCCATAAAGTCACTTGCCGAGATGTTTTGCATGTGTATACCACTTTTCAAGATGTGGTTCACTGCATATGACAGTCCAGACAGATCGCTTTCAAACAGGAGATGAAACAAATAGGGAATACATTGTCGAAACCTAGCATATCCTGCATACAATCGCAAAGTCCGGTATTCAGAAGCAGGAATTTGATGAGGTCGCTCATCATATCTTCCTCCCTGACCTGTTGGAAAAAGCTGTGGGAAACACCGAGCTTCCAAACTTTCCTCCCAAACACTAATGGGACTCCCTTTGGCTTGTTTCATTTGAAACAACTCAATAGCATTCCCCATGACTTCCTTGGAATGCAAAGGATGAACACTATAATGTTCATATATTTCTTCACTAGTAGAGGGTTCTACTTTCTCAATTTGACCAGCACACAAATCGCTATCCTCTTCCTCACTTACTTCCTCTTCTGCAACATATACATTCTTATAGTACTTATTATTTTTTTTCAAATACAATGTTGCCTTTTTGACTTTCCTAACATCCACTAAATCTTGCCATATTTTCTTATTCTTTGTCGGAACCCCATTAACTAAGATAACCAGAGGTTCCTCTTCCACTTTTTCTACTCCAATTGTGTTAATGTTTTTCTTCAAATCTAGAGGCAAATAAACAACTCTTCCCTTTAATCCTCTCTGTAAATCTGATGGAGGCAATTTCCCTGTCTTTGGCTCCATTCTTACAATAGCCTGAAAGGGATGGATACTTTGAATCAAAATAGATTCATAAGTATTTAAATCCTTCAATTCAGAAGGAATCTCAACCAATTCCAGATTATTATGAACTGCTCTAGCAGGCATCTGGTTTTGATTTAATTTGTTACAACAATAAGTACACACACGTTGATCCGATCCCAAATCAAAACAATTTTCTACCATCAAGTATGTTGTGAAATCCTTCCATTCACTATTATTTTCCCTTTCACTTTTTGCATATAAATCCACTAACTTAGTCTGATTCTTATAATAAGTGCGTCGACAACACACACAAGTGAAATTAGGCCTCTCACTTGATTTCACCTGAAACGTCGCAATTTCCCTCTGAAAATTATCTGTACTGGAAACCTGTACACTATCTTCCACATTACCCTCTTCTTCTTGGTCAATTTCAACATTCTCCTCTTTACTTCCAAAGTAACAAAACTCAATTTCTGCACAAATATTCTTCACATCTACTTCTGAGTCATGTAAAAGAGCAGCGCATAATTGTTTAAGCATAATTGCTGGACTCCTAGCATAATACAACATTCTAACTAATTTCCTCACTTTATTATGATGCACTGCTAGCATCCTGAAATGATGAAAAACACTCTGGCATACTCTCCTGGAAAGACAAGCCAGTGAATGACCATGCAAACCTGTCACTTCTCTCACTCTGCAAGGATATAATTCTTGCAACAACTTCATTTTCTGCTTCAAACTTTTCTTATTAAATGTCCGTACAAAATCACAAAGCAAATTGATGGAATCCTGTCGCACACTGCAAATACTACTACACTTCCAGGTGTACACAGGACCCTTAGGACGTCTGCCTAAAACCTCATTACCTAACACCTCTTCTGTCTCTGTTGTCACAAGTTTTTCTTTTTCTACTGGACAACCATCTTTCACTTCATAAGCTCGACCACTGGTGTCAACTGCATGCACCAAATCATTATCCTGGAAATAACTCTCCTCATTAAAAAATGCCTCACAACTTGAACTATGCATCCATTCTCCGGAAAAAACTTCACAAAAATTACTACGATTAACTATTCTCTTCCATCTACTATTTCTTTTGAAATCATAAATTGCCTTGTTTAGCTTCCTAATTCTATTGATTATCAAAATAAATAACTTACGTTTAATTTCAAATGCCTGATCAATAACTTTCTCAACTTTGTTTTTCTCTTATAAAAAACCACTTTCTGTTGACCTTTCTTAATATTTTTTAACAAATTGCCAATTATCCTGTTGCGGAACATTCGTTTACGAATGTCCCTAAACTGTTGTTTCCTTCTACTATCATGCACAGAGTTATCTCTTGCTCTAGCAGTAACATTTTTCATTGGCCTTTCCTTTCCGTTTAAATTGCTTCTCTTTTTCTGGACTGAAACATTTTCTGTAGTAATACTTTTTTTACTACAAATATTACTTATGAATGATTTCGTGGTCTTACCCGGTGCTTTCTTGGTGACTTGACAACTTTTTTTTGTAGAGGACTGCTGCAGTATTTGATACACCTGCTGTCTTTGACGTTTTGTAGCCTTTCTAATTCGAGCCTTAGTTGGCATTTTCAAATTTTGAAATGGTCTGCAGTTGAATCTGTGGTAAAATATAATTTAAAAATTTATTAACCACTATTACCAAACAGTAAATCAATAACAGTCGTCAAAAACTTAACACACTACTTGACATTTTTACATAGAATATTTTTTAGTGCTTTGGCAAATTTAGAATACACAAATAGCAGAAAAGAAATGGAATTCTTCTTCATTTACCTGTCCTGTTTTATATGTGAATCTGATCTAATTTTATGAGCATATTTTAATATTTTATTGAAGACACTACACATAACCTGTTTTTGAAGGTGTGTTTAATTTAAAATTAAACAGTTTACATTTTTACTTTTCATTTATTGTAAATTTTAAAAATAAATGTTTATAGTTCCATAGGCTCAAGCAGGTCAGCTTCCCACCCTATGTCATACAATTCTGACAAATCTGCATCCTCATCATGTTCTTCTTCATCCTCAGGATTTAAATCATCCAAGGGATCTACTTCCACTGATGTTTCAATTACGAGTTCAATGATGAGGTCGAGATCAACTGATTGCTGATTGTCGCTCATGTTGATGTTGTCGTTATCTTTAAAGAAAGATAACAACAATGAGATGTTGCAGAGTAAGAGACAAATCTCAGAGATTATAATAGTAAAATTGTTTAACAAGAGTAACATTTTGCAGCTATTATTTAGCCATGTCCAGCGATGCTGAGGAGGTGAGGCCTATGTCCAAGTTTTCAGTGAACAGGACTCATCTCTTCTTAACCTTGGATAAGCCTCACCGACTCTGTGTCCCCTGCTCATACTTAAATGTACAGGGGCAGATTTATGCTAAGTGGCGCATCCCCACGGATGCACCAGTTAATGTGCACCGCTGCTCTGCCAGCCATAGTGTGCCGAATTTACAATGTGGAGCACCATTGAGCAAAAACAGCACAGATGCGTCACGCATCTGTGCCGCAAAAGCAGCACATTGCAGGAATCACGTCATAAGCGCAACATGTCTACTGCAATGCACAGGAAGAACCCTCACATTGCATGGTGCATCACTTCTTATGCCTGTTTCAAACAGGCGTAAGGACTTGATTCAGCAATGCTATAAAGCTGACTCAGTGAAATCTTCTACATTTCACTGTGTTAGTTTTACAGGGCTTTCATGCAAATTAATGCATACCTTGCAACAAAACACCTATATGAAAACTGACCCAGGTTTCATGTGGCACAGGACTTTACAGCATGACACATCTGCCTAGATGCATCAAGTTGTAAATATGTCGCCACATAGCAAATCTTTTGCACCGCCGCTGCGTCACAAAAGTGACGCACAGTGACACAAAAGAGTCATACACCTATCATAAATCTGTCCCTAACATGTTAAATGATTGATTCAGGATGACATTAAGGTGTGGCCTATCCAGAGGTTTGTTTAAGGTGAGGCCTACTCAGGGTTGCAGATTAAATTTACGCTTGTTTAAGAGTATAGAGGAGATAATACATGTGAAGACCTACCAATGAAGTAAGTCATGTCCACTTCACTCTTGAACAAAGGCCAGACCTCTTCTGTGTCCGTGTACAGACCTAAACCTCATCTGCACAATGTAATTCGTAAACTTAGGAAACACAGGTGATGTAATTGAAAAATGTGGAGTTTCTTTTCCTCATTTCACAATCACATCACCTGTGTTTCCTTTGCTTAGGTATCTCATAGTGCAGATGGACTCTAGCATATGAAAGAGTACACATAAGCTGAGCAGTGTATACAAAAATTTTGACATTTACAGAAGATTCAGCTTCTTATCTTGTTGGAGATGAAATGAGGCCTCTCTTGCAACATGGTGCATGTTTTACATCACTGCTGCATCGGTTTCATGTGGCACGGGACTTTACAGCATGACACATCTGCCTAGATGCATCAAGTTGTAAATATGTCGCCACATAGCAAATCTTTTGCACCGCCGCTGCGTCACAAAAGTGACGCACAGTGGCGCAAAAGAGTCATACACCTATCATAAATCTGTCCCTAACATGTTAAATGATTGATTCAGGATGACGATAAGGTGTGGCCTATCCAGAGGTTTGTTTAAGGTGAGGCCTACTCAGGGTTGCAGATTAAATTTACGCTTGTTGTAGAGTATAGAGGAGATAATACATGTGAAGGCCTACCAATGAAGTAAGTCATGTCCACTTCACTCTTGAACAAAGGCCACACCTCTTCTATGTCCATGGACAGACCTAAACCTCATCTGCACAATGTCATTCGTAAACTTAGCAAACACAGGTGATGTAATTGAAAAATGTGGAGTTTCTTTTCCTCATTTCACAATCACATCACCTGTGTTTCCTTTGCTTAGGTATCTCATAGTGCAGATGGACTGTAGCATATGAAAGAGTACACAGAAGTTGAGCAGTGTATACAACAATTTTGACATTTACAGAAGATTCAGCTTCTTATCTTGTTGGAGATGAAATGAGGCCTGTCTTGCAACATGGTGCATCTTTTCCATCACTGCTGCATCGGTTTCATGTGGCACGGGACTTTACAGCATGACACATCTGCCTAGATGCATCAATTTTTAAATATGTCGCCACATAGCAAATCTTTTGCACCACCGCTGCGTCACAAAAGTGACGCACAGCGGCGCAAAAGAAGCACACACCTATCATAAATCTGTCCCTAACATGTTAAATGATTGATTCAGGATAACGATAAGGTGTGGCCTATCCAGAGTTTGTTTAAGGTGAGGCCTACTCAGGGTTGCAGATTAAATTTACGCTTGTTGAAGACTATAGAGGAGATAATACATGTGAAGACCTACCAATGAAGTAAGTCATGTCCACTTCACTCTTGAACAAAGGCCAGACCTCTTCTGTGTCCGTGGACAGACCTAAACCTCATCTGCACAATGTCATTCGTAAACTTAGCAAACACAGGTGATGTAATTGAAAAATGTGGAGTTTCTTTTCCTCATTTCACAATCACATCACCTGTGTTTCCTTTGCTTAGGTATCTCATAGTGCAGATGGACTCTAGCAAATGAAAGAGTACACAGAAGTTGAGCAGTGTATACAACAATTTTGACATTTACAGAAGATTCAGCTTCTTATCTTGTTGGAGATGAAATGAGGCCTGTCTTGCAACATGGTGCATCTTTTCCATCACTGCTGCATCGGTTTCATGTGGCACGGGACTTTACAGCATGACACATCTGCCTAGATGCATCAATTTGTAATTTTGTCGCCACATAGCAAATCTTTTGCACCGCCACTGTGTCACAAAAGTGACACACAGTGGCGCAAAAGAGGCACACACCTATCATAAATCTGTCCCTAACATTTTAAATGATTAATTCGGGATGACGATAAGGTGTGGCCTCTCCAAAGGTTTGTTTAAGGTGAGGCCTACTCAGGGTTGCAGATCAAATTTGCGCTTGTTGAAGAATACAGAGGAGATAATACATGTGAAAGCCTACCAATGAAGTAAGTCATGTCCACTTCACTCTTGAACAAAGGCCAGACCTCTTTTGTGTCCGTGGACAGAGCTAAACTTCATCTGCACAATGTCATTCGTAAACTTAGGAAACACAGGTGATGAAAGTGTTTTTTTAAAGCCTTTGCACCATTTTTGGGTCACTTTTAACATGGCTATGTAACCCAAAGAATCAAAATCTAAATTTGCCAAGCACAGGTGCGAGCATATTTACAAGGAATTTGCACCACGGGGAAAGGTCTTAAATTAAAATGGGAAAAATAACATCAGAGACACTCAAATGCCTTATAAATATGCCCCAAACAACCTATGAAGCTCTAGCAGTACATATCCAGAAATGTAATTGATTTCAAAAAACGTTTTTAAACACAACATATAAATCAATTGTATACCTACATTCATGGGGAAATGACTTAAAACGTCCTTAAGACACATGAAAGCGTTTTTTGATTGCCCTTGCACCATTTTTGGGTCACTTTTAACATGGCTATGTAACTCAAAGAATCAAAATCTAAATTTGCCAAGCACAGGTGGGAGCATATTTACAAGGAACTTTCCCCACGGAGAAAGGTCTTTTAATTTAAAATGGGAAAAATAACATCAGAGACACTCAAATGCCTTATAAATATGCCCAAAACAACCTATGAAGCTCTAGCAGTACATATCCAGAAATGTAATTGATTTCAAAAAACGTTTTTAAACACAACATATAAATCAATTGTATACCTACATTCATGGGAAAATGACTTAAAATGTCCTTAAGACACATGAAAGCGTTTTTTGATTGCCCTTGCACCATTTTTGGGTCACTTTTAACATGGCTATGTAACTCAAAGAATCAAAATATAAATTTGCCAAGCACAGGTGGGAGCATATTTACAAGGAACTTGCCCCACGGAGAAAGGTCTTAAATTAAAATGGGAAAAATAACATCAGAGACACTCAAATGCCTTATAAAGAAGCAGACACCATTATTTCCTTGTCATAAATTTTAAAAGCATTCCTTTTCCTCAAAAACGATTTTCAAGTCATAATTTGAAAACACTGCACAGCTCCTATGTACAAAAACACCCTGTCAGTACTAATACTTCACATTATCTCCAATTACAATTTCTCAAAGAAACAAAATCTATTTGTAAAACACTTGAGACAAAGCAACATTTTAAAAACACAACTTTCTTCATAATTTTCTCCTTAAAGCATACTATTCTCTATCTAAATTAAATAAATCTTTTCTCACCTTAGCAAATACTTTATGAGTTTCAAAACAGTCTCAGAAATACACCAATTTGTCTTCAGCAGAACAAAGGGTATGCACTCCAGAGGCTGCAGCTATAGAAAGCACAGAAATGCTGTAATTCATCACACATATCTCTCATGTCACCCAATCAAAACTCTTCCCTCACTTTTTTCAAATCAAAACCCTTCCCCCCTCTGCCCTCTCTGCCTTTTTTGCATAGCAACCACCTCCTGGAAGACCTCTGGTGTTTGCAAGTTCACACAACAATGTTTCAATTGAACTCTGAACTCTCAGTGCACCTGCGTATCCAGTGCAATCTTTCATTAAATAATTTTTTCTTGACCATTCAAATTACATCTTTCAAAGAACTCATCCATGCACCCTAACTTTCTGTTTTCAGCAATCAAAATCCACCAATCACTGTTACTGCTTCATTAACACAGAAACTCCACAGTTTTTTTTCATTTTAAACTCTTATTTTTTCAACTGCCATTTCATTACCACACTTCATCTGACTGCAGCAGAACCTTCTCTCACCATGTTTTCTGTCTGGATTGTTGGACATAGTTACATCTACTGGGCTCAGAGGTATGCTGATAACAGAAATTTACCTAACCTCAATTTACAAGATGTGGAAATTAAGTGGTTTGGCCACAGAGGATTAAAATGTCACCAATTGATACCATTGGTGAAAACCTTTATGCATTTGCCAAAACCTGACCTGTTAATTGTGCACTGTGGAGGTAATGATTTGGGCACTTTGACTGGAGTAGGTCTGGAAATGCTTTTAAAGGACACCTTTGAGCAATTAATGGCACTTTTTCCTCAAACTGCCTTGGTATATTCAAATATATGCCAAAGACAGAAATGGAGGTGGTCGAACCAATTTTGTCCACAAATTGAGAAGTCGAGGAAGCATGTAAACAAATCTGTTTCAGCTTACATGAGAGACCATGGAATGGGCTCCGTGTACAACAATAACTTGCGATACTGCATGCAAGATATCTACAGAGGAGATGGAGTTCACTTCTCAGATGAGGGCAACAGAATTTTCATTTTGAATTTAAGACTATGCATTGGTACCTACTTATAAGTACCTAAATGTACCATAAACCCAAAAGCTCTTCTCAGAGCTACCCTACATCTGATCACTCACAATTATTATTTTACTCTAACTTTTTTCACTAATTTTCAACAAAGTACGCTCCCCGGAGCGCTACCCGGTACGCGAACCGGAAGCTAACCGCGCGAAATTTAAAAAAAAAAAAAAAAATTCCGCACATATGGGCCTCCTCAGCCATCCTCAGAAAACCTAGGGGGTCAAAATACGTCTACCGTGTCCCCTTCTACCCATTCTGAACATTATGTGCCCTCCATCTTGTATCTTAATTCGACCGAAACACAAAATCGTGGACTCCCGTAACGCTTAAGGTTCGCGTACCGGGGCGCTCGTCAGTTCGCGTACCGGGGCGCTCCCCGGGAAGCGCTCCATTAAAAAAGGTGGGAAAGTAATTTACAGAAGAAACCCTTGAGACACTTTCACCAAATATAGATTTGCTCATACTACATACCAATCCCTACCATTTTCACAAATTTGGTTGAAATTCCATTTAGCCATTTTGCCTGTAGACCTCTCTAAATACCCTGAGGTAAATTACTTCACAAAACACATCTGAAGTGTTGGAATTGACAACCAATTAAAATGTTACTTTCATTTTCTATTTTTTTTTTACCTGACATTTGATTGGTTATGTACCTGAATATATATAAAGGAAGAAAAGGAAACACAGCCATTTTGACTACTACTTCCTGGTGTACATTTCAATAGCATTTTCACTAATCACTTCAACTTCTTTGTAAAGGTAATTTGTTATTTTAAAAACTGAAGTATATCTAAAATTAATCCCAACTGTGCCCTTTCTCTACTAATATATTTTTTATCCAAATTTCAGACAAAATGGAAGGCGAACACAAAGTTTCATTTGAAATTGTCCTGCAAGAGACCAACCAAGAAATAATTGATCCAAATTATATAGAATTTATGGATGAAACTTGGGACCAAGAACTACTGCAATGTGTGCAAGCAGTAGATGTCCTCCTTGAAAATGAGGACATTTTACACACTCAAACATTACAAGCTATGTTCAATGAAAATAACGACATTTCAGACAGTGAAATGTTAGACATTTCATTAAATTTTGAAACACAATAAATAATTGCTTAAAAAATAAAGAAATAAAAAAATAATCAACAAAACCAACAATCAATTAACATACAGTATTTGAAAAGTCTATCATTCTTTTTTCCTTATAGTACGCTCCCCGGGCCGCTTCCCGGTTCGCGAACCGGGCGCTATCCACGCAAAAAAAAAAAAACTTTTTTTTTTTTTTTTGCCCCGCGGGGCCCTTTTAAAGCCTCCACATCAAACCTAGGGGGTCAGGGAGGATCTACTATGCCCCCTTATGGTCATTTTCGCCTTTGTTTTGGCCTCCTCTTGTCTCTCGATCCTACCGAGAGACAAGATGGCGGCCGCTCCGGACTGTTTAGAATGTTGACAGACACCGAAGAGCCAATCAGCTTCGCTTCGCGAAGTTCCGTTACGCGTCAAGTACGCGAACCGGGGCGCTGCCCAGAGCGCGCTTACAGATATATATCTTTTTTTGAACGTTAATTTCTCAAAATCCACTGGAGCACATATATTGAGACCTAGCAAAGGCACATCGGGCTAACAGTCCCTACAATTTTGCCAAGTTTCGTGCAAATCCATTCAGCCGTTCGGGCTAAAAGTGAGGCCAACCGCCAAATGGAAATTAACATGGGAAAAACGCGTTTTGGGACCCCCTTTGTTCTCGGCCCCCCCTTGACGAAACCCCCCCAAATTTTCAGGGGCTGCTCAAAAACAAAATGTTCCATTTTCCTGAAAATGTCAGCCAATTCCGTCCACAAACGCCAAAGTTATTAGACATAGAATTTTCAAAAATCCCATAGAGAAAAAATCCTAACTATATATACCTACTGGCGACCGCCAGTAGGTAATATATATGTATTTTTTTTCTATGCCCATTCAGGGCTTGAAGAAGTAAACAGGGATCAGCATTCCCGAATAACTGTGGTTCACTGTGCAGGTTAAAATCCGTATTGGAATGTATGCTACAAAGTATGGGCGGGCCACACACACAACACAGACTTTGAAGTTGGTTTTATGTGTAAATAGCTGTATATATTTGTACATTGTATGAATAATCATGAATTGAATGTGTAGTAACACTGGATTACCTTAACTCCTTACACGCTACAAAAAGGCCCCCAGAATCACACTATGAAAGTCTTACCTAACTGTCCCTTATCGGTTTCTATGAATTGCAATAGCACAAAACTTTGCTTTTTTTCACGCAATGAACTTTAATTGTAATAAAATACGTTTTGATTCTTTACCTCCCCGACATTGAAAAAGGCGTGTAGCCGAAACACGTCTGTCGGGTCATTTTTATGTGGAATAAAGTATTTGGAAATCACCTCCTTGTGTGCGCCTCACTACATGCTCCAAGAGAGAAAGGAGCGACGTACAGGATTATATACATATATATATATTCACTGAAAAAACCATAGGTTATAGACCATATATAGTTAGGAATTAGCATTTACAAAACCTTGAAAATTCACTGAAAAAACCATAGGTTATAGACCATATATAGTTAGGAATTAGCATTTAAAAAACCTTATTTTACTCACACAAAACCATTGAAATTCCATATATAGTTAGTTGCACTAACTATATATCGCGCACCCGCAATCCACTGCTGATCATGTCACATATTACATCATTCATGACATGGTCAGTGACATCACTGATGACATCACTGATGACATCTCAAATGACATCACTGATGACATCACTGATGACATCTCAAATGACATCACTGATGACTACATCCAGTGACTGTATAATTCTGTAAAGTTAAAATATGTCTTACATATTGAAGAATGAGTGGATGTATAAGTGTCTTGATGAAGGATTTAGTAGGGGCATGGCTGACTGTATGAGTGACTGATTAAATGTGTCTCACTGAGTGCATGGGTTAGTGACTAAACTGTCTTAATTTGTGCATCATTATGTCTGTTGTTCTGTAAACTGCTGCATGTGTTGATCATTAGCTATATGATTAACTGTATGGGTTATTGATTGGTTGCCCAAGCATTTGTATGGGAGACTGAGTGTGTGTCTGGGTGGCTGGGAGGTGTATGACTCTCTGCATAGATGTGTGAGCAGTTGATTGACTAGATGTATGGGTTCAAAAGTGCATGTGGAAACAGCTGTATGGGCGGTTGACTGTGTGCATGAGTGTATTGGTGAGTGAATGGATATCTCAGTGCTACATGTCAAAGTAAGTACATATGTAAAACACAGTACATGTGAGAGTTGACATATATAAATAACTGTGCATAAGAGCCAGTGAATGTGTGAGTGGCTGTATGGATCATTGTGAACTTGTATCCAGGATTGTATAAGTGAGTAAATATGTTTTAGTATATGTTTGAATAAGTAAGGTGTGTATAACTGTATAGTTGAGGAAATGGAGGTGTGATTGATTCTTTGCATGACTGACTAAGTGTCTGAGTAACTCCATGGATGAGTGACAGTCTATGAGTGTCTGTTTACACTGAGTGTATCTAAGGTTATATTAGAGTCTGAAGAGGTTCATCGTATTATCACATGAATGATGTCATCAGTGATGTGATCAGTAATGTCAAATGAGATGTCATCAGTGATGTCATTTGAGATGTCATCAGTGATGTCATCAGTGATGTCATTTGAGATGTCATCAGTGATGTCATCAGTGATGTCATTTGAGATGTCATCAGTGATGTCATCAGTGATGTCACTGACCATGTCATGAATGATGTAATATGTGACATGATCAGCAGTGGATTGCGGGTGCGCGATATATAGTTAGTGCAACTAACTATATATGGAATTTCAATGGTTTTGTGTGAGTAAAATAAGGTTTTTTAAATGCTAATTCCTAACTATATATGGTCTATAACCTATGGTTTTTTCAATGAATTTTCAAGGTTTTGTAAATGCTAATTCCTAACTATATATGGTCTATAACCTATGGTTTTTTCAGTGAATTTCAATGGTTTTTTAATAGCAAATATCATAAGCTGTCGAATGTCAAGTACGTGGTAAGTGAAAACATTTTCGTGTTTATGCACACTGATCTGCTTTGAATGGTACCCCCCCCCTCATTTCTATTAGGAGTACTCTCTCTTTGCAGATAGTGAAAGGTAGTTAACGCAGGCCTTTGCCCCCGTTGTAATCCGTCGTGCCTGCTTCTCTCTCCATTTGATTGATTGTTATCCAAGTATTTACTGTTTTAGAATTAGTTCTCTTTGGTTCATTCTCTATTTACAAACAAACACAGAGTCGCAATACTCTGTTTAGTCTTTGCAGATAACGAAAAATCGTGTAAAAAAAAAGAAAAGGAATCGAGCAAAATCAGTAGGCCACTAATGGGATCTCTTTTTGACCTCGCTAAAATAGAAACATTAGGAACAGCCCCTCATGACAAATACAAAACTAGTGAGATGAACTGAACTCCACACAATGATGGCTGCAAAACAGCTCGGCTCCGCCACCCACCCCGCCCAAAATAACGATAAAGAGCGGCTGCCATGATTGGTTGCGGAATGGCCACGACGGAGCTACGAAATGGTGCTGCTCTCATGCTAACCCCAGCTTCAGTCTGAAACATCCAGAAACACTGTAGACTACCAATTCGATCAGTTCCGGTAGCGCCCCAATGTAACCCGGTAGAGAAGAACTAGCCCTCCCCTCTTTGACTGATGGTTCTTGTTGCCTGTCCCTTCTGTTGTCATTTAACAGAACTATTTAGCCTGCTGAAAGGGGTTGTGTTCCGACCGCTGGTTGGTGGAGACATTTTGACTATATTCTGTACCTGCGTTGTCGCGTAATGCGTCATATGACGCGCCGCGTTAGCGCATCCGGAAGTCATCCGGGGCGCGCAGCGCGTAACGTAAGCATAACAAGTCATGTGACTTGTTAATAAAACTTTTCATTGTTTCATTTTACTTTTCTTATTGTAATGATGAAAGGCTTGGTCATATGACCTAAAAATTACGCTTTTCATTACTTCCGAACATTATTTTTTCTTAAATATATGTTATAATGTTCCAGGCTAATGTACTTTCCCGGAAATTTTACAACTGTCCTGCAAGTAAAATATATTCTTTTTTCGAGAAAAAGAGCGTTTCTTCGTCCCATGACGGAGCCGTTGAGCAAAAGAGGGTCGACCTGCTGTCTTAGTCGCCGATACGCCTGAATATGAGATTCTTATCGATCACTTTATGTTGCAGGAATAGAAAACACAACAGCCCTTGACCATTTATCTTTACTGCGTTCCTTCGTATTATACCTTTTACCCTTCATGTAATTGGTCTGCTTTATTTCACTTGCCTTTTAATGATTCTAAAACAGTCACTATTATTAAAAACTTTACCAATGTATATACTACTACCATGTTTTCTTTTAAAAACCTTTATTGTGAAAATTTCATTATACAAATACGAGCCTATAACCACGTGGGCCTGCCACGGAGCAAACTGTAATCGTATATGATGAATAGACATTTACACTGTAGAGGAACGTAACGGGCGGGCCATTAGGTTGCAAGAACTAAGGTGTCTAACAGTTACGGAATCGGTGGACGTACATTTTATAATTAAAATACGACAGGGCCAGTTACAATAAAATTATCTAGATATACATTTGCGGGCAAGTACCATGGGTGACGTTAATTCGAACTTTCAACAGTACAGTAATCAATAACACATCAGAACTTAATATCAATAGGGATGTCGAAATATTCAATCAATTCTCGTCCCCGCCCGCCATGTGCTTCAAAACTGCATACGTATCTCGTGATTTCAAGGTTCTGCAACCAGTACACAACAAGGAGTTACGAGTCCCATTTTTTCCGGCGCCATTTTGGGCGAGGACGGGCAGGTCCAGGATATAGTCAAAATGTCTCTACCAACCATCGACTATGATGATGTTCATATGCTGGATTTATTAGAGTAACACTCATCTGTCCACATGAAATTAATTTGCCACAATCTAAACATGTCATTTTAATCTTTCCAAAGTTCTTCTAAATATTTGGGACCGTTTCCCTTGCCTCTGAAGCTCTCAGTGCCACTTCTTTGATGAATGTACTAGCAGGTCAGGGGTTCTCCTCCAAATCTCTCTTTTATGCAGCACTATAATTAATTGGTGCCACCTCTCCATATGACGATGCATGGTATAGTTACCACAACTATATTTTTTTTCGGTTCCTCTGGAGAGTTCATCGTGGCAGATGAAGCGTGTAACGTACCGGGCATTTACCTTTTTTTGCATGTACAGGAAAGGAAAAAAAAATCGAGCGTCCGAGTTCTAAGGTGTCCCAGGGCCATTTTAGTGGACCAGGCCCAAATCCAAAGAACAGGCCGCCATTTTGAGAGTCCTCTTGCAGCCGCCTGTCGCTGTAGCATCAAGAGCAGCCGAAACTCAGCTGAATGGCAACTGAAACGGTAAAGGGGCGCCCCACTACAGCAGACGAGCCTCCACCTAGGAAGGCCCATTCACGCCGGCTCCCCCCCCTTCGGGCACCCCACGCCGTTATTCGGAGCAGTATTGTAGGATGGCCACACCAGTGCGGCAACTTGCTAGACATCACCTCGGTGGTAACCGAATCTCAACGCCTTGTGGTGTCTTCTATTCAGAAAACATTGTTATGCTGCCTTCGACCTATTCGCCGCAAGTGCGCACACAACTCAACTGCATAGCTTGCTAGACACCACCTCGGTGCCATCCGGATCTTGGAATGTCAGCACCTTTTGTTGTCTTCTCATCAGAAAATATTGTTGCGCTGCCTTTGGCCCCATTCGCACATCAGTCTGCTACTGACGCCATCTCACGGGCTAATGGGGCGCCCCACGCCGACTTTCAGCATTGTAGAATGACCACACCAGTACAGCAACTTGCTAGACATCACCTCGGTGCCATCCGGATCTCGGCGCCCCACTGCAGATGAAGTGCCTCTCAACTATGAAACCACCACGGTGACATCCGGATCTTGGCGCGTTGTGCTGCCTTCGGCCTATTCGCACATCGGTCCGCTACTGACGCCATCTCACAAGCTAATGGGGCGACCCACGCCGAGTTTCAGCATTGTAGGATGACCACACCAGTACAGCAACTTGCTAGACATCACCTCGGTGCCATCCGAATCTTGGCATCTCAACGCCTAGTGGTATCTTCCATACAAAAAATATTGTTACGCTGCCTTTGGCCCCATTCGCACATCAGTCCGCAACTTAGACATCACCTCGGTGCCATCCGGATCTTGGCATCTCAGCGCCTTGTGGTGTCAGTCAGAAAATATTGTTGCGCTGCCTTTGGCCCCATTCGCACATCAGTCCGCTACTGACACCATCTCACAGGCCAACAGGGCGCCCCACGCCGACTTTTACCATTGTACGATGGCCACACCAGTGGCACAACTTGCTAGACACCACCTCGGTGCCATCCGGATCTTGGCATCTCAGCGCCTTGTGGTGTCTTCAAATCAGAAAATATTGTTGCGCTGCCTTTGGCCCCATTCGCACATTGGTCCGCTACTGACGCCATCTCACAGGCCAACGGGGCGCCCCACGCCGACTTTCAACATTGTAGGATGGCCACAGAAGTGCGACAACTTACTAGACACCACCTCGGTGCCATCCGGATCTTGGCGCGTTGTGCTGCCTTCGGCCTATTCGCACATCGGTCCGCTACTGACGCAAACTCACAGGCCAACGGGGCGCCCCACGCCGACTTTCAGCATTGTAGGATGGCCACACCAGTGCGGCAACTTACTAGACACCACCTCGGTGCCATCCGGATCTTGGCGCGTTGTGCTGCCTTCGGCCTATTCGCACATCGGTCCGCTACTGACGCAAACTCACAGGCCAACGGGGCTCCCCACGCCGACTTTCAGCATTGTAGGATGGCCACACCAGTGCTGCAACTTGCTGGACACCACCTCGGTGCCATCCGGATCTTGGCGCGTTGTATTGCCTTCGGCCTATTCGCACATCGGTCCGCTACTGACGCCGCCTCACGTGCCAACGTATTTTCTCCGCATTTTATACCCTATGCCGCATAACAGGTCATGTGACTTGTTTATAAAACTTTTCATTGGTTCATTTTACTTTTGGTTTCCTAATGATGGAAGGCTTGATCATATGACCTAAAAACAACACTTTTCATTGGATGAAACCTTTTTTTTTTCCCAAACGATGAAAGCCCCACCTTGTTTCTGGATGTTTCAGACTGAAGCTGGCGTCAGCATGAGAGCACCACCATCTCGTAGCTCCGTCGTGGTCATTCCGCGAGCAATCATGGCAGCCGCTCCCCACCAGAAGCCTGCAGGAGTCGGGGCCCCCAAAACTTTTGATGAATTCTCAAGGCGGAGGGGACGCTTTCGAGAATGGGGTCCAAGACCTAGCAGACAAGCGTCCGATTTCCAAGGTGTCCCAGGGCCATTTCAGTGGACCAGGCCCAAAAAGGAAAGAGCCTGCCGCCATTTTGAGAGTCCTGTGACAGCCGCCTATCGCTGCACCGCAAGAGTGAGCGCAACTCAGCTGAATTGCGGCTTTTGACACAGTGGACCAAAAACGGACGGAATGGCAACTGAAACGGTAAAGGGGCGCCCCACTACAACAGATGACACTCCACCTGGAGAGGCCCGTTCACGCCGCCTCACCCGGGGCGCCCCACGCCGTTATTCGGAGCAGCATTGTAGGATACCAAAACCAGTGCGGCAACTTACTGGACATCACCTTGGTGCCATCGTTCTGCTGCCTTGGAACTATTCGCACAACAGTTTGCTACTGATGACCCACCCCCCGCGACGCCCCACGCCGTTATTTGCTGGGTGGCAATTTACTAGACATCACTTTCGTGTCATCTAGATTTCGGCGCGTTCTGCTGCCTGGGAACTATTCGCACAACAGTTTGCTACTGATGACCCACCCCCCGCGACGCCCCACGCCGGAAATCTGGACGTTGTGCTGCGTTGGGACTATTCGCACAGCCGACCGCTACTTCGTTGTTTTTCCCTAAAAATGTTTATATGTTATTACTATTTTTGTTTTCTTGTATATATTTATAAATTATTAAAGTTTTATAATCTTACTACTTTGTCGGAGTGCTATATATTTTTAATGTGACACATAATTGTAAAAACTTTGATGTACAAAGAGTCATCCCTGGAATCTTCCGCTTCACGCTCGGTCCCCTCCCCAATCACAATACAGGATGGTTTTCAGATAATAGCAACGCTTCTGCTGTGACGGATCTCATCGAGTGTGGGCCTTGATCTACTATAACTCCTATGAAGAGGGGTGATTCTTTACAGCTGTGGCCATAAACTACATCTGCAGGGCTAGCTGATAGCCTAGGACCGGCCTGGACAATCGGACACAGAGGAAAAGGAGTGTCAGAGGGTGCGGTAGTGAATAGGGCGAAAGGGAGGTGTCGGGCGGGCACAGGGTGTGATTCTCAGGGAAGAGCAGCGCAGATGGGGGGAGGTTTATTACCCATGCATAAGACAGAGAGCGGGGGTGACCACTGCCTGGGTGAGATGCTTGCGAGGGTGGGGAGCCATGCTAAGGATCGACAGCGTGCACAGAGTGGGTCTGGTCAAGGCATCTAAAATGGCTGCCGTGCACGACAAAAGTGTGGCATTTGAAAAAAGACAAGATGGCGCAGACAATGTTTTTCAACACTTCCTGATTTCCTTCGAATCGAACGTTAACAGACGTTGGGGCATATTACCAAAGTTAAGCGATATTTATCCCTAACGATGCATTGCAAAGATTTTTTTACCGTCAGAAATTATCGCAGATAAACCTTGCTATTATCAAGGTTTATCGCAAATACGATAAAAAACGACCGCAATGCATTAATATCGCTGAAAACTCAGCGATATTCATGCATTACCGAGCTAATGCTCTTAGCCATGTTATCCACCTCCCATTGGATAACATGGCTAAGAACTGCTCAGGGCAGCTGTTACTTTTTGGAGATATTCGCGCTTATCTCGAATATTTCCAAAAGTTGATAATAGGAGATAGCGATGTTAGCGACTGTTTCCAGTCGCTAACATCTTGGCATGCCCACTTTGCATGTCATTAGTGATAAATATCACTCACATGCAAAGTGGGGCCCAAGATGGTCGCTATCTCCTACTAGCCGTCGCTAACTGGTGTTAGCAACAGCTAGGTAATACAGATATAATTTTATCTCCGCGAAGCGGAGCGCTGTTACAGATATATATCTTGTTTTTGAACGTTAATTTCTCAAAATGCACTGAAGCACATATATTGAGACCTAGCAAAGGCACATCGGGCTACCAGTCCCTAATATTTTACCAAGTTTCGTGCAAATCCATTCAGCCGTTCGATTATTATTATTATTTTTTTTTTTGCCCCGCGGGGCCCTTTTAAAACCTCCACATCAAACCTAGGGGGTCAGCGAGGATCTACTATGCCCCCTTATGGTCATTTGCCCCTTCGCTTTGGCCTCCTCTTGTCTCTCGATCCTACCGAGAGACAAGATGGCGGCCGCTACGGACTGTTTGGAATGTTTACAGACACCGGAGAGCCAATCAGCTTCGCTTCGCAAAGCTCCGTAACGCGAAAAGTACGCGAAGCGGTGCGCTGTTACAGATATATATCTTTTTTTGAACGTTAATTTCTCAAAATCCACTGAAGCACATATATTGAGACCTAGCAAAGGCACATCGGGCTACCAGTCCCTACAATTTTGCCAAGTTTCGTGCAAATCCATTCAGCCGTTCGATTATTATTATTATTATTTTTTTTTGCCCCGCGGGGCCCTTTTAAAACCTCCACATCAAACCTAGGGGGTCAGCGAGGATCTACTATTCCCCCTTATGGTCATTTGCCCCTTCGCTTTGGCCTCCTCTTGTCTCTCGATCCTACCGAGAGACAAGATGGCGGCCGCTACGGACTGTTTGGAATGTTGACAGACGCCGGAGAACCAATCAGCTTCGCTTCACAAAGCTCCGTTGCGCGAAAAGTACGCGTCCTGGAGCGCTGCCCGGTCCGCTGTTACAGATATATATCTTTTTTTAAACGTTAATTTCTCAAAATCCACTGTAGCACATATATTGAGACCTACAAAAGGCACATCGGGCTACCAGTCCCTACAATTTTGCCAAGTTTCGTGCAAATCCATTCAGCCGTTCGGGCTAAAAGTGAGGCCAACCGCCCTATGGAAAACTCAATGTTAAAAACACGTTTTGGGACCCCCCTTTTTTCTCAGCCCCCCCTTGACGAACCCCCCCAAATTTTCAAGGGCTGCTCAGAAACAAAATGTGCCATTTTCCTGAAAATTTCAGCCAATTCCGTCCACAAACGCCAAAGTTATTAGACATAGAATTTTCAAAAATCCCATAGAGAAAAAATCCTAACTATATATACCTACTGGCGACCGCCAGTAGGTAATAATAATATATATAATAATAATTATATATATATATATATATATATATATATATATATATATATATATATATATATATATATATATATATATATATATATATATATAATAAATTAACAAATAATGTGTTTTTGTTTGATGGTAAAATCTACAGACAGAAAAGAGGGGTGGCTATGGGTGCATGCTTCTCCCCCAGCTACGCATGTTTACATGTAGGCTGGTGGGAGGAGCATGTCCTCAGGACACATTATAGAGCGATATTTGACACTCATATTGCTCATATGTGGAGGTACATCGACGATGTATTTATTGTATGGAAGGGCGATGAAGATCAGGCAAAAGATTTTGTGAACAGTATTAACAACAATGATCTCAACTTAGTCTTTACCAGTCACATCCACAACACCACTGCACATTTTTTGGATATAGAGGTTATGATCCAGGACAATGAGATTACAACTAGCCTGTATCAAAAACCAACTGCAGGCAATACTTTATTGCATGCATCTAGTTTTCATCCACGACATACGATAGAAAGTCTCCCCTATGGAGAACTCCTCAGAATTAGAAGGGCATGTAGCACTGAGGAAGCTTGGAAAACTTCTCAGGATATCGCTATAGCTAGACTAACATCACGTGGTTATGGAATAGGTAAAATCAAAGCAGCTTTAAGAAAAGTCAATCTATTAGATAGACGTTTCTTATTACAACCATCTGCCAATGACATTGAAATTGAACCTACCTCGGAAGTTATTGAAAAACAAAATTCCGAGTGCAGATTCATTACCACATATAGCAAGCAATCACATGCCATAAGGAAGATCATGAACACACAATGGCCCATTGTCTTGACAGACAGTGTGCTAAGGGGAGTTTTACCGGTAAAGCCAAATATCACTTATCGGAAGGCATACTCCATGAGTTCAGATTTAGTTAAAAATAGTCCTGAATTGCTCAATAAAGATAAGTGGTACTCTACCAAAAAGGGTTTTTATAAATGTAGCAGCTGTAGGGCTTGCAAGTTTGGAACAAACACCAAAACATATAAAACTGCATTCTCTGAGGAGTTGTGTGAGATTAAGGGCAATTTCAACTGTAAGACCGAGTATGCAGTATATGTTTTAAATTGTGTATGCGGTCTTCGTTATGTTGGAAGTACAAAACTTCCAGTGCAAGCACGTATTTTACAGCATCTACGAGCCACTGTCAATTCAGACCAGACTTATCCTGTCGCTAGACACGTTAAATCAGAGCATGGCAATAATTTGAATGTACTTTCTTATTTTGTCATTGACAGTGTCCCCGTCATTAAAAGAGGTGGCAACAGAGATAAATTGTTGCGGCAGTTGGAAACTCGCTACATTTTAGAACTTGACACCAAGAACCCGCATGGACTGAACATGTGTGAGGATATGTATCACTATCTGTGAGCTATGGACTATATACTAATTGTGTACCATCAGCATTTCTTGATGATGAAACTTACCGGATATTTGATTGTAAAAATGGATTAATCTGAATTGCTAATTCTCTCTCGGACGAGCAGTTATTTGTGTGTTCCCGGCTGGGAACATTTGTGTATTTGAAACAGTAATTGCACTCTATTCACCCTTTGCACTTTTTGCACGGAAGCACTTTGCTGAAAAGGTCAGAAACAAAACTACAAATTCGGTCATATAGTTGGCAACTTTAAATTGTATATATGGGATAGTTGTGCCATGATATAAATAGTGTTGCATTTATGCAGGTAACTTACACACTATGATTGCAAGGGAATGTTATGTTTTTATTATATAGCATAATATTTATGGTTTTAAACATTTACTTTTTGAATTTTTTTAAAACATTAATTCAAAGTACGTTGCAATCTTATTATCCGTTACAAATCAAATGTAGGATATATATACATATATCATGTGTATTTGAACAGTCACTATCCGAAAATTTACTATGCTGACTCTTTGGATATATAGGAACTTTCAATGAGTCTGTTTTCCATATCTATTACTATGTACAATGACCATGTGACCCAACAAAAAAGTATGGTGATTGGTGGTGGGACATTTAAATTGTTTGCACTAATTAAACGCTTTCATCTGGTGAGCAAGGCGACAGGATCGCCGAAACGCGTCGGATCGCGGCACCCTTGGCACTACACTTAATATGATAAAATAAAAAGAATTTTGCTGCAGAAACTACCGGAGTGGTGTCCGTTTCTCTGCCTGGCAGTGCTGTTTGCTCGGTGCTCTGGGGAGCGTTATTTGCATAATAATATATATATATATATATATATATATATATATATATGTATATATATATATATATATACATATATATATATATATATATATATATATGAAAAAGCACTCCTTGTTCCGTTATTGACCGGCGGAATCCAACAGGTCTGGACCTCCAAAAGCCCCTCTCAATGCAGCGAATATCAAGCAAAGAAAAGTCACTCCTCAAGTGAGTTGCAGGATGACGATTTATTCAATTTAAGACGACGCGTTTCACTCCACTAGGGAGCTTGTTCACATATATAAAAATACATTTAAATTCAAAAGGATCTAGCATGCATTAAATATGAAACCTTAATTAGTGTTTACCATGAAAGGACGTAACTGATAAAAAAATCTGACGAAAACTAAAGCATCCAATAAAATAAAAGTGTAAACAACTTTAACCAATAAAATCAGAAAAACAATTAAATCAACAAAATAAAAGGCACACTAATTTAAACAGCAAAATAATTAACAAAAGACAAACGCTGCAAGATGAGGAAAGTCTGCCAGATTTTCTCAACAGATCATTAAGGAGGAAATATATACATATCATGCAACTACCTAACCAAGTAAGTAAAACTTATACTTAAACTAAAAAGGTCTTGTTAATAAACTAAAAAATGTAAAATAAATCATCAATAAAAAAACTCTCAAACTTCTATCTCTTTACATAGGCAAAACTACGCCTCAAAAAACAAGAAACTGCCAGATGTAAAATAACAAATAATTATTTAAAAAAATATAAGACCATAAGTATACATACATTTTTCTAAAACTATAATCTCACCCAATTGTAGAGTAACAATAAATCTAACAACCTCAACTTCTGCAAACTACCACCAAATTAACATTTAAAATGAAACTAACAGTTATTTTTTCATTCAACAGAAAAGAAACCACCTGCTCCACATTGGAACATCCCCCATGGGAAAACCTGCCAAACCATGTGAAACATATAAACAGAACATACATGTAAGTATATAAAATGAAAGTAACTGCATAATTTTAGATGTAATAACAAACTTACAAACTTTAAAATATTGTATATATTTACACTATTACACAACTTTCAGATACAATGACAGAGGCAGCAAAGTACATAACTTCGCAGAAGGGAAAACAGTTACTAAATCACCTACAGCCAAGAAGTGCATTAGCAGAAAATATGCATTGGAAATATACCACATATTATTCTAATGCATGTTATGGGAGGGCAACTACAAAAGATGATGTAAGTCATGTAAGAGAGCATACCACCCTCCAAATGTGACAGAAATAGATGTAAGTGAGATATTGCAGGATACAAGCGAGGCAAGCACTACTTTCCAGAAACCCATACCCAAAATTCACAAATATATACTACCTAAAGTTCCCAAAACATAGCAAAAGCCAACTGCCACCTATACCCACTTAAAGCATCTACTTGAATGAATTAAAAAAGCCACCAGTGATACTCCTCCTGCCTCTAGAATATACAAAGGCATACAAATACCTGAACATTTAACTATGACACAGAATGAAGAAGCTTTCCTTTTACATGACACCCTAAATAATGAGAAACAAATCCTAATATTCTATACAGTAAATGACTTACTAAAGCTCGGCCAGTGCCAAACATGGATGATGGATGGGACCTTCAAAATGTGTACCATACCATTCACTTAGATATACACCATACCTATTGAATATCAATATAGAAATATCCCTTTTATGTATGCCCTACTATCAAATAAACAAACCAGCACTTACTACCTCTTAAATCACATTAAACATACAACACAAAACTATAATCCACAAAAAATAATCATAGACTTTGAGCAAGTCATGATTCGAACCATTTTTAAAATGTACCCCCAAACAGACATACAAGGCTGTTACCATCATTTCAATCAAAATATATAGAGACACCCTCAACAATCTGCAGTAAGTGCAGTATATTCTACAAACAGTTAATTTGCATTTGAAATAAAAAAAATTATAGCAGTAGCCTATGTCGCTGTCTCAGAGGTAGCTAACCACTACAATGTACTAATAGAAAACCTTTTCTACCAACAAAATGAAGACAAACTAGGCCACTAATGGAACATTTTGAAGACACTCGGGTTGGCAGACTGTATCACTCTGGACACAGACAGATGCCAACCAAAATTCCAAATAGCAATATGGAATGTCTATGACAGCACCTTGGCACAGGAAGTCAAAAACAAACAGCGCAGTTGAAGGATGGCACAATTACATTTATAGAAGCATTACAAAAAGAGCAAAGCTACCAACAACTACGAATGGAGCAATCTGGTAGCCAAATTGCCTCAAACTTAGCAAGAAAAACACAAGGATGATCGACCTGCTGCAATTTAAAGTCAAACTCTTCATAAATTACAAAGGAGTAGATTACTTATAAATATTAGCCAAAAGCATATTGTAAAATAAATATTAACCTACCAAAGTCCCTAAAAAATTATCATAAATCTAAAACAAAATAAAATAATGTTTTTAAATAAATAATAAATAAACTATTTTATTACAGCAGTTAAAACGGTAAATAAAATTCCATTATTAATAAAGACTAAGGGCCTGATTTAGATCTTTGCAGATCGAATCCAGCTGTGGTTTTTTCACTGGTCTTCCCACCCGCCAGCTTGTCAGTCAACCCACCCTATTTAGATGTTAGCAGGTCCATAGACAAAAGACTGCCGCGGTCTCACCGTGACCACCAGACATCGATGCGGAATAGGCAAAAGGGGCTGTCAGAGGGAGTACCACCAGATATGATCTTCCAAGCCCTGAGCTGCTCAATGATGAACAAAACCAACACCATTGTGACGCAATCTATGGTAAGCTCCACTTTTTCCTGTTACCTATTGACTTGTCTGCTAAGATATGCACAGGACTCATGCATTTATAAATCTCTCTTTCAAGCAATAGCATATCAATGTGCAATGCATATATCTGAAATGTTGACGTTTAAGAAATTTAAAGACTTACACCTGCATGATCACATTATATGTATACATTTGATACAATCTGCCTTCAAAAAAATGAGCACTTGCCCAAAAAAGGATATCAAAATTAAAATTTAAAAGTTACCAAACAAGTGTGTTTAAGAAATTACTAACATTCTCACATTAACCCCTTTGCTGCTGGCCCGATTCCCCTGCTGTGCTGGGGGGACGGGGGTGGAGGGGCGCGCACAGCGCCCCGGTGCTCATGACGAGCTCAGCTGGTCATGAGCCACGGTTCTCGTGTGCTCATGAAGAGCTCAGCTCGTCACTGCCACGCCCGTTTCAATAGAACACTCAGCACAGCAGGGGAATTATCCCCGCGTGTGAGCGTTCTAATGGCCGTGACGAGCTCAGCTCGTCATGAGCACACGAGAACCGTGGATCATGACGAGCTGAGCTCGTCATGAGCGTGGGAGGGGTTAAAAACATATGCAACATACATCATAGGCATAAGCGCAATGTAGCATGATGCACAGATTGTACTAGACAAACTGTAACCTTTATCTTAGAAATTAACAGTAAAACCAATATAAGTCACAAATTGGAAATATTCAATATACACGCATGTAACATTTCCCCCTGTCTAGTGCAAATCCTGTACTGTTTTCAATTTCAATAGTCACTAAATTGTTCATGCTGATCAGTAATCAAGGTGAAAAGCACACATCTGCAGTAGCACATCCAAACAAAATTTGTAACATCAGTTAGCTGGTAAAATTGGCCATTACTATGATGAATTCCTGCAGCTAAATTCATATGGCCATCACATACTATGTTAACTAGTGTATGCACTTAACAAAGTAGACATTAAGAAAATCAGTTGTATTACCTGCCATTATGGTAAAGAAAAATAAGTACTTCACATTTTACACTGAATTATTGCTAGGAAACAAACAATTGGTAAGGACATGTAATGCCAGGACTAATTTTATGAGATCAAAAGTATGATTTATTCCACAAAATGAGATATGACTCTCAAAACATTATTATAAAAGCTAAATGGCAGGCCATTAACTCAAAATTGTGCACTGTTGTGCAATGGCAGACAGCTTGCCTCCTAATTCACTGCCAAGGGGAACCTCCCCAGGAAGGGACATCTAGTGGTCAGAGCAGGCACCTCAAAGATCTTACATTTGTGGAGGGGATTTGGGTTTGGGAGGGGAGGCATTGGGTTTGGCATAGGGGGTGATTTTGGTAGGGATGCTCTTGCGTTTTGTAGGGGTGGGATGAGACGTGGAAGGGGTGGGTTGTGCTGTGGAAGGGGTAGATTTACGTTTGGTCTGTGTGTGTTGGGATGTGGAAGGGGTGGGTTTTGGTGTTGAAGAGGTATTTGCATTTGCTCGGGGTGAGGTGGGGTTTGGAAGGGGTTAGGGCAAAGGTAAAAAGGACATCATCTATGGGAAAATGGGTAGGGTGTTCATCAGGGAGTTGGGTTGGGAGGTGCATGTGTATGTTGAGGGTGCAGGTACCTGTGGGTTTGGTGTATGTCATGCACGTTTGGTTGTGTCTTGAGTCATAGGTGCCTGTTGTTTGGATGGTTTGTGGGTGTGAATTCTAATGTGTGTGTGTGTGTGGATGGGAGTCCTATGGCAGTGCTGGGTGTGGTCGTGGTGCATGTGGGTGTGGGTGTGGTGGTGGCTGTGGTGTTTATGGAGGTTCTGGGTGTAGTTGTGGTGCATGTGGGTGTGGCTGTATTGTCTGTGGTGTGCTAGTGGTGGGGGTGGTACACGTGTGTGAGGTGGTGACTGAGGTATCTGTGGTTGTTCTGGTGGTAGGGTGGTACATGTGGGTGTGGTGGTGGCTGCAGTGTCATTGGATGTGCTGTGGTGGTGGTTGTGCGTGTGGGTGTGGTGGCAGGTGTGGTGTCTGGATGTGCTGGGGTTGAGGGTGGTGCATTTGGTGGTAGCTGCGATGCATTTTTGAATGTGCGCCTATGTTTTTCGTGGTCTATGTGTTTATGTGTGTGTGTGCTGCTTGTGTGTGTTGGAGTGGGTGTGTGCAAAGGTATGTGTGTGTATGGGATAGGTCTGGAAATTGGGAAGGGATGGGAGGTGGGGCACAAGGTTGGGATGGTTGGAAGGCTGCGTCTGTAAGGAGGCCAAACCTAAAAAAGACTGCAGTGGCCCAGACATACCACTATGATTGCAATTCCAGGTAAGCTAGCATTTGTTGCATGTGGCAGCTAAGCCCCTGGATGACATTCAGGAGTGAAGTCTGGCCTACAGAGATGCTGCAGAGGAGGTCAAAAGCCTCCTCACTCAGTGCATCTGGGGGGGACAGGGGCAGGGGGTGAGGTGCCTGGAGCTAAGGAGACAACACCTCTTTTAGGGGAACGGGGTTGATCAACTGGGGTGGATCTAGAAGGAGGGTGGAGATGGTACTCTGGGTGGCGGACAAGAATTCAGGTGTAACAGGAGCAGTATGGTCTGCCAACACTAGGGACTGGTCACTTGGGGAGGCCTCCGAAGAGGAAGTTGAGCTTGAGCTTGAGCCCTCCATGCCATTCCCCTCACTCTCCTTGGCACTATGTCCCTCGGTGTCAGTGGTCTCACTGGGTTATACACAGTGTCCAGCTGCTACCCTGCCTACTTGGCCAACTTCTCCTTTGCCTGCTCCAGATGATGCTGAAAAGACATATACCATAGTTTTATTGTAGTTGTGTGAATAGAACTGATCAACAACTTAGAGCAAAAAATATTTACTACATTCCATATTACACCTGCTACAAGGCTCACAAACATTTGGTTCTTTACATCATCACCTCATACGTGTAGAGAACGTCTTCAGACACCATTTGCTCACAGTTCTGTAATTCCCCATGAAAGCTCCTACATCAAATGTGATCTTGTCTCTTAACCATAACAATTTCTCTAAATGAACTGTTGAACACCTCTAAATGGTTGGTCGTTGTTCTCCAGAATAGTTAACTTATGTCACCCACTAGGATATACTCCAAATATACTTTTGGACACTGTGGGCCTGATTCACAAAAGTAGCCTGAGACAAAATCCTAACTTTACGACTTTCGGTATGCACAGACAGAAGGCATTTAGGAGTACTAAAGTTAGAATTCCTAACTTTACTACTCCTAACCTGAGAAAAATCCTAACTTTATGACTTTCGGTATTCACAGAATCCTAACTTTGGTACTCCTAAATGCCTTTTGTGAATACCGAAAGTCGTAAAGTTAGGATTTTTCTCAGTTTAGAAGTAGTAAAGTTAGGAATCCTAATTTTAGTACTCCTAAATGCCCTCTGTGAATACCAAAAGTCATAAAGTTAGGATTTTTCTCAGTTTAGGAGTAGTAAAGTTAGGAGCTATCAATGTAACATGGAATATGTATTTACCTATGCTGTTGAAGACATGTAGACATTTTGTCTTCAGACACCATGTGCTCACAGGTCTGTAATTCCCCATGAAAAATCCTACATCAAATGTGATCTTGTCCTCTAACCATAACAATTTCTTTAAATGAACTGTTGAACACCTCTGAATGGTTGTTCGTTTTTCTCCAGAATATGGAACTTATGTCACCAACTAGGATATACTCCAAATATACTTTTGGACACTGTGGGCCCGATTCACAAAAGTAGCCTGAGACTAAATCCTAACTTTACGATTTTTGGTATGCACAGAAGGCATTTAGGAGTACTAAAGTTAGGATTCCTAACTTTACTACTCCTAACCTGAGAAAAATCCTAACTTTACGACTTTCGGTATTCACAGAATTCTAACTTTAGTACTCCTAAATGCCTTCTGTGAATACCAAAAGTCGTAAAGTTAGGATTTTTCTCAGTTTAGGAGTAGTAAAGTTAGGAGTTATCATTGTAACATCGAATATGTATTTACCTATGCTGTTGAAGACATGTAGACATTTTGTCATTGTGGATTGACAAATCACTCCAATAGCATTAGTAAATACATAGGGCTTGATTCATTTCTAATCCACTTTGGTACAGAGCAACTACGTATTCACATTTGACTCCAAAATATCTCAAATTATTATAATGTGACATTGGGAACATCCACTGTATCATAACTGTATAGTATGCAATGGCACTTGGAATTGGTCTACCATTACATCATCTACAAAACTGAAGGAGCATCACACCTGACACAACAAAGACTATTGGCCTGTGTGGTAAAACTGCCCCTCATGACATCAAAGAACCTGATGTATATGGGGAGTTTACAAAGCCGTGTGTCTGCTCAGAACAGTCCTTTGGTTGTGAAAAGGAATCAGGTGGGATGCTCTCCAACAAATTAATAAACAAAGTACACCATAATACACATTGAGGAAAACTTACACCTTCAAGAACTATTCCTGTGTGTTGGACATCGGTCACCCTTTATAGTAGTTGGTAAAAATCCTGGCTGTAAAAAAAAAGTAGTCATGTAACATGTAAAACTCTTTTAAGAATTACCCCTTTGTTGCTGCTGTTGGGTCCTCAACTGCCCATCAAGCTCTGGATAGGCCACTGCGAGAATGTGGCCAATTAGGAGGGTGAGGGTAGGGCGCACATGCTTCCCACGTCGGGAGGACTGCCAAAGCGGGAGACTACCGGGTTCTGCACCTTCCTGGAGATGGCCTTCCAAATGTCCCTCTTCTGATGTACTTTGACCTGTATGGATTCGAGACATTATTTTTTGTTTGTCTATATTGATGTAACCCAATTTTTCTACATCTATCACAAGCATGACTCATAAGTTACCATACAACAAGTGTATTTTCACATGCTGACCACAACAAATATCTTAATACAGACTTTTGTAGTGACCTGTTGACTACACTCATCCCAAGTCATGGCATACACTCACTAATCCAGGTTTGTGTCATCATTTAGTCCAGGGGGGTCCTACATAGTCTGTGATGTTAGTTACTTCTGCTCAGTGCAAAACATTGTGAACTATTGAAGGCTAATTATAAATACTTATGGCACAGTGAATACTGGCCACTGGGTGTGGGGGCCTACAGTTTGGACATGATACACTATAAAATGGGAGTAAAATTAAATGAAGTGTTAGATCAAGAAGTTAGGTAACTCTTACTTTCAATTGTCATCCATTTAAAAGCTTTTGGGGGCATATTTTTAAGCACACCTCTAATTTTGACCTGGCAAGGATATATGTCCATAGCAGATATACCTCAGTGCTTCGGTTGTTTGTCTCTGTGGCTCAGCCCTAGCCTGGCCCATGATTCTGACTGGGCCCTTCTCATTTTCAAGCTCTGTAATCTGCAGCCTGATGATCATGATGTCACAAGTACACAGCCTTCCCTGAACACTTATATGAAGAAATTAAGGTGTTCCCATCTAATAAGTGACCTTAAGGCTGTGTGCTACTCTGAAGGGGTCTGGGATGGATCACTGAAATAATATCGACTACCAAAATATCGACTACCCAAAATATCGAGGAAAAAATATCTACAACCAAAATATCGAGTTTGTATGTACAAACAGGTAAGTACAAAAATATCGAGTACAAAATATCGTTTACAAAAATATAGTTGTAAAAAATATCGACTTTAATAAAAACAATGTTTAATTACATTAATATAAAAAATTAATTACTAAAATATAATTAACAATACTTAAAATAACTTTTAATAATTAAATAATTAATTAAAGTAAAAAAATAATATTTTTTTAATCATATTTCTTAAAACATATATATATATAGTAACAACATTTAATTAAATAATAGCCAATATTATTAACGTACAAATACAAAAGAGTAAAAATTACTATTCCCACTGCAAAGAGTGCAACAGTGGATATATGACGTTACAACGCAACTTTTACAACGCACTACCATTACAACGTAAGTATTGGTAAGTATATAATAATTTTTTTAATTTAAATTATTTAAAATTATTTAAATATAATTTAATTTAATTTCATTTCATTAAATTAAATTAATGTAAATTTAATTTTACTTTATTTTTACACTGTACCCCCGTACCCCAAAAACCCAAAACTGACCCTGAACCCTAAAAAAACCCTTTACCCAAAAACCCAAAACTGACCCTGAACCCTAAAAATACCCCTTTACCCAAAAACTAAAAACTGACCCTGAACCCTAAAAATACCCCTTTACCCAAAAACCCAAAACTGACCCTGAACCCTAAAAATACCCCTTTACCCAAAAACTAAAAACTGACCCTGAACCCTAAAAATACCCCTTTACCCAAAAACTAAAAACTGACCCTGAACCCTAAAAATACCCCTTTACCCAAAAACTAAAAACTGACCCTGAACCCTAAAAATACCCCTTTACCCAAAAACTAAAATCTGACCCTGAACCCTAAAAATACCCCTTTACCCAAAAACTAAAAACTGACCCTGAACTCTAAAAATACCCCTTTACCCAAAAACTAAAAACTGACCCTGAACCCTAAAAATACCCCTTACCCAAAAACTAAAAACTGACCCTGAACCCTAAAAATACCCCTTTAGTTAAACATAATTAGCAATTAATCAATTAAATTAAATTAATTACCACTTACATTTTAAATAATTAACAAATATTATTTAATTACCAATTAATTAAATATTACTACCAATTAATACATTTACATATTTAATAAATATTAATTAAATTACTTCCCACCCTATTCCCCTATAAACCCACAACCCGCTACAGGAAATACATTATTTTAATTTACATAATTAGCAATTAATAAATTAAATTAAATTAATTACCAATTAAGTTTTAAATAATTAACAAATATTATTTAATTACCAATTAATTAAATATTACTACCAATTAATACATTTACATATTTAATAAATACTAATTAAATTACTTCCCACCCTATTCCCCTATAAACCCACAACCCGCTACAGGAAATACATTATTTTAATTTACATAATTAGCAATTAATAAATTAAATTAAATTAATTACCAATTAAGTTTTAAATAATTAACAAATATTATTTAATTACCAATTAATTAAATATTACTGCCAATTAATACATTTACATATTTAATAAATAATAATTAAATTACTTCCCACCCTATTCCCCTATAAACCCACAACCCGCTACAGGAAATACATTATTTTAATTTACATAATTAGCAATTAATAAATTAAATTAAATTAATTACCAATTAAATTTTAAATAATTAACATATATTATTTAATTACCAATTAATTAATTATTACTACCAATTAATAAATTTACATATTTAATTTATTATAATTAAATTACTTCCCACCCTATTCCCCTATAAACCCACAACCCGCTACAGAATAAAATTACACAATAATGTAAAAAAAATATTAATTAAAAATAATTATAACATAAAATGACACTTTTCACACATATTATAACATAAAAACACTATAAATAATTGCATATTATTTAAAAAACTATATTTTTTACTATCTAGATTATATACTTGGATATTTTCACTTTCTATATTATTTACAGTCGATATTACTTCACTTACCTTAAAAACGATATTTTGGCTGTCGATATTCTGTCCTGTCGATATTTTCTCCAAACGATATTTAAAACTCGATATTCTGTCCAAACGATATTTTGGAGTCGATATTATGTCTGTGCACCGTCTGGGAACTATTGGTAGCTCCCAAACAACTGTTTGGAGAGCCCTGATCTAGGCTGAGTGATTTGTGGGACGATACACATAGCTAACATAATTTTCATTTGGTTTGTAAAGAATACATATTTATGTACAGTTGTAAAGAGTATATAATGTGTTTCCTAATTTCCATGATGTCAGTTTTCAACGTATCACATGTAAACGAAACATATACATACACATATCTCTACATACACACCAAATAGAATCCAGTTCTTTAAACACTCAACACATATTATTATTCTTGTTTTTTAACATTGTAAAGTGCTTACGAATCCCAAACATATTTGTCCTATGTAAGGACCAACATATATGACACTTAACATCAGTCACTACACTTCACACAGTAACTCAAAGGGACATTGTAGCCTGTGTTAATGGCATGAAGCCAGGGGCCCTCTCGACCTGGCATGGTTGCCCCCGGAGGTGATAAACAACAGCAAAAGTGGAGGAGGTCTTGATGGTAGCAGTGTTAGGAGGCAAGTGAGCTCTTTATAAAAAAATAAACATTTATATGTTGTACGTTACTGTGATGAAATGCAATGTTTGCATGGTGTTGTTTACTCCTCCATTGACAGTATTTTTGAAGGGGGGGGGGAAGTCTATATAACACATGTGAAATGTATGATTTCCAAATTTGTTTTTATTTGAAATTTGTTTTAAGCTATATATGTCATTTGTGAAGAATAAAGGACAAATCAAATGTCTGATTAAAATATGTAGTAAACCAGATATATTTCGTAGAACTGCATGACTTTAGTGTTAATTATCAAATATGTTGTGTGGAAAATGTGAGCAATTTTCAAATGTTTTTCCAATGCAGACATAAGAATCTTGGAGATTGAAGAGCTGTGGGCCTACCACCCATTTCCAGATATTGTCATCTTGGAAGAAAGGGATATAATCAAGAAGTTCAGATTCAGTAGGCAAATTATACTGTATTTATGTCATCTGCTGGAGCCAGATCTTCAGCCTCACAACAGAAATACCACATCTATTACACCATTTGTCAAACTAATGGAAGTACTTCATGTTGTGGCTACATGATCCTTCCAATACACTGTGACAGTATCTGCTGGAATGCCACAACCAACTTTCAGTGGTGTGCTACAAGAAATTATATCTTCAATGATGAGACACATCAACAGCGTCATCCAGTTTCCACTGCAGAAGGATTTAGTCAATGTGAAAGAGGACTTTTATGGTTTGATGGTTGGAGCAATTGATGGCACACATATTGCCTTAGTGCCACCAGGGGCCAGAAAACAAGTCTACTGGAATTGGAAACACTCCCATTCAATCAACTTGCAAGTTGTCTGCTTGTACATCACAAGCATCTGTGTATGTTTCCCTGGCTCTGCCCATTATTCCTTTGTACTACGGATTAGCTCCATACTTCTACAAATGTCACAACTTGGACCTCAGAGGGCCTGGCTTGTTGGCCAGTACAATCTTTCAGAATATTGTTTTGGGAATTTCTAGTAGAAGAATAACCTGAAATTGTGTTACATTTTTGGGCACTTTCTTTGTCTTTCATCCAGGAGAATCAGCTTATCCCAACTGACCATAGCTGTTGGCATGGCTGGGGAATCCAACATTGCCAGGGGAAGTTCACTCTTAAAGGCAAGATTGTGATGTCTGGATAAAACTGGTGGGGTCCTCCTCTACTCACCCAATAAAGTGGGCAAAATCACCATGGCCTGCTGCATGCTCCACCACGTCACCCTGTGATGGAACATCCCTTATATCGCAGAGCATAGAGACCATGAAGAGCCACTGGATGAGGATCCTGAAATTCCAAATAAATATAATAGTGGTGAAGAGGAAGGAGGTGACTTACGCCAAGATATCATTGACAACTTCTTCTCATGAGTGTAAGTATATCATTACTAGTTATCACTTTAACCCTTACACAAACTATTGTTATGATGATGAACTAAGTATGTGGCGGTAATTTATAAGGAAGAGAGAGATCAGTGAAATTCAGGCCAAAGATGTTTGTTGATCAAAGTTTTGACACATTGACTACTGTGTTCAGTTACATAGTTTATCTCTGCTTGTTTTGTGAAACTGTCCTCTAAATGTTGACTTTGTAATGTTTCTATTATCTTAGCATTGATTGGTAATCTTTCTGGTTTGATCTATTTAAGGTTCCTTCACCATGGCATTATCATTTGGACATTTCAGAGTTGTGACATTTGCAGGTATATGGTGCAGCTACGAAGTACAAAGCGAACATGAGTTGAGCCTGAGAAAGACAGACACAGATTTTGGGTGTACAAATCTTGTACCAAGGCAACTTGCAATGTGACTGAATGGTGTTTTTGTTTGTGGGGTTCAGATTTACTATTCCCACTTCAAACTAGACCACACTAGAGTAAGTGTTGGACTTTGAGGGTGTCAGATATACTAGTTCAACTCCAAAATCAACCACATTGGGAAAGTGTTGCCCTTTAGGAGAGGGTTCAGATTTGCTATACCCACATAAAACGTAACCACATTGGGGAAATCATTAGACTTTGGGAGGTTCAGCTTAACCATTCCCACTCCAAACTTAAGGACATAAAATGTTGTCATTTTGAATTTAAAAATTTACTCATACCACATATTTATAATATACATTACACTAAAAATAATAATATTAACAAAAATCATTAACAAAACATAAAATAAAAAATACAAAAAGACCTAAATGATAACACAAAAATACTTAAATTACTTAAATTCAATTATCTACATTAATATGTACATTGGTTAAATTATCAAGGTTCAAAAATCTATTGATCAAGTCATAAACCAAAAATAAGATTATTGGAATGGTTAACCTCTTCGACGCTCATGACGGAACGGTTCCGTCATGAGCGTCGGTTGGGCTGTGCTGATGACGGAACCATTCCGTCACGACCACGCCCGGTTTTCGAACCTTCAGCACAGTGCGCCGCGCTGAAGGTGTTAAACAAATCACAATGTTAAACCAAAATTTAAATATGTGTTCTGAAACTATACAAACACACATTTCTATTATACATAATTAAAACCATTTTTTAAACCAATTATGGAATTTCATCAGAAAGAATTTGTTATAAAAGAAATGTTAAATTACATAAATAACACAACAATAATTTTAAAAATGACAAACTTTAGAAAATGAAATACTTCCTGCCCTAGTTGCCTATAAACCCAATATCCCAATTCTAAAATTATTAAAACAAAGAAAACAATTATAAACAAACACAATATACTAAAACAAAAAACACACAATACACAAAAAAACAATATGTCACGATATAGCACACAATTTATTTAACAATGAAATTAAAATATATTTTAAAAAATTATAAACGTACCTGCTATGTTCTCAGCCAGAGTATTTTTGGCATCACAATATTTCAGACATAATATTTGTGTCTCAAGATATTTTTTCTACATTTTGTTGGAGCACTGAATTTGGATGGTTCTCCACTCTTAGGGCACTGCAGGATCAAAGAGCTCGGAAGAAACTCAGGCAACAGGAATTTGCGGAGTTCCGAGATAAATGATATTTTGCTGTTTGTTTGTTCAATTTTTCCTAGCAATTAAGGGTGGGCGGTTACCTTCGTTCCGTAAACAGAGTTTGTGGAATTTCACGACTCCGGAGTTCAGCAAAAAAACTCTAATTATACCGCATAGTGGAGTTTGCCCCGCCATTAACTCTGACCATGCACGCAGAGATGCTGTGCCAAAAAATGCACACTTACCTTTTGATCATTCTGCGTCGTGCTTGCTTCTGTGTTCTGGCAGCCTGGGTCTGTCTCTCATGAGACAATTTAAAATTTGGACAGTCAAAGCAAAGCAGCCTTGCTAGCCCCTGAGGTTCACATGCAAGCACTCGGCATGGCATTTAATCTATGACCCTGATGACAGGTAAAACCTTCACGGCAACAGAATCACATCACAATGGTTAGTTCATGGCGGTTCCCTGGATCTGGCTGAGGGCCTGCTCTCTTGCAGCACAAACCAGTCCACAGATAGGCAGCATCGACCCAACCCTTCGGAACACAGGCAGCATTCAACTCTTGGTTACCATCTGGCACCTACACGGGCAGAGAAAAGTTGTTCTTGAGAAGTGGTCTCTTAGTTAGAATGCATTGTGTGGTTCAAGCCTCATTTTCAGTCCGATAATGAAGGAGCAAGAAACTGAGCTGCACTTTCTCTTGCGGACTGAAAGCAAGGCTGGAACTGCATGATGCGTTCCAGCTAAGAAAGTTGCCTGCCCAAGTATCTGAAGGCTCCTGTGGACAGTGTCCCTGAGAGTGGAGGATAGGAGATGCTCCAGAGTCCAGCCCCTGCCCCTGGTTAGGTCAGGCCAGTGTGGAGCTGCTTGCAGTTGGATTGTTGTGACTCTTTTTTACTACTGCACTGCTCTTCTAAATCTGTACTCCATATTATTCCTCTCTCTACCCCCCTCCCAATCCCGCCTATCTAGGGCTGGGCAAGTGGAGCAACTCCACCCACTCGTGCAACTCTGTGGAATTTCACTGAGTTTCTCTGCAACTCCACAGAATTCCGCGTAGAGCAACTCCGCGAGCTCCGTCCACCCCAACCTGGTAGAAACAAGGGCATTTTCAGGCCATTGTTTGCAATATGGTGTTCCCCCATGTATGGGGTCAAAGCAATTCAAATATTTCCTGATTACACACAGAAGGTGCTGGACCTTCAGAAATCTTTCCTGGCTGTTAAATGACAATTATGTGAGAAGTGGCCGGGCATATGCTGTCCACTATTCTAGTGGGCACCTTACAGCAGTCCAAACAACCATTATTGATGGTAGGTTCAAAGACAACCTATATAGAAAGCTATCCTAGTGGCAGCTGTGGAGAGCAGCCTTCAGTCTTAGTCTTGAAGCAACTTGTTTTACCAGTCCATAATCTCATGAGTGACCAAATGAAAGGAGAACCACACCAGGTATATATATCAAGTATATGTATTTATTCTAAACATATCCCTCTAGTCTGTTTGTGAGGCTAGAGGCAAAAGTACATTCAGTAAACTTTTTTAGCACTCAGTAAATTAGCACAATATACTTTGAGCCCTAGAGGCGTACCAAATCATATATTAAGAAAGTGGTATAAGAACCATGACTGACATAGATACAAGACCTAGAGCCTTTAGAACTGCTGGGGCTACCAGGAACCACCCAAGGTAGTGACACAGGGGTCCCACGGGGGACGTGTGCAGTGTCTAAACACCATTAGCTTCTATGGGAAAAGTCAAGGTTGGAATTTTGAAGATTAAGGACACTTAGAAGAGGACTTATAGTAAACCCCTTTAGAACTAGGAGGTTCTAGAGTCAACACCCATGGGAGCACCAGAGTACTCAAGTTATCTCACCCGGGAAGGCGGTGCATAGGTGTCTTTTTGTGTCAGGCGAGCTGCTGAGAGATGCTGCAGGAGACCAAGTGTCCAGGTGGATCCAAGGATGGATCGGAGATGTGAAGAACCTGAAAGCAGAGGGGACAGAGTCTGGGTCACTTGCCAGTGACAAGGAAGGCGATGAGAAGATGCCCGCAGATGTCGGGTAATTTCAGGTGAAGAAGGTGAAGCTAGACTCTTCAGCCATGAGGACCAGGAGGCGTCGATGACAACCAGGAGCTGGATTCGAGCTGTCCCATGAAGGATGTCAAGTGCTGCAGTCTCGGTTTCCAGAATGGGCCCAACAAGCCTTGGCAATAGCAACCCACGCAGAAAGCAAAGATTGGCTTCGGTGCAGACCTGCAAGGTTTGATGGACTCACCTCTTGGTGGGGAGTCGGGGCACGTCTGGAGGAACCAGGAAAGACCAAACGAAAGAAGAGTTACCTTCGTGGGGACCCACCAGTCGGCGTACCAGGGATCGTGAAGGGGCCTCAAGCAGAAATGCTAGAAGCAGGTTCACTGAAGACTCGTGGAGTGTAGGCCCACAATCTTCAGTACAGATGGTGCTCGGGGCTTGCACTATAAGGAGCCCAATGCACAACTTCAAGAAAGCTCGGGAAGTTGATGCACTTGCAAATGTGAACGGTGTCTAAGAGTTCCGGTCCCAAGTCACTCGTGAGGGCTGCTGGTCTCAGCTTTGCTAGGATCTTGTGTCAACCTCTGAGAAGTCTAGAAGTCCATGTCCTGAGTCGCAAATACTTCGGGGTCTGGTGGGAGCCTCAGAAATGCAGACCGGCAAGATGCTTCTTGGTGCCTGCTTGAGCAGGGGACTTACTCCTTGACCCCAAGGGAGATACTTCTGTCTTTTAGTCATGTAGAATGTCAAAGTTCCAAGATATATGTTGCAGAGTTTGGTCCACGTGTAATCTGAAGTCCTAAGGACTGGGGTCCCATACTTATACTAAGTTAGGGGGTTGGACATACTCTGGGGACCAACCTATGGGAGGGTCCGGGGAGAGGGGTGGTTACACCCCTTTCCCTTTGTCCAGTTTCACGCCAGAGCAGGGGCTGAGTGCCCCTGCAACCGGTTTAAACTGGGGTATGCACAGGGACACCAAGTGTGCCCCAGCACTGTCTGAAAAGCATTCTATGAATGCACCCACCCAGCCCCAATACACTAATGCCTGTCTGGGAGGTGGTTACACCTCCCTGTGACAGGAAACCTATTGTCCAGGCCTCCCCTACTGAAGTTTCGTCCAGCAGTAGGAGGTCAGACTTGTGTTTTTGGCTGCAGCATCCATTTTGGGATGCTAGGGCTCTTTTAAACTATTACCTGTTAGTTAAGTGTGTACATGTCTTCTCCCTCTAGAAGGGTGGAATTCAACTCCCGCCGCCAGGACTGGCGGGGAGGGGAGGGGGGGTGTAGGATTCCAAAGTGTTTGACACCAAACACGACATGATTCCAAAGTTAGCATTTACCGAGAGTGTTGTATTTCTATCTAGGACCCTAATTCGATATTCCCGATGTATGCCCTTATATGGCTATAACAAAAAATATCTTTATAAAGGCATAAGAATCATATCCATATTTAGTAATAGCCCATGCAGTCCAAATATGGCAAGGCTACTCCCCTAGACTCCTAGAAAGTACAACGCGTTCTTTAAACAAACCAAGCCTCCAGCAGCCCGGGAAATCCCCCTGCTCTTGTTTTGATTTGCACAAGAACTCCTGGAGTCCAGAAAGAACTGTTAGTTCTTAGTGACGTCTTATGTCCAACCTTACGTCAAACCCGGCACCTTTCAGGTATAAATATACCAACGTTGCCTTAAGCAAACACACGGTTGTTTGGAGCAGAGCGGCTATCTACTTGCCCGAGAGCCCAGCTGATGCGAGAGCCCACGGAAGCCGCCCCTCCCTTTTGACGCACTGAGAAAGACGCTGTCTTTTTCTCCAGCCGAGAAAATCCAGCTCCAGTGTTTCCAGCCACCCTTGCGGGTTGCTGGGAGATCGAGTCCTGAAGAGAGAGATACAAGACCTCCTACATTCTATTACCAAGGTACGGAGCTGACTAAACCCTTAAAGAGAATTCTTGATTCAGATTCTTGGCAAAACCAACTTAACTTAAACTGCTACTTACTTACTCCTTCCCATGTATTAGGCTTAGGTCAGGTACACCGGGGTAGGCGTATTTAAAAGCACCAGTTGAGTACGTTAGTCAATGTTTTTATGTATGTATATATTTTATCCATTTTAAAGTATCATATGGCTAAGAAACCATATCAATGCTTTTACAGTATTATTTCATAATACTACTTTTACTGTACGCACTTTACTTTATGATAAGTATTGCAATAGTGGCAATTCATTTTTCTTGCATGAGAAAGAAGACTGCTCAATAAATAACACCTTTTATTGAAAACACCCATCTCTCTATTTTCTCTGCACTCTGGTGAAACTAAGTATGCACGATTGACTGAGTAAAATAGCTGTCTATTGTTTTCACACGACTCTAGAGATACACTCTTTATTCTGAGGGAGCAAAATTGTCATGTTATATGGTTGTCAGAAGCTAATCCCTTCTTGTCTAAATCCGGAGAGTTAACTCTTTTCTGAACATTCGAGAAAGTTTCTAGTGACCTCTGAGCTAGCTGGCAAAACTAATTAAGTCTAATATAGTCAGTAGAGACCTAGTCGACCTCAGTCCTACGTCTACACTGCTGTTTATATTATTCCAATGCGAAGAGCCTATTGGGAATATAGGAACTACACTACGAGAGGTTATAATTCACTTAAGAGTATATGGCCTGGTGGCATCACAGAACAGCCTCAGAGAATAGGCTCCGAAAGCTGAAGAGGGGCCCAGCTCATGCATGGGCACCCTCTCACACAAACCCAAGCACTCTGCCTTCAGGATTGATAAGGCCTGCCATAGGAGTGACTCATAGGTTTATATGTGTCAGTGCTTAAAGGTAGATATCGGTAAGCTATATCTTAGTAAGAGGTGCATGCACCACCTTACCCAGGCTGCAGCAGCAGACCTGTGGTGCCATTTTGGAAGGCTTTCCAATGGTGGCATAATACAATATTTAGCCCCTGGTAGGCCTCTGGGGTACCTATGCCCTTAGTACCTAAGGTACCATATACCAGTGACTCACAAGGGTAACCCAGTAACCAATCTGGACTGTACCTTAAGTACATGCAATCATTTTAGAGAGGAAGCAGCTAGGCTGGGGTCCTGGACAGCAGGATCCCAGCCAAACTAATTCAAAAAACATCCAAGCACCAGAAAAATAGTGGGGCAACCATGTAGTCAGATTCCACCTTCCTACAAATTACATATGCAGAATATTAATGACAGTCTGCTCTTCTTGCCCTGGCGCTCCTGCACGCGGTCTTATTGCAAGGTTTCTTAATTATGGGGACAGAGATGCTATTCTTCAACATGTCCATGCACATGGCCCCCCTATGTAGGAGACAAAGCCATTCAATTATTTCCTGATTACATACAGAAGGTGCAGGACCTTTGGAAATCATTCCTGGCTGTTAAATGGCAATTAAGTAGGCAAAATATTAAATACAATTTGCTCTTCCCCGTAAAGCTCAGAGTCCAATACAAGAATAAAGTTTTTATTTCTGTGAATCTCATCAAGAGGCTGCGGACTAGCTAGAGTCCTTGCATATTGGCATAGACCAGCAACCATTTGACTGGAGAGAACAGAAATGGTGGTGAGGGAGCGTAGATAAGGGTGACTATGCCTCCCACCCATCACTTGCCCAAGCTATCCAGAATCATTGGGGCATGGTCATATCCTTGTTTGCTCAGACTGTATGCTGTGAGCTGGCCCAGAGACGCTGGTCACCCAAAACTCCTTTTCATCTTTGTGCTTGGTGACTGAAAGTCAGAGTGATGTGGCTGACACAAGCTCATTCAAGACAATGACTCCCTTGAGGCACAATTGATATTGCTGATTTTCCGGGAGGGTT